>NW_026968099.1:733165-1466330 GCF_028390025.1 Pseudophryne corroboree | reverse complement strand
CCTTACCCCTACTTATTACAGCTTGACAAAGGGAACACACGGCTTGACACCTGTTGTCCGCATTTCTGGTGAAATACCTCCACACCGAAGAGCTGATTTTTTTGGTATTTTCACCTGGCATGTCAACGGCCATATTCCTCCCACGGACAACAGGTGTCTCCCCGGGTGCCTGACTTAAACAAACCACCTCACCATCAGAATCCTCCTGGTCAATTTCCTCCCCAGCGCCAGCAACACCCATATCCTCCTCATCCTGGTGTACTTCAACACTGACATCTTCAATCTGACTATCAGGAACTGGACTGCGGGTGCTCCTTCCAGCACTTGCAGGGGGCATGCAAATAGTGGAAGGCGCATGCTCTTCACATCCAGTGTTGGGAAGGTCAGGCATCGCAAACGACACAATTGGACTCTCCTTGTGGATTTGGGATTTCAAAGAACGCACAGTTCTTTGCGGTGCTTTTGCCAGCTTGAGTCTTTTCAGTTTTCTAGCGAGAGGCTGAGTGCTTCCATCCTCATGTGAAGCTGAACCACTAGCCATGAACATAGGCCAGGGCCTCAGCCGTTCCTTGCCACTCCGTGTGGTAAATGGCATATTGGCAAGTTTACGCTTCTCCTCCGACAATTTTATTTTAGGTTTTGGAGTCCTTTTTTTTCTGATATTTGGTGTTTTGGATTTGACATGCTCTGTACTATGACATTGGGCATCGGCCTTGGCAGACGACGTTGCTGGCATTTCATCGTCTCGGCCATGACTAGTGGCAGCAGCTTCAGCACGAGGTGGAAGTGGATCTTGATCTTTCCCTAATTTTGGAACCTCAACTTTTTTGTTCTCCATATTTTATAGGCAGAACTAAAAGGCACCTCAGGTAAACAATGGAGATGGATGGATTGGATACTAGTATACAATTATGGACGGACTGCCACGGTTAGGTGGTATAAAAAAACCACGGTTAGGTGGTATATATTATAATAATAATACAATTATGGATGGACGGACTGCCTGCCGACTGCCGACACAGAGGTAGCCACAGCCGTGAACTACCGCACTGTACACTGGTTGATAAAGAGATAGTAGTATACTCGTAACAACTAGTATGACACTATGACGACGGTATAAAGAATGAAAAAAAAACCACGGTTAGGTGGTATATATTATAATAATAATACAATTATGGATGGACGGACTGCCTGCCGACTGCCGACACAGAGGTAGCCACAGCCGTGAACTACCGCACTGTACACTGGTTGATAAAGAGATAGTAGTATACTCGTAACAACTAGTATGACACTATGACGACGGTATAAAGAAAGAAAAAAAAATACCACAGTTAGGTGGTATATATTATAATAATAATACAATTATGGATGGACGGACTGCCTGCCGACTGCCGACACAGAGGTAGCCACAGCCGTGAACTACCGCACTGTACACTGGTTGATAAAGAGATAGTAGTATACTCGTAACAACTAGTATGACACTATGACGACGGTATAAAGAATGAAAAAAAAACCACGGTTAGGTGGTATATATTATAATAATAATACAATTATGGATGGACGGACTGCCTGCCGACTGCCGACACAGAGGTAGCCACAGCCGTGAACTACCGCACTGTACACTGGTTGATAAAGAGATAGTAGTATACTCGTAACAACTAGTATGACACTATGACGACGGTATAAAGAAAGAAAAAAAAATACCACGGTTAGGTGGTATATATTGTAATACAATTATGGATGGACGGACTGCCTGCCGAGTTCCGACTGCCGACACAGAGGTAGCCACAGCCGTGAACTACCGCACTGTACTGTGTCTGCTGCTAATATAGACTGGTTGATAAAGAGATAGTATACAATACATACAACAATATACTACTATACTGGTGGTCAGGCACTGGTCACCACTAGTCACACTGGCAGTGGCACTCCTGCAGCAAAAGTGTGCACTGTTTAATTTTAAATTAATATAATATTATGTACTCCTGGGGGCTCCTGCTATAACAACCTGCAGTGCTCCCCAGTCTCCCCCACAATTATTATAAGCTTTGCCTTTTATACATTGATGTGCAGCACACTGGGCTGAGCTGAGTGCACACAGACTGAGTCACACTGTGTGACTGGCTGCTGCTGTGTATCGTTTTTTTTCAGGCAGAGAACGGATATAGCAGAGAACGGATATATTATATTAAAATAAATAAAAGTTAACTAACAACAACTGCACTGGTCACTGTGGTAAACTCTGTCTGACTCTGCACAATCTCTCTCTCTCTTCTAATCTAATTTCTAATGGAGAGGACGCCAGCCACGTCCTCTCCCTATCAATCTCAATGCACGTGTGAAAATGGCGGCGACGCGCGGCTCCTTATATAGAATCCGAGTCTCGCGAGAATCCGACAGCGTCATGATGACGTTCGGGCGCGCTCGGGTTAACCGAGCAAGGCGGGAAGATCCGTGTCGCTCGGACCCGTGAAAAAAAACATGAAGTTCGTGCGGGTTCGGATTCAGAGAAACCGAACCCGCTCATCTCTAGTAAAGAGGGGTCAGTAAAGATACTAAGCTGAAGTACTTAGAACACTTCTTGAATTAAGACACAACCTGCAAGAAAAAGTATGCAATATGGGTGAAAAGGCAAATGTCAGAGGTCTGATACAAGTGACCAGCTCCACACCTTGCACCACATAGCGTTATGTTAAACTGGGATATGTTCTTTTTTGGTGTGTGTGTGTGTGTGTGTGTGTGTGTGTGTGTGTGTGGGGGGGGGGGGGGGGTGCCAAAGGAAATTTTTGCCATTGGCTCCTTTGGTCTAGAACCAGCCCTGATCACAAAATATTTTTGTCTGAGCAGACTGGACACTGATCAGCGTTGGCTCATTCTCAGCCCCCCGCCCAGCCTCTGCTGCCAACAGACTGCTATTAGCTAGTTAACCTTCTGCCTTCCCTATCTATGACACAGACTGCTGCTAATGCTACCAGAATGTTCCCAGTGGCTTCACACCAACAGTGAATCCCAGCCGATGATGTAGGGCAGCGTGTGGGGGAGGGGGTCAGTTGCTGTGGCTCCAACATGGTAACCGCCAATGGACTGCAATGCTTTATCGAAAGGGGGGGCGCCAGTCCCTTACTTTGCCAGGGGCGCTTGGACCCCTAGCTACACCTCTGTTGACCCTAACCGATACCCCTAAACTAACCATAATTTCTGCAATAAAAATCCATGTTTCTATGTATATAGGGGGTCATTCTGAGTTGATCGCTTGCTGCCGTTGTTCGCTGCGTAGCAATCAGTTGAAAAAAAATGGCTAATCTGTGCATGCGCATGCTCCGTAATGTGCATGCGCATCGTACGGGTACAAAGTCCATTGTGGTTTTGCACTAGTTCTAGCGATTATTGCAATCACAGAACAGGCCACAAGGAGATTGACAGAAAGAGGGCGTTTCTGGGTGTCAACTGACCGTTTTCAGGGAGTGCTTGGAAAAATGCAGGCGTGGCAGAAGAAATGCAGACGTGGCTGGGCATTCGCTGGATGGGTGTGTGACATCAAAAGCCGTCCCTCGGTTGTTAGAATCAACGCACACGAAGTGTAACTACAGTGCTGGTCTTATTTTGAAACGATTTTGCAGGCGCTCTGCTGCTCAAGTGTTCGCACTTCTCCAAAGTGAATATACACTCTCCAGTGGGCAGCGACAATGCGTTTGCATGGCTGCTAAAAACTGCTAGCGAGCAATCAACTCAGAATGACCCCCATAGTGTATTGCAAGAAAATATCTGTAAATCCAATGGTACCGTAAGTGCGGTATATACTCGCACTTCTTTGCGGGGTGAGAACATCTCCCCTAAGTGAAGTCTGCCCTATGAATAGAGTTTGTGTGATCCCTGTGCAGCAGTCACAGAAAGGGTTCATCTCTGCAGTTTGTCACTCAAATTACATTGCTGCATTTTTTCTAGAAGTGGATCTGAGAGCTGTTACCCGCAGACCAGCTACAATAATTATCCTGGGTACTCACTAGACCAGTGGTTCTCAAACTGCACCCTGGGGTGCCTCAGGACACTTGCAGGGGTGCCTTGGATTGGTGGTCCAGGACCAATTCAAAATATTTATAGTTAGTGTTATAGGCAAAACCAGTGCTGTTGGCTGGCAATCATAACATGTGCACAAGCAGAAGCAAATCCTGTCCCCTACCAAAGGGCCAGTGCTAGGGTGTTTGGCGCCTCCCTGCAAACTATTAATTTGGGCCCTCTCTCCAATACTTAATAAAGGGACAGTGCGAACCTTAAAAAAAGAAGGTGTGGTATCACAAGGAAGGGGCATGGCCACACAATAGCACCCCAAATCAAAATACGCCACACAGTAGCACTATCTTATTGTCATTACACCGCATGTAATAATAATAATAATAATAATAATACCCACAGTCGCAGTGCCCTTTATACACATAACCACCATATCAGTGCAGCTTACACACATAATGCCAACAGTAGCAGTGCCCCTTCTACACATGCCCACGGTGGCAATCCTTTACATGGCAAATATCAACCTGGTTTTGCCATGTAAAGGATTGCCACTTTAAAAACAAACAATCAAACAAACAAAAAAAAAACAACAGGAAAAAACACAAAATCTCTCACTTTCTGATTCTCACACCCTATTACATTCCTCCCTATATATTTAAATGTTTCTATTACTGTATGTTCCCTCTTCCCTTCTCCAAACTATACACATCAACATTTTTTAGTATTTCCAGGTAAGTTTTGTGATGTAGGCCATGCACAATTTTAGTTGCCCTAATGTATTTACAGCCTTCTGGAGATATGGCTTCTGGAACTGAACACAGGATTCTAAATGTGGCTGTACCAAGGACCTATACAGTGGCATTACAGGTTGAGTATCCCTTATCCAAAATGCTTGGGACCAGAGGAATTTTGGATATCGGATTTTTCTGTATTTTGGAATAATTGCATACCATAACGAGATATTATGGTGATGGGACCTAAATCTAAGCACAGAAGGCATTTATGTTTCATATACACCTTATACACACAGCCTGAAGGTCATTTTAGCCAATATTTTTTATAACTTTGTGCATTAAACAAAGTGTGTGTACATTCACAGAATTCATTTATGTTTCATATACACCTTATACACACAGTCTGAAGTTCATTTAATACAATATTTTTAATAACTTTGAGTATTAAACAAAGTTTGTGTACACTGAGCCATCAAAACACAAAGGTTTCACTATCTCAGTCTCACTCAAAAAAGTCCGTATTTCGGAATATTCCGTATTTCGGAATATTTGGATATGGGATACTCAACCTGTATTACTTTTTTCTGCTACTGGTTCTTTAACCTATGCAAACAAGCATCTGACTTGCCTTTCCTATTGCTTTGTTACATTGCTCACCTGAAATAGTAATACTTAGATAGCTTTCCTCTTGCCATTATAATGTCCTTAATATTATAGTTAGCCTTTGCATTTTTGAGACGTGTATGATTTTGCATTTTTTGGCATTAAATGTTGCCATGTTCTTGACCATTCCTCTAGTCCAGGGGCGGAACTGCCAGAGACAACGGAGTCAGTTGCCGCCGGGCTCCAGCCCTAAAGGGGCTTCCTCCATTGCCCCCCGGCTGTTACGTGCCCTTCCTACTAAATAGACAAAGGCGCTACCAGCAGGGTCTCGCAGTTTGTACATTCCATGCCGTAACACCCTTCTTTCCACCTTCACAATGAAGCTATTGGTACTTTGCAAAAAAAAAATTATTAGCATTGCAACTCAGCAGATCAATGCAGTGTGCAGCCACACACTCCATATATCTGCTCAGCCACAAAGCTGAATATTTCTTCACAAAGTACAAGGTGAGCTCCAAATAGAATTCTCTAGCTTAGATTATACCTTTCTATGCAAGGGTAAATAGCTCAATTGTTTGACTGCAATGCCACAGGAAATGGTTTGGATCCAAGACAGTGTGACTGAATAATAAAGAAACCTTAAGATGAGTTCATGAATGTTGTATAAGTATTAGTGAGAGAAGGGGTCAGGAGCATGCTAGGCTGCAAAAAATAAGTTAGGCTGCAAGTAAAAGTAATGATCTCCTATATATTTTCCCAGATCAGTCACTCTGTGTGGCTAACTCTGGGGGAAGTCACAGCAATGGGCGGAGACGGCATCTGCAGGACGATACACCAGTGCCAGCAGCAGACCGTAACAAAGTGACAGATCAGGGAGAATATATAGGAGGTAGGGAGGTGGCCATGGTACATGGCTGGCCAAGGGACACTAGCTCATGTACCCCTTTACCACTGAGGCTGGCCACCAAGGATGGACCTGTCACCAGTGCACATGCAATAACCTCTTCTGCTGCCCTCTTTGCAACTCAGACTGCCCAGTGCTCCCCTTCGCTAACAGTCCACAAAGTTTCCCCATCTCACGATCTGCCTCCTCACCCCCACTTTCATCTCTACAGCACACGCGCATATCATACAAGATCCCATCATGCGTACGTAGGTCTGAAATGCAAGAGGGAGGTTGGGGGGAGATTGGCATGCGCCAGCAACACCACACAGCTCACTGTGACCACAGTGGAGAGGCGCTGCAACAGGACAATACACCAACCTCGGAGCAAGGAACTGCGTCGGTCAGGAGGAGAACTATTTCAATAGCATAAAAAGGTTAATGCGTCCCACCCTATGGACACCAGACTCATCAAGTCACTGTTGCCAGAGTCTCATACAATGACTCTGAACCTCTAAGCACACTATTTGACTGTCCACACCCTGCTGTGCCTATTACCCATCTCTTCCACCACCCTCAACACTGACCCACACATCATTCACCCACAGAGATACAATAAAGGTAGTTTGGATAAATTAGCTAAATGAAATGGATTTAACCAATTTATCTAAATGACCATTTTTGGATGTTTTCCAGTGTTTGTGAGCAAATGGTCAATTGTCATTTGCTGCCACATATTAGCATAATTTTGTTTCAACTAGAAAAAAAAAATTTGACAGATAATCTAAGTGTGGATCCAGTTTAAAGGTCCGTATTCATGGCCCGATTTTGGGGAGAGATGTGTGCTGAGCGAACTGCTCAGCACACATCTCTGCCCCCGCTCAGCACAGCGTGATGTGTGCTGAGCGTACGGGGGGTGGGGGGGGGGGCGCTCATTTCACCCCCTGTGTAGGGCATTCTGTGTGTATCCAGTTTAACAGGTGTGAGCATCATACAACTACTGACTTGCGAGTAACTATACAGCAGCTCCATACCTTGTGACTTGAAGAAACACCAGTTAACCCTGGGAATGCTGCAGTCAAAGCAACAATTCCTCTTCTTACATTCCGCTGCACTTATTGTGGGGTAGCCGCAATCCCTTCTGCTGTACGGTTCCACATTACATTGTTTCTTGTCACTTCCTGTTGATGCAGTAAGGAAACATCCAGGAATTACAGCAGCTTAGTTTTTTTTTTTTTTAACTGGGGCAATTTAGCTAGATCACAGGGCAATTTAGCTCCTTTGGTCCTTTTTTAGGACCAGTTAATCAGACAGTTGAGCAAACTGAAAAACAGCTAACAGGAAATTTCCACTTAAATGGTATTTTCTAATCTTATCTGACCATGACTAAGAATAAAGGATACACAAGATAAACTCTTAGAGCCATGGACCTTATCCATGTTTAAGCTCCATCAAATCTGTAATCAATAGCACTACATGCTCCCACTTTACCACTGTACTATATACTCTACCTGTGTTTTTAAGGTAAAAACACCATTTAACCCCAGTGACACTTGAATTAAAGCAGCAGCCTCTGGAATAGCATTCCTTAGCATTAATCCCAGGAAATCTGCAATCTTCACGCTCTTTGATAGCCATGCTACATTGCTGTTTACTTGGATGGAGCAGAGAGCACAACATCAGGACATAGGAAATATTACAATGCATGATAAGAAAGGTGTGAGCTCTACAGCAAGGCCTCTAACCCTTTGCCAGTGCCAAATACATAGGGCTTAACTCAGATCTGATCACAGCAGCAAATTTATTAGCTAAAACCATGTACACTGCAGGGGGGGGGGTGTATAATATGTGCAGGGAGAGTTAGATTATGGTGCGGTGTGTTCAAACTGAAATCTAAATTGCAGTGTAAAAACAAAAAAGCCAGTATTTACCCTGCACACAAACAATATAACCCACCTAAATCTCTCTGCAAATGTTATATCTGCCCCCCCCCCAACCCTGCAGTGCACATGGTTTTGCCCACTAGCTAACAAATTTGCTGCATCTGGGAATTACAGCAGCTTAATATTTCTTTTTACAGAAGGTTCAGCAAATTAAATTATTTAGTGAAATACTGTAATCATAACAGTTACAGGGATATTGTAGGTAGATTTATTGTCAGTGGATAAATGTAAAAATTAAACCCTTAGGCATAGTTCCAAAATGCTGTCATTGCAATCCAGATTTTAAGGATATCATGCTTGAGCACAGGTGACTTAATTAGAACTTCGGTCAATGTGAATTAACCATTGGACTCAACCATGGTTATCCTTAAAACCCAGGGGTCTATTTAAGATCGATCTTAATCGATGTTGGGCTTCCAGGTTGAAAAAAGAACACACATTTACTAACATTTTAAAATTTATATAAAAAATCATCTGTTCGTAAATGCAGTGCACATGGTTTTGCCCAACTGCTAACAAAAATCCTGCTGCGATCAACTCAGAATTACCCCCCATGGCCCTCATTCCGAGTTGTTCGCTCGCAAGCTGCTTTTAGCAGCATTGCACACGCTAAGCTGCCGCCTACTGGGAGTGAATCTTAGCATCTTAAAATTGCGAACGAAAGATTTGCAATATTGCGATAAGACATCTCTGTGCAGTTTCTGAGTAGCTCGAGACTTACTCTGCCAGTGCGATCAGTTCAGTGCTTGTCGTTCCTGGTTTGACGTCACAAACACACCCAGCGTTCGCCCAGACACTCCTCCGTTTCTCCAGCCACTCCCGCGTTTTTCCCAGAAACGGTAGCATTTTTTCCCACACGCCCCTAAAACGGCCTGTTTCCGCCCAGAAACACCCACTTCCTGTCAATCACATTACGATCACCAGAACGATGAAAAAACCGTGAGTAATATTCCTAACTGCATAGCAAATTTACTTGGCGCAGTCGCAGTGTGAACATTGCGCATGCGCATTAAGCGGAAAATCGCTGCGATGCGAAGAAAATTACAGAGCGAACAACTCGGAATGACCACCTATGTGCACTGCAGGGAAGGCAGATTTAACATGTGCAGAGAGAGTTAGATTTGGGTGTGGTGTGTTCAATCTGCAATCTAATTTGCAGTGTAAAAATAAAGCAGTCAGTATTTACCCTGCACAGAAACAAAATAACTCACCCAAATCTAACTCTTTCTGCACATGTTATATCTGCCTCCCCTGCAGTACACATGGTTTTGCCCAACTGCTAACAAAATTCCTGCTGCGATCAACTTGGAATTACCCCCATCGATTGATGTTTTCACACTGCTCGTGTATATAAGACATAGGGCCTAATTCAGTTTGGATCGTAATACGCGTTCCAACCGCAAAAACTATGAAGAGGATGGGGGCATATATGCAGGGTCCATCCTGTGCGTGTGCCTACATTTTCTCCGGGTGCCCCGCAGAAAATGCGAATGCCTCTGCCTGTCAATCAGTAGAGGGCGTACCTTCGCAGGTATATCGCGATCATGAGCCATGTCTCCCATTTTTGTCATTATAGGTGCTCTGTGAGCTGCTGGCCATGCCCCAGCCCCTCTGTCTCCCGTGAATAGAGATTGAGGCTTATTCAGACCAGATCGCTTCAATTTATTTTCACCCAGCGGGCAATCTGGTTTGCACTGCACATGCGTATGCGCCACAATGCGTAAGTGCGACGGTCCGGAGATCACAAGAAGATTGACAAGAAGAGGGTGTTTGTGTGGGTGGCAACTGAATGTTTCTAGGGAGTGTCCGGAAAAACACTGGAGGGACCCGGCGTTTTGTGGGAGGATTTGTGACGTCACCTCAATGGCTGAGTAAGTGCTGAGCTGTGCAGCTCTTGTGCACATGTGATCACACACCTGCACAGCAAATTTTCCCTTCCGCTGTAGGCGACAACTACCTGATTACAGGGATGCAAAAAACACACCCTAGCGATCAGGTCTGAATTACCCACAATGTGCATATTTGCAGAGCAACAAGCTACAGGGAGCCTTCCACCCCCCCCCCCTTCCCCATGGGAAGGGGGGGGGGGGGTTTGTTTGGGTTAGCTGGACATTCCCCAAAAAAGTGACTGTCCTGCAAAAATTGGGATAGTTGGGAGGTATGTTCAAATACATTTATTGTTTTGCATGCAGGGTAAATACTGGCTTCTTTGACATTTAGCCACAAATGCTGCACAGCTGAATTACAGTATTACACTGCAATTAACAGTTATGCTAGGACATTCCCCCTCCCAAATCTACCTCTCTCTGCATGTTACATCTGTCCCACAGTGGCGTGCGGTGAGGTCAGTGGCTAGTGAGGCACTACAGCCATAATGTCCGCCGAATCCTGCCGATATCTGGTGCATTTGGTGTGCCAGGGTTGAGGTGTTAATTTGCAAGGGTGAATAGTGGTTGGTGGAGCAACAGAGTCAAGAGCAGAAGTAAGGGAAGCATTGTATGTGGAAGTGGCTTGTTCAGGGCATGAGAGAGAGAGAATAGGAGAGAGAAGTGAGTCAAACAGGGAGGAAAGGAATGTGGTGTCAATAGCTTCAATGTTACGCTTAGTGATGGTAGCCTTAGGAGGTAGAGATGGGGAAGTCGAGAGAGATAGGTTGAAGGAGAGCAGGTGGTGGTCAGAGAGGGGAAATGGGGAGTTGGAAAAATCAGAAATATCACAGCGGTGAGTGAAGACCAGATCCAGTGAGCTCCCATTCACATGGGAGGGTGAGGAGGTCCACTGGGAGAGACCAAGTGAAGAGGTGAGGTTAAGGAGTTTAGAGGCAGGGGATTGTGTGGGGATGTCAATAGGGATGTTGAAATCGCCTAGGATAATGGTGGGAATGTCAGAAGAGAGGAAGTGAGGAAGCCAGGAAGCAAAGTTGTCGATGAATTTGGAAGCAGTGCCAGGGGGGCGGTAAATGACAGCTACTCTAAGATTGACTGGTTGGAAGAGGCATATGGCGTGGACCTCAAATGTAGAGAATATAAGGGATGGTTCTTAGGAGCTAGGAGTGAAGCAGTGGACAGCAGTTGAGGGGCGTTTCAAACTGTAACAGGGTTGGGACAATTTCAGTATCCTTCCCTCACCGTCTAATTGGTCAGTCCCACGCTGATTGCCATAGCGCCCTTTCGAGACTGCAGAACTCTATCCCTTAGCCACGGTTGGCACAGCTGGATGGTGCCCCTGGCAAGTGCCATCCTGGCCAAGGGGTAGATACGCCCCTGAGGGTCAGGGCCAGAAACAGAAATCTCGGGGCCCAGTACACTGATATCTCTGGGGCCCCCTCAACCCCCCCTTAACTTGGCAGAGGGATCTTTAAAAAAAAATGGAGCCTTTGACTCGGACCGTCAGTGAGGCCGGCAGGTGGTTTTCATACTGGGCTATCCAGCTCTTCGGTGGCGGTGGCAGGGACATTCAGAAAAGGGCCAGCACAGCAACATGCATAATAATGGCAATACAGTATGGACCACAGGGACTGGACAAAGTGATGGGGTAAAAGGAGGGGGGAGGGTTTAGTTGGCCTGTTAATTGTTTTCCTGCTTAAATTGAGCAGTTGGTGGATACACTTTAAAAAGCAATATTGGCACTGTGGCCCCATTATTTCTGTTCTTAATACTTGGAGCCCTGAACAAGTGTCCCCTTTGTCCCCCCTGTCACCGGGCCTGTTCAGGCGTTACCTATGGAGAAGCTGCGACATGACATCCTAGGACACGATACTGCACCATGCATCACCATTATATTTCAGTGTGCCTTGTCAATATTTAAATCTTGTTCTGTGTGACGTGAGTTGTAAATGGTTGAAAATCTCTGTGCTACAGTATCGTCACCATGTAGTTATAACAACACCGCAAAACCACCAAAAGACATGTTTTGGTAGAGGGACTGCTGGAGGGGCCCATTGGGGCCCCCAGTTTGCTACCCCACCCCAGTATACCTGTGCTGTAGCCAGTGGAAGGGGCACTATCTTCCCGGTGATCTCTTCGGGAAGATGGTGCCGCACATAGAAAGCAAAGACTCTGGCTGCACTCTCCTGCCCTCGCTCTAAGCAAGGTGATCGGGCCACAAAAGGACCCCTGTCGGACCCCTGCCGGACCCCGGCCTGTGGGCCACAAAAGGATGCATTGGGGGCGGCATGCGGCCCATGGGTTTGACACCCCTGCCCTAGAGTATCAAAATTTGTTTCACGGCACCCCTAGGCCAAAGTTTTTTTTATTGAGAAATTCAGAAAAAAATATAAAATTAAGTAAATTGTGTTTATAGCATGTCATCCTCAGGTTCAGTTATGTTGTGAGGGAATGGTTTTGCCAATTTAATAAAGTATAAATAATTTTAATTGGTCCTGGACCACCAAACTATGCTACCAGTGCAAGAACCCCAGTTTGGAAACTACTGCCATAAAATAAACCTTTTTTGTTTTTTTTAAACTACATGTAATACACCTTAGAGCTCAGTTCCTAAAAGGTTTTAAACCCTTGCATACAGTAAACTACACATATTTAAAAATCCTACACCGGGCACAAGTGCTCACGGGCCAATTTCATGGCAGTCTCGGATAGGAGGGCATTGTGGATTCACCAAGGGAATGCTGATGCTGACTCCAAGAAGAAAGGGAGTCTCTTCCCTATGAAGGTGAAGCCTTGTTTGGCGACGGCCTAGTTAATTTGATCTCGGCAGCTCCCGCAGGTAAGTCATCCTTCTTGCCCTATGTTCCCTCTCAACGGATGAAGACGCATCATTATCTGACGCAGTCATTTCGGCCCAATAGATATGCAAGAAGTTAAGATTCCCCTTTCTTTGCAGGTAGAGGAAGGAAAAGAGGGAAGAGGTCTGTAGCCTCTTCAAGATCGCAGGAGCAGAGATCGTCCTCTGCTTCTGCCAAATCCACTGCATGACGCTGGGGCTCTCTTGCAGGAGCCCGCACCAGTGGGGGGCACGTCTAAAATCTTCAGTCAGTTCTGAATTCATTCGGACCTGGACTCGTGGGTTTTACAAATAGTGTCCCAAGGGTACAAACTGGGGTTTCAAGACGTTCCCCCTCACCGATTGTTCAAATCAGCCTTAGTCAGCAGGGAGAAGGTTTTTATTCAAGCCTCTTCGTGGTCCCGAAGCCGGACGGCTCAGTCAGACCAATCTTAAATCTGAAATCCCTTAATTTCTACCTAAAGAAATTCAATTTCAAGATGGAATCTCTCAGGGTAGTGATCTCCAGTCCGGGGGATAAAGGAGATTTCATGGTTTTGGTAGACATAAAGGATGCCTACTTATATGTTCCCATTTAGCCACTGCATCAAGCTACCTGAGGTTTGCAATTCAGGATTGTCATTACCAATTTCAGACGTTGCCGTTTGGTCTGTCCACGGCTCCGAGGATTTTCACCAGGGTGATGGCGGAAATGATGGTTCTCCTTCGCAAGCAAGGAGTCACAATTATCCCGTACTTGGATGATCTCCTGATAAAGGCGAGATCCAGGGACCAGTTGGTGCAAAACATCTACTCTCCCTGACAGTTCTTCAACAACAAGGTTGGCTCCTAAACTTGCCAAAATCGCAGTTGGTCCCAATGACGCGGTTGTTGTTTTTGGGAGTGATACTGGACACAGAAGAGGTTTTCTTCTAGTGGAAAGGCTCTGGAGATCCAGAGTCTGGTCAAACAAATTCTGAAACCAGCAAGAGTGTTAATCCATCAATGAATTCAGTTGCTGGGGAAGATGGTTGCGGCCTACGAGGCCATTCAGTTTGGCAGGTTCCATGCCAGAGTGTTCCAGTGGGACCTGTTGGACAAGTGGTCCGGATCCCACCTACACATGCACCGGAGGATAATCCTGTCTTCCAAGACCAGAATCTCACTCCATTGGTGGCTGCACAGTTCTCACCACCTAGAGGGGCGATGGTTCGGGATCCAGGACGGGATCCTAGGGACCACGGATGCAACCCTCCGAGGCTGGAGAGCAGTCACACAGGGGGAAAACATCCAAGGAAGATGGTCAAGTCTTCCTTGGATGTTTTCATCTCCACATAAATGTTCTGGAGTTAAGGGCCATTTAATAACTGCAGACACAGTACGCACTGGGACGGGTGCCCAGCATCCTCTACGGACTAAGAGAAAAGGATTTACCGGTAGGTATTAAAATCCTATTTTCTCTAACGTCCTAGAGGATGCTGTGGACTCCGTAAGGACCATGGGGATAGACGGGCTCCGCAGGAGACATGGGCACTTTAAGAAAGACTTTAGTTCTGGGTGTGCACTGGCTCCTCCCTCTATGCCCCTCCTCCAGAACTCAGTTTGATACTGTACCCAGTGGAGACTGGGTGCTTTTCAGGAGCTCTCCTGAGCTTTCTGACAGAAAGTATTTTGTTAGGTTTTTAATTTTCAGGGAGCACTGCTGGCAACAGACTCCCTCATCGAGGGACTGAGGGGAGAGAAGCAGCCCTACTCTCTGAGTTGCAAGGTCCTGCTTCTTAGGCTACTGGACACCATTAGCTCCAGTGGGATTGGTACGCAGGATCTCACCCTCGCCGTCCGTCCCAGAGCCGCGCCGCCGTCCCCCTTGGCAGAGCCGGAAGATAGAAGCCGGGTGAGTATGAGAAGAAAAGAAGACTTCAGAGGCGGCAGAAGACTTCATGATCTTCACTGAGGTAACGCACAGCACTGCAGCTGTGTGCCTTTGCTCCCATACACCTCACATACTCCGGTCACTGTAAGGGTGCAGGGCGCAGGGGGGCGCCCTGGGCAGCAATATAAACCTCTTTCGCAAAAATATAACATATATACAGCTGGGCACTTTATATATGTATAAGCCCCCACCAATTTTACAGTTTAAGCGGGACAGACGCCCGCCTCCGAGAGGGCGGGGCTTCTCCCTCAGCACTCACCAGCGCCATTTTTTCTCCACAGCACCGCTGAGAGGAAGCTCCCCGGACTCTACCCTGCTTATACCACGTTAGACAAGAGGGTTGAAAAGAGGGGTGGGGGGGGCACATAATTCGCAAATTACATACAGCAGCACTACTGGGCAAACATTAAGTTACTGTTTTATTCCTGGGTTATATAGCGCTGGGGGTTGTGCTGGCATACTCTCTCTCTGTCTCTCCAAAGGGCCTTGTGGGGAAACTGTCTTCAGAAAAAGCATTCCCTGTGTGTGTAGTGTGTCGGTACACGTGTGTCGACATGTCTGAGGAAGAAGACTATATTAGAGAGGAGCGGGAGCAAATAAATGTGGTGTCTCCGCCGACAGCTGATTGGATGGATATGTGGAATGTTTTAAATGCTAGTGTAAACTCATTGCACAAAAGATTAGACAAGGCAGAAGCTTTGGGACAGTCAGGGTTTCAACCCATGCCTGATCCTATGTTGCAGGGACTGTCAGGGTCTCATAAGCGCCCACTATCCCAGATTGTTGACACAGATACCGACACGGATTCTGACTCCAGTGTCGATTACGATGATGCAAAGTTACAGCCAAAATTGGCAAAATCCATTCGATTTATGATTATGGCAATAAAAGATGTTTTGCACATCACAGAGGAACCCCCTGTCGCTGACAAGAGGGTACATATGTACAAGGGAAAGAAGCCTGAGGTAACCTTTCCCCCCTCACACGAGCTGAACGAGTTATGTGAAAAAGCTTGGGAATCTCCAGATAAAAGACTGCAGATTTCCAAAAGGATTCTTATGGCGTATCCTTTCCCATCAACGGATAGGTTACGATGGGAATCCTCCCCTAGGGTGGACAAAGCATTAACATGCTTATCCAAGAAGGTAGCCCTCCCGTCCCAGGATACGGCTACCCTCAAAGAGTGTGCTGACCGCAAACAGGAGATTACCCTGAAGTCCATTTATACACATTCAGGTACCTTACTCAGACCGGCAATTGCGTCGGCCTGGGTGTGTAGTGCTGTAGCGGCATGGACAAATACCTTATCTGAGGGGATGGATAGCCTAGACAAGGATACTATTTTATTGACCCTGGGGCATATAAGAGATGCTGTCCTATATATGTGTGTATGCAAACTACAGGTGGTGCTGCAGGGCCCACACCCTTTTACTTGTCTTGTAGAGCAGCTCTGAAGCTGTTACAGTGCCCAGCTGCTGCAAGAAATCAGCTTGAATGCTTCAGGGGCTTGGGCATGGACAACATGAGCCCCACACCGAAGGAGGGTGGGGGTGTTTAACGCAAACTTGGGGTTATACAAGCGCCGCAAAAGGCCGCCATGCCCTGCATGCCCCTTTTCTCTTTTCATATACAGATGAGGGTTCCAGCCAACTTTGGCCCACTGCTTGGATGACATCACCGTATGCAAATCCGTCTGCTGCAGACCTTCCCCCAGGAATGCTTGCAATAGTTGTTGCATATGGTTTAATGTCTGAGGGTGCTTCAGTATTAGGCAGCCTTCCGCCCTCCCATGTTCATCTGAAAAGATGTGGTCTCCCTGCAGTTGTTGTCCCCAGACGAGAGTTCCCTTGTGCTTCCTCAGTTAAATCTCCTTAACTTGACGGGGGTGTGCCCGAGCAGCCGCCCTCCCCAGCCCTATCCCAACACATACTTATCTTGCATATGAGATCTCTTGATCATGAAGATAGTTCTCACAGGTTGAGGTTCATCCTGGCCCCGCTCCCCGCTGGAGAGCGCTGATGGGGACAGCAGCGGGGCTTCAGCAGAAGGGTGAGTATGTGTGGCCAGAGACCTCCCTTCCCATGTGCAGGCCTGCAGAGTCTGCCACGCAGGATGGGGCATGTGGCACTCTCCCTCCCAGGGGCTCTTCCAGATGTAGCTCCTCAGCAGTATTTTTCCCGGGCTGCGCGGCGCTCTCCCCGACTGGCATCCGCCCTGGAACACTGCCTTCCTCAACGCAACATCAGCAGGGGGCCCTGGCCTCATCACCATCCCAGGTCTTTCTCATGTATGTATCATGTATGTGTGTGTGATATATGTATGAATCATATATGTTTGTGATATATATATATATATATGTATCTATCTATCTATCTATCTATCTATCTATCTATCTATCTATCTATCTATCTATCCATCGTATGTGTGTGTATATATATGTATCTATCATGTATGTATGTATGTATCTATCTTGTATGTATGTGTTCTATCTATCTATCTATCTATCTATCTATCTATCTATCTATCGTGTGTGTGATATATGTATGTATCTATCATGTATGTGTTATATGTATGTATCACACCTTCCTCTATACATAATACATACATACATACATACATACATACATACACACACACCTATATCTGTACGTACACTGACATACACACACCAACATCTATACATAAACACGCTGACCCCTAAACGTACACCAACGTACCCACACCTGCATCTATACCTACACATGCTGACACGTGGACGTACACCGGCTTACCCACATGTGAATCTATACATACATGTGCTGACACCTGGACATACACTGATGTACCCACACCTAACATCTATACATACACATGCTAACACCTGGACGTATACAGACGTACCCACATTTGCATCCATGCATATATAGATGTAGGTGTGTGTACGTCAGTGTACGTCCAGGTGTCAACGCGTGTATGTATAGATGCAGGTGTGGGTACGTCTGTGTATGTCCAGGTGTCAGAATGTGTATGTATAGATGCAGGTGTGGGAACGTCAGTGTAGGTTCAGGTGTCAGCGCGTGTATGTATAGATGCAGGTGCTTGTATGTCCAGATGTCAGTGCATGTATGTATAGATGCAAGTGTGGGTACGTCGGTGTATGTCCATTTGTCAGCGCGTGTATATATAGATGCAGGTGCTTGTATGTTGGTGTATGTCCAGGTGTCAGCATGTGTATGTATAGATGCAGGTGTGGGAATGTTGGTGTATGTCCAGGTGTCAGGGCGTGTATGTATGGATATTAGGTGTGGGTACATCAGTGTATGTCCAGGTGTTAGCGCATGTATGTATAGATGCAGGAAAATAATCACACAGCGTGCCCCCCACCAACCACAAACCTCCCCCACCCCCCTGTATGACATAAACACCGCTAATTCCACTTACACACAATAATTTCAGTTTGCGACCAGGAGCCGGCAATGTATGTGCACCCAAATGAAGCCACTGTACATGCCCTGCAGGCTGCTATGTACTGCACAGGTGCAACAAATGTAAATGCCCTATCTTTAAAATGGGGCATATTTTACTAAATTAAAAAAACCTGTAACTTTCTGTAAAACCTTAACCCCAAAAGGCACTACACTAACATCGGGGTGTAGAGTTGGATCTTGATCCAAGGCACCAACAGGCTAAAGCTTTGACTGTTCCCAGGATGCCTTGCACCGCCTCCTCTATAACCCTGCCCAGTGGCGTAACTAGACCTTTGTGGGCCCCATAGCAAAATTCTGAATGGGCCCACCAGCACTCAACAAGAATGAGTGGCGTTTGGGGTCAGAAAAGTAGAGGGGAAGGGGTCTGACAGAGTAGGGGGCAGGACATGAATGAATAGAAACTGAGGTGTCCATTATATAAAGAAATACAGTATGTGTGTCTGTGTGTATATCACACACACACACATATAAGGGAAATTCAAATGCCCTCAATTATTGCGCACATTACACTCTGGTTTAGGTGCACAAAGCACCTAAACCTGAATAAAGTAATGGGCGCGATCATGAAAAGACACCGTTTGGTTGCCCAAATGGGTCTCTTTGCACACATTTCAGCTTGTTTCCCCTGGGGGTAGCGAGCTGAAATAAACATGTCGCACCCGTTGGCAGCAACATTAGAATAGCTGCTGACGGGCACGATTGAGGGAGGAAAGGGAGATTTGAATCCAGCCCATAGATGCAATGTGAATATGTAATTTGTACCTTCCTATCTTAAAATGTATATAGTAGTGTTTACACTAGAGGTCTTTCCGAACCCCCTAATCCTAACATTGTAATTTGCTTTAGGGCGCACCTCCAATTAGTCTAGTGTTTCGTATTTTCACATTAAATACTTTCTTGCATTGGTTGGTTAAAGATTAGATCGTATATTTTTCTAGATATAGCTGTGCATAGTCTACACGGCTACATGCTTCTCCCCTAACTAGAGATGTGCAGCGGGCATTTTTCGTGTTTCATGTTTTGGTTTTGGTTTCGGATCCGCAGTTGTGTTTTGGATACGGACGCGTTTTGGCAAAACCACCCTTTCGGGTTTTGTATTCGGGTGATTTTTTTTTAAAACCTCAAACAGCTAAAATCATAGAATTTGGGGGTAATTTTGATCCTATAGTATTAAGCTCAATAACCATAATTTCTACTCCTTTCCAGTCTATTCTGAACACCTCACACCTCCCAATATTATTTTTAGTCCTAAAATTTGCACCAAGGTCCCTGGATGACTAAGCTAAGCGACCCAAGTGGGCAGCACAAACACCTGGCCCATCTAGGAGTGGCACTGCAGTGTCAGACAGGATGGCACTTAAAAAAATAGCCCCAAACAGCACATGATGCAAAGATAAATAAAAAAGAGGCGCAAGATGAAATTGTAGTGTGTCTCTCCTGCTCAGTGTCAGTTCTCAGTAGTATCCTCATCAGTGCTCAGTATCACTGCTCATTGTCTTGTGCTGCAATGTGGTGCTCAGTATACTAGAGTACATTACTAATAGTCCAGTGCTGCATCTTGCTGCTCAGTGTCAGTTCTAGTATCCTCATCAGTGCTCAGTATCACTGCTCATTGTCTTGTGCTGCATTGTGGTGCTCAGTATACTACAGAACATTACTAATAGTCCAGTGCTGCATCTGGCTGCTCAGTGTCAGTTCTAGTAATCTCATCAGTGCTCCGTATCACTGCTCATTGTCTTGTGGTGCTCAGTATACTACAGTACATTACTAATACTCCAGTGTCTTGTGCCGCATATGGCTGCTGTAGGGTGCTGTGGTAGTGTCCTGTCACTGTGCATATGTCATCATTCCAGTCACAGTGATATCTGGTATCTATCTAGTGGTATCTAATTCCAGACATTACCACCGTCTAATTCCAGATATATTACTGGCATATAATTCCACACATTAAAAAATGGAGAACAAAAAGGTGGAGGGTAAAATAGGGAAAGATCAAGATCCACTTCCACCTAGTGCTGAAGCTGCTGCCACTAGTCAAGGCAGAGACAATTCAATGCCATCAACATTATGTAATGATTATACGATACATTATATATCATATCATTGTATGGTTGTAAAATACAACTTAAAAACTTTAATGAATAAATACATAAAGTAGCTTTTATGTAACCTTTTTAAACCTATTAGCATAGACCGAATCTCATCGTGTGTATAGGCCTTTAGTTCAACAACAGCATGGGACCAGTTAGTGTGTTTTGACCACTGCACAGCACCTGGTGTTATATAGTAAGCACCACTATGGCATAGTATACAGCATTATGGGCCTGATATGAGTGTGACCAGCGGTGATGTGGAATGCAGTAGGAGGTGCTGTTTAGCAAGCACCACTTCTATATTCACCATGCAGTATATTGTGTGAATATAGAAGTGTTGGCTGTGTTATGTATTAGAGTAATTATTGCAGCTCCCAGCTAAAATTGCAACAATGTAATTTAGTGACAAGCTGCAGAGATTAACCCTTTCTGTGGCTGCTGCACAACCTCTATTCATATCGCTGAATTCAATTAGGGAGATGTTCTCACCCCGCGAGCAAGCGCAGGTATATGCCACACTTAAATGTATGGGTATGGTCTCCATAAAATGAGCGTAGCCTTGCAGGCAAAGACTACCTTACACCCTAGTTCTTGACCCTGCACCAACAGACCTCGGCCACCACAGGGAAAAAAGTACAGTAATTTCCACCATGTTAAGCCCCACACATTAATGCCCTTTGGAACATATTATGTCACTCACCACAATATCTGTGATACACTATGCCCTACAGTAAAGCTTCTAATTACTTTTACAAAAACTGCTCAACGCCAAGAGTTTCACGTGCTGGGTGTCATGCTCATTGCCAGGGGTTTCACTCTCTGGGTGTCATGCTCATTGCCAGGGGGAACGCAGTAGGAGGTGTTATATAGTAAGCACCACTATGGCATAGTATATAGCATTATATATATTGTGAGCACTGGTGATGTCGAGTGCAGTAGAGCTGCTGCTGGGTAATTACAATTTACTACAACCACCAATATATTCTGCTGCACTATATATATGCAAAGCTAATTCTGCTGGGTAATTACAATTGACTACAACCACCAATATATCTGCTGCACTATATCTATATTTGCAAAGCTAATTCTGCTGGGTAATTACAATTGACTACAACCACCAATATATTCTGCTGCACTATATCTATATATGCAAAGCTAATTCTGCTGAGTAATTACAATTGACTACAACCACCAATATATTCTGCTGCACTATATCTATATATGCAAAGCTAATTCTGCTGGGTAATGCAAATTGAAACATTATTGCATAGTATGTTTATTTTTAAGTACTTTTTTAAAGTTTTGAATGATATAGACCCAGTTTAATCTTTGTGGAATGCCTGGTTGTTGTTTTTAAGGTAATCTATTGCCTGACATTTGAGGTGGGGGGGGTTTGGTTACAGATTTCAATTATTGGTTTTACTTGTAATAGTCTTCTACTTAAGTCCAATGGTGTAGGCTGTGCAAAGCCGTTTGGCTGCGCATTTATTGATCCAAGCGTGCATTTTTATCAAAGCGTGATAAAATTGACACATAACAGCAGTGTTCAATCAGCGTTAATTTACCTTCAGCTGATATCGATTGTGAATTGACGTTTCTTCTCTTCTTGTCACCTCCAGGTAATTACAATTGACTACAACCACCAATATATTCTGCTGCACTATATCTATATATGCAAAGCTAATTCTGCTGGGTAATGCAAATTGAAACATTATTGCATAGTATGTGATTTTGAAGTACTTTTTTAAAGTTTTGAATGATATAGACCCAGTTTAATCTTTGTGGAATGCCTGGTTGTTGTTTTTAAGGTAATTTATTGCCTGGCATTTGAGGGGGTGGGGTGTGGTTACAGATTTCAATTATTGGTTTCACTTGTAATAGTCTTCTACTTAAGTCCAATGGTGTAGGCTGTGCAAAGCCATTTGGCTGTGCATTTATTGATCTAAGCGTGCATTTTTATCAAAGCGTGATAAAATTGACACATAACAGCAGTGTTCAATCAGCGTTCAATCGAAGTGAAAAAGAAGGAAAACAGAAGCACACCAATCTAACAAAACAAAGAAAACTGAAGAACTAATAACAAATGTGAGTCACTTACTCCTCAGATCACTCACCTCCTGATTGTTGCATCTGATTACATAGCACAGAACTACCTTACTTGGACATTTCATAAACCATCCATTTCACCTACAAATGCCTGTATCTGTATTATTGTAATTTTGTTTTTTAAGCACAGCTGCACCAATGCAATTTTACCTGCAAACACTTAAAACATCTAACATAATTACCATTGCTTCTTAAACCTCTCACAATCCTTTCATTTCTTACACTCCAAATACATTTCTGCACCCACTTTATCTACGCTTTTGACTCATTTCATACTAAATCTACACCCCTTGAGCCTACACTGCTTTTCTCACCTGCATTTCTGCAATTCTTCTGCTCGGATTGCCTTACAGTCTCCTCTCCTACTTCCACTACTTCAACCTATTTACCTACTTAACACTATGTCAAGGTTTTCTTATACTCCCCACATCACTCAGTGTCTACCTAATAATGTATCTTTATCCTTCCCCCACTAGTCTCCTCCACCTCCTCCTCTCTCCCCTCCTCTGTCTCCCCTCCATCCCTCTGTTTCCTTCCCCCACCTTTCCTGTTACCCCACTTTCATTCACCTCTGCCCCATGGTCCTGCTACCCCACAACTCAGCCCTGCTCCCTCTCTCCCTTCCCTGTCACCTCCCCACACCCCCATCCACATCACACTGACCTCCCTCCCTGCCCACCTCCTGCAGTTTCCCCTCCTAGCTCAGGCACCCGTACCATCACTACTCTCTCATCATCCCTGCCCTCAAAGTTAATCCCACCTAATCGCTACAGCAACCCTGAAAATCTAATTCACATCTCTCCCACAAACTCATACCCCCTATCCTGTGCCCTCTGGAATGCCAGATCTGTTTGTAACAAACTGGTCCCCACTCATGACCTTTTCATTTCCAACTCCCTACACCTACTAGCCATTACTGAAACTTGGATTACGCCCTCTGACACTACTTCTGCTGCTGCTCTCTCTGCTGGGGGCCTTACATTCACACACACACCCCGACCTGGGGGTCGCCATGGGGGTGGTGTTGGGGTCCTTTTACCTTCTAGTTACTCCTACCAACTCATACCACCAGAACCATCCCTTATATTCTCTACATTTGAGGTCCACGCCATATGCCTCTTCCAACCAGTCCATCTTAGAGTAGCTGTCATTTACCGCCCCCCTGGCACTGCTTCCAAATTCATCGACAACTTTGCTTCCTGGCTTCCTCACTTCCTCTCTTCTGACATTCCCACCATTATCCTAGGCGATTTCAACATCCCTATTGACATCCCCACACAATCCCCTGCCTCTAAACTCCTTAACCTCACCTCTTCACTTGGTCTCTCCCAGTGGACCTCCTCACCCTCCCATGTGAATGGGAGCTCACTGGATCTGGTCTTCACTCACCGCTGTGATATTTCTGATTTTTCCAACTCCCCATTTCCCCTCTCTGACCACCACCTGCTCTCCTTCAACCTATCTCTCTCGACTTCCCCATCTCTACCTCCTAAGGCTACCATCACTAAGCGTAACATTGAAGCTATTGACACCACATTCCTTTCCTCCCTGTTTGACTCACTTCTCTCTCCTATTCTCTCTCTCTCATGCCCTGAACAAGCCACTTCCACATACAATGCTTCCCTTACTTCTGCTCTTGACTCTGTTGCTCCACCAACCACTATTCACCCTTGCAAATTAACACCTCAACCCTGGCACACCAAATGCACCAGATATCTGCAAAAATGCTCATGTACTGCTGAGCGACACTGGAGGAAATCACGCTCTAGGGCAGACTTCCTCCATTTCAAACTTATGCTCTCATCCTTCAGTGCTGCCCTTTCTCTTGCTAAACAGTCATACTTCAAGAACCTCATCTCCTCCCAGTCTTCCAACCCCCGGCGCCTCTTTGCCACTCTCAACTCACTCCTCTGCCCACCTCCACCTCGTCTCCCTTCCTCACTCTCTGCTCTTGACTTTGCCACTTACTTCACATCCAAAATTGACTCCATACGTCAGGACATCACATCACACCAGACTATCAGTAACCAGCCTTCTCCCATCCCTTACCAACCCTCCCCATCCCTCGCACCAACTCTGTCATCTTTCTCCCATGCATCTGGAGAGGAAGTCATGGCCCTCATTCGTTCCTGTCCCCTCACCACCTCCCCACTTGACCCTATCCCCTCCCGCCTCCTTTGCCACCTCTCTTCTTCTGCTTGTTCCCATCTTTCCCACCTTCTCAATCTCTCCCTCTCATCAGGCACTGTCCCCTCTGCCTTCAAGCACGCTCTCATCTCTCCTATTCTTAAAAAACCTACCCTTGATCCAAACACTCTCTCCAACTACCGACCCATCTCTCTCCTCCCTTTTGCCTCCAAACTCCTTGAGCGTATTGTCTACAACCGCCTTACTTCCTTTCTTTCCTCACACTCACTGCTTGACCCATTCCAGTCTGGCTTCCGTCCTCTCCACTCCACTGAAACTGCCCTTACAAAAGTATGCAATGACCTCCATGCTGCTAAATCTAAGGGACACTACTCTCTACTTATTCTACTTGATCTCTCTGCTGCTTTTGACACTGTGGACCATCCTCTCCTACTGCAAATCCTTCACTCCATTGGTCTGCGTAACACTGCCCTCTCTTGGTTGTCGTCCTACCTTTCTGACCGTTCATTCTCTGTCTCCTCTCATGATTCCACCTCCCCCTCACTTCCACTAACTGTAGGGGTACCCCAAGGTTCTGTCCTTGGTCCTCTTCTCTTCTCTCTCTATACGTCCTCACTAGGTAAGCTCATTAGTTCTTTTGGTTTCCAATATCATCTCTATGCTGATGACACTCAAATCTATCTTTCCTCTCCAGACCTCTCCCCTACTCTCCTCACTCGTATCTCCAACTGTCTCTCTGCTATCTCTTCCTGGATGTCCCAGCGCTTTCTTAAACTTAACATGTCTAAGACCGAGCTGATCATCTTCCCTCCCTCCCGCATAATCTCACCTCCTACAATCTCATTATCTATTGATGGCACTACTATCTCCTCTACCCCCCAAGCGCGCTGTCTTGGAGTAATCCTTGACTCCTCCCTCTCCTTCAAACCACACATTCAGCACCTCTCACAAACCTGCCGTTTTCATCTAAAAAATATTTCCAGGATCAGACTTTTTCTGACCCAGGATGCTACTAAGACTCTTATCCACTCACTGGTCATCTCCAGACTGGACTGCTGTAATCTCTTCCTGACTGGCATTCCTGACAAATACCTCTCTCCACTCCAATCTATCCTCAATGCTGCTGCCCGGCTCATTTTCCTCACCAAACGCACTACGTCCACCTCTCCTCTCTTACTAGTCCTTCACTGGCTCCCCTTCCCTTTCAGAATCCATTTCAAGCTTCTCACACTTGCTTACAAAGCCCTCACCCACTCCTCTCCCATCTACATCTCTGATCTTATCTCGCTTTACACTCCTACCCGTCCTCTTCGCTCTGCTAATGCACACCGACTCTCCTGCCTACGGATTACTTCCTCCCACTCCTACCTCCAAGATTTTTCACGTGCTGCACCACTTCTCTGGAATTCCCTACCTCTCCCCCTCAGACTCTCCACCTCTCTACAAAACTTCAAACGGGCTCTCAAGACCCACTTCTTCACCAAACCCAGCCAAATCTCATCCTAAACCTCTGTTCCATGCTCTCTATGTACCCCATCTGTCTCACCCCTGTCTGTCTACCCCTCCCTTTTAGAATGTAAGCTCTCACGAGCAGGGCCCTCTTCCCTCATGTGCTTACTCTTTTCTTACTTTAATAATCTTCAGCTGCACCAAATCCAGCAGTCTTCTGCCACCTGATACTTATTCCAGTGTCATCTGCTGATGTAGCTATGTTTATTTACCCTGTACTTGTCCTATATTGTCGTCAACTGTAAGTTGCTGTTTTCCTGTTTGATTATTTGTTTATGTACTCTGTAATTGGGCACTGCGGAACCCTTGTGGCGCCATATAAATAAAGGATAATAATAATAATAATAAATAATATAATATATAGCATTACGGTACAGTAGGCCACTGCTCTACCTACCTCTGTGTCGTCAAGTATACTATCCATCCATACCTGTGGTGCATTTTAGAAAAAAACATGTCTCGGCAGAGCAATCTATAAATCCATCATTTTTCAGACAGCAACAGTGGGTATTGTAATAGTCACCCAATCCATCACTTTTATAGGGTTGCATGCACCCACATGCTACAGCCTGTCTCAATAATTTTACTGTCACGTGTTTGTGTTTTTATTTGGGTATTTTTTGTTGTTGTAGAACTACAGGTACCAGCAAGCCCGTTATTTCCCCGCCTGCTGGTACTTGAGGTTCTCCAAGTACCAGCAAGCGGGGGAGGCTTGCTGGGCCTTGTAGTTCCACAACGAAAAAACAATATTCTTTTTTTACACACATGGCTATCAGCCCGGCACCCACCACCCAGGGGTGCTGGGGACAGCCTCGGGCTTCACCCCTGGCCCTTGGGTGCCTCGAGGGGAGGAACCTCTTGATTTAAGGGGTCCCCACTCCTCCAGGGAACACCGGCCAGGGGTGACTAGTTGGAGGGGTAATGCCAGGGCCGCAGGGACCTACATAAAAGTGTCCCCCAGCTGTGGCATTATCTCTCTGGCTAGTGGAGCCCGGTGCTGGTTTTAAAAATATGGGGGACCCCTACATCTATTGTCCCACGTATTTTTGGAACCTGGACCGGTCTAAGAGCCCGGTGCTAGTTGTCTAAATACGGGGAACCCCTGTCCAATTTTTCCCCCAGTATTTAAATAACCAGGACCGGCTCAAAGAGCCCGAGGCTGGTTATACTAAGGAGGGGGGACCTCACGCATTTTTTTTAACCCATTCAGACCCTTCTCCTTTAAGTTAATGGAAGCCCTGGACAACAAAATTGCATTCATGTCCTCCTCCCTCACCCTTCCCAGTCCCAAACACTCATTTTTTTTTTCTTTAAAAATGTATAATATATAACGAGAACAATGAGCAGGCAGGCAGCGGGCATTGGCGGCATCGGACTGAGATAGAAATTAGTGGTGGAGGGCTGGGTCAGTTGATTGTGGGCGAGTTTGTAAGCCATTGGCGGTGGCAGCGGGTATCGGCTCAGAGGCAGTAGCGGGCATTGGCTAAGGGTCATCGGCAGGATTCGGCGGACATTATGGCTGTAGTGCCTCACTAGCCACTGACCTCACCGCACGCCACTGTGGGACAGATGTAACATGCAGAGAGAGGTAGATTTGGGAGGGGGAATGTCCTAGCATAACTGTTAATTGCAGTGTAATATTGTAATTCAGCTGTGCAGCATTTGTGGCTAAATGTCAAAGAAGCCAGTATTTACCCTGCATGCAAAACAATGAATGTATTTGAACATACCTCCCAACTATCCCAATTTTTGCAGGACAGTCACTTTTTTGGGGAATGTCCAGCTAAACCAAACAACCCCCCCCCTTCCCATGGGGAAGGGGGGGGGGGGTGGAAGGCTCCCTGTAGCTTGTTGCTCTGCAAATATGCACATTGTGGGTAGAGATGAGCGCCTGAAATTTTTCGGGTTTTGTGTTTTGGTTTTTGGTTCGGTTCCGCGGCCGTGTTTTGGGTTCGACCGCGTTTTGGCAAAACCTCACCGAATTTTTTTTGTCGGATTCGGGTGTGTTTTGGATTTGGGTGTTTTTTAAAAAAAACACTAAAAAACAGCTTAAATCATAGAATTTGGGGGTCATTTTGATCCCATATTATTATTAACCTCAAAAACCATAATTTCCACTCATTTTCAGTCTATTCTGAATACCTCACACCTCACAATATTATTTTTAGTCCTAAAATTTGCACCAAGGTCGCTGGATGACTAAGCTAAGCGACACTAGTGGCCGACACAAACACCTGGCCCATCTAGGAGTGGCACTGCAGTGTCACGCAGGATGTCCCTTCCAAAAAACCCTCCCCAATCAGCACATGACGCAAAGAAAAAAAGAGGCGCAATGAGGTAGCTGACTGTGTGAGTAAGATAAGCGACCCTAGTGGCCGACACAAACACCGGGCCCATTTAGGAGTGGCACTGCAGTGTCACGCAGGATGTCCCTTCCAAAAAACCCTCCCCAATCAGCACATGACGCAAAGAAAAAAAGAGGCGCAATGAGGTAGCTGACTGTGTGAGTAAGATTAGCGACCCTAGTGGCCGACACAAACACCGGGCCCATTTAGGAGTGGCACTGCAGTGTCACGCAGGATGTCCCTTCCAAAAAACCCTCCCCAATCAGCACATGACGCAAAGAAAAAAAGAGGCGCAATGAGGTAGCTGACTGTGTGAGTAAGATTAGCGACCCTAGTGGCCGACACAAACATCGGGCCCATTTAGGAGTGGCACTGCAGTGTCACGCAGGATGTCCCTTCCAAAAAACCCTCCACAATCAGCACATGACGCAAAGAAAAAAAGAGGCGCAATGAGGTAGCTGACTGTGTGAGTAAGATTAGCGACCCTAGTGGCCGACACAAACACCGGGCCCATTTAGGAGTGGCACTGCAGTGTCACGCAGGATGTCCCTTCCAAAAAACCCTCCCCAATCAGCACATGACACAAAGAAAAAAAGAGGCGCAATGAGGTAGCTGACTGTGTGAGTAAGATTAGCGACCCTAGTGGCCGACACAAACACCGGGCCCATTTAGGAGTGGCACTGCAGTGTCACGCAGGATGTTCCTTCCAAAAAACCCTCCCCAATCAGCACATGACGCAAAGAAAAAAAGAGGCGCAATGAGGTAGCTGACTGTGTGAGTAAGATTAGCGACCCTAGTGGCCGACACAAACACCGGGCCCATTTAGGAGTGGCACTGCAGTGTCACGCAGGATGTCCCTTCCAAAAAACCCTCCCCAATCAGCACATGACGCAAAGAAAAAAAGAGGCGCAATGAGGTAGCTGACTGTGTGAGTAAGATTAGCGACCCTAGTGGCCGACACAAACACCGGGCCCATTTAGGAGTGGCACTGCAGTGTCACGCAGGATGTCCCTTCCAAAAAACCCTCCCCAATCAGCACATGACGCAAAGAAAAAAAGAGGCGCAATGAGGTAGCTGACTGTGTGAGTAAGATTAGCGACCCTAGTGGCCGACACAAACATCGGGCCCATTTAGGAGTGGCACTGCAGTGTCACGCAGGATGTCCCTTTCAAAAAACCCTCCCCAATCAGCACATGACGCAAAGAAAAAAAGAGGCGCAATGAGGTAGCTGACTGTGTGAGTAAGATTAGCGACCCTAGTGGCCGACACAAACACCGGGCCCATTTAGGAGTGGCACTGCAGTGTCACGCAGGATGTCCCTTCCAAAAAACCCTCCCCAATCAGCACATGACACAAAGAAAAAAAGAGGCGCAATGAGGTAGCTGACTGTGTGAGTAAGATTAGCGACCCTAGTGGCCGACACAAACACCGGGCCCATTTAGGAGTGGCACTGCAGTGTCACGCAGGATGTCCCTTCCAAAAAACCCTCCCCAATCAGCACATGACGCAAAGAAAAAAAGAGGCGCAATGAGGTAGCTGACTGTGTGAGTAAGATTAGCGACCCTAGTGGCCGACACAAACACCGGGCCCATTTAGGAGTGGCACTGCAGTGTCACGCAGGATGTCCCTTCCAAAAAACCCTCCCCAATCAGCACATGACGCAAAGAAAAAAAGAGGCGCAATGAGGTAGCTGACTGTGTGAGTAAGATTAGCGACCCTAGTGGCCGACACAAACACCGGGCCCATTTAGGAGTGGCACTGCAGTGTCACGCAGGATGTCCCTTCCAAAAAACCCTCCCCAATCAGCACATGACGCAAAGAAAAAAAGAGGCGCAATGAGGTAGCTGACTGTGTGAGTAAGATTAGCGACCCTAGTGGCCGACACAAACACCGGGCCCATTTAGGAGTGGCACTGCAGTGTCACGCAGGATGTCCCTTCCAAAAAACCCTCCCCAAACAGCACATGACGCAAAGAAAAAGAAAAGAAAAAAGAGGTGCAAGATGGAATTGTCCTTGGGCCCTCCCACCCACCCTTATGTTGTATAAACAAAACAGGACATGCACACTTTAACCAACCCATCATTTCAGTGACAGGGTCTGCCACACGACTGTGACTGATATGACGGGTTGGTTTGGACCCCCCCCAAAAAAGAAGCAATTAATCTCTCCTTGCACAAACTGGCTCTACAGAGGCAAGATGTCCACCTCATCATCACCCTCCGATATATCACCGTGTACATCCCCCTCCTCACAGATTATCAATTCGTCCCCACTGGAATCCACCATCTCAGCTCCCTGTGTACTTTGTGGAGGCAATTGCTGCTGGTCAATGTCTCCGCGGAGGAATTGATTATAATTCATTTTAATGAACATCATCTTCTCCACATTTTCTGGATGTAACCTCGTACGCCGATTGCTGACAAGGTGAGCGGCGGCACTAAACACTCTTTCGGAGTACACACTTGTGGGAGGGCAACTTAGGTAGAATAAAGCCAGTTTGTGCAATGGCCTCCAAATTGCCTCTTTTTCCTGCCAGTATAAGTATGGACTGTGTGACGTGCCTACTTGGATGCGGTCACTCATATAATCCTCCACCATTCTTTCAATGGTGAGAGAATCATATGCAGTGACAGTAGACGACATGTCCGTAATCGTTGTCAGGTCCTTCAGTCCGGACCAGATGTCAGCATCAGCAGTCGCTCCAGACTGCCCTGCATCACCGCCAGCGGGTGGGCTCGGAATTCTGAGCCTTTACCTCGCACCCCCAGTTGCGGGAGAATGTGAAGGAGGAGATGTTGACAGGTCGCGTTCCGCTTGACTTGACAATTTTCTCACCAGCAGGTCTTTCAACCCCAGCAGACTTGTGTCTGCCGGAAAGAGAGATCCAAGGTAGGCTTTAAATCTAGGATCGAGCACGGTGGCCAAAATGTAGTGCTCTGATTTCAACAGATTGACCACCCGTGAATCCTTGTTAAGCGAATTAAGGGCTCCATCCACAAGTCCCACATGCCTAGCGGAATCGCTCCGTGTTAGCTCCTCCTTCAATGTCTCCAGCTTCTTCTGCAAAAGCCTGATGAGGGGAATGACCTGACTCAGGCTGGCAGTGTCTGAACTGACTTCACGTGTGGCAAGTTCAAAGGGCATCAGAACCTTGCACAACGTTGAAATCATTCTCCACTGCGCTTGAGACAGGTGCATTCCACCTCCTATATCGTGCTCAATTGTATAGGCTTGAATGGCCTTTTGCTGCTCCTCCAACCTCTGAAGCATATAGAGGGTTGAATTCCACCTCGTTACCACTTCTTGCTTCAGATGATGGCAGGGCAGGTTCAGTAGTTTTTGGTGGTGCTCCAGTCTTCTGTACGTGGTGCCTGTACGCCGAAAGTGTCCCGCAATTTTTCTGGCCACCGACAGCATCTCTTGCACGCCCCTGTCGTTTTTTAAATAATTCTGCACCACCAAATTCAAGGTATGTGCAAAACATGGGACGTGCTGGAATTTGCCCATATTTAATGCACACACAATATTGCTGGCGTTGTCTGATGCCACAAATCCACAGGAGAGTCCAATTGGGGTAAGCCATTCCGCGATGATCTTCTTCAGTTGCCGTAAGAGGTTTTCAGCTGTGTGCGTATTCTGGAAACCGGTGATACAAAGCGTAGCCTGCCTAGGAAAGAGTTGGCGTTTGCGAGATGCTGCTACTGGTGCCGCCGCTGCTGTTCTTGCGGCGGGAGTCCATACATCTACCCAGTGGGCTGTCACAGTCATATAGTCCTGACCCTGCCCTGCTCCACTTGTCCACATGTCCGTGGTTAAGTGGACATTGGGTACAACTGCATTTTTTAGGACACTGGTGAGTCTTTTTCTGACGTCCGTGTACATTCTCGGTATCGCCTGCCTAGAGAAGTGGAACCTAGATGGTATTTGGTAACGGGGGCACACTGCCTCAATAAATTGTCTAGTTCCCTGTGAACTAACGGCGGATACCGGACGCACGTCTAACACCAACATAGTTGTCAAGGCCTCAGTTATCCGCTTTGCAGCAGGATGACTGCTGTGATATTTCATCTTCCTCGCAAAGGACTGTTGAACAGTCAATTGCTTACTGGAAGTAGTACAAGTGGGCTTACGACTTTCCCTCTGGGATGACCATCGACTCCCAGCAGCAACAACAGCAGCGCCAGCAGCAGTAGGCGTTACACGCAAGGATGCATCGGAGGAATCCCAGGCAGGAGAGGACTCGTCAGAATTGCCAGTGACATTGCCTGCAGGACTATTGGCATTCCTGGGGAAGGAGGAAATTGACACTGAGGGAGTTGGTGGGGTGGTTTGCGTGAGCTTGGTTACAAGAGGAAGGGATTTACTGGTCAGTGGACTGCTTCCGCTGTCACCCAAAGTTTTTGAACTTGTCACTGACTTATTATGAATGCGCTGCAGGTGACGTATAAGGGAGGATGTTCCGAGGTGGTTAACGTCCTTACCCCTACTTATTACAGCTTGACAAAGGCAACACACGGCTTGACACCTGTTGTCCGCTTTTCTGTTGAAATACCTCCACACTGAAGAGCTGATTTTTTTTGTATTTTCACCAGGCATGTCAACGGCCATATTCCTCCCACGGACAACAGGTGTCTCCCCGGGTGCCTGACTTAAACAAACCACCTCACCATCAGAATCCTCCTGGTCAATTTCCTCCCCAGCGCCAGCAACACCCATATCCTCCTCATCCTGGTGTACTTCAACACTGACATCTTCAATCTGACTATCAGGAACTGGACTGCGGGTGCTCCTTCCAGCACTTGCAGGGGGCGTGTAAATGGTGGAAGGCGCATGCTCTTCACGTCCAGTGTTGGGAAGGTCAGGCATCGCAACCGACACAATTGGACTCTCCTTGTGGATTTGGGATTTCGAAGAACGCACAGTTCTTTGCGGTGCTACTGCTTTTGCCAGCTTGAGTCTTTTCATTTTTCTAGCGAGAGGCTGAGTGCCTCCATCCTCATGTGAAGCTGAACCACTAGCCATGAACATAGGCCAGGGCCTCAGCCGTTCCTTGCCACTCCGTGTGGTAAATGGCATATTGGCAAGTTTACGCTTCTCCTCCGACAATTTTATTTTAGGTTTTGGAGTCCTTTTTTTACTGATATTTGGTGTTTTGGATTTGACATGCTCTGTACTATGACATTGGGCATCGGCCTTGGCAGACGACGTTGCTGGCATTTCATCGTCTCGGCCATGACTAGTGGCAGCAGCTTCAGCACGAGGTGGAAGTGGATCTTGATCTTTCCCTAATTTTGGAACCTCAACATTTTTGTTCTCCATATTTTAATAGGCACAACTAAAAGGCACCTCAGGTAAACAATGGAGATGGATGGATACTAGTTTACAATTATGGACGGACTGCCGAGTGCCGACACAGAGGTAGCCACAGCCGTGAACTACCGTACTGTACTGTGTCTGCTGCTAATATAGACTGGTTGATAAAGAGATGTCGTAGTATGTATGTATGAAGAAGAAAGAAAAAAAAACCACGGTTAGGTGGTATACAATTATGGACGGACTGCCGAGTGCCGACACAGAGGTAGCCACAGCCGTGAACTACCGTACTGTACTGTGTCTGCTGCTAATATAGACTGGTTGATAAAGAGATGTCGTAGTATGTATGTATGAAGAAGAAAGAAAAAAAAACCACGGGTAGGTGGTATACAATTATGGACGGACTGCTGAGTGCCGACACAGAGGTAGCCACAGCCGTGAACTACCGTACTGTACTGTGTCTGCTGCTAATATAGACTGGTTGATAAAGAGATGTCGTAGTATGTATGTATAAAGAAGAAAGAAAAAAAAACCACGGTTAGGTGGTATACAATTATGGACGGACTGCCGAGTGCCGACTAGAGATGAGCGCCTGAAATTTTTCGGGTTTTGTGTTTTGGTTTTGGGTTCGGTTCCGCGGCCGTGTTTTGGGTTCGAACGCGTTTTGGCAAAACCTCACCGAATTTTTTTTGTCGAATTCGGGTGTGTTTTGGATTCGGGTGTTTTTTTCAAAAAACACTAAAAAACAGCTTAAATCATAGAATTTGGGGGTCATTTTGATCCCAAAGTATTATTAACCTCAAAAACCATAATTTACACTCATTTTCAGTCTATTCTGAATACCTCACACCTCACAATATTATTTTTAGTCCTAAAATTTGCACCGAGGTCGCTGTGTGAGTAAGATAAGCGACCCTAGTGGCCGACACAAACACCGGGCCCATCTAGGAGTGGCACTGCAGTGTCACGCAGGATGTCCCTTCCAAAAAACCCTCCCCAAACAGCACATGACGCAAAGAAAAAAAGAGGCGCAATGAGGTAGCTGTGTGAGTAAGATTAGCGACCCTAGTGGCCGACACAAACACCGGGCCCATCTAGGAGTGGCACTGCAGTGTCACGCAGGATGGCCCTTCCAAAAAACCCTCCCCAAACAGCACATGACGCAAAGAAAAAAAGAGGCGCAATGAGGTAGCTGACTGTGTGAGTAAGATTAGCGACCCTAGTGGCCGACACAAACACCGGGCCCATCTAGGAGTGGCACTGCAGTGTCACGCAGGATGTCCCTTCCAAAAAACCCTCCCCAAACAGCACATGACGCAAAGAAAAAAAGAGGCGCAATGAGGTAGCTGACTGTGTGAGTAAGATTAGCGACCCTAGTGGCCGACACAAACACCGGGCCCATCTAGGAGTGGCACTGCAGTGTCACGCAGGATGTCCCTTCCAAAAAACCCTCCCCAATCAGCACATGATGCAAAGAAAAAGAAAAGAAAAAAGAGGTGCAAGATGGAATTGTCCTTGGGCCCTCCCACCCACCCTTATGTTGTATAAACAAAACAGGACATGCACACTTTAACCAACCCATCATTTCAGTGACAGGGTCTGCCACACGACTGTGACTGATATGACGGGTTGGTTTGGACCCCCCCCAAAAAAGAAGCAATTAATCTCTCCTTGCACAAACTGGCTCTACAGAGGCAAGATGTCCACCTCATCTTCACCCTCCGATATATCACCGTGTACATCCCCCTCCTCACAGATTATCAATTCGTCCCCACTGGAATCCACCATCTCAGCTCCCTGTGTACTTTGTGGAGGCAATTGCTGCTGGTCAATGTCTCCGCGGAGGAATTGATTATAATTCATTTTAATGAACATCATCTTCTCCACATTTTCTGGATGTAACCTCGTACGCCGATTGCTGACAAGGTGAGCGGCGGCACTAAACACTCTTTCGGAGTACACACTTGTGGGAGGGCAACTTAGGTAGAATAAAGCCAGTTTGTGCAAGGGCCTCCAAATTGCCTCTTTTTCCTGCCAGTATAAGTACGGACTGTGTGACGTGCCTACTTGGATGCGGTCACTCATATAATCCTCCACCATTCTATCAATGTTGAGAGAATCATATGCAGTGACAGTAGACGACATGTCCGTAATCGTTGTCAGGTCCTTCAGTCCGGACCAGATGTCAGCATCAGCAGTCGCTCCAGACTGCCCTGCATCACCGCCAGCGGGTGGGCTCGGAATTCTGAGCCTTTACCTCGCACCCCCAGTTGCGGGAGAATGTGAAGGAGGAGATGTTGACAGGTCGCGTTCCGCTTGACTTGACAATTTTGTCACCAGCAGGTCTTTCAACCCCAGCAGACTTGTGTCTGCCGGAAAGAGAGATCCAAGGTAGGCTTTAAATCTAGGATCGAGCACGGTGGCCAAAATGTAGTGCTCTGATTTCAACAGATTGACCACCCGTGAATCCTTGTTAAGCGAATTAAGGGCTGCATCCACAAGTCCCACATGCCTAGCGGAATCGCTCCGTGTTAGCTCCTCCTTCAATGTCTCCAGCTTCTTCTGCAAAAGCCTGATGAGGGGAATGACCTAACTCAGGCTGGCAGTGTCTGAACTGACTTCACGTGTGGCAAGTTCAAAGGGCATCAGAACCTTGCACAACGTTGAAATCATTCTCCACTGCACTTGAGACAGGTGCATTCCACCTCCTATATCGTGCTCAATTGTATAGGCTTGAATAGCCTTTTGCTGCTCCTCCAACCTCTGAAGCATATAGAGGGTTGAATTCCACCTCGTTACCACTTCTTGCTTCAGATGATGGCAGGGCAGGTTCAGTAGTTTTTGGTGGTGCTCCAGTCTTCTGTACGTGGTGCCTGTATGCCGAAAGTGTCCCGCAATTTTTCTGGCCACCGACAGCATCTCTTGCACGCCCCTGTCGTTTTTTAAAAAATTCTGCACCACCAAATTCAAGGTATGTGCAAAACATGGGACGTGCTGGAATTTGCCCATATTTAATGCACACACAATATTGCTGGCGTTGTCCGATGCCACAAATCCACAGGAGAGTCCAATTGGGGTAAGCCATTCCGCGATGATCTTCCTCAGTTGCCGTAAGAGGTTTTCAGCTGTGTGCGTATTCTGGAAACCGGTGATACAAAGCGTAGCCTGCCTAGGAAAGAGTTGGCGTTTGCGAGATGCTGCTACTGGTGCCGCCGCTGCTGTTCTTGCGGCGGGAGTCCATACATCTACCCAGTGGGCTGTCACAGTCATATAGTCCTGACCCTGCCCTGCTCCACTTGTCCACATGTCCGTGGTTAAGTGGACATTGGGTACAGCTGCATTTTTTAGGACACTGGTGACTCTTTTTCTGAGGTCTGTGTACATTTTCGGTATCGCCTGCCTAGAGAAATGGAACCTAGATGGTATTTGGTACCGGGGACACAGTACCTCCAACAAGTCTCTAGTTGGCTCTGCAGTAATGATGGATACCGGAACCACGTTTCTCACCACCCAGGATGCCAAGGCCTCAGTTATCCGCTTTGCAGTAGGATGACTGCTGTGATATTTCATCTTCCTCGCAAAGGACTGTTGAACAGTCAATTGCTTACTGGAAGTAGTACAAGTGGGCTTACGACTTCCCCTCTGGGATGACCATCGACTCCCAGCGGCAACAACAGCAGCGCCAGCAGCAGTAGGCGTTACACGCAAGGATGCATCGGAGGAATCCCAGGCAGGAGAGGACTCGTCAGAATTGCCAGTGACATGGCCTGCAGGACTATTGGCATTCCTGGGGAAGGAGGAAATTGACACTGAGGGAGTTGGTGGGGTGGTTTGCGTGAGCTTGGTTACAAGAGGAAGGGATTTACTGGTCAGTGGACTGCTTCCGCTGTCACCCAAAGTTTTTGAACTTGTCACTGACTTATTATGAATGCGCTGCAGGTGACGTATAAGGGAGGATGTTCCGAGGTGGTTAACGTCCTTACCCCTACTTATTACAGCTTGACAAAGGGAACACACGGCTTGACACCTGTTGTCCGCATTTCTGGTGAAATACCTCCACACCGAAGAGCTGATTTTTTTGGTATTTTCACCTGGCATGTCAACGGCCATATTCCTCCCACGGACAACAGGTGTCTCCCCGGGTGCCTGACTTAAACAAACCACCTCACCATCAGAATCCTCCTGGTCAATTTCCTCCCCAGCGCCAGCAACACCCATATCCTCCTCATCCTGGTGTACTTCAACACTGACATCTTCAATCTGACTATCAGGAACTGGACTGCGGGTGCTCCTTCCAGCACTTGCAGGGGGCGTGCAAATGGTGGAAGGCGCATGCTCTTCACGTCCAGTGTTGGGAAGGTCAGGCATCGCAACCGACACAATTGGACTCTCCTTGTGGATTTGGGATTTCGAAGAATGCACAGTTCTTTGCTGTGCTGCTTTTGCCAGCTTGAGTCTTTTCATTTTTCTAGCGAGAGGCTGAGTGCTTCCATCCTCATGTGAAGCTGAACCACTAGCCATGAACATAGGCCAGGGCCTCAGCCGTTCCTTGCCACTCCGTGTGGTAAATGGCATATTGGCAAGTTTACGCTTCTCCTCCGACAATTTTATTTTAGGTTTTGGAGTCCTTTTTTTTCTGATATTTGGTGTTTTGGATTTGACATGCTCTGTACTATGACATTGGGCATCGGCCTTGGCAGACGACGTTGCTGGCATTTCATCGTCTCGGCCATGACTAGTGGCAGCAGCTTCAGCACGAGGTGGAAGTGGATCTTGATCTTTCCCTAATTTTGGAACCTCAACATTTTTGTTCTCCATATTTTAATAGGCACAACTAAAAGGCACCTCAGGTAAACAATGGAGATGGATACTAGTATACAATTATGGACTGCCTGCCGACTGCAGACACAGAGGTAGCCACAGCCGTGAACTACCGTACTGTACTGTGTCTGCAGCTAATATAGACTGGTTGATAAAGAGAAGATGTCTATGTAACTATGTATGTATAAAGAAGACTGAAAAAAATCCACGGTTAGGTGGTATACAATTATGGACGAACTGCCTGCCGAGTGCAGACACAGAGGTAGCCACAGCCGTGAACTACCGTACTGTACTGTGTCTGCAGCTAATATAGACTGGTTGATAAAGAGAAGATGTCTATGTAACTATGTATGTATAAAGAAGAATGAAAAAAAACCACGGTTAGGTGGTATACAATTATGGACGGACTGCCTGCCGAGTGCAGACACAGAGGTAGCCACAGCCGTGAACTACCGTACTGTACTGTGTCTGCAGCTAATATAGACTGGTTGATAAAAGAAGATGTCTATGTAACTATGTATGTATAAAGAAGAATGAAAAAAATCCACGGTTAGGTGGTATTACAATTATGGACGGACTGCCTGCCGAGTGCAGAGACACAGAGGTAGCCACAGCCGTGAACTACCGTACTGTGTCTGCTGCGACTGGATGATAAATGATATAAAAAATATATATATATCACTACTGCAGCCGGACAGGTATATATTATATATTATATAATGACGGACCTGCTGGACACTGTCTGTCAGCAGAATGAGTTTTATTTTTATAGAATAAAAAAAAAAAAAACACACAAGTGAAGTCACACGACGAGTGTTTAACTTTTTCAGGCAATCACAATATAAGTATACTACTAACTATACTGGTGGTCAGTGTGGTCAGGTCACTGGTCAGTCACACTGGCAGTGGCACTCCTGCAGCAAAAGTGTGCACTGTTTAATTTTAATATAATATGTACTCCTGGCTCCTGCTATAACCTATAACTGGCACTGCAGTAGTGCTCCCCAGTCTCCCCCACAATTATAAGCTGTGTGAGCTGAGCAGTCAGACAGATATATATAATATTATATATAGATAATAGATGATGCAGCACACTGGCCTGAGCCTGAGCAGTGCACACAGATATGGTATGTGACTGACTGAGTCACTGTGTGTATCGCTTTTTTCAGGCAGAGAACGGATATATTAAATAAACTGCACTGTGTGTCTGGTGGTCACTCACTATATAATATATTATGTACTCCTGGCTCCTGCTATAACCTATAACTGGCACTGCAGTAGTGCTCCCCAGTCTCCCCCACAATTATAAGCTGTGTGAGCTGAGCAGTCAGACAGATATATATAATATTATATATAGATAATAGATGATGCAGCACACTGGCCTGAGCCTGAGCAGTGCACACAGATATGGTATGTGACTGACTGAGTCACTGTGTGTATCGCTTTTTTCAGGCAGAGAACGGATATATTAAATAAACTGCACTGTGTGTCTGGTGGTCACTCACTATATAATATATTATGTACTCCTGGCTCCTGCTATAACCTATAACTGGCACTGCAGTAGTGCTCCCCAGTCTCCTCCACAATTATAAGCTGTGTGAGCTGAGCAGTCAGACAGATATATATAATATTATATATAGATAATAGATGATGCAGCACACTGGCCTGAGCCTGAGCAGTGCACACAGATATGGTATGTGACTGAGTCACTGTGTGCTGTGTATCGCTTTTTTCAGGCAGAGAACGGATTATAAAGTAAACTGCACTGTCCTCACTAGTAAACTCTCTCCACTCAGTCTCTACACTTCTACAGTAACAGTACTCCTCCTAGTCAGCTCCAGTAAATCTCTCTCAGTCTCTTATAATCTAAATGGAGAGGACGCCAGCCACGTCCTCTCCCTATCAATCTCAATGCACGTGTGAAAATGGCGGCGACGCGCGGCTCCTTATATAGAATCCGAGTCTCGCGATAGAATCCGAGCCTCGCGAGAATCCGACAGCGTCATGATGACGTTCGGGCGCGCTCGGGTTAACCGAGCAAGGCGGGAAGATCCGAGTCGCTCGGACCCGTGAAAAAAAACATGAAGTTCTGGCGGGTTCGGATTCAGAGAAACCGAACCCGCTCATCTCTAGTGCCGACACAGAGGTAGCCACAGCCGTGAACTACCGTACTGTACTGTGTCTGCTGCTAATATAGACTGGTTGATAAAGAGATGTAGTAGTATGTATGTATAAAGAAGAAAGAAAAAAAAACCACGGGTAGGTGGTATACAATTATGGATGGACTGCCGAGTGCCGACACAGAGGTAGCTACAGCCGTGAACTACCGTACTGTGTCTGCTGCGACTGGATGATAAATAATGATATAAAAAATATATATATATCACTACTGCAGCCGGACAGGTATATATATTATATAATGACGGACCTGCTGGACACTGTCTGTCAGCAGAATGAGTTTTTTATAGAATAAAAAAAAAAACACCACACAAGTGAAGTCACACGACGAGTGTTTAACTTTTTCAGGCAATCACAATATAGTATACTACTAACTATACTGGTGGTCAGTGTGGTCAGGTCACTGGTCAGTCACACTGGCAGTGGCACTCCTGCAGCAAAAGTGTGCACTGTTTAATTTTAATATAATATGTACTCCTGGCTCCTGCTATAACCTATAACTGGCACTGCAGTGCTCCCCAGTCTCCCCCACAATTATAAGCTGTGTGAGCTGAGCACAGTCAGATATATAATATATACATAGATGATGCAGCACACTGGGCTGAGCAGTGCACACAGATATGGTATGTGACTGTCTTGTACTCCTGGCTCCTGCTATAACCTATAACTGGCACTGCAGTGCTCCCCAGTCTCCCCCACAATTATAAGCTGTGTGAGCTGAGCACAGTCAGATATATAATATATACATAGATGATGCAGGCATGCAGCACACTGGGCTGAGCAGTGCACACAGATATGGTATGTGACTGAGTCACTGTGTGTACCGTTTTTTTCAGGCAGAGAACGGATATATTAAATAAAACAACTGCACTGCTGGTGGTCACTGTGGTCAGTCACTAAACTCTGCACTCTCTTCTACAGTATCAGCCTCAGGTCAATCTCTCTCTCTCTCTCCTAATCTAAATGGAGAGGACGCCAGCCACGTCCTCTCCCTATCAATCTCAATGCACGTGTGAAAATGGCGGCGACGCGCGGCTCCTTATATAGAATCCGAGTCTCGCGAGAATCCGACAGCGTCATGATGACGTTCGGGCGCGCTCGGGTTAACCGAGCAAGGCGGGAAGATCCGAGTCGCTCGGACCCGTGAAAAAAAACATGAAGTTCGTGCGGGTTCGGATTCAGAGAAACCGAACCCGCTCATCTCTAATTGTGGGTAATTCAGACCTGATCGCTAGGGTGTGTTTTTTGCATCCCTGTAATCAGGTAGTTGCCGCCTACAGCGGAAGGGAAAATTTGCTGTGCAGGTGTGTGATCACATGTGCACAAGAGCTGCACAGCTCAGCACTTACTCAGCCATTGAGGTGACGTCACAAATCCTCCCACAAAACGCCGGGTCCCTCCAGTGTTTTTCCGGACACTCCCTAGAAACATTCAGTTGCCACCCACACAAACACCCTCTTCTTGTCAATCTTCTTGTGATCTCCGGACCGTCGCACTTACGCATTGTGGCGCATACGCATGTGCAGTGCAGACCAGATTGCCCGCTGGGTGAAAATAAATTGAAGCGATCTGGTCTGAATAAGCCTCAATGTCTATTCACGGGAGACAGAGGGGCTGGGGCATGGCCAGTAGCTCACAGAGCACCTATAATGACAAAAATGGGAGACATGGCTCATGATCGCGATATACCTGCGAAGGTACGCCCTCTACTGATTGACAGGCAGAGGCATTCGCATTTTCTGCGGGGCACCCGGAGAAAATGTAGGCACACGCACAGGATGGACCCTGCGTATATGCCCCCATCCTCTTCATAGTTTTTGCGGTTGGAACGCGTATTACGATCCAAACTGAATAAGGCCCTATATGTCTTATATACACGAGCAGTGTGAAAACATCAATCGATGGGGGTAATTCCAAGATGATCGCAGCAGGAATTTTGTTAGCAGTTGGGCAAAACCATGTGTACTGCAGGGGAGGCAGATATAACATGTGCAGAAAGAGTTAGATTTGGGTGAGTTATTTTGTTTCTGTGCAGGGTAAATACTGACTGCTTTATTTTTACACTGCAAATTAGATTGCAGATTGAACACACCACACCCAAATCTAACTCTCTCTGCACATGTTAAATCTGCCTTCCCTGCAGTGCACATAGGTGGTCATTCCGAGTTGTTCGCTCTGTAATTTTCTTCGCATCGCAGCGATTTTCCGCTTAATGCGCATGCGCAATGTTCACACTGCGACTGCGCCAAGTAAATTTGCTATGCAGTTAGGAATATTACTCACGGTTTTTTCATCGTTCTGGTGATCGTAATGTGATTGACAGGAAGTGGGTGTTTCTGGGCGGAAACAGGCCGCTTTAGGGGCGTGTGGGAAAAAATGCTACCGTTTCTGGGAAAAACGCGGGAGTGGCTGGAGAAACGGAGGAGTGTCTGGGCGAACGCTGGGTGTGTTTGTGACGTCAAACCAGGAACGACAAGCACTGAACTGATCGCACTGGCAGAGTAAGTCTCGAGCTACTCAGAAACTGCACAGAGATGTCTTATCGCAATATTGCAAATCTTTCGTTCGCAATTTTAAGATGCTAAGCTTGCGAGCGAACAACTCGGAATGAGGGCCATGGGGGGTAATTCTGAGTTGATCGCAGCAGGATTTTTGTTAGCAGTTGGGCAAAACCATGTGCACTGCATTTACGAACAGATGATTTTTTTATATAAATTTTAAAATGTTAGTAAATGTGTGTGTTTTTTTCAACCTGGAAGCCCAACATCGATTAAGATCGATCTTAAATAGACCCCTGGGTTTTAAGGATAACCATGGTTGAGTCCAATGGTTAATTCACATTGACCGAAGTTCTAATTAAGTCACCTGTGCTCAAGCATGATATCCTTAAAATCTGGATTGCAATGACAGCATTTTGGAACTATGCCTAAGGGTTTAATTTTTACATTTATCCACTGACAATAAATCGTCCTACAATATCCCTGTAACTGTTATGATTACAGTATTTCACTAAATAATTTAATTTGCTGAACCTTCTGTAAAAAGAAATATTAAGCTGCTGTAATTCCCAGATGCAGCAAATTTGTTAGCTAGTGGGCAAAACCATGTGCACTGCAGGGATGGGGGGGGGCAGATATAACATTTGCAGAGAGATTTAGGTGGGTTATATTGTTTGTGTGCAGGGTAAATACTGGCTGTTTTGTTTTTACACTGCAATTTAGATTTCAGTTTGAACACACCGCACCAAAATCTAACTCTCTCTGCACATATTATACACCCCCCCCCCCCCCTGCAGTGTACATGGTTTTAGCTAATAAATTTGCTGCTGTGATCAGATCTGAGTTAAGCCCTATGTATTTGGCACTGGCAAAGGGTTAGAGGCCTTGCTGTAGAGCTCACACCTTTCTTATCATGCATTGTAATATTTCCTATGTCCTGATGTGCTCTCTGCTCCATCCAAGTAAACAGCAATGTAGCATGGCTATCAAAGAGCGTGAAGATTGCAGATTTCCTGGGATTAATGCTAAGGAATGCTATTCCAGAGGCTGCTGCTTTAATTCAAGTGTCACTGGGGTTAAATGGTGTTTTTACCTTAAAAACACAGGTAGAGTATATAGTACAGTGGTAAAGTGGGAGCATGTAGTGCTATTGATTACAGATTTGATGGAGCTTAAACATGGATAAGGTCCATGGCTCTGGTTCCATGGAATCTTCCACATTGGAATACTGCGGAACAAAAAGGATTTAAATATTCAGCTTGCTAGCATTCAATGTACCTGCGGCTTGGCTCTAGCACATGGGTCTTCATCCTGTGGCCCTCCAGCTGCTGTGAAACTACACATCCCAGCATGCCCTGCCACAGTTTTGCTATTAAGGTATGCTAAAACTGAGGCAGGGCATGCTGGGATATGTAGTTCCACAGCAGCTGGAGGGTCGCAGGTTGAAGACCCATGTTCTAGCATGCCTGTTCTATGATGCATGTACCGTAATGTCACAATCAGCTTGGAATGGGGTGTCTAGCAGGCATTTGCTGACAGACACTTGAGGGAGACACACATCAGGAGATGCAGCATATCGGAGGTCTTCGATGCCTTTCCAGCAAATGCACACCACCTGCTGCTGGTCTGGACACAAAACAATGCCCACAATCGAAGTCCCAAAATGCCCAACTACAGGATTCATGTAAGTAGTGAATTTAGGAATGAATTTAGAAGTAGGAAATTAAGTTAGTTCACAAGTACATTCAAATTCAGATCTAAAGTCTAGGTAGGCCTCACGTCCTGGCAGCCCCCAGCATTTAAAAATGCATTGATTAGAGGTAGAGAATTAAATGTAGATAAGAAGTAGACACAAAATAAGACTCCACAGAGCAGTTATCAGGTGTCTTTATCAATTGTTGCATTTAAAAAAATCAATCAATTAGGGAACACAATGTTGCAACAATGTAACCCTATTTGAAAATAGTACTAAATAAGTTTGTCGGTGTAAGACATTTGCAAAGGCGCATCCAAAACACGCTGGAAAATGCAACTGAATCTGTTTTTGGAGGCTAGAATAGGAAATGTGCATCGGTCCTACAAGTACTGAAAGCTCTTCTCCCATCTCCCTTTTCTGAAAAGCCATTTAATATATGGTTCCCAGATAGGGGACATATCAGATATTGCCTTTCAAAAGCAGCAAATATCATACCACTTCTATTGCCATCAAAGATAAACATTGATTGTTTTCAGATATTGGATTGAAAAAGCAGTCTTTATTGACATAAAGAAGCAAAAAAACATACATAAACATTACACACATAAGTACCGTGTTGCAGCACAGCCAAAACACAATACAAATGCTGTCGGTATAGTACAGTTCAAGAACTACAGTACAGGCCAGCCTACACTATAAATCATGAACTGCACTATACATTTAAACAATACAATAATACAACAGTTAATAAGGCTATGGGTGTGGAGTGTAAGAGGGTGAGGGAATCACAAGCCCGAAGCTTTATTGAAAGACAGACACATATAAAGGGAGGATTAATAAATACAAAGACTTTACTATAGAATGTAGTCCAATCCGGTCTTTCAACTCTTCCACAACTGAAAAACAGATAGTGTTCCCAAGCCTTCCATCCTGGAATATCTTCAATCTGTCGCCAATGAAGAAAACAATCCCTCCAGCAGACTCTTCAACCACGATACAAGATCACAGCCAAAAGGGCGAGAAGCAACTACACTTGCGTTTAACCAAAATGGCTAAAACTTAGTGAAGGAAAGTGCAGTGCACCAAAACATAAGCTGACACAATCATGGAGAATGCGCCAGCATATATGCTCTTCTATTTATATTTTGCAAACCTGCTCTTGTCCCCTCCAGCTGCTCCATGTAGATTTGACGCCTGGCAAGGTGCATAACCCACTGACAAGCAGGCACACTCCTGCATGAGTTTTCACTCTCACTAGCAGGATGATACACATTCATTTGCATGTGCTCCACCTCTGACACACCGCCCACCCAACCACCCAGTCACCAGAGCCACCCACAAGCCAACTGGCTCCGTGATTTAATTTGCACAGTGCAGTCATCCAGGCAGCATGTCCTTCTCAATGGAATAATCTCTGGTTCCATGGAATCTTCCGCATTGGAATGCTGCGGAACAAAAAGGATTTAAACATTCAGCTTGCTAGCATTCAATGTACCTGCGGCTTGGCTCTAGCACATGGGTCTTCATCCTGTGGCCCTCCAGCTGCTGTGAAACTACACATCCCAGCATGCCCTGCCACAGTTTTGCTATTAAGGTATGCTAAAACTGAGGCAGGGCATGCTGGTATATGTAGTTCCACAGCAGCTGGAGGGTCGCAGGTTGAAGACCCATGTTCTAGCATGCCTGTTCTATGATGCATGTTCCGTGATGTCACAATCAGCTTGGAATGGTGTGTCTAGCATGCATTTGCTGACAGCCACTTGAGGGAGACACACATCAGGAGATGCAGCATATCGGAGGTCTTCGATGCCTTTCCAGCAAATGCACACCACCAGCTGCTGGTCTGGACACAAAACAATACCCACAATTGAAGGCTCAAAATGCCCAACTACAGGATTAATGTAAGTAGTGAATTTAGGAATGAATTTAGAAGTAGGAAATTAAGTTAGTTCACAAGTACATTCAAATTCAGATCTAAAGTCTAGGTAGGCCTCACGTCCTGGCAGCCCCCAGCATTTAAAAATGCCTTGATTAGAGGTAGGGAATTAAATGTAGATAAGAAGTAGACACAAAATAACACTCCACAGAGCAATTATCAGGTGTCTTTATCAATTGTTGCATTTAAAAAATCAAGCAATTAGGGAACACAATGTTGCGACAATGTAACCCTATTTGCAAAATACAGGTTGAGTATCCCTTATCCAAAATGCTTGGGACCAGAGGTATTTTGGATATCGGATTTTTCCGTATTTTGGAATAGTTGCATACCATAATGAGATATCATGGTGATGGGACCATAGTCTAAGCACAGAATGTATTTATGTTGCATATACACCTTATACACACAGCCTGAAGGCAATTTTAGCCAATATTTTTTATAACTTTGTGCATTAAACAAAGTGTGTCTACATTCACACAATTAATTTATGTTGCATATACACCTTATACACACAGCCTGAGGGTCATTTAATACAATATTTTTAATAACTTTGTGTATTAAACAGTTTGTGTACATTGAGCCATCAAAAAACAAAGATTTCACTATCTCACTCTCACTCCAAAAAGTCCGTATTTCGGAATATTCCGTATTTCGGAATATTTGGATATGGGATACTCAACCTGTAGTACTAAATAAGTTTGTCGATGTAAGACATTTGCAAAGGCGCAAACAAAACACGCTGGAAAATGCAACTGAATCTGTTTTTGGAGGTTAGAATAGATGCAGGATCAAGTAGCTCAATGGGTAGGGTGTTTGATTAGAATTCAACAGGTTATAGATTTGAATCCTGGGTATGATAGTTTGAGGTGTTATTTAATAAAGTATGTTTATATATTAGTCACACATGGCTTACTTTTACAAATGGCATGTCACCAGTTAGTGCTGACTGCTGATATGCCATTTGCACAAACACCCCATGTGTGACTGTATATGCAGTTAAGGAGGGCACCCCGGCAATACCACAAACCATTGAGTGTCAAGTATACTAGATATATCTTCATATCTCATGTGCTTTCTCTGAGACCAATCTTGTTATGCCCCTTCCCCACAAGGCATGCGCCTTTTGTCCATATTGCAAAAATGGGGAGGGGAGGGGGGGGGGCATATAATTCTCTGTCACAGGGCACCAAAAAGTCTAGTTATGGCTCTGGTATGCATTATGTAATCTGGCAGACCATATCTCCAACACTGGCTGGTTGGAATAGAAATCCGGTTATCTATGTGAGCAAATGACCATCAACGATTTACTCTCAAACACTAGAAAATGGACAAACATGGTCCCCTAAACAAATTGGTTAAATTTTGGGTTTAACCAATTTGTGTAATGACCATTTTTGACCACTTTTCTAGTGTTTGGGAGCAAATGGTTAATTGACATTTGCTACTATACATTACCAGATTTTCATTCCACCCATCCAGACTGGATAGATAGCCTGACAGATAATTGTGTAGTGTACGCCCAGGATAACTGTCAGTTGTGCTTTCTTTTATGACGGCACATAAATGGGTGGGCAGATCCAGAGCAAGCACTGCCCACTCATGCATAGTTGTCAACTGATGTGAAGTTCCAGGGGGCAATCTCAGTTATAAAGAAAAGTATCTGGAAATTGTCCCTAGTTTAAAAAAAAAAAAAAAAAAAAATTGATCAACTCCATTTATTTAGTATGATATCCCAGCAGTCAGAACAACATACTTTATTAAATAACACATCTCAAACTACCATACCCAGGATTCAAACCTATAACCTGTTGAATTCTAATCAAACACCCTACCTATTGAGCTATTTGATCCTGCATAAAAATTGTGAACATTATATGAAGCTATTGGTACTTTGCAAAAAAAAGTATCAGCATTACAACGCAGCAGATCCATGCAGTTTGCAGCCACACACTACATGTATCTGCTCAGCCACAATGCTGATTATTTCTTCACAAAGTACAAGGTGAGCTCCAAACAGAATTCTCTAGCTTAGAATTATACCTTTCTATGCCAAACCTAGAAGTCGGGCCCCCCACCCTGGGATCCCCCAGAGGGAGGCCTGTACCGTCATGCGGCAGGCTTGTCCGTTTTGGAAGCAGGCTGATGGGCAGCCCAGGCTTGCTTCAGTCTGGGCTTGGCAGGTCTGGAAGCATGAGCTTGCTTTGGGTATGCCTGACCTTGGGTACGCTTTACCTGAGGGATGAAAGGGCCAAGGGAAAGTACTTTTAGCCTTCTGCGTGGTAGGAGTCATACGAGGTAGGCAAGCTGTTTTAGCAGTAGCCAGATCAGCTACAATCTTATTGAGGTCTTCTCCAAAGAGAGTGTCTCCCTTGAAAGGAAGCACCTCCAGGGTTTTCTTGGAATCCATATCCACCGACCAGGATCTCAACCAGCTGTATAAAGTATTACCTTGGAACTGGCTCTCCACTCCCCATTATCTGGTTATCATGGCTTCCTCCGCCAGTGTCCAGACTCGCTTGCTGAAGCTCGGCCACTTCTTCCTAGCAGCAGGCTCCTGGATCACTGGGCAGCAGAGGTGCTTGGGAGCCGGAAGGGGGCGGAGCAATTAGGCAGGCAGTTGCAGTGCTGCCCAGCTATCTGTGGTGTGAGAAGAAGCAGGGGCACCCCACCGCTGGCAGTGCTGCAGCTAGCGGTGGTGGCAGCGGCGAGGCTGCTGGGCTGGGTCTTGAAAAAGGTTGAAAGAAGGGTTTTACGGCATGGAATGTACAAACTGCGAGACCCTGCTGGTAGCGCCTTTGTCTATTTAGTAGGAAGGGCACGTAACAGCCGGGGGGCAATGGAGGAAGCCCCTTTAGGGCTGTCGCCCCTTCAGGGCTGGAGCCCGGCGGCAACTGACTCCGTTGTCTCTGGCAGTTCTGCCCCTGGACTAGAGGAATGGTCAAGAACATGGCAACATTTAATGCCAAAAAATGCAAAATCATACACGTCTCAAAAATGCAAAGGCTAACTATAATATTAAGGGCATTATAATGGCAAGAGGAAAGCTATCTAAGTATTACTATTTCAGGTGAGCAATGTAACAAAGCAATAGGAAAGGCAAGTCAGATGCTTGTTTGCATAGGTTAAAGAACCAGTAGCAGAAAAAAGTAATACAGGTTGAGTATCCCATATGCAAATATTCCGAAATACGGAATATTCCGAAATACAGACTTTTTTGAGTGAGACTGAGATAGTGAAACCTTTGTTTTTTGATGGCTCAGTGTACACAAACTTTGTTTAATACTCAAAGTTATTAAAAATATTGTATTAAATGAACTTCAGACTGTGTGTATAAGGTGTATATGAAACATAAATGAATTCTGTGAATGTACACACACTTTGTTTAATGCACAAAGTTATAAAAAATATTGGCTAAAATGACCTTCAGGCTGTGTGTATAAGGTGTATATGAAACATAAATGCATTCTGTGCTTAGATTTAGGTCCCATCACCATAATATCTCGTTATGGTATGCAATTATTCCAAAATACAGAAAAATCCGATATCCAAAATTCCTCTGGTCCCAAGCATTTTGGATAAGGGATACTCAACCTGTAATGCCACTGTATAGGTCCTTGGTACAGCCACATTTAGAATCCTGTGTTCAGTTCCAGAAGCCATATCTCCAGAAGGCTGTAAATACATTAGGGCAACTAAAATTGTGCATGGCCTACATCACAAAACTTACCTGGAAATACTAAAAAATGTTGATGTGTATAGTTTGGAGAAGGGAAGAGGGAACATACAGTAATAGAAACATTTAAATATATAGGGAGGAATGTAATAGGGTGTGAGAATCAGAAAGTGAGAGATTTTGTGTTTTTTCCTGTTGTTTTTTTTTTTTTTATTGTTTGTTTTTTAAAGTGGCAATCCTTTACATGGCAAAACCAGGTTGATATTTGCCACCGTGGGCATGTGTAGAAGGGGCACTGCTACTGTTGGCATTATGTGTGTAAGCTGCACTGATATGGTGGTTATGTGTATAAAGGGCACTGCGACTGTGGGTATTATTATTATTATTATTATTATTACATGCGGTGTAATGACAATAAGATAGTGCTACTGTGTGGCGTATTTTGATTTGGGGTGCTATTGTGTGGCCATGCCCCTTCCTTGTGATACCACACCTTCTTTTTTTAAGGAGCGCACTGTCCCTTTATTAAGTATTGGAGAGAGGGCCCAAATTAATAGTTTGCAGGGAGGCGCCAAACACCCTAGCACTGGCCCTTTGGTAGGGGACAGGATTTGCTTCTGCTTGTGCACATATGTTATGATTGCCAGCCAACAGCACTGGTTTTGCCTATAACACTAACTATAAATATTTTGAATTGGTCCTGGACCACCAATCCAAGGCACCCCTGCAAGTGTCCTGAGGCACCCCAGGGTGCAGTTTGAGAACCACTGGTCTAGTGAGTACCCAGGATAATTATTGTAGCTGGTCTGCGGGTAACAGCTCTCAGATCCACTTCTAGAAAAAATGCAGCAATGTAATTTGAGTGACAAACTGCAGAGATGAACCCTTTCTGTGACTGCTGCACAGGAATCACACAAACTCTATTCATAGGGCTGACTTCACTTAGGGGAGATGTTCTCACCCCGCAAAGAAGTGCGAGTATATACCGCACTTACGGTACCATTGGATTTACAGATATTTTCTTGCAATACACTATGGGGGTCATTCTGAGTTGATTGCTCGCTAGCAGTTTTTAGCAGCCATGCAAACGCATTGTCGCTGCCCACTGGAGAGTGTATATTCACTTTGGAGAAGTGCGAACACTTGAGCAGCCGAGCGCCTGCAAAATCGTTTCAAAATAAGACCAGCACTGTAGTTACACTTCGTGTGCGTTGATTCTAACAACCGAGGGACGGCTTTTGATGTCACACACCCATCCAGCGAATGCCCAGCCACGTCTGCATTTCTTCTGCCACGCCTGCATTTTTCCAAGCACTCCCTGAAAACGGTCAGTTGACACCCAGAAACGCCCTCTTTCTGTCAATCTCCTTGTGGCCTGTTCTGTGATTGGAATAATCGCTAGAACTAGTGCAAAACCACAATGGACTTTGTACCCGTACGATGCGCATGCACATTACGGAGCATGCGCATGCACAGATTAGCCATTTTTTTTCAACTGATTGCTACGCAGCGAACAACGGCAGCAAGCGATCAACTCGGAATGACCCCCTATATACATAGAAACATGGATTTTTACTGCAGGAATTATGGTTAGTTTAGGGGTATCGGTTAGGGTCAACAGAGGTGTAGCTAGGGGTCCAAGCGCCCCTGGCAAAGTAAGGGACTGGCGCCCCCCCTTTCGATAAAGCATTGCAGTCCATTGGCGGTTACCATGTTGGAGCCACAGCAACTGACCCCCTCCCCCACACGCTGCCCTACATCATCGGCTGGGATTCACTGTTGGTGTGAAGCCACTGGGAACATTCTGGTAGCATTAGCAGCAGTCTGTGTCATAGATAGGGAAGGCAGAAGGTTAACTAGCTAATAGCAGTCTGTTGGCAGCAGAGGCTGGGCGGGGGGCTGAGAATGAGCCAACGCTGATCAGTGTCCAGTCTGCTCAGACAAAAATATTTTGTGATCAGGGCTGGTTCTAGACCAAAGGAGCCAATGGCAAAAATTTCCTTTGGCACCCCCCCCCCCACACACACACACATACACACACACACACACAAACACACACACACACACACACACACACACACACACACACACACACACACCCACCAAAAAAGAACATATCCCAGTTTAACATAACGCTATGTGGTGCAAGGTGTGGAGCTGGTCACTTGTATCAGACCTCTGACATTTGCCTTTTCACCCATATTGCATACTTTTTCTTGCAGGTTGTGTCTTAATTCAAGAAGTGTTCTAAGTACTTCAGCTTAGTATCTTTACTGACCCCTCTTTACCCCACACTACATAACTGACCCCTCTATACCCTACACTACATCACTGACCTTTCTATAACCATCACTGCATTACTGACCCCTCTATACAGTACACTGACCTCTATATACCTGCTAGTACATCCCTGATGCCTATATTCCCTAAGCTAAATCCCTGACGCCTCTATTCCCTACGCTACATCCCTGACGCCTCTATTCCCTATGCTACATCCCTGACGCCTCTATACCCTACGCTACATCCCTGATGCCTCTATTCCCTACGCTACATTCCTGATGCCTCTATAACCTACGCTACATCCCTGACGCCTCTATACCCTACGCTACATCCCTGACGCCTCTATACAGTACAATGCATTACTGATACCTCTAGACCATACATCCTCATTACATCAGAGAGATAGTGAAACACTGGAAAAAATAAGGATAAAGTGGACTACAGAAACTGATGCTCTAAACAAAGGAGAGAGAGAGAAAAGCACAAGGGAAAGTGGGCAATCGGAACACCATAGAGAGAGGAGAGATAGAAATGCCTGAAAAAGTAAAGGGGGTTGGGTATGGCATCCGGCGCTCGGGATTCCAGCAGTCACATGATACCTAATCCTAATCCTAACCCTCTGGGGGGGTGGCGGATAGGGCTAACCCTCAGGGGGTGGCAGCTAGGACTAACCCCCCCCCCCTCCTAGTGCCTTCCCTAACACCCCCTCCCCCGGTCCTAACCCTCCCTCCAATACTCGCCTTCGGGATGTTGGCTGTCTGTGTGCCGGCACCAGTCTCCCAAGTGGTGTCAGGATTCCAACATCGGTCAAATGACTGCCGGTATACCGTCTGCCGGGATGGTAAATGTATCCTGAGGACAGGTAGTGAGTGTGGAGGGATAGGTGGTTCAGTAAAATGTAACAACTCAAACTGCGATCATTCACTGATAAATTGATTTATAGCTCTCCCTTTTTAACCATTGCAGTCATAAAAGCAATGTTTTTTAAACTTTTAAATAAAGCTTGTTAGCATCCCCAGCACACTGTATATGCTGGGAGATGTAGTTCTCAATATGAAAACATTTAATTACTGTATGAACTCTAATTCCCCAACTGAAACCTCTCACAAACACACACTCCTAAATCTAGTACACACACACACACACACACACACACACACATTTCCCCAGTACTGACAACTCTCATCACTTCCACACACTGACAACTCCCTCCTGCTCCTCTCCCCACTGACACTGACAGCTCCCTCACAGTCACACACATCCTCCACCCCCCCCACCCCCCCCACACACACACTGATAGCACACATGCACAAATCCCCCCCTCCTCGACACTAACTGTCACGGACTGCTTGGGCAGCAGGGGGCAGGCTCTGACTTGAAGTGCTGAAATTCAACAGCTCTCTCGAACTTGCAAGGCATGGCTGTGCAGCTGTCTCCAGCCATCTCCTTGCCCACTGTGTAATTTGTGGCGTTCTCTGATGTTCCCCGCTCTGCCTCTACAACCGGCACATAATGTACAGCAGTGGTGACTCCTGAGTATGGGCCTGGAGAACTCCGCCTACCGGGGGGTAGGGATTAATAATTTCAAAGGGGCAGAGCTAGGAGTGAAGCAGTGGACAGCAGTTGAGGGGCGTTTCAAACTGTAACAGGGTTGGGACAATTTCAGTATCCTTCCCTCACCGTCTAATTGGTCAGTCCCACGCTGATTGCCATAGCGCCCTTTCGAGACTGCAGAACTCTATCCCTTAGCCACGGTTGGCACAGCTGGATGGTGCCCCTGGCAAGTGCCATCTTGGCCAAGGGGTAGATACGCCCCTGAGGGTCAGGGCCAGAAACAGAAATCTCGGGGCCCAGTACACTGATATCTCTGGGGCCCCCTCAACCCCCCCTTAACTTGGCAGAGGGATCTTTAAAAAAAAATGGAGCCTTTGACACGGACCGTCAGTGAGGCCGGCAGGTGGTTTTCATACTGGGCTATCCAGCTCTTCGGTGGCGGTGGCAGGGACATTCAGAAAAGGGCCAGCACAGCAACATGCATAATAATGGCAATACAGTATGGACCACAGGGACTGGACAAAGTGATGGGGTAAAAGGAGGGGGGAGGGTTTAGTTGGCCTGTTAATTGTTTTCCTGCTTAAATTGAGCAGTTGGTGGATACACTTTAAAAAGCAATATTGGCACTGTGGCCCCATTATTTCTGTTCTTAATACTTGCCCTAGAGTATCAAAATTTGTTTCACGGCACCCCTAGGCCAAAGTTTTTTTTATTGAGAAATTCAGAAAAAAATATAAAATTAAGTAAATTGTGTTTATAGCATGTCATCCTCAGGTTCAGTTATGTTGTGAGGGAATGGTTTTGCCAATTTAATAAAGTATAAATAATTTTAATTGGTCCTGGACCACCAAACTATGCTACCAGTGCAAGAACCCCAGTTTGGAAACTACTGCCATAAAATAAACCTTTTTTGTTTTTTTTAAACTACATGTAATACACCTTAGATCTCAGTTCCTAAAAGGTTTTAAACCCTTGCATACAGTAAACTACACATATTTAAAAATCCTACACCGGGCACAAGTGCTCACGGGCCAATTTCATGGCAGTCTCGGATAGGAGGGCATTGTGGATTCACCAAGGGAATGCTGATGCTGACTCCAAGAAGAAAGGGAGTCTCTTCCCTATGAAGGTGAAGCCTTGTTTGGCGACGGCCTAGTTAATTTGATCTCGGCAGCTCCCGCAGGTAAGTCATCCTTCTTGCCCTATGTTCCCTCTCAACGGATGAAGACGCATCATTATCTGACGCAGTCATTTCGGCCCAATAGATATGCAAGAAGTTAAGATTCTCCCAGGGCAAGGCTCACCCATTGCACTCTGGGTGTGCTGCTCCTGCGATTTCCCCAAATGTGGGAAACTTGACTGCATAATTTGTGTTTCCCCTGGTCGGCTCTCGTATAATTCAGATCTCTTTGTCTCAGGTCTCTCTCCAGCCTAGTTTGCTGTCTGTTTCCACTTCTCTTTTCTTGAGCCGCTCCCTTCTATGCCCTTGCGCACTATCCTGACTTCTCCCGTATGCTTAATTTGTGCCTTCCAACGCACAATGCGAACTACAGGTAGTGCTGCAGGGCCCACACCCTTTTACTTGCCTTACAGAGCAGCTCTGGAGCTGTTACAGTGCCCAGCTGCTGCAAGAAATCAGCTTGAATGCTTCAGGGGCTGGGGCATAGCCAACATGAGCCCCACACCGAAGGAGGGTGGAGGTGTTTAATGCGATAATCCTGTCTTCCAAGACCAGAATCTCACTCCATTGGTGGCTGCACAGTTCTCACCTCCTAGAGGGGCGATGGTTCGGGATCCAGGACTGGATCCTAGGGACCAAGGATGCAACCCTCCGAGGCTGGGAAGCAGTCACACAGGGGGAAAACATCCAAGGAAGATGGTCAAGTCAGGAAAGTTGTCTCCACATAAATGTTCTGGAGTTAAGGGCCATTTAATAACTGCAGACACAGTACGCACTGGGACGGGTGCCCAGCATCCTCTACGGACTAAGAGAAAAGGATTTACCGGTAGGTATTAAAATCCTATTTTCTCTAACGTCCTAGAGGATGCTGGGGACTCCGTAAGGACCATGTGGATAGACAGGCTCCGCAGGAGACATGGGTACTTTAAGAAAGACTTTAGTTCTGGGTGTACACTGGCTCCTCCCTCTATGCCCCTCCTCCAGACCTCAGTTTGATACTGTGCCCAGTGGAGACTGAGTGCTTTTCAGGAGCTCTCCTGAGCTTTCTGACAGAAAGTATTTTGTTAGGTTTTTAATTTTCAGGGAGCACTGCTGGCAACAGACTCCCTGCATCGAGGGACTGAGGGGAGAGAAGCAGCCCTACTCTCTGAGTTGCAAGGTCCTGCTTCTTAGGCTACTGGACACCATTTGCTCCAGAGGGATTGGTACACAGGATCTCACCCTCGCCGTCCGTCCCAGAGCCGCGCCTCCGTCCCCCTCGCAGAGCCGGAAGATAGAAGCCGGGTGAGTATGAGAAGAAAAGAGGACTTCAGAGGCGGCAGAAGATTTCATGATCTTCACTGAAGTAACGCACAGCACTGCAGCTGTGCGCCATTGCTCCCATACACTTCACATACTCCGGTCACTGTAAGGGTGCAGTGCGCAGGGGGGTGGGGGGTGGGCGCCCTGGGCAGCAATATAAACCTCTTTTTGGCATAAATATAACACATATACAGCTGGGCACTGTATATATGTATGAGCCCCCGCCAATTTTACAGTTTAAGCGGGACAGAAGCCCGCCGCCGAGGGTGCGGGGCTTCTCCCTCAGCACTCACCAGTGCCATTTTTTCTTCACAGCACCGCTGAGAGGAAGCTCCCCGGACTCTCCCCTGCTTATACCATGGTAGACAAGAGAGTTGAAAAGAGGGCGCAAATTACATACAGCAGTACTACTGGGCAAACATTAAGTTACTGTGTTATTCCTGGGTTATATACCACTGGGGTGTGTGCTGGCATACTCTCTCTCTGTCTGTCTCTCCAAAGGGCGTTGTGGGGAAACTGTCTTCAGAAAAAGCATTCCCTGTGTGTGTGGTGTGTCGGTACACGTGTGTCGACATGTCTGAGGAAGAAGGCTATATTAGAGAGGAGCAGGAGCAAATGAATGTGGTGTCTCCGCCGACAGCTGATTGGATGGATATGTGGAATGTTTTAAATGCTAGTGTAAACTCATTGCACAAAAGATTAGACAAGGCTGAAGCTTTGGGACAGTCAGGGTCTCAACCCATGCCTGATCCTATGTTGCAGGGACTGTCAGGGTCTCATAAGCGCCCACTATCCCAGATTGTTGGCACAGATACCGACACGGATTCTGACTCCAGTGTCGATTACGATGATGCAAAGTTACAGCCAAAATTGGCAAAATCCGTTCGATATATGATTATGGCAATAAAAGATGTTTTGCACATCACAGAGGAACCCCCTGTCCCTGACAAGAGGGTACATATGTACAAGGGAAAGAAGCCTGAGGTAACCTTTGAGGAGGTCACACGAGCTGAACGAGTTATGTGAAAAAGCTTGGGAATCTCCAGATAAAAGACTGCAGATTTCCAAAAGGATTCTTATGGCGTATCCTTTCCCATCAATGGATAGGTTACGATGGGAATCCTCCCCTAGGGTGGACAAAGCATTAACACGCTTATCCAAGAAGGTAGCCCTCCCGTCCCAGTATATGGCTACCCTCAAAGAGTCTGCTGACCGCAAACAGGAGATAACCCTGAAGTCCATTTATACACATTCAGGTACCTTACTCAGACCGGCAATTGCGTCGGCCTGGGTGTGTAGTGCTGTAGCGGCATGGACGGATACCTTATCTGAGGGGATGGATACCCTAGATAAGGATACTATTTTATTGACCCTGGGGCATATAAGAGATGCTGTCCTATATATGTGTGTGTATGCAAACTACAGGTGGTGCTGCAGGGCTCACACCCTTTTACTTGTCTTGTAGAGCAACTCTGGAGCTGTTACTGGGTCCAGCTGCTGCAAGAAATCAGCTTAAATGCTTCAGGGGCTGGGGCATGGCCAACATGAGCCCCACACTGATGGGGGATGGGGGTGTATAAAGCGATTTAGGGGTCATCCAAGCGCAACCCCACAAAGGCCGCCATGCCCTGCGTGACCCTTTTCTCTTTTCATATGCAGACGAGGGTTGCAGCCAACTATGCCCACTGCTTGGATGACATCACCATATGCAAATCCATCTGCTGCAGGCCTTCCCCCAGGAATGCTTGCACTAGTTGTTGCATTTGGTTTGTTGTTTGGGGGTGCTTCAGTATTAGGCAGCCTTCTGCCCTCCCACATTCGTCTGAAATTGTGTTCTCCCTGCAGTTGTTGTCCCCAGATGAGAGTTCCCTTGTGCTTCCTCTGTTGAATCTCCTTAACTTGACAGGGGTGTGCCAGAGCAGCCGCCCTCCACAGCCCTATCCCAACACATACTTATCTTGCATATGAGATCTCTTGATCATGAAGATAGTTCTCACAGGGTGAGGTTCATCCATTACATTTTAAAGTAGGAAGGTACAAATTACATATTCAAATTACATATATGTGCTGGATTCAAATGTTTCCCCCTCTTCCTTTCTCAATTGTGCCCATCAGCAGCTATTCTTATGTTGCTGCCAATGGGTGTGACACATTCATTTCTTCTGTGGGGTACACTGGACTCCACAAGGATTCACATTGGGGTGTAGAGTAGGATCTTGATCTGAGGCACCAACAGGCTCAAAGCTTTTGACTGTTCCCAAGATGTTTAGTGCCCCCTCCTCTATAACCTCACTTCCATGAACAGGGAGCTCAGTTTGTAGTTGGTGCCTTCAGTAGCAGGCCACTTAACATGGGGCTGCCTCAGGCAGCCTATTCTTAGCTATTAATTTTGGCAAGAAAAGAAGAACTTTTTTTATAAGAATCTACAAGGGCTGCAGCAGGCTAGGTCTAATAGACCTCTTTACTGCAGCTCCATCACTCCCAGTGGCGCAGTATACTCCCGTGCCCCGGTTGCTGGGTCACTTGCAGCAGAGGCTCCGGTTTCTTCCTAAGGTCAGTCACACACACACACACCGCCCTCCGGGATCACGAGGCCGCTGATGGGGGCGGGCCGTGTGCGCACTGGCGTGGACACTGATTACTGGGCAGCCGCTCCACTAGCCACCAGGGACAGTTAAGGAGCACAGCTCTGGGGTTTTTTCTCCTATATTAACCCCATTTTGTACTACCCGCAGTGCATTGTGATAGATAATGGGGCCTGATTCAGGTTGGATTGCAATCCAACTGCAAAAACTGCTAAGAGCATACGCATCCGCCTGCATTTTCTGCGGCACCCCGCAGATAATGCGATCGCCTCTGCCTGTCAATCGGTGCAGGGGGGGGGGAGGGGGGTCAACAACACTTAATTTCCAAGTCGGAGATGGAGCGGTGTGGGGGCACGGTTTCAAAATGGGGTCGGCAACGGAGAAACAGGAGGCGTGGTCAGAGCAGCTGCATGACATCACATGGGCCAGACTCTGCCAGTGGAGCCCCAGCGTCATGCGGTAGATTTTGTAGAGGCCGGGAGGACTTCTGTTCCTGGGAACTAGCTGTGTTGTGCAGCTTTATTCCTCTGCACCTACCTCTGGCAAGAAAGGACGCACCTCGCACTTTCTTGTTTCTTTGTGACCGAAAGGACTGCATTTGATAATGCGGAGCTTTCTTATGCTGTGAGGGAACATAAGGTAAAAAATTTGATTTTCCAGCTGTAGCTGTGCGTGTTAATGCTTTGTCCATCCTAGGGGAGGATTCCCATCGTAACCTGTCCGTTGATGGGAAAGGATACGCCATAAGAATCCTTTTGGAAATCTGCAGTCTTTTATCTGGAGATTCCCAAGCTTTTTCACATAACTCGTTCAGCTCGTGTGACCCCCTCAAAGGTTACCTCAGGCTTCTTTCCCTTGTACATATGTACACTCTTGTCAGGGACAGGGGGTTCCTCTGTGATGTGCAAAACATCTTTTATTGCCATAATCATATATCGAATGGATTTTGCCAATTTTGGCTGTAACTTTGCATCATCGTAATCGACACTGGAGTCAGAATCCGTGTCGGTATCTGTGTCAACAATCTGGGATAGTGGGCGCTTATGAGACCCTGACAGTCCCTGCAACATAGGATCAGGCATGGGTTGAGACCCTGACTGTCCCAAAGCTTCAGCCTTGTCTAATCTTTTGTGCAATGAGTTTACACTAGCATTTAAAACATTCCACATATCCATCCAATCAGGTGTCAGCGGAGACACCACATTCATTTGCTCCTGCTCCTCTCTATTATAGCCTTCTTCCTCAGACATGTCGACACACGTGTACCGACACACCACACACACAGGGAATGCTTTTTCTGAAGACAGTTTCCCCACAAGGCCCTTTGGAGAGACAGAGAGAGAGTATGCCAGCACACACCCCAGCGCTATATAACCCAGGAATAACACCGTAACTTAATGTTTGTCCAGTAGCGCTGCTGTATGTAATTTGCGCCGAATTATGTCCCCCCCCCTCTCTTTTCAACCGTCTTCTCTACCGTGGTATAAGCAGGGGAGAGTCCGGGGAGCTTCCCCTCAGCGGTGCTGTGGAGAAAAAATGGCGCTGGTGAGTGCTGAGGGAGAAGCCCCGCCCCCTCGGCGGCGGGCTTCTGTCCCGCTTAAACTGTAAAATTGGCGGGGGCTCATACATATATACAGTGCCCAGCTGTATATATGTTATATTTTTGCCAAAAAGAGGTTTATATTGCTGCCCAGGGCGCCCCCCCTGCTCCCTGCACCATTACAGTGGCCGGATTATGTGAGGTGTATGGGAGCAATGGCGCACAGCTGCAGTGCTGTGCGTTACCTCAGTGAAGATCATGAACTCTGTGGAGCCCGTGTATCCCCATGGTCCTTACAGAGTCCCCAGCTTCCTCTAGGACGGTAAATCCTTTTCTCTTAGTCTGAAGAGGATGCTGGGCACCCGTCCCAGTGTGTACTGTGTCTGCAGTTATTAAATGGCCCTTAACTCCAGAACATTTATGTGGAGACAACTTTCCTGACTTGACCATCTTCCTTGGACGTTTTCCCCCTGTGTGACTGCTCCCCAGCCTCGGAGGTTTGCATCCGTGGTCCCTAGGATCCAGTCCTGGATCCCGAACCATCGCCCCTCTAGGAGGTGAGAACTGTGCAGCCACCAATGGAGTGAGATTCTGGTCTTGGAAGACAGGATTATCCTCCGATGCATGTGTAGGTGGGATCCGGACCACTTGTCCAACAGGTCCCACTGGAACACTCTGGCATGGAACCTGCCAAACTGAATGGCCTCGTAGGCCACAACCATCTTCCCCAGCAACCGAATGCATTGATGGATTAACACTCTTGCTGGTTTCAGAATGTGTTTGACCAGACTCTGGATCTCCATAGCCTTTCCACTGGAAGAAAACCTCTTCTGTGTCCAGTATGACTCCCAAAAACAACAACCGCGTCATTGGGACCAACTGCGGTTTTGGCAAGTTTAGGAGCCAACCATGTTGTTGAAGAACTGTCAGGGAGAGTGCAATGTTTTGCACCAACTGGTCCCTGGATCTCGCCTTTATCAGGAGATCATCCAAGTATGGGATAATTGTGACTCCTTGCTTGCGAAGGAGAACCATCATTTCCGCCATCATCCTGGTGAAAATCCTCGGAGCTATGGACAGACCAAACGGCAACGTCTGAAATTGGTAATGACAATCCTGAATTGCAAACCTTAGGTAGCTTGATGCAGTGGCTAAATGGGAACATGTAAGTAGGCATCCTTTATGTCTACCAAAACCATGAAATCTCCTTCCTCCGGACTGGAGATCACTACCCTGAGAGATTCCATCTTGAAATTGAATTTCTTTAGGAAGAAATTGAGGGATTTCAGATTTAAGATTGGTCTGACTGAGCCGTCCGGCTTCGGGACCACGAAGAGGCTTGAATAAAAACCTTCTCCCTGCTGACTAAGGCCAATTTGAACAATCAGTGAGGGGGAACGTCTTGAAACCCCAGTTTGTACCCTTGGGACACTATTTGTAAAACCCACGAGTCCAGGTCCGAATGAATCCAGAACTGACTGAAGAGTTTTAGACGTGCCCCCACTGGTGTGGGCTCCTGCAAGAAAGCCCCAGCGTCATGCAGTGGATTTGTCAGAAGCAGAGGACAATCTCTGCTCCTGCGATCTTGAAGAGGCTATAGACCTCTTCTTTCTCCTTCCTCTACCTGCAAAGAAAAGGGAATCTTAACTTCTTGCATATCTATTGGGCCAAAATGACTGCGTTAGATAATGATGCGTCTTCATCCGTTGAGAGGGAACATAGGGCAAGAAGGTTGACTTACCTGCGGGAGCTGCCGAGATCAAATTAACTAGGCCGTCGCCAAACAAGGCTTCACCTTCATAGGGAAGAGACTCCCTTTCTTCTTGGAGTCAGCATCAGCATTCCCTTGGTGAATCCACAATGCCCTCCTATCCGAGACTGCCATGAAATTGGCCCGTGAACTCAATGTTTTTTTCCTGGGTCATATAGTGCTGGGGTGTGTGCTGGCATACTCTCTCTCTCTGTCTCTCCAAAGGGCCTTGTTGGGGAACTGTCCTCAGATAAGAGGATTCCCTGAGTGTATGGTGTGTCGGTACACGTGTGTCGACATGTCTGAGGTAGAAGGCTCTCCTAGAGAGGAGCAGGAGCAAATTAATGTGGTGTCTCCGTCGACAACGCCGACACCTGTCGATGGATATGTGGAATGTTTTAAGTGCTAATGTAAACTTATTGCACAAGAGATTAGACAAAGCTGAAGCTAGGGAACAGTCAGGGAGTCAACCCATGCCTGTCCCTATGTCGCAGGGACCTTCGGGGTCTCAAAAGCGCCCACTATCCCAAATAGTTGACACAGATACCGACACGGATTCTGACTCCAGTGTCGACTACGATGATGCAAAGTTACAGCCAAAATTGGCTAAATGTATTCGATATATGATTATTGCAATAAAAGATGTTTTGCACATCACAGAGGAACCCCCTGTCCCTGACACGAGGGTACACATGTATAAGGGAAAGAAACCTCAGATAACCTTTCCCCCCTCACATGAGTTGAACGAATTATGTGAAAAAGCTTGGGAATCTCCAGACAAAAAGCTGCAGATTCCCAAAAGGATTCTTATGGCGTATCCTTTCCTGCCAATGGACAGGATACGGTGGGAATCCTCCCCTAGGGTGGATAAATCATTGACACACTTATCCAAAAAGGTAGCGCTGCCATCCCAGGATACGGCTACCCTCAGGGACCCTGCTGACCGCAAGCAGGAGGTTACCCTAAAGTCCATTTACACACATTCTGGTACCTTACTCAGACCGGCAATTGCGTCGGCCGGGGTTGTAGCGCGGTAGCAGCATGAACAGATCCCTTATTAGCAGAGATTGAGACCCTAGATAAGGATGCTATGTTATTGACCATAGGGCATATAAAAGATGCTGTCCTATATATGAGAGATGCTCAAAGAGACATTAGTCTACTGGGTTCTAGAATAAACGCTATGTCGATTTCTGCTAGACGAGTCCTATGGACCCGGCAATGGACAGGTGATGCCGACTCAAAAAGGCATATGGAGGTTTTACCTTACAGGGGTGAGGAATTGTTTGGGGAAGGTCTCTCGGACCTAGTCTCCACAGCTACAGCTGGTAAATCAAATTTTTTGCCTTATATTCCCTCACAGCCTAAGACAGCACCACATTATCAAATGCAGTCCTTTCGATCACAGAGAAACAAGAAAGTATGAGGTGCGTCCTTTCTTGCCAGAGGTAAGGGCAGAGGGAAAAAGCTGCACAACACAGCTAGTTCCCAGGAACAGAAGTCCTCCCCGGCCTCTACAAAATCCACTGCATGACGCTGGTGCTCCGCTAAAGGAGTACGCCCCAGTGGGGGCACGTCTTCGAGTTTTCAGCCACATCTGGGTTCATTCGCAGGTGAATCCCTAGGCAATAGAAATTGTTTCTCAGGGTTACAAGCTGGAATTCGAAGAGGTGCCTCCTCGCCGGTTTTTCAAATCGGCCCTACCATCTTCTCCCCTGGAAAGGGAGATAGTGTTAAATGCAATTCACAAATTGTATCTTCAACAGGTGGCGGTCAAGGTTCCCCTGCTTCAACAAGGAAGGGGAAATTATTCGACCCTGTTTGTAGTCCCGAAACCGGACGGTTTGGTCAGACCCATATTAAATTTAAAATCCCTGAACCTATACTTGAAAAGGTTCAAGTTCAAGATGGAATCGCTAAGAGCGGTCATCGCCAGCCTAGAGGGGGGGGGGATTTTATGGTATCTCTGGACATAAAGGAGGCATACCTTCATGTACCCATTATCCACCTCATCAGGCGTACCTAAGATTTGTGGTACAGTATTGTCATTACCAATTTCAGACGTTGCCGTTTGGTCTCTCCAGAATTTTCCCCGAGAATTTTCACCAAGGTAATGGCGGAAATTATGGTGCTCCTGCAAAAGCAAGGTGTCACAATTATCCCGTACTTGAACGATCTCCTCATAAAAGCGAGATCAAGAGAGCAGTTGCTGAACAGCGTATAACTTTCACTGAAGGTGTTACAGCAACACAGCTGGATTCTCAATATCCCGAAGTCGCAGTTGGTTCCTACGACTCGTCTGACTTTGCTTGGGCATGATTCTGGATACGGACCAGAAAAAGGTTTATCTTCCGATAGAAAAGGCCCAGGAACTCATGACTCTGGTCAGGAACCTATTGAAACCAAAGGGTGTGGAGTGTAAGAGGGTGAGGGACTCACAAGCCCGAAGCTTTATTGAAAGACAGACACATATAAAGGGAGGATTAATAAATACAAAGATATCCTTTACTATAGAATGTAGTCCAATCCGGTCTTTCAACTCTTCCACAACTGAAAAACGGATAGTGTTCCCAAGCCTTCCATCCTGGAATATCTTCAGTCTCTCGCCAAAGAAGAAAACAATCCCTCCAGCAGACTCTTCAACCACGATACAAGATCACAGCCAAAAGGGCGAGAAGCAACTACACTTGCGTTTAACCAAAATGGCTAAAACTTAGTGGAGGAAAGTGCAGTGCACCAAAACATAAGCTGACACAATCATGGAGAATGCGCCAGCATATATGCTCTTCTAACAAGGGCCCTCATTCCGAGTTGTTCGCTCGGTAAAAATCTTCGCATCGCAGCGATTTTAAGCTTAATGCGCATGCGCAATGTCTGCACTGCGACTGCGCCAAGTAAATTTGCTATGCAGTTAGGAATTTTACTCATGGCATTTTCATCGTTCTGGCGATCGTAATGTGATTGACAGGAAATGGGTGTTACTGGGCGGAAACAGGCCGTTTTATGGGCGTGTGGGAAAAAACGCTACCGTTTCCGGAAAAAACGCAGGAGTGGCCGGAGAAACGGAGGAGTGTCTGGGCGAACGCTGGGTGTGTTTGTGACGTCAAACCAGGAACGACAAGCACTGAACTGATCGCAGATGCCGAGTAAGTCTGAAGCTACTCAGAAACTGCTACGAGGTGTGTAATCGCAATATTGCGAATACATCGTTCGCAATTTTAAGATGCTAAGATTCACTCCCAGTAGGCGGCGGCTTAGCATGAGCAAATCTGCTAAAATCCGCTTGCGAGCGAACAACTCGGAATGAGGGCCTATATTTTGCAAACCTGCTCTTGTTCCCTCCAGCTGCTCCATGTAGATTTGATGTCTGGCAAGGTGCATAACCCACTGACAAGCAGGCACACTCCTGCATGAGTTTTCACTCTCACTAGCTGGATGATACACATTCATTTGCATGTGCTCCACCTCCGACACACCGCCCACCCAACCACCCAGTCACCAGAGCCACCCACAAGCCAACTGGCTCCGTGATTTAATTTGCACAGTGCAGTCATCCAGGCAGCATGTCCTTCTCAATGGAATAATCTCTGGTTCCATGGAATCTTCCGCATTGGAATGCTGCGGAACAAAAATGATTTAAACATTCAGCTTGCTAGCATTCAATGTACCTGCGGCTTGGCTCTAGCACATGGGTCTTCATCCTGTGGCCCTCCAGCTGCTGTGAAACTACACATCCCAGCATGCCCTGCCATAGTTTTGCTATTAAGGTATGCTAAAACTGAGGCAGGGCATGCTGGGATATGTAGTTCCACAGCAGCTGGAGGGTCGCAGGTTGAAGACCCATGTTCTAGCATGCCTGTTCTATGATGCATGTTCCGTGATGTCACAATCAGCTTGGAATGGGGTGTCTAGCATGCATTTACTGACAGCCACTTGAGGGAGACACACATCAGGAGATGCAGCATATCGGAGGTCTTCGATGCCTTTCCAGCAAATGCACACCACCAGCTGCTGGTCTGGACACAAAGCAATGCCCACAATTGAAGGCTCAAAATGCCCAACTACAGGATTAATGTAAGTAGTGAATTTAGGAATGAATTTAGAAGTAGGAAATTAAGTTAGTTCACAAGTACATTCAAATTCAGATCTAAAGTCTAGGTAGGCCTCACGTCCTGGCAGCCCCCAGCATTTAAAAATGCCTTGATTAGAGTTAGGGAATTAAATGTAGATAAGAAGTAGACACTAAATAAGACTCCACAGAGCAATTATCAGGTGTCTTTATCAATTGTTGCATTTAAAAAATCAAGCAATTAGGGAACACAATGTTGTGACAATGTAACCCTATTTGCAAAATAGTACTAAATAAGTTTGTCGATGTAAGACATTTGCAAAGGCGCAAACAAAACACGCTGGAAAATGCAACTGAATCTGTTTTTGGAGGTTAGAATAGATGCAGGATCAAGTAGCTCAATGGGTAGGGTGTTTGATTAGAATTCAACAGGTTATAGGTTTGAATCCTGGGTATGGTAGTTTGAGATGTGTTATTTAATAAAGTATGTTTATATATTAGTCACACATGGCTTACTTGTATAAATGGCATGTCACCAGTTAGTGCTGACTGCTGATATGCCATTTGCACAAACACGCCATGTGTGACTGTATATGCATTTAAGGAGGGCAATACCACAAACCATTGAGTGTCAAGTATACTAGATATATCTTCATATCTCATGTGCTTTCTCTGAGACCAATCTTGTTATGCCCCTTCCCCACAAGGCATGCGCCTTTTGTCCATATTGCAAAAATGGGGAGGGGGGGGGCATATAATTCTCTGTCACAGGGCACCAAAAAGTCTAGTTATGGCTCTGGTATGCATTATGTAATCTGGCAGACCATCTCTCCAACACTGTCTGGTTGGAATAGAAATCCGGTTATCTATGTGAGCAAATGACCATCAACGATTTACTCTCAAACACTTGAAAATGGACAAAAATGGTCCCCTAAACAAATTGGTTAAATTTTGGGTTTAACCAATTTGTGTAATGACCATTTTTGACCACTTTTCTAGTGTTTGGGAGCAAATGGTTAATTGACATTTGCTCCTATACATTACCAGATTTTCATGCCATCCATCCAGACTGGATAGATAGCCTGACAGATAATTGTGTAGTGTACGCCCAGGATAACTGTCAGATGTGCTTTCTTTTATGACGGCACATAAATGGGTGGGCAGATCTAGGGCAAGCACTGCCCACTCATGCATAGTTGTCAACTGATGTGAAGTTCCAGGGGGCAATCTCAGTTATAAAGAAAAGTATCTGGAAATTGTCCCTAGTTTAAAAAAAAAAAAAAAAAGAAATTGATCAACTCCATTTATTTAGTATGCTATCCCAGGTGATAGGATGCCGGCAGTCAGAACAACATACTTTATTAAATAACACATCTCAAACTACCATACCCAGGATTCAAACCTATAACCTGTTGAATTCTAATCAAACACCCTACCCATTGAGCTATTTGATCCTGCATAAAAATTGTGAACATTATATGAAGCTATTGGTACTTTGCAAAAAAAAAAGTATCAGCATTACAATGCAGCAGATCCATGCAGTTTGCAGCCACACACTACATGTACCTGCTCAGCCACAATGCTGATTATTTCTTCACAAAGTACAAGGTGAGCTCCAAACAAAATTCTTTAGCTTAGAATTATACCTTTCTATGCCAAACCTAGAAGTCCCCCAGAGGGAGGCCTGCACCGTCATGCGGCAGGCTTGTCCGTTTTGGAAGCAGGCTGATGGGCAGCCCAGGCTTGCTTCAGTCTGGGCTTGGCAGGTCTGGAAGCATGAGCTTGCATTGGGTATGCCTGACCTTGGGTACGCTTTACCTGGAGGATGAAAGGGCCAAGGGAAAGTACTTTTAGCCTTCTGCGTGGTAGGAGTCATACTAGGTAGGCAAGCTGTTTTAGCAGTAGCCAGATCAGCTACAATCTTATTGAGGTCTTCTCCAAAGAGAGTGTCTCCCTTGAAAGGAAGCACCTCCAGGGTTTTCTTGGAATCCATATCCACCGACCAGGATCTCAACCAGCTGTATAAAGTATTACCTTGGAACTGGCTCTCCACTCCCTTTTATCTGGTTATCATGGCTTCCTCCGCCAGTGTCCAGACTCGCTTGCTGAAGCTCGGCCACTTCTTCCTAGCAGCAGGCTCCTGGATCACTGGGCAGCAGAGGTGCTTGGGAGCCGGAAGGGGGCGGAGCAATCAGGCAGGCAGTTGCAGTGCTGCCCAGCTATCTGTGGTGTGAGAAGAAGCAGGGGCACCCCACCGCTGGCAGTGCTGCAGCTAGAGGCTGCTGGGCTGGGTCTTGAAAAAGGTGGAAAGAAGGGTGTTACGGCATGGAATGTACAAACTGCGAGACCCTGCTGGTAGCGCCTTTGTCTATTTAGTAGGAAGGGCACGTAACAGCCGGGGGGCTATGGGGGAAGCCCCTTTAGGGCTGGAGCCCGGCGGCAACTGACTCCGTTGTCTCTGGCAGTTCCACCCCTGCACTAGAGGAATGGTCAAGAACATGGCAACATTTAATGCCAAAAAATGCAAAATCATACACGTCTCAAAAATGCAAAGGCTAACTATAAGATTAAGGGCATTATAATGGCAAGAGGAAAGCTATCTAAGTATTACTATTTCAGGTGAGCAATGTATCAAAGCAATAGGAAAGGCAAGTCAGATGCTTGTTTGCATAGGTTAAAGAACCAGTAGCAGAAAAAAGTAATACAGGTTGAGTATCCCATATCCAAATATTCCGAAATACGGAATATTCCGAAATACAGACTTTTTTGAGTGAGACTTTGTTTTTTGATGGCTCAGTGTACACAAACTTTGTTTAATACTCAAAGTTATTAAAAATATTGTATTAAATGAACTTCAGACTGTGTGTATAAGGTGTATATGAAACATAAATGAATTCTGTGAATGTACACACACTTTGTTTAATGCACAAAGTTATAAAAAATATTGGCTAAAATGACCTTCAGGCTGTGTGTATAAGGTGTATATGAAACATAAATGCATTCTGTGCTTAGATTTAGGTCCCATCACCATAATATCTCGTTATGGTATGCAATTATTCCAAAATACAGAAAAATCCGATATCCAAAATTCCTCTGGTCCCAAGCATTTTGGATAAGGGATACTCAACCTGTAATGCCACTGTATAGGTCCTTGGTACAGCCACATTTAGAATCCTGTGTTCAGTTCCAGAAGCCATATCTCCAGAAGGCTGTAATTACATTAGGGCAACTAAAATGGTGCATGGCCTACATCACAAAACTTACCTGGAAATACTAAAAGATATTGATGTGTATAGTTTGGAGAAGGGAAGAGGGAACATACAGTAATAGAAACATTTAAATATATAGGGAGGAATGTAATAGGGTGTGAGAATCAGAAAGTGAGAGATTTTGTGTTTTTTTCCTGTTGTTTTTTTGTTTTTGTTTGATTGTTTGTTTTTTAAAGTGGCAATCCTTTACATGGCAAAACCAGGTTGATTTTTGCCATGTAAAGGATTGCCACCATGGGCATGTGTAGAAGGGGCACTGCTACTGTTGGCATTATGTGTGTAAGCTGCACTGATATGGTGGTTATGTGTATAAAGGGCACTGCGACTGTGGGTATTATTATTATTATTATTATTATTATTACATGCGGTGTAATGACAATAAGATAGTGCTACTGTGTGGCGTATATTGATTTGGGGTGCTATTGTGTGGCCATGCCCCTTCCTTGTGATACCACACCTTCTTTTTTTAAGGCGCCTTTATTAAGTATTGGAGAGAGGGCTTAAATTAATAGTTTGCAGGGAGGCGCCAAACACCCTAGCACCGGCCCTTTGGTAGGGGACAGGATTTGCTTCTGCTTGTGCACATATGTTATGATTGCCAGCCAACAGCACTGGTTTTGCCTATAACACTAACTATAAATATTTTGAATTGGTCCTGGACCACCAATCCAAGGCACCCCTGCAAGGTGTCCTGAGGCACCCCAGGGTGCAGTTTGAGAACAACTGGTCTAGTGAGTACCCAGGATAATTATTGTAGCTGGTCTGCGGGTAACAGCTCTCAGATCCACTTCTAGAAAAAATGCAACAATGTAATTTGAGTGACAAACTGCAGAGATGAACCCTTTCTGTGACTGCTGCACAGGGATCACACAAACTCTATTCATAGGGCTGACTTCACTTAGGGGAGATGTTCTCGCCCGTATATACCGCACTTACGGTACCATTGGATTTACAGATATTTTCTTGCAATACACTATGGGGGTCATTCTGAGTTGATTGTTTGCTAGCAGTTTTTAGCAGCCTTAAAACGGTGGAGTTAACATATCTCACGTGGAAGGTGGTCATGTTATTAGCCTTGGCTTCGGCTAGGCGAGTGTCGGAATTAGCGGCTTTGTCACATAAAAGCCCATATTTGGTGTTCCATGTGGATAGAGCGGAATTGCGGACCCGTCCTCAATTCCTACCTAAAGTGGTCTCATCTTTTCATATGAACCAACCTATTGTGGTGCCTTTGGCTATGTGTGACTTGGAGGATTCCGAGTTACTTGATGTGGTCAGGGCTTTGAAAATTTACGTGGCCAGGACGGCTAGAGTCAGGAAAACTGAAGCGCTGTTTGTCCTGTATGCAACCAACAAGATTGGTGCCCCTGCTTCAAAGCAGGCTATTGCTCGCTGGATTTGTAACACGATTCAGCAAGCGCATTCTATGGCTGGATTGCAGTTACAGAAATCGGTCTAGGCCCATTCCACGAGGAAAGTGGGCTCTTCTTGGGCGGCTGCCCGAGGGGTCTCGGCACTACAGCTGTGTCGAGCTGCTTCTTGGCCAGGTTCAAACACCTTTTCAAAATACTATAAGTTTGATACCCTGGCTGAGGAGGAACTCATGTTTGCTCAATCGGTGCTGCAGAGTCATCCGCACTCTCCCGCCCGTTTTGGAGCTTTGGTATAATCCCCATGGTCCTTACGGAGTCCCCAGCATCCTCTAGGACGTTAGAGAAAATAAGATTTTAAACCTACCGGTAAATCTTTTTCTCGTAGTCCGTAGAGGATGCTGGGCGCCCGTCCCAAGTGCGGACTACTTCTGCAATACTTGTATATAGTTATTGCTTCAATAAGGGTTATGTTATAGTTGCATCGGTCCTGCACTGATGCTACAGTATGTTGTTTTTTCGTACTCATAACTGGGTAGTTTATCACAAGTTATACGGTGTGATTGGTGTGGCTGGTATGAATCTTGCCCTGGATTAACAAAATCCTTTCCTCATACTGTCAGTCTCCTCTGGGCACAGTTACTCTAACTGTGGCATAGAGGGGCATAGAGGGAGGAGCCAGTGCACACCCAGAACTAAAGTCTTTCTTAAAGTGCCCATGTCTCCTGCGGAGCCCGTCTATCCCCATGGTCCTTACGGAGTCCCCAGCATCCTCTACGGACTACGAGAAAAAGATTTACCGGTAGGTTTAAAATCTTATTTTCTACTTTATTCTTTTCTATCCTAGTTTATTCAGACCAACTCTCATCCAAGGAGTTTGATATTCTACTACCTGCATGCAATTTAAATTGCTTAAATTGTTTATATGGTTGATTTGTCCTTCACAATCCATAATCTGCAACTTGGATGTACTTGTGTCATTGAAAATCTTATAATAAAAATGTTTATATATTGAAAAAAAAAGTTATAAGACATATGCATTCAATATTTGAAGAAACAAAATAAAATAAAGCTATGTATTGGGTTTCACTAACAAGCACATTGGAAGACTTGACTACTGTTAAAAGACATGCATTACATGGTATAGAGCCACAAACCACAATGTAGTAAAATAAAAACAAACTTACATGTGTATCAAACCTATGTGAGGCTTACATTGATAGTGCAAGATCAACACTCTATCAACTGTGCAAACTAGACTGCACATAAATGCCATAAAATTTATCTGAGATTTTAGTAAATAAGGCCCGTTGCTGTCCGGGTCACACAGCCGTCACGGCCCGCCCCCATACGGTCTGGTCATGTCTGCGTTGTCCTGACTGTGCCCCCAAAATGGCGGCACAACGCCGCTGGCCCGACTCCTCCTGCCCAGTGACCGCCTCTGCCTGTCAATCAGACAGAGGCGCTCACTGGGCAGAGATGCTGATCGCATCTCTGGCATGTGCCGGTGCACTGTGGCACCAGCACACACGCACTTCAGACCTGATCTCCTGTTGTGTGAATATGCACAGCAGGGATCAGGTCTTAATTAGGCCCTATATACAGCTGTCAGTAAAGCAGGGATGTGCTGCTGCCAGTGAGGCAGGGATGTTCTGCTGTCAGTGAAGCAGTGATGTGCTGCTGTCAGTGAAGCAGTGATGTGCTGCTGTCAGCGAGGCAGTGATGTGCTGCTGTCAGCGAGGCAGGGATGTGCTGCTATAAGTGAGGCAGGGATGTGCTGCCGTCAATGAGGCAGGGATGTGCTGCTGTCAATGTTGCAGGGATGTGTTGCTGTCAACGTTGCAGGGATGTGCTGCTGTCAGTGAAGCAGGAATGTGCTGCTGCAGTGAGGCAGAGATATGCTGCCCACTATCTCCCTATCACCCCTGCCTGAGTCACACACTTTCCCTGTCACCCCTGCCTCAGTTACCCACTATCTCCCAGTCACCGCTGCCTCAGTCAACCACTATACCTGCGACCCCTGCCTCAGTCACCCACTATCCCTGTCACCCCTGCCTCAGTCACCCACTGTCACCCTATCACCCCTGCTTCAGTCACCCACTATCCCTGTCAACCCTGCCTCAGTCTCTTACTGTCCCTGTCACCCCTGCCACAGTCATCCACTATCTCCCTATCATCCCTGCCTTATTCATTTATTATCCCTGTCACCCACTTTCTTCCCATACTTACCCAACCCCTTCCTATCACCCCTCCCTCAGTAACCCACTATCTCCCTGTCACCCCTGCCTCAGTCACCCACTATCACTGTCACCCCTGCATCAGTCACCCACTATCTCCCAGTCACCCCGGCTTCAGTCACCCACTATCTCCCACTCATACATGCTTCAGTCACCCACTATCTCCCAGTCATCCCTGCCTCAGTCACTTACTGACACCAGTGCAGATATTTCTGCTGCAGCCTCTCCACTCTCCAGCGTGAACGTCCTGACGACTGAGGAAATCCGCTTTCCAGTTGAGGACTCCGGGAATGAACACTGCCGATATTGCTGGCAGATGACGTTCTACCCAACTGAGGATTTTTTTATACTTCCAGCTTTGCCATGCAGTTTCGATTGCCGACTTGATGATTTGTGTACACTACCGTGGTGGCGTTGTCCGATTGTACTTGAACAGGCCTGTTCTGTACTAGAGGCAGGGCCAGTATCAATGAATTGAACACTGCCCGCAATTCCAGAATGTTTATCGGGAGGAGAGATTCCTCCCTGGTCCACCGATGGTGAAGGGTCGTCATCACGGCCATGACCTTGGTGAATTTCCGAGGTGCCGTGGCCAAACCAGAAGGCAGGACCTGAAATCCAAAAACTAACCAGGCACAACACTGCTTAGCTTCCAACATCAGATGAGATTGGACATATCCAGTGTGATGCGGCTGTAGATGATTTTTGCTGTTTCTAACTTCTACATCAATGAATAAGTTTCAAAATAGAATGCATCAAGAGAACGGTGTTGGTAGTATAAAACTACCTACAGCACCTGGTATTCCCAGGTGGTCTCACATCCAAGAACAAACCAGGCCTAAGATCAGGTGATATTGGGCATATACAGTGTGGTGTGGCTGTAGATGAACTTAGTGGTTTCTGTTAGAGTTCTTCTACTTCTAACTACTAGTACATAAATGAATAAGCGGCGATTTATTAAACCTGGTGGAATGATAAAGTACCAGCCAATCAGCTCCTAATTGCCATGTCACAGGCTGGGTTTGAAAAATGACAGTTAGGAGCTGACTGGCTGGTACTTTATCACCTTGCACTTTATCAGTTCACCAGGCTTAATAGATCTGCCCCAATGTTTCAAAATGGAATGCATCAAGAGAACGGTGTTGGTATTGTAAAAATACACACAGCTCCTGGTATTTCCTGGTGGTCTCCCATCCAAGTACTAAAACCAGGACCAACACTGCTCAGCTTCCATGATCAGGAGAGATTGGGCAAATCCAGTGTGCTGTGGCTGTAGATGAGCTGGTGGTTTCTGCTAGAGCTTTTCTACTTCTAACTTCTGGTACATAAAAGAATACGTGTAAAAATTAAATGTACCAAGAAAAGGGTGTTGGTAGTTTAAAAACACCTAAAGAATCTGATAATACATGGATGGGAGACTGCTTGGTAGTAACAAAGTCCAATACTGCTTTGCTTCAAAGATCAAATGAGATTGGGCATATCCAGTGTGGTGTGGCTTTAGATAAGCTTTGTGGTTTCTGTTAGAGCTCTTCTACTTCTAACTACTGGTACATTAATGAATATGTATAAGGTTGTAGTTTATCCAATATGCCTTTACTACCTTACCTCCCCCCCCCCTCCCCTCCCCTCCTTATAGCTTCCTTTGTTCTCTCCTCCTCGTGTGTGCGTTATTTGTTTTCTCATACGTCCTAGAGGATGCAGGGATCACATTAAGAACCATGGGGTATAGACGGGATCCGCAGGAGACATGGGCACTTTAAGACTTTCAAAGGGTGTGAACTGTCTCCTCCCTCTATGCCCCTCCTCCAGACTCCAGTTTTAGAATTGTGCCCAGTGAGACTGGATGCACTACAGGGGAGCTCTACTGAGTTTCTCTGAAAAGACTTATGTTAGTTTTTCTTATTTTCAGGGAGGCTGCTGGCAACAGTCTCCCTGCTTCGTGGGACTTAGGGGAGAGAAGTATGACCAACTTCTAGTGAGTTCAATGGCTCTACTTCTGGCTGACAGGACACCATTAGCTCCTGAGGGTGCTGATCGCTGGGTACGCCTAGATGCCCACTCCCGTAGCCTGCCGTCACCCCCTTACAGAGCCAGAAGTCAGAAGACAGGCGAGTAGCAGAAGAACAGATGGCATTCTGAGGTACCACGCAGCGAGCGGAATGCTGTGCGCCATGCTCCCACACAAACACAGGCACTGCAGGGTGCAGGGCGTGGGGGGAGGGCACCCTGGGCAGCATAAATTCCTCACAAAAGGCTGGCAAAAGTGGACATTAGTGCCTGGGCACTGTCCTTACCCCACCAGCGTAATTAATTATTTGTTTCTGAGCGGGACAGAAGCGTGCCATTACAGCGGCGGGGCTTCTTCCTCACCTCACCAGCACATCTAAAGAGCGTTACAAGTCTATCACTATAGAGTTTATTATTTCCCAGACTGTGTACTTTTGACGCTGGGTTGTGAGCTGAAAAATCCCATCTGTCCCTCTGACATATTAACTGTAGGTCTATCCCCCATAAGCCGATGTGTCTGTGGGTACTTGGTACATGTGTGTCAACATGTCGGTGGCTGAATGTTTTTCCCAAGAGGAAACTATATTAGGAATGCAGACATATGATGGTGGCCCTGTTGGCACCACCAATAACTGACTGGGTGAAAGTTTCAGTAATATCAGAGTGAGGTTGGATAAATCTGTGTCCCAGACACAGACGTAGAGAAAAGATGTGATGTTCATGGCTATGCTTCTTTTCCCTCAGGCCCCGCAAAAATGTTATTTTGCCCAGTTACTACACACTGATACTGACTCGGATACTGATTCCTATGTCGACCATAATATTTCCTGATTAGATCCAATATTGGCAAGGAGCATTCAGTACATGATTGTGGATATTAAGGACATATTAACATCACTGAGGACCCTGCTGTTCCTGACAAAGGGGTCTATTTGTATGTATATATAGATATATAATGAAAGCTGATGTAACGTTCCTTCATCTCTGTTTGAGAAAGTCTGGGCCAGCTCGACAAGATGGTTTCAAATCCCCAAAAGGTTTCCGGTTGTTTATTTATTTCCTGCCGCGGACAGAATAAAGTGGGAGTCACCCCCTGTTCTGCACGGGGCCCTGTCACAAATCCAGCGGATCGTATGCAGGAAGCTACATTATTTCTAGTTATGTAACCACGGGTACATTACTTAGACCTGCCATTACATGCGCATGGGTGAGTAGTAGTATTCAAGAATTGGTCGAATACCTTGTCATCCGATATAGATATCCTGGAGACATGGGATGCTCCTTACGTTGGATCATATCAAGGACACTGCAGCATACTTACGACTGCAAGGGATATAGGACTCTTGAGTTCACGGGCCAATTTCATGGCAGTCTCGGATAGGAGGGCATTGTGGATTCACCAAGGGAATGCTGATGCTGACTCCAAGAAGAAAGGGAGTCTCTTCCCTATGAAGGTGAAGCCTTGTTTGGCGACGGCCTAGTTAATTTGATCTCGGCAGCTCCCGCAGGTAAGTCAACCTTCTTGCCCTATGTTCCCTCTCAACGGATGAAGACGCATCATTATCTAACGCAGTCATTTTGGCCCAATAGATATGCAAGAAGTTAAGATTCCCTTTTCTTTGCAGGTAGAGGAAGGAGAAGAGGGAAGAGGTCTGTAGCCTCTTCAAGATCGCAGGAGCAGAGATCGTCCTCTGCTTCTGCCAAATCCACTGCATGACGCTGGGGCTCTCTTGCAGGAGCCCACACCAGTGGGGGCACGTCTAAAACACTTCAGTCAGTACTGGATTAATTTGGACCTGGACTCGTGGGTTTTACAAATAGTGTCCCAAGGGTACAAACTGGGGTTTCAAGACGTTCCCCCTCACCGATTGTTCAAATCGGCATTAGTCAGCAGGGAGAAGGCTTTTATTCAAGCCTCTTCGTGGTCCCGAAGCCGGACGGCTCAGTCAGACCAATCTTAAATCTGAAATCCCTCAATTTCTACCTAAAGAAATTCAATTTCAAGATGGAATCTCTCAGGGTAGGGATCTCCGGTCCGGAGGAAGGAGATTTCATGGTTTTGGTAGACATAAGGATGCCTACTTACATGTTCCCGTTTAGCCACTGCATCAAGCTACCTGAGGTTTGCAATTCAGGATTGTCATTACCAATTTCAGACATTGCCGTTTGGTCTGTCCACGGCTCCGAGGATTTTCACCAGGGTGATGGCGGAAATGATGGTTCTCCTTCGCAAGCAAGGAGTCACAATTATCCCGTACTTGGATGATCTCTTGATAAAGGCGAGATCCAGGGACCAGTTGTTGCAAAACATTGCACTCTCCCTGACAGTTCTTCAACAACATGGTTGGCTCCTAAACTTGCCAAAATCGCAGTTGGTCCCAATGACACGGTTGTTGTTTTTGGGAGTGATACTGGACACAGAAGAGGTTTTCTTCCAGTGGAAAGGCTATGGAGATCCAGAGTCTGGTCAAACAAATTCTGAAACCAGCAAGAGTGTTAATCCATCAATGCATTCGGTTGCTGGGGAAGATGGTTGCGGCCTACGAGGCCATTCAGTTTGGCAGGTTCCATGCTAGAGTGTTCCAGTGGGACCTGTTGGACAAGTGGTCCGGATCCCACCTACACATGCACCGGAGGATAATCCTGTCTTCCAAGACCAGAATATCACTCCATTGGCGGCTGCACAGTTCTCACCTCCTAGAGGGGCGATGGTTCGGGATCCAGGACTGGATCCTAGGGACCACGGATGCAACCCTCCGAGGCTGGGAAGCAGTCACACAGGGTGAAAACATCCAAGGAAGATGGTCAAGTCGGGAAAGTTGTCTCCACATAAATGTTCTGGAGTTAAGGGCCATTTAATAACTGCAGACACAGTACGCACTGGGACGGGTGCCCAGCATCCTCTACGGACTAAGAGAAAAGGATTTACCGGTAGGTATTAAAATCCTATTTTCTCTAACGTCCTAGAGGATGCTGGGGACTCCGTAAGGACCATGGGGATAGACGGGCTCCGCAGGAGACATGGGCACTTTAAGAAAGACTTTAGTTCTGGGTGTGCAGTGGCTCCTCCCTCTATGCCCCTCCTCCATACCTCAGTTTGATACTGTGCCCAGTGGAAACTGGGTGCTTTTCAGGAGCTCTCCTGAGCTTTCTGACAGAAAGTATTTTGTTAGGTTTTTAATTTTCAGGGAGCACTGCTGGCAACAGACTCCCTGCATCGAGGGACTGAGGGGAGAGAAGCAGCCCTACTCTCTGAGTTGCAAGGCCCTGCTTCTTAGGCTACTGGACACCATTAGCTCCAGAGGGATTGGTACACAGGATCTCACCCTCGCCGTCCGTCCCAGAGCCGCGCCGCCGTCCCCCTCGCAGAGCCGGAAGATAGAAGCCGGGTGAGTATGAGAAGAAAAGAAAGACTTCAGCAGCGGAAGAAGACTTCATGATCTTCACTGAAGTAACGCACAGCACTGCAGCTGAGCGCCATTGCTCCCATACACCTCACATACTCTGGTCACTGTAAGGGTGCAGGGCGCAGGGGGGGCGCCCTGGGCAGCAATATAAACCTCTTTTTGCCAAAAATATAACACATATACAGCTGGGCACTGTATATATATATGAGCCCCCGCCAATTTTACAGTTTAAGCGGGACAGAAGCCCGCAGCTGAGGGGGCGGGGCTTCTCCCTCATCACTCACCAGCGCCATTTTTTCTCCACAGCACCGCTGAGGAAGCTCCCCAGACTCTCCCCTGCTGAAACCACGGTAGACAAGAGGGTTGAAAAGAGGGGGGGGGGGCACATAATTCGGCGCAAATTACATACAGCAGCACTACTGGGCAAACATTAAGTTACTGTGTTATTCCTGGGTTATATAGCGCTGGGGTGTGTGCTGGCATACTCTCTCTCTCTGTCTCTCCAAAGGGCCTTGTGGGGAAACTGTCTTCAGAAAAAGCATTCCCTGTGTGTGTGGTGTGTCGGTACACGTGTGTCGACATGTCTGAGGAAGAAGGCTAAGAGCCCGGTGCTAGTTGTCTAAATACGGGGAACCCCTGTCCAATTTTTCCCCCAGTATTTAAATAACCAGGACCGGCTCAAAGAGCCCGAGGCTGGTTATACTAAGGAGGGGGGACCTCACGCATTTTTTTTAACCCATTCAGACCCTTCTCCTTTAAGTTAATGGAAGCCCTGGACAACAAAATTGCATTCATGTCCTCCTCCCTCACCCTTCCCAGTCCCAAACACTCATTTTTTTTTTCATTAAAAATTTATAATATATAACGAGAACAATGAGCAGGCAGGCAGCGGGCATTGGCGGCATCGGACTGAGATAGAAATTAGTGGTGGAGGGCTGGGTCAGTTGATTGTGGGCGAGTTTGTAAGCCATTGGCGGTGGCAGCGGGTATCGGCTCAGAGGCAGTAGCGGGCATTGGCTAAGGGTCATCGGCAGGATTCGGCGGACATTATGGCTGTAGTGCCTCACTAGCCACTGACCTCACCGCACGCCACTGTGGGACAGATGTAACATGCAGAGAGAGGTAGATTTGGGAGGGGGAATGTCCTAGCATAACTGTTAATTGCAGTGTAATACTGTAATTCAGCTGTGCAGCATTTGTGGCTAAATGTCAAAGAAGCCAGTATTTACCCTGCATGCAAAACAATAAATGTATTTGAACATACCTCCCAACTATCCCAATTTTTGCAGGACAGTCACTTTTTTGGGGAATGTCCAGCTAACCCAAACAACCCCCCCCCCCTTCCCATGGGGAAGGGGGGGGGGGTGGAAGGCTCCCTGTAGCTTGTTGCTCTGCAAATATGCACATTGTGGGTAGAGATGAGCGCCTGAAATTTTTCGGGTTTTGTGTTTTGGTTTTGGGTTCGGTTCCGCGGCCGTGTTTTGGGTTCGACCGCGTTTTGGCAAAACCTCACCGAATTTTTTTTGTCGGATTCGGGTGTGTTTTGGATTCGGGTGTTTTTTTAAAAAAACACTAAAAAACAGCTTAAATCATAGAATTTGGGGGTCATTTTGATCCCATATTATTATTAACCTCAAAAACCATAATTTCCACTAATTTTCAGTCTATTCTGAATACCTCACACCTCACAATATTATTTTTAGTCCTAAAATTTGCACCAAGGTCGCTGGATGACTAAGCTAAGCGACACTAGTGGCCGACACAAACACCTGGCCCATCTAGGAGTGGCACTGCAGTGTCACGCAGGATGTCCCTTCCAAAAAACCCTCCCCAATCAGCACATGACGCAAAGAAAAAAAGAGGCGCAATGAGGTAGCTGACTGTGTGAGTAAGATAAGCGACCCTAGTGGCCGACACAAACACCGGGCCCATTTAGGAGTGGCACTGCAGTGTCACGCAGGATGTCCCTTCCAAAAAACCCTCCCCAATCAGCACATGACGCAAAGAAAAAAAGAGGCGCAATGAGGTAGCTGACTGTGTGAGTAAGATTAGCGACCCTAGTGGCCGACACAAACACCGGGCCCATTTAGGAGTGGCACTGCAGTGTCACGCAGGATGTCCCTTCCAAAAAACCCTCCCCAAACAGCACATGACGCAAAGAAAAAGAAAAGAAAAAAGAGGTGCAAGATGGAATTGTCCTTGGGCCCTCCCACCCACCCTTATGTTGTATAAACAAAACAGGACATGCACACTTTAACCAACCCATCATTTCAGTGACAGGGTCTGCCACACGACTGTGACTGATATGACGGGTTGGTTTGGACCCCCCCCAAAAAAGAAGCAATTAATCTCTCCTTGCACAAACTGGCTCTACAGAGGCAAGATGTCCACCTCATCATCATCCTCCGATACATCACCGTGTACATCCCCCTCCTCACAGATTATCAATTCGTCCCCACTGGAATCCACCATCTCAGCTCCCTGTGTACTTTGTGGAGGCAATTGCTGCTGGTCAATGTCTCCGCGGAGGAATTGATTATAATTAATTTTAATGAACATCATCTTCTCCACATTTTCTGGAAGTAACCTCGTACGCCGATTGCTGACAAGGTGAGCGGCGGCACTAAACACTCTTTCGGAGTACACACTTGTGGGAGGGCAACTTAGGTAGAATAAAGCCAGTTTGTGCAAGGGCCTCCAAATTGCCTCTTTTTCCTGCCAGTATAAGTACGGACTGTCTGACGTGCCTACTTGGATGCGGTCACTCATATAATCCTCCACCATTCTTTCAATGGGGAGAGAATCATATGCAGTGCCAGTAGACGACATGTCCGACTCCGTAATCGTTGTCAGGTCCTTCAGTCCGGACCAGATGTCAGCATCAGCAGTCGCTCCAGACTGCCCTGCATCACCGCCAGCGGGTGGGCTCGGAATTCTGAGCCTTTTCCTCGCACCCCCAGTTGCGGGAGAATGTGAAGGAGGAGATGTTGACAGGTCGCGTTCCGCTTGACTTGACAATTTTCTCACCAGCAGGTCTTTGAACCCCAGCAGACTTGTGTGTGCCGGAAAGAGAGATCCAAGGTAGGTTTTAAATCTAGGATCGAGCACGGTGGCCAAAATGTAGTGCTCTGATTTCAACGGATTGACCACCCGTGAATCCTTGTTAAGCGAATTAAGGGCTGCATCCACAAGTCCCACATGCCTAGCGGAATCGCTCCGTGTTAGCTCCTCCTTCAATGTCTCCAGCTTCTTCTGCAAAAGCCTGATGAGGGGAATGACCTGACTCTGGCTGGCAGTGTCTGAACTGACTTCACGTGTGGCAAGTTCAAAGGGCATCAGAACCTTGCACAACGTTGAAATCATTCTCCACTGCGCTTGAGACAGGTGCATTCCACCTACTATATCGTGCTCAATTGTATAGGCTTGAATGGCCTTTTGCTGCTCCTCCAACCTCTGAAGCATATAGAGGGTTGAATTCCACCTCGTTACCACTTCTTGCTTCAGATGATGGCAGGGCAGGTTCAGTAGTTTTTGGTGGTGCTCCAGTCTTCTGTACGTGGTGCCTGTACGCCGAAAGTGTCCCGCAATTCTTCTGGCCACCGACAGCATCTCTTGCACGCCCCTGTCGTTTTTTTAAAAATTCTGCACCACCAAATTCAAGGTATGTGCAAAACATGGGACGTGCTGGAATTTGCCCATATTTAATGCACACACAATATTGCTGGCGTTGTCCGATGCCACAAATCCACAGGAGAGTCCAATTGGGGTAAGCCATTCCGCGATGATCTTCCTCAGTTGCCGTAAGAGGTTTTCAGCTGTGTGCGTATTCTGGAAAGCGGTGATACAAAGCGTAGCCTGCCTAGGAAAGAGTTGGCGTTTGCGAGATGCTGCTACTGGTGCCGCCGCTGCTGTTCTTGCGGCGGGAGTCCATACATCTACCCAGTGGGCTGTCACAGTCATATAGTCCTGACCCTGCCCTGCTCCACTTGTCCACATGTCCGTGGTTAAGTGGACATTGGGTACAACTGCATTTTTTAGGACACTGGTGAGTCTTTTTCTGACGTCCGTGTACATTCTCGGTATCGCCTGCCTAGAGAAGTGGAACCTAGATGGTATTTGGTAACGGGGGCACACTGCCTCAATAAATTGTCTAGTTACCTGTGAACTAACGGCGGATACCGGACGCACGTCTAACACCAACATAGTTGTCAAGGCCTCAGTTATCCGCTTTGCAGCAGGATGACTGCTGTGATATTTCATCTTCCTCGCAAAGGACTGTTGAACAGTCAATTGCTTACTGGAAGTAGTACAAGTGGGCTTACGACTTCCCCTCTGGGATGACCATCGACTCCCAGCAGCAACAACAGCAGCGCCAGCAGCAGTAGGCGTTACACGCAAGGATGCATCGGAGGAATCCCAGGCAGGAGAGGAATCGTCAGAATTGCCAGTGACATGGCCTGCAGGACTATTGGCATTCCTGGGGAAGGAGGAAATTGACACTGAGGGAGTTGGTGGGGTGGTTTGCGTGAGCTTGGTTACAAGAGGAAGGGATTTACTGGTCAGTGGACTGCTTCCGCTGTCACCCAAAGTTTTTGAACTTGTCACTGACTTATTATGAATGCGCTGCAGGTGACGTATAAGGGAGGATGTTCCGAGGTGGTTAACGTCCTTACCCCTACTTATTACAGCTTGACAAAGGGAACACACGGCTTGACACCTGTTGTCCGCATTTCTGGTGAAATACCTCCACACCGAAGAGCTGATTTTTTTGGTATTTTCACCTGGCATGTCAACGGCCATATTCCTCCCACGGACAACAGGTGTCTCCCCGGGTGCCTGACTTAAACAAACCACCTCACCATCAGAATCCTCCTGGTCAATTTCCTCCCCAGCGCTAGCAACACCCATATCCTCCTCATCCTGGTGTACTTCAACACTGACATCTTCAATCTGACTATCAGGAACTGGACTGCGGGTGCTCCTTCCAGCACTTGCAGGGGGCGTGCAAATGGTGGAAGGCGCATGCTCTTCACGTCCAGTGTTGGGAAGGTCAGGCATCGCAACCGACACAATTGGACTCTCCTTGTGGATTTGGGATTTCGAAGAATGCACAGTTCTTTGCTGTGCTGCTTTTGCCAGCTTGAGTCTTTTCATTTTTCTAGCGAGAGGCTGAGTGCTTCCATCCTCATGTGAAGCTGAACCACTAGCCATGAACATAGGCCAGGGCCTCAGCCGTTCCTTGCCACTCCGTGTCGTAAATGGCATATTGGCAAGTTTACGCTTCTCCTCCGACAATTTTATTTTAGGTTTTGGAGTCCTTTTTTTTATGATATTTGGTGTTTTGGATTTGACATGCTCTGTACTATGACATTGGGCATTGGCCTTGGCAGACGACGTTGCTGGCATTTCATCGTCTCGGCCATGACTAGTGGCAGCAGCTTCAGCACGAGGTGGAAGTGGATCTTGATCTTTCCCTAATTTTGGAACCTCAACATTTTTGTTCTCCATATTTTAATAGGCACAACTAAAAGGCACCTCAGGTAAACAATGGAGATGGATACTAGTATACAATTATGGACTGCCTGCCGAGTGCAGACACAGAGGTAGCCACAGCCGTGAACTACCGTACTGTACTGTGTCTGCTGCTAATATAGACTGGTTGATAAAGAGATGTCTATGTAACTATGTATGTATAAAGAAGAAAGAAAAAAAAACCACGGTTAGGTGGTATACAATTATGGACGGACTGCCTGCCGAGTGCAGACACAGAGGTAGCCACAGCCGTGAACTACCGTACTGTACTGTGTCTGCTGCTAATAATATAGACTGGTTGATAAAGAGATGTCGTAGTAGTATGTATGTATAAAGAAGAAAGAAAAAAAAAACCAGGGTTTTGTGGTATACAATTATGGACGGACTGCCTGCCGAGTGCAGACACAGAGGTAGCCACAGCCGTGAACTACCGTACTGTACTGTGTCTGCTGCTAATATAGACTGGTTGATAAAGAGATGTCTATGTAACTATGTATGTATAAAGAAGAAAGAAAAAAAAACCACGGTTAGGTGGTATACAATTATGGACGGACTGCCTGCCGAGTGCAGACACAGAGGTAGCCACAGCCGTGAACTACCGTACTGTACTGTGTCTGCTGCTAATATAGACTGGTTGATAAAGAGATGTCTATGTAACTATGTATGTATAAAGAAGAAAGAAAAAAAAAACCACGGTTAGGTGGTATACAATTATGGACGGACTGCCTGCCGAGTGCAGACACAGAGGTAGCCACAGCCGTGAACTACCGTACTGTACTGTGTCTGCTGCTAATATAGACTGGTTGATAAAGAGATGTCTATGTAACTATGTATGTATAAAGAAGAAAGAAAAAAAAACCACGGTTAGGTGGTATACAATTATGGACGGACTGCCTGCCGAGTGCAGACACAGAGGTAGCCACAGCCGTGAACTACCGTACTGTACTGTGTCTGCTGCTAATATAGACTGGTTGATAAAGAGATGTCGTAGTAGTATGTATGTATAAAGAAGAAAAAAAAAACACGGTTAGGTGGTATACAATTATGGACGGACTGCCTGCCGAGTGCAGACACAGAGGTAGCCACAGCCGTGAACTACCGTACTGTGTCTGCTGCGACTGGATGATAAATGATATAAAAAATATATATATATCACTACTGCAGCCGGACAGGTATATATTATATATTATATAATGACGGACCTGCTGGACACTGTCTGTCAGCAGAATGAGTTTTATTTTTATAGAATAAAAAAAAAAACAACACACAAGTGAAGTCACACGACGAGTGTTTAACTTTTTCAGGCAATCACAATATAAGTATACTACTAACTATACTGGTGGTCAGTGTGGTCAGGTCACTGGTCAGTCACACTGGCAGTGGCACTACTGCAGCAAAAGTGTGCACTGTTTAATTTTAATATAATATTATGTACTCCTGGCTCCTGCTATAACCTATAACTGGCACTGCAGTGCTCCCCAGTCTCCCCCACAATTATAAGCTGTGTGAGCTGAGCAGTCAGACAGATATATAATATATATAGATGATGCAGCACACTGGGCTGAGCCTGAGCAGTGCACACAGATATGGTATGTGACTGAGTCACTGTGTGTATCGCTTTTTTCAGGCAGAGAACGGATATATTAAATAAACTGCACTGTCTGGTGGTCACTCACTATATAATATTATGTACTCCTGGCTCCTGCTATAACCTATAACTGGCACTGCAGTGCTCCCCAGTCTCCCCCACAATTATAAGCTGTGTGAGCTGAGCAGTCAGACAGATATATAATATATATAGATGATGCAGCACACTGGGCTGAGCCTGAGCAGTGCACACAGATATGGTATGTGACTGAGTCACTGTGTGTATCGCTTTTTTCAGGCAGAGAACGGATATATTAAATAAACTGCACTGTCTGGTGGTCACTCACTAGTAAACTCTCTGCACTCTCTACACTTCTACAGTACTCCTCCTAGTCCTAAGCTCCAGTAAATCTCTCTCTCTTATAATCTAAATGGAGAGGATGCCAGCCACGTCCTCTCACTATCAATCTCAATGCACGTGTGAAAATGGCGGCGACGCGCGGCTCCTTATATAGAATCCGAGTCTCGCGAGAATCCGACAGCGTCATGATGACGTTCGGGCGCGCTCGGGTTAACCGAGCAAGGCGGGAGGATCCGAGTCTGCTCGGAGCCGTGAAAAAAACCATGAAGTTCGGGCGGGTTCGGATTCAGAGAAACCGAACCCGCTCATCTCTAGTAAATACTGGCTGTTTTGTTTTTACACTGCAATTTAGATTTCAGTTTGAACACACCGCACCAAAATCTAACTCTCTCTGCACATATTATACACCCCCCCCCCCTGCAGTGTACATGGTTTTAGCTAATAAATTTGCTGCTGTGATCAGATCTGAGTTAAGCCCTATGTATTTGGCACTGGCAAAGGGTTAGAGGCCTTGCTGTAGAGCTCACACCTTTCTTGTCATGCATTGTAATATTTCATATGTCCTGATGTTGTGCTCTCTGCTCCATCCAAGTAAACAGCAATGTAGCATGGCTATCAAAGAGCGTGAAGATTGCAGATTTCCTGGGATTAATGCTAAGGAATGCTATTCCAGAGGCTGCTGCTTTAATTCAAGTGTCACTGGGGTTAAATGGTGTTTTTACCTTAAAAACACAGGTAGAGTATATAGTACAGTGGTAAAGTGGGAGCATGTAGTGCTATTGATTACAGATTTGATGGAGCTTAAACATGGATAAGGTCCATGGCTCTAAGAGTTTATCTTGTGTATCCTTTATTCTTAGTCATGGTCAGATAAGATTAGAAAATACCATTTAAGTGGAAATTTCCTGTTAGCTGTTTTTCAGTTTGCTCAACTGTCTGATTAACTGGTCCTAAAAAAGGACCAAAGGAGCTAAATTGCCATGTGATCTAGCTAAATTGCCCCAGTTAAAAAAAAAAAAAAAAACTAAGCTGCTGTAATTCCTGGATGTTTCCTTACTGCATCAACAGGAAGTGACAAGAAACAATGTAATGTGGAACCGTACAGCAGAAGGGATTGCGGCTACCCCACAATAAGTGCAGCGGAATGTAAGAAGAGGAATTGTTGCTTTGACTGCAGCATTCCCGGGGTTAACTGGTGTTTCTTCAAGTCACAAGGTATGGAGCTGCTGTATAGTTACTCGCAAGTCAGTAGTTGTATGATGCTCACACCTGTTAAGCTGGATACACACAGAATGCCCTACACAGGGGGTGAAATGAGTGCCCCCCCCCACCCCCCGTACGCTCAGCACACATCACGCTGTGCTGAGCGGGGGGAGAGATGTGTGCTGAGCAGTTCGCTCAGCACACATCTCTCCCCAAAATCGGGCAGTGAATACGGACCTTTAAACTGGATCCACACTTAGATTATCTGTCCAATTTTTTTTTCTAGTTGAAACAAAATTATGCTAATATGTGGCAGCAAATGACAATTGACCATTTGCTCACAAACACTGGAAAACATCCAAAAATGGTCATTTAGATAAATTGGTTAAATCCATTTCATTTAGCTAATTTATCCAAACTACCTTTATTGTATCTTGGTGGGTGAATGATGTGTGGGTCAGTGTTGAGGGTGGTGGAGGAGATGGGTAATAGGCACAGCAGGGTGTGGACAGTCAAATAGTGTGCTTAGAGGTTCAGAGTCATTGTATGAGACTCTGGCAACAGTGACTTGATGAGTCTGGTGTCCATAGGGTGGGACGCATTAACCTTTTTATGCTATTGAAATAGTTCTCCTCCTGACCGACGCAGTTCCTTGCTCCGAGGTTGGTGTATTGTCCTGTTGCAGCGCCTCTCCACTGTGGTCACAGTGAGCTGTGTGGTGTTGCTGGCGCATGCCAATCTCCCCCCAACCTCCCTCTTGCATTTCAGACCTACGTACGCATGATGGGATCTTGTATGATATGCGCGTGTGCTGTAGAGATGAAAGTGAGGGTGAGGAGGCAGATCGTGAGATGGGGAAACTTTGTGGACTGTTAGCGAAGGGGAGCACTGGGCAATCTGAGTTGCAAAGAGGGCAGCAGAAGAGGTTATTGCATGTGCACTGGTGACAGGTCCATCCTTGGTGGCCAGCCTCAGTGGTAAAGGGGTACATGAGCTAGTGTCCCTTGGCCAGCCATGTACCATGGCCACCTCCAGTTGCCGTCTCCGCCCATTGCTGTGACTTCCCCCAGAGTTAGCCACACAGAGTGACAGATCTGGGAAAATATATAGGAGATCATTACTTTCACTTGCAGCCTACCTTATTTTTTGCAGCCTAGCATGCTCCTGACCCCTTCTCTCACTAATACTTATACAACATTCATGAACTCATCTTAAGGTTTCTTTATTATTCAGTCACACTGTCTTGGATCCAAACCATTTCCTGTGGCATTGCAGTCAAACAATTGAGCTATTTACCCTTGCATAGAAAGGTATAATCTAAGCTAGAGAATTCTATTTGGAGCTCACCTTGTACTTTGTGAAGAAATATTCAGCTTTGTGGCTGAGCAGATATATGGAGTGTGTGGCTGCACACTGCATTGATCTGCTGAGTTGCAATGCTAATAATTTTTTTTTTTTGCAAAGTACCAATAGCTTCATTGTGAAGGTGGAAAGAAGGGTGTTACGGTATGGAATGTACAAACTGCGAGACCCTGCTGGTAGCGCCTTTGTCTATTTAGTAGGAAGGGCACGTAACAGCCGGGGGGCAATGGAGGAAGCCCCTTTAGGGCTGGAGCCCGGCGGCAACTGACTCCGTTGTCTCTGGCAGTTCCGCCCCTGGACTAGAGGAATGGTCAAGAACATGGCAACATTTAATGCCAAAAAATGCAAAATCATACACGTCTCAAAAATGCAAAGGCTAACTATAATATTAAGGGCATTATAATGGCAAGAGGAAAGCTATCTAAGTATTACTATTTCAGGTAAGCAATGTAACAAAGCAATAGGAAAGGCAAGTCAGATGCTTGTTTGCATAGGTTAAAGAACCAGTAGCAGAAAAAAGTAATACAGGTTGAGTATCCCATATCCAAATATTCCGAAATACGGAATATTCCGAAATACGGACTTTTTTGAGTGAGACTGAGATAGTGAAACCTTTGTGTTTTGATGGCTCAGTGTACACAAACTTTGTTTAATACTCAAAGTTATTAAAAATATTGTATTAAATTAACTTCAGACTGTGTGTATAAGGTGTATATGAAACATAAATGAATTCTGTGAATGTACACACACTTTGTTTAATGCACAAAGTTATAAAAAATATTGGCTAAAATGACCTTCAGGCTGTGTGTATAAGGTGTATATGAAACATAAATGCCTTCTGTGCTTAGATTTAGGTCCCATCACCATTATATCTCGTTATGGTATGCAATTATTCCAAAATACAGAAAAATCCGATATCCAAAATTCCTCTGGTCCCAAGCATTTTGGATAAGGGATACTCAACCTGTAATGCCACTGTATAGGTCCTTGGTACAGCCACATTTAGAATCCTGTGTTCAGTTCCAGAAGCCATATCTCCAGAAGGCTGTAAATACATTAGGGCAACTAAAATTGTGCATGGCCTACATCACAAAACTTACCTGGAAATACTAAAAAATGTTGATGTGTATAGTTTGGAGAAGGGAAGAGGGAACATACAGTAATAGAAACATTTAAATATATAGGGAGGAATGTAATAGGGTGTGAGAATCAGAAAGTGAGAGATTTTGTGTTGTTTTTTTTGTTTTTGTTTGATTGTTTGTTTTTAAAGTGGCAATCCTTTACATGGCAAAACCAGGTTGATATTTGCCATGTAAAGGATTGCCACCGTGGGCATGTGTAGAAGGGGCACTGCTACTGTTGGCATTATGTGTGTAAGCTGCACTGATATGGTGGTTATGTGTATAAAGGGCACTGCGACTGTGGGTATTATTATTATTACATGCGGTGTAATGACAATAAGATAGTGCTACTGTGTGGCGTATTTTGATTTGGGGTGCTATTGTGTGGCCATGCCCCTTCCTTGTGATACCACACCTTCTTTTTTTAAGGAGCGCACTGTCCCTTTATTAAGTATTGGAGAGAGGGCCCAAATTAATAGTTTGCAGGGAGGCGCCAAACACCCTAGCACTGGCCCTTTGGTAGGGGACAGGATTTGCTTCTGCTTGTGCACATATGTTATGATTGCCAGCCAACAGCACTGGTTTTGCCTATAACACTAACTATAAATATTTTGAATTGGTCCTGGACCACCAATCCAAGGCACCCCTGCAAGTGTCCTGAGGCACCCCAGGGTGCAGTTTGAAAACCACTGGTCTAGTGAGTACCCAGGATAATTATTGTAGCTGGTCTGCGGGTAACAGCTCTCAGATCCACTTCTAGAAAAAATGCAGCAATGTAATTTGAGTGACAAACTGCAGAGATGAACCCTTTCTGTGACTGCTGCACAGGGATCACACAAACTCTATTCATAGGGCTGACTTCACTTAGGGGAGATGTTCTCACCCCGCAAAGAAGTGCGAGTATATACCGCACTTACGGTACCATTGGATTTACAGATATTTTCTTGCAATACACTATGGGGGTCATTCTGAGTTGATTGCTCGCTAGCAGTTTTTAGCAGCCATGCAAACGTATTGTCGCTGCCCACTGGAGAGTGTATATTCACTTTGGAGAAGTGCGAACACTTGAGCAGCAGAGCGCCTGCAAAATCGTTTCAAAATAAGACCAGCACTGTAGTTACACTTCGTGTGCGTTGATTCTAACAACCGAGGGACGGCTTTTGATGTCACACACCCATCCAGCGAATGCCCAGCCACGTCTGCATTTCTTCTGCCACGCCTGCATTTTTCCAAGCACTCCCTGAAAACGGTCAGTTGACACCCAGAAACGCCCTCTTTCTGTCAATCTCCTTGTGGCCTGTTCTGTGATTGGAATAATCGCTAGAACTAGTGCAAAACCACAATGGACTTTGTACCCGTACGATGCGCATGCACATTACGGAGCATGCGCATGCACAGATTAGCCATTTTTTTTCAACTGATTGCTACGCAGCGAACAACGGCAGCATGCGATCAACTCGGAATGACCCCCTATATACATAGAAACATGGATTTTTACTGCAGGAATTATGGTTAGTTTAGGGGTATCGGTTAGGGTCAACAGAGGTGTAGCTAGGGGTCCAAGCGCCCCTGGCAAAGTAAGGGACTGGCGCCCCCCCTTTCGATAAAGCATTGCAGTCCATTGGCGGTTACCATGTTGGAGCCACAGCAACTGACCCCCACACGCTGCCCTACATCATCGGCTGGGATTCACTGTTGGTGTGAAGCCACTGGGAACAGTCTGGTAGCATTAGCAGCAGTCTGTGTCATAGATAGGGAAGGCAGAAGGTTAACTAGCCAATAGCAGTCTGTTGGCAGCAGAGGCTGGGCGGGGGGCTGAGAATGAGCCAACGCTGATCAGTGTCCAGTCTGCTCAGACAAAAATATTTTGTGATCAGGGCTGGTTCTAGACCAAAGGAGCCAATGGCAAAAATTTCCTTTGGCAACCCCCCCCCCCCACACACACACACACACACATACATACACACACACACACACCAAAAAAGAACATATCCCAGTTTAACATAACGCTATGTGGTGCAAGGTGTGGAGCTGGTCACTTGTATCAGACCTCTGACATTTGCCTTTTCACCCATATTGCATACTTTTTCTTGCAGGTTGTGTCTTAATTCAAGTAGTGTTCTAAGTACTTCAGCTTAGTATCTTTACTGACCCCTCTTTACCCCACACTACATAACTGACCCCTCTATACCCTACACTACATCACTGACCTTTCTATAACCATCACTGCATTACTGACCCCTCTATACAGTACACTGACCTCTATATACCTGCTAGTACATCCCTGATGCCTATATTCCCTAAGCTAAATCCCTGATGCCTCTATTCCCTACGCTACATCCCTGACGCCTCTATTCCCTATGCTACATCCCTGACGCCTCTATACCCTACGCTACATCCCTGATGCCTCTATTCCCTATGCTACATTCCTGATGCCTCTATAACCTACGCTACATCCCTGACGCCTCTATACCCTACGCTACATCCCTGACGCCTCTATACAGTACAATGCATTACTGATCCCTCTAGACCATACATCATTACATCAGAGAGATAGTGAAACACTGGAAAAAATAAGGATAAAGTGGACTACAGAAACTGATGCTCTAAACAAAGGAGAGAGAGAGAGAGAGAGAGAGAAAAGCACAAGGGAAAGTGGGCAATCGGAACACCATAGAGAGAGGAGAGATAGAAATGCCTGAAAAAGTAAAGGGGGTTGGGTATGGCATCCGGCGCTCGGGATTCCAGCAGTCACATGATACCTAATCCTAATCCTCTGGGGGGGTGGCGGATAGGGCTAACCCTCAGGGGGTGGCAGCTAGGACTAACCCCCCCCCCCCCTCCTAGTGCCTTCCCTAACACCCGCTCCCCCGGTCCTAACCCTCCCTCCAATACTCGCCTTCGGGATGTTGGCTGTCTGTGTGCCGGCACCAGTCTCCCAAGTGGTGTCAGGATTCCAACATCGGTCAAATGACCGCCGGTATACCGTCTGCCGGGATGGTAAATGTATCCTGAGGACAGGTAGTGAGTGTGGAGGGATAGGTGGTTCAGTAAAATGTAACAGCTCAAACTGCGATCATTCACTGATAAATTGATTTATAGCTCTCCCTTTTTAACCATTGCAGTCATAAAAGCAATGTTTTTTAAACTTTTAAATAAAGCTTGTTAGCATCCCCAGCACACTGTATATGCTGGGAGATGTAGTTCTCAATATGAAAACATTTAATTACTGTATGAACTCTAATTCCCCAACTGAAACCTCTCACAAACACACACTCCTAAATCTAGTACACACACACACACACACACATTTCCCCAGTACTGACAACTCTCATCACTTCCACACACTGACAACTCCCTCCTGCTCCTCTCCCCACTGACACTGACAGCTCCCTCACAGTCACACACATCCTCCACCCCCCCACCCCCCCCACACACACACTGATAGCACACATGCACAAATCCCCCCCTCCTCGACACTAACTGTCACGGACTGCTTGGGCAGCAGGGGGCAGGCTCTGACTTGAAGTGCTGAAATTCAACAGCTCTCTCGAACTTGCAAGGCATGGCTGTGCAGCTGTCTCCAGCCATCTCCTTGCCCACTGTGTAATTTGTGGCGTTCTCTGATGTTCCCCGCTCTGCCTCTACAACCGGCACATAATGTACAGCAGTGGTGACTCCTGAGTATGGGCCTGGAGAACTCCGCCTACCGGGGGGTAGGGATTAATAATTTCAAAGGGGCAGAGCTAGGAGTGAAGCAGTGGACAGCAGTTGAGGGGCGTTTCAAACTGTAACAGGGTTGGGACAATTTCAGTATCCTTCCCTCACCGTCTAATTGGTCAGTCCCACGCTGATTGCCATAGCGCCCTTTCGAGACTGCAGAACTCTATCCCTTAGCCACGGTTGGCACAGCTGGATGGTGCCCCTGGCAAGTGCCATCCTGGCCAAGGGGTAGATACGCCCCTGAGGGTCAGGGCCAGCAACAGAAATCTCGGGGCCCAGTACACTGATATCTCTGGGGCCCCCTCAACCCCCCCTTAACTTGGCAGAGGGATCTTTAAAAAAAATGGAGCCTTTGACTCGGACCGTCAGTGAGGCCGGCAGGTGGTTTTCATACTGGGCTATCCAGCTCTTCGGTGGCGGTGGCAGGGACATTCAGAAAAGGGCCAGCACAGCAAAATGCATAATAATGGCAATACAGTATGGACCACAGGGACTGGACAAAGTGATGGGGTAAAAGGAGGGGGGAGGGTTTAGTTGGCCTGTTAATTGTTTTCCTGCTTAAATTGAGCAGTTGGTGGACACACTTTAAAAAGCAATATTGGCACTGTGGCCCCATTATTTCTGTTCTTAATACTTGGAGCCCTGAACAAGTGTCCCCTTTGTCCCCCCTGTCACCGGGCCTGTTCAGGCGTTACCTATGGAGAAGCTGCGACATGACATCCTAGGACACGATACTGCACCATGCATCACCATTATATTTCAGTGTGCCTTGTCAATATTTAAATCTTGTTCTGTGTGACGTGAGTTGTAAATGGTTGAAAATCTCTGTGCTACAGTATCGTCACCATGTAGTTATAACAACACCGCAAAACCACCAAAAGACGTGTTTTGGTAGAGGGACTGCTGGAGGGGCCCATTGGGGCCCCCAGTTTGCTACCCCACCCCAGTATACCTGTGCTGTAGCCAGTGGAAGGGGCACTATCTTCCCGGTGATCTCTTCGGGAAGATGGTGCCGCACATAGAAAGCAAAGACTCTGGCTGCACTCTCCTGCCCTCGCTCTAAGCAAGGTGATCGGGCCACAAAAGGACCCCTGTCGGACCTCGGCCTGTGGGCCACAAAAGGATGCATGGGGGCGGCATGCGGCCCATGGGTTTGACACCCCTGCCCTAGAGTATCAAAATTTGTTTCACGGCACCCCTAGGCCAAAGTTTTTTTTATTGAGAAATTCAGAAAAAAATATAAAATTAAGTAAATTGTGTTTATAGCATGTCATCCTCAGGTTCAGTTATGTTGTGAGGGAATGGTTTTGCCAATTTAATAAAGTATAAATAATTTTAATTGGTCCTGGACCACCAAACTATGCTACCAGTGCAAGAACCCCAGTTTGGAAACTACTGCCATAAAATAAACCTTTTTTGTTTTTTTTAAACTACATGTAATACACCTTAGATCTCAGTTCCTAAAAGGTTTTAAACCCTTGCATACAGTAAACTACACATATTTAAAAATCCTACACCGGGCACAAGTGCTCACGGGCCAATTTCATGGCAGTCTCGGATAGGAGGGCATTGTGGATTCACCAAGGGAATGCTGATGCTGACTCCAAGAAGAAAGGGAGTCTCTTCCCTATGAAGGTGAAGCCTTGTTTGGCGACGGCCTAGTTAATTTGATCTCGGCAGCTCCCGCAGGTAAGTCATCCTTCTTGCCCTATGTTCCCTCTCAACGGATGAAGACGCATCATTATCTGACGCAGTCATTTCGGCCCAATAGATATGCAAGAAGTTAAGATTCCCCTTTCTTTGCAGGTAGAGGAAGGAAAAGAGGGAAGAGGTCTGTAGCCTCTTCAAGATCGCAGGAGCAGAGATCGTCCTCTGCTTCTGCCAAATCCACTGCATGACGCTGGGGCTCTCTTGCAGGAGCCCGCACCAGTGGGGGGCACGTCTAAAACTCTTCAGTCAGTTCTAGATTCATTCGGACCTGGACTCGTGGGTTTTACAAATAGTGTCCCAAGGGTACAAACTGGGGTTTCAAGACGTTCCCCCTCACCGATTGTTCAAATCAGCCTTAGTCAGCAGGGAGAAGGTTTTTATTCAAGCCTCTTCGTGGTCCCGAAGCCGGACGGCTCAGTCAGACCAATCTTAAATCTGAAATCCCTTAATTTCTACCTAAAGAAATTCAATTTCAAGATGGAATCTCTCAGGGTAGTGATCTCCAGTCCGGGGGATAAAGGAGATTTCATGGTTTTGGTAGACATAAAGGATGCCTACTTATATGTTCCCATTTAGCCACTGCATCAAGCTACCTGAGGTTTGCAATTCAGGATTGTCATTACCAATTTCAGACGTTGCCGTTTGGTCTGTCCACGGCTCCGAGGATTTTCACCAGGGTGATGGCGGAAATGATGGTCCTCCTTCGCAAGCAAGGAGTCACAATTATCCCGTACTTGGATGATCTCCTGATAAAGGCGAGATCCAGGGACCAGTTGGTGCAAAACATCTACTCTCCCTGACAGTTCTTCAACAACATGGTTGGCTCCTAAACTTGCCAAAATCGCAGTTGGTCCCAATGTTGTTGTTTTTAATTTTGTTTTAATGTTGTTTTTTGTTTTTGGTTGTTGTTTTTAGGAGTGATACTGGACACAGAAGAGGTTTTCTTCTAGTGGAAAGGCTCTGGAGATCCAGAGTCTGGTCAAACAAATTCTGAAACCAGCAAGAGTGTTAATCCATCAATGCATTCAGTTGCTGGGGAAGATGGTTGCGGCCTACGAGGCCATTCAGTTTGGCAGGTTCCATGCCAGAGTGTTCCAGTGGGACCTGTTGGACAAGTGGTCCGGATCCCACCTACACATGCACCGGAGGATAATCCTGTCTTCCAAGACCAGAATCTCACTACATTGGTGGCTGCACAGTTCTCACCACCTAGAGGGGCGATGGTTCGGGATCCAGGACGGGATTCTAGGGACCACGGATGCAACCCTCCGAGGCTGGAGAGCAGTCACACAGGGGGAAAACATCCAAGGAAGATGGTCAAGTCTTCCTTGGATGTTTTCATCTCCACATAAATGTTCTGGAGTTAAGGGCCATTTAATAACTGCAGACACAGTACGCACTGGGACGGGTGCCCAGCATCCTCTACGTACTAAGAGAAAAGGATTTACCGGTAGGTATTAAAATCCTATTTTCTCTAACGTCCTAGAGGATGCTGGGGACTCCGTAAGGACCATGGGGATAGACGGGCTCCGCAGGAGACATGGGCACTTTAAGAAAGACTTTAGTTCTGGGTGTGCACTAGCTCCTCCCTCTATGCCCCTCCTCCAGACCTCAGTTTGATACTGTACCCAGTGGAGACTGGGTGCTTTTCAGGAGCTCTCCTGAGCTTTCTGACAGAAAGTATTTTGTTAGGTTTTTAATTTTCAGGGAGCACTGCTGGCAACAGACTCCCTCATCGAGGGACTGAGGGGAGAGAAGCAGCCCTACTCTCTGAGTTGCAAGGTCCTGCTTCTTAGGCTACTGGACACCATTAGCTCCAGTGGGATTGGTACGCAGGATCTCACCCTCGCCGTCCGTCCCAGAGCCGCGCCGCCGTCCCCCTCGCAGAGCCGGAAGATAGAAGCCGGGTGAGTATGAGAAGAAAAGAAGACTTCAGAGGCGGCAGAAGACTTCATGATCTTCACTGAGGTAACGCACAGCACTGCAGCTGTGCGCCTTTGCTCCCATACACCTCACATACTCCGGTCACTGTAAGGGTGCAGGGCGCAGGGGGGGCGCCCTGGGCAGCAATATAAACCTCTTTCGCAAAAATATAACATATATACAGCTGGGCACTTTATATATGTATAAGCCCCCACCAATTTTAGTTTAAGCGGGACAGAAGCCCGCCTCCGAGGGGGCGGGGCTTCTCCCTCAGCACTCACCAGCGCCATTTTTTCTCCACAGCACCGCTGAGAGGAAGCTCCCCGGACTCTACCCTGCTTATACCACGTTAGACAAGAGGGTTGAAAAGAGGGGGGGGGGGGGGCACATAATTCGCAAATTACATACAGCAGCACTACTGGGCAAACATTAAGTTACTGTTTTATTCCTGGGTTATATAGCGCTGGGGGGGGTGCTGGCATACTCTCTCTCTGTCTCTCCAAAGGGCCTTGTGGGGAAACTGTCTTCAGAAAAAGCATTCCCTGTGTGTGTAGTGTGTCGGTACACGTGTGTCGACATGTCTGAGGAAGAAGGCTATATTAGAGAGGAGCGGGAGCAAATGAATGTGGTGTCTCCGCCGACAGCTGATTGGATGGATATGTGGAATGTTTTAAATGCTAGTGTAAACTCATTGCACAAAAGATTAGACAAGGCAGAAGCTTTGGGACAGTCAGGGTTTAAACCCATGCCTGATCCTATGTTGCATGACTGTCAGGGTCTCATAAGCGCCCACTATCCCAGATTGTTGACACAGATACCGACACGGATTCTGACTCCAGTGTCGATTACGATGATGCAAAGTTACAGCCAAAATTGGCAAAATCCATTCGATTTATGATTATGGCAATAAAAGATGTTTTGCACATCACAGAGGAACCCCCTGTCGCTGACAAGAGGGTACATATGTACAAGGGTAAGAAGCCTGAGGTAACCTTTCCTCCCTCACACGAGCTGAACGAGTTATGTGAAAAAGCTTGGGAATCTCCAGATAAAAGACTGCAGATTTCCAAAAGGATTCTTATGGCGTATCCTTTCCCATCAACGGATAGGTTACGATGGGAATCCTCCCCTAGGGTGGACAAAGCATTAACACGCTTATCCAAGAAGGTAGCCCTCCCGTCCCAGGATACGGCTACCCTCAAAGAGTGTGCTGACCGCAAACAGGAGATTACCCTGAAGTCCATTTATACACATTCAGGTACCTTACTCAGACCGGCAATTGCGTCGGCCTGGGTGTGTAGTGCTGTAGCGGCATGGACAAATACCTTATCTGAGGGGATGGATAGCCTAGACAAGGATACTATTTTATTGACCCTGGGGCATATAAGAGATGCTGTCCTATATATGTGTGTATGCAAACTACAGGTGGTGCTGCAGGGCCCACACCCTTTTACTTGTCTTGTAGAGCAGCTCTGAAGCTGTTACAGTGCCCAGCTGCTGCAAGAAATCAGCTTGAATGCTTCAGGGGCTTGGGCATGGCCAACATGAGCCCCACACCGAAGGAGGGTGGGGGTGTTTAATGCAAACTTGGGGTTATCCAAGCGCCGCAAAAGGCCGCCATGCCCTGCATGCCCCTTTTCTCTTTTCATATACAGATGAGGGTTCCAGCCAACTTTGGCCCACTGCTTGGATGACATCACCGTATGCAAATCCGTCTGCTGCAGACCTTCCCCCAGGAATGCTTGCAATAGTTGTTGCATATGGTTTAATGTCTGAGGGTGCTTCAGTATTAGGCAGCCTTCTGCCCTCCCATGTTCATCTGAAAAGATGTGGTCTCCCTGCAGTTGTTGTCCCCAGACGAGAGTTCCCTTGTGCTTCCTCAGTTAAATCTCCTTAACTTGACGGGGGTGTGCCCAAGCAGCCGCCCTCCCCAGCCCTATCCCAACACATACTTATCTTGCATATGAGATCTCTTGATCATGAAGATAGTTCTCACAGGTTGAGGTTCATCCTGGCCCCGCTCCCCGCTGGAGATCGCTGATGGGGACAGCAGTGGGGCTTCAGCAGAAGGGTGAGTATGTGTGGCCAGAGACCTCCCTTCCCATGTGCAGGCCTGCAGAGTCTGCCGCGCAGGATGGGGCATGTGGCACTCTCCCTCCCAGGGGCTCTTCCAGATGTAGCTCCTCAGCAGTATTTTTCCCGGGCTGCGCGGCGCTCTCCCCGACTGGCATCCGCCCTGGAACACTGCCTTCCTCAACGCAACATCAGCAGGGGGCCCTGGCCTCATCACCATCCCAGGTCTTTCTCATGTATGTATCATGTATGTGTGTGTGATATATGTATGAATCATATATGTTTGTGATATATATATATATTCCATAGACAAAAAACCTTACGGTTTCACATGTCCCATTAAGGCTTCTTAGACATGATCGAAATTTCAGAAACCTGTTGTAACTCTTCCACTCAAACTCCAAAAAGCAATGAAATTCCGATCATTAAGGCTGACGCCTTAATGGACGTGTTCCTTGCGCAATACAGATATGGTATGCCATCACAGCCTGTGGGTAAGTGCAGATTCAGCACTCTCACAGAGTGAGATTGCTGTCACTCACACAATGGTGGAGCTGCTAATTCACAGATTTGTGTGCTCATTGGAATACACACATGCAGTCTATGCAACTGAAGGTCTGAGCAGTTTTGTGGTGCTCCCATCCCACACAGTGCCCACAACCATCCCATTCAGTCAACACAACAAAGCCACCTTGTTACAACATCCTTCTAACTCCATACATCCATCTCACTTAGTATACACATTTAGCTCCCTCAAACATCTTGGTTAATTGCTAAACTATAATACCCCATCTACGGTCTATGCATCTACACTTACTTCCCCTATACACCCCCATGCTGCCCGGTCTTTCCCAATCCCTACTGCTGTGTTCTCCCATCTGTGCTAGTCTGTACTAACTTATCTGTACCATCTGTCTTTCCCCACCTGTGCATTGTCTGTACCACCGTTTCCTTCTCTCTGTGCTGCTCAGTGTTTCCTTCTTCAACGTCACTCTGCCTCCTCCAGTACATGGCACACTGTCTTCTCTCCCATCTGCACCAGTTTTCTACCCATCCATGCCAGTGTTTTCAACCCATCTGCACCATTTCCCCCATCTGCACAGCTCTGTCTCCCTTCCCATACTTGCTGCTTAATCTACCCCCTATCCACACCACTCTTACCCTATTCATGTAGCTGACATCCTGAAGGTAAATTTAGTGGATCCTGCGCTCTTGGCAGGGGGATAACCGCCACAGCCCACCCCCCCAGTGGTCCGGAAACGCCTCCGTTGTGCAGACCATGCCCTGCCAATGGCATTCTAACGCTGTTTGCACGCCCCCCTCCTTCCCCGCAACCACCTCTGCCTATCAATCAGGCAGGGTGATAGCATCTCACTGGGCTCCTGGGGTACGCACGCGCAGTGCGGCCATTGCACGTGCGCACCTCACAAACTAATTCAGACTGCAATCGCTGCTGCTGCTGCGGTCTGAATTACCCCCTGTGTTTCTCTGTCCCCCCCCATTAGTGCTGCTTAGTGTTCCCTCTATCCACACACTTCTGTTCCCCCATCCACACCGCTCTCCTCCCTCCAATCAACAACACTCTTACCTCATCTGAGCAGCTTTGTCTTCCGCTCAGACCTTCAGTTGCATAGACTGCATGTGTGTATTCCAATGAGCACACAAATCTGTGAATTAGCAGCTCCACCATTGTGTGAGTGACAGCAATCTCACTCTGTGAGAGTGCTGAATCTGCACTTACCCACAGGCTGTGATGGCATACCATATCTGTATTGCGCAAGGAACACGTCCATTAAGGCGTCAGCCTTAATGATCGGAATTTCATTGCTTTTTGGAGTTTGAGTGGAAGAGTTACAACAGGTTTCTGAAATTTCGATCATGTCTAAGAAGCCTTAATGGGACATGTGAAACCGTAAGGTTTTTTGTCTATGGAATTTCATCGCTTTTTTTAAATTTATTTTTTTTATTCAGAAATGTAAAATTTCACTGTAAGAATAAACATTTGATTTTTTAAATGTTTAATGAAAATGTTCGTATAACATCACTGTTCTGTGCAAAATTATTTTATTATCCAAACCAAATTGTTTAAGGTCCGTACACACTTAACGATTTAATGAGCGACGTCGCTCATTTTATCGTTAAGTGTGTATGCAGCCAGCGACAAACGATGCGCGGCCCCGCGGGTCGGCAACAATCTTCGCTGTCGGTAGGGCATGCAGGAAGGATGTGGACTGTCGTCCACGACCTTCATGCAGGGCTGGCGGGGGCGTGACGTCACTGAGCGATATGAGCGGTCATATCGCTCAGTGTGTACAGTCGGCCGCCGGCCGGCCCGGGAGGGGAAACATTAGACGATGTAGCTCACAGAGCGACATCATTTAATGTGTACGGGCCTTTAGACTTTGGTCAAAATATTTTGCTGCCTTTGCACCTGATGCAGGGATGGGGGTAGGCGGCAGCAGCCTGTAACTGAGGCTGGAGGTAGGCGTGAAATGCATTGCTTGTACGTGTGAGTGCGTGGTGTCAGGTGCTGCGCGTGTATATGTGTGTGTGTGTCAGGTGCTGCCTGTGTATGTGTGTGTCAGCTCCTGTGTGTATGTGTGTGTCAGGTGCTGCGTGTATATATGAGTGTGTCTGATGGTGCGTGTGTATGCGTCAGCTGCCGCACGTGTGTGTGTGTGTGTCAGGTGTTGCGGGTGTATATGTGTGTGAGTATCAGGTGCTCCGCGTGTGTACAAGTGTATGTCTGGTGCTGTGCATGAATACGTATGTCTGTGTCAGGTGATGCGCGTGTACATGAGTGTGCGTCAGGTGCTGCACGTGTACATGAGTGTGCATTAGGTGCTGCGCGTGTACATGAGTGTGCGTCAGGTGCTGCGTGTGTACATGTGTGTGCGTCAGGTGCTGCGCGTGTACATGTGTGTGCCTCAGGTGCTGCACGTGTCTATGTGTGTGTGAGTAAGGCACTTCGTGTGTATGTGTGTGTCTGATGGTGTGCGTGTATATGTATGTGTCAGGTGCTGCGTGTATATGCATGTGTCAGGTGCTGCGTGTATATGCATGTGTCAGGTGCTGCGTGTATATGCATGTGTCAGGTGCTGCGTGTATATGCATGTGTCAGGTGCTGCGTGTATATGCATGTGTCAGGTGCTGCGTGTATATGCATGTGTCAGGTGCTGCATGTTTATTTTATTGTGTCTGATGGTACGTGTGTGTGTCAGGTGCCGCACGTGTATATGTGTGTGTGTCAGGTGTTGCGCGTGTATGTGTGGGTCAGGTGCTGCATGTTTATTTTATTGTGTCTGATGCTACGTGTGTGTGTGTGTGTGTCAGGTGCCGCACGTGTATGTGTGTGTGTCAGGTGTTGCGCGTGTATGTGTGGGTCAGGTGCTGCATGTTTATTTTATTGTGTCTGATGCTACGTGTGTGTGTGTCAGGTGCCGCACGTGTATGTGTGTGTGTCAGGTGTTGCGCGTGTATGTGTGTGTCAGGTGCCGCGCGTGTATGTGTGTGTCAGGTGCCGTTCCCCTTCTTCCCATACCAGCTCTCTCTGTAGAATACAGCTCTGCACCCAGAGAGAGGGAAAGACTAGGGGGCTGATCACTGCACTGCTCACTTTTTGGTCATGAGTTCGGCCTCCTGTTTCTTCCAGTGCTGTGTTCCTGCAGCCTAGCCCTCCCTGTTGTGCCAGAGAATCAGCCCTTCCTTCCCCTGACAGAGAGAGAGAGCCCGAGGCAGAGACACTCTTCCCGTAGCTGGCCTACCCCCAGTACTTCAGCACTGGCCATGCGGCAGTCAACAAAGGAGACCAGCAGGGGGTTCTGGCAGCATCAGCTGTGGCCGCAGCTGGATCGGGGAGGCCTGCAGTGTCTGAGGTGGGCAACACTTCCTCCGCCGCTGTCACCTTCCCCTGCCGGAGAGAAAGCCAGAGACATACCCTTCCCGCAGCTGGGATACCCCTAGTACCTCAGCGCTGGACAGGCAGAAGTCTATGGAGGGGACCGGCAGGGGTTTCGGGCCGCAGCAGTAGCAGCGGCCGCAGTCAGATCAGGGAGGCCTGCAGGGTCAGAACTGGGCAGCACTTCCACCAACACTGTCACCTCTGTGCTGGGCATGTACACCAGTCCGTACGGACGGAGGTGTCCACAACAGGCAGCAGTATAATGAGTCAGACAAACTCATTACACGCTGCCCACTGCTGCGCCGCATGCCCTCGATGGAGGAAGCCTAGATGCGGTACCCAGCGGCAGCGAGGGAGAAGGGTGATCACATCACCCTTCAACCCGGCACCTCACAATCAGCTGGGGATCTGCAGTAGCTTCATCTCTCTCTTCCTCTCCCTCTCTGACAGCACAGCAGCCCCTCTGGGTCCCATGTAGCTCTGCCCCCCTGCTCACAGTTCACTCGGCCTCTCCTGATTAAAAAGAAAATAAGAGCCTGACCTGCTGCTCAGATGCGAGGAGGGGACGGGCGGTAGGTCCTCTGTGAGTACACTACACAGTCAAAATTAACTCTGACTCCTCACAACAGTGTGGACTGCAGGCGACGTCAGATGCCAATTTGGGTGTGCTTGCCGCACTACCTGCCCATCAAGCCCAACGTGGCATTTTGTATTAGGAACCCTATAACAGCATTCCGACATCCCTCCCTATGACGCTGCCATCCATACACTGCCGCTCTCATACATCCGTACACCGCCACTCTCATACATCCGCACACTGCCGCTCTCACACAACTGTACACTGTTGCTCTCATACATCCATACACTGCCGCTCTCATACATCCGTACAACCCCGCTCTCATACATCCGTACAACCCCGCACTCTTACAGCCGCACTCTTACAGCCGTACTCTTACAGCCTTACTCTTACAGCCGCACACTGCCGCACTCTTACAGCAGCACACCGCCGCACGCATACAGCCGCACACCATCGCACTCATACAGCCGCACACCGACGCAGTTATACAGCCGTACATTGCCGCTCTCATACATCCGCACACTGCCGCTCTCATACATCCGCACACTGCCGCTCACATCTATACATACATAGCCTCCATACATCTACACATCCAATCCCCGCGCAAGGGAACACTGAAATCACTATCACTTTTCCCCGGGGTGTGACCACAGCCAGCCACTACTCCGGCCACCTTCTTGTGACACCAAAATGCATCTTACCTATCATCAGGGTGGTGCTGCTGCTGGGGGCAGGTTGCTGCCTCAGTCTCCTAGTTGGTGCTGCGATTGGAGGGGGTACTGCTTCCCTGTGCTGCCACTGTCTCCCGGATCATCGTGCCGCTGGCTGAATTGCAGCTTGACGCTACTGCTGCCGGGAGTAACAGCTTCCTGACTGTTGTTGCTGGTGGCTGCCTACTGCTCATTGCCGCCGGAACACTGACCGGCTCGGCAGTGATGCTGGCGGAGGAGTAGTGGCGGTGGGGTGGTGCCTGCTCCCTTCCCTCGAGCATGCCGCAGTGTAAAAAAATAAATAATAGAGAGCATACCAGGGTGAGAGTCTGTATGGATCACAGTGATTACACGGGGCACAGCATAAGGACACCTTGCTGTGAGGGGCTCTGCCCACACAGATTGCTGCACCCTCTCTGATGTCAGCCGCTGCCCTCTCGTTCTCTGGGCGGCCAGTTCCAGTGTGAGGTAGGAGAGGAAGAGAACACACAGGTGTTAGGCGCCGTGGTCCGCAATGTCCTCGCGGCCCGGCGCCTAGCAACTAGGGACGCCGAGCGTGCTAGCCGCCGGCTCCCTAGCAACGCTAGGACGCCGGGCGCGCTGAGCCGCCTGGACCCTAGCAACGGGGACGCCACGGACGGACTGCGCTCCCCTTGCAGGGTCAATCAAGTGAACTACACACACACACTTGTCTTCTGGTCGTGCAGCAAGGCAGCTGCACGGCATTGTGCTAATCAGGCTCTGAACTTCTGATTGAAGGACTCCCTGCTAAATACCTTCTCAGTGCTTCACACAGACGCCGGTAATAGCTTCCTGCATGCTGCTTTGGTTTGCTGACGTCTGTTCCAGTTCTGCTGTGTCCGGTCATTCCTGTCCTCAGAGTTCCTGAATCTTAGTGTTGTCATCTCTTCCCAAGGAGTCTTCCAGTCCTCATTTACCCGCAACAGTCGCTAGAGGATCTCATGTGGTTTTCGTGAGTGGCGGCTCTGCCGCGTGCTGCGGCCTAGGCCGCTTTATTTTGTATTCTGTGTTGGTGCATTTGCGGAGGTTTACGCTCCCACACTCCTCTCCGGAACTCGCCGGTGCCGGGTAGAAGAGTGGACAAGTGGGTATTTTGGTTGTCCTTTTCCCTGGCGGTTTTCCGCACATACTCTAGTTTAAAGTTAGTTTTGAGCCCCTGGCTTTGTTGTTTAGTAGAGGGCCCCTTGTTATCACCCTGTCTCGGATTTTTCTTTGTCTCCCATTAAGACCTGAGGGGGCATCGGAGTTGGGCAGACGTAATCCGCCCTTCAAACGCGGCTGCCATGGGCCCAAGCAACCATAGTCTCGCAAGAGATTTCTGACAGCACGGGCGAGACAACGGAGATAGGGCGCCAGGGGCTATTCCCGTTCCCACTCCCTTTCCAAGCATTACGTTCCAGTACTCAGGTCCTTGCTATAAGATATCCCCAGACCAGAGTATTGGAATCATAACAACAGGAGAGCAGCCCTGATATATAACAGAGGTGGAAGTTCTATAGGCAGCAGAGACGGAGACCAGCCAGCCAGTCTCCCAGTGCCCTGATCACTACACGCCGCCAGCACAGCATTACAGGAGGGTCCTATAGTGCTGCCCTGAGCTAACAGGTGTGTGTACCAGTGTGCTGCGCCCTGGTGTCTCTGAGAGGGGTGAGGTCACCGTGCCGCTTTAGTATATGGCTTTTCCTTAGTACTGTAAGTTACAGCCCTGCACTAGTAGTGGCAACTCTGCCCTATGTGAACCTGTGAGGTTATTTTCCTATTTACAGAATAACCGGGGAGAAGGCGGCCATATTGCGGCTCTCAAGAGAAGGCACTCTAGTACACCCCCTGCTGGCGGCCACTGCGCAGGCGCAACAAATTGAAATGCCCGATCTCTATAATGGGGCATATTTCTCTTAATTAAAAAAAACCTGTAACTTTCTGAAAAACCACAACCCCAAAAGGCACTTCACAGGGACATGCTCTATCTAATAAAACAAACCCCAAGTCATATATATATATATATATATATATATGGAAGTGGTGTAGACCTAATAATGCGCTGAGTAAAAAGCTCCAAACCTTAATGACGTACTCCCTGTTAGATAGAGTACAAAATAGGAATACAAAAACAAGATGTCATAAGGGAGCTGCAAGTATTGTATATATATAATATCTTTCCAGATTCTGACCACACAATGATAAAAACAATAGAATTTATTCACATATTATCTATGTACATTTTCAGTAAACATAGACTATCGCATAAAATCCAATATTGGATACAATAAAAAATGCAGTTTTACAATTCTGTTGGAGACATGATACAATCAGTATATCCCATCAAGTTGTATAATTTGCAGGATGCCTGATGTTTTCGCAAGAAACAATACCCGACGCGTTTCGTCCTCACGGACTTCATCAGGGGTTCATGTCTATATAACAAATATGGATCAGATAAGCTATTTTTCCAATAAACCATAGTGATCATACTCTGAAATGGTGTTTGTATACATACCAATCAAAATAGGGGCCAAAGACCGATTTTTAGCGGTATAATTAGTCCCACAACAATTTCTGAAAGAACCATACCATATTAAAATTAATTAATTGCATAATGAGGGTAATTACATGAACCTCTATCATAAAGGAGGGGGGGGGGGGGATGGACAAAATGAACCTTAATTGGATCTCTATAGAAGGATTAAATCGGTCTCATCATTGATCCTAAAATTAATTACGGACAGACGTAATCAAAACAGTAACGTACTATTGTAAAGACATATGAATTTATCAGTAAATGTTAGAATTCATCAAGTAAAAAATAAGGGACCGTATATGTTGTTACCAGTATGAATAATAAAGACATTATTCGGGGATTTTCCATATAATTGGGCATCATATCACTATCAAATAGTTACAATTGATTTGAATATACATACCAAAATGGTTTAAAATCAAATGATCACGCTGAATGTATCAGTGTTCACAATAGGTCCAGCCTATAACATAAATACCGGTTTAATTGACTTATGAAACCGGTATTTATGTTATAGGCTGGACCTATTGTGAACACTGATACATTCAGCGTGATCATTTGATTTTAAACCATTTTGGTATGTATATTCAAATCAATTGTAACTATTTGATAGTGATATGATGCCCAATTATATGGAAAATCCCCGAATAATGTCTTTATTATTCATACTGGTAACAACATATACGGTCCCTTATTTTTTACTTGATGAATTCTAACATTTACTGATAAATTCATATGTCTTTACAATAGTACGTTACTGTTTTGATTACGTCTGTCCGTAATTAATTTTAGGATCAATGATGAGACCGATTTAATCCTTCTATAGAGATCCAATTAAGGTTCATTTTGTCCATCCCCCCCCCCCCTCCTTTATGATAGAGGTTCATGTAATTACCCTCATTATGCAATTAATTAATTTTAATATGGTATGGTTCTTTCAGAAATTGTTGTGGGACTAATTATACCGCTAAAAATCGGTCTTTGGCCCCTATTTTGATTGGTATGTATACAAACACCATTTCAGAGTATGATCACTATGGTTTATTGGAAAAATAGCTTATCTGATCCATATTTGTTATATAGACATGAACCCCTGATGAAGTCCGTGAGGACGAAACGCGTCGGGTATTGTTTCTTGCGAAAACATCAGGCATCCTGCAAATTATACAACTTGATGGGATATACTGATTGTATCATGTCTCCAACAGAATTGTAAAACTGCATTTTTTATTGTATCCAATATTGGATTTTATGCGATAGTCTATGTTTACTGAAAATGTACATAGATAATATGTGAATAAATTCTATTGTTTTTATCATTGTGTGGTCAGAATCTGGAAAGATATTATATATATACAATACTTGCAGCTCCCTTATGACATCTTGTTTTTGTATATATATATATATATATATATATATATATATATATATATATAAATAAGATTTTACTCACCGGTAAATCTATTTCTCGTAGTCCGTAGTGGATGCTGGGACTCCGTAAGGACCATGGGGAATAGCGGCTCCGCAGGAGACTTGGCACAACTAAAGAGAGCTTTAGGACTACCTGGTGTGCACTGGCTCCTCCCCCTATGGCCCTCCTCCAGACCTCAGTTAGGATACTGTGCCCGGAAGAGCTGACACTAAGGAAGGATTTTGAATCCCGGGTAAGACTCATACCAGCCACACCAATCACACCGTACAACTCGTGATATTATACCCAGTTAACAGTATGACAACAACGGAGCCTCTGCACAGATGGCTCTCAACAATAACCCTTTTGTTAACAATAACTATGTACAAGTACTTGGGATGGGCGCCCAGCATCCACTATGGACTACGAGAAATAGATTTACCGGTGAGTAAAATCTTATTTTCTCTGACGTCCTAAGTGGATGCTGGGACTCCGTAAGGACCATGGGGATTATATCAAAGCTCCCAAACGGGAGGGAGAGTGCGGATGACTCTGCAGCACCGAATGAGCGAACTCCAGGTCCTCCTCAGCCAGGGTGTCAAACTTGTAAAATCTTGCAAATGTGTTTGACCCCGACCAAGTAGCAGCTCGGCAAAGTTGTAAAGCAGAGACCCCTCGGGCAGCCGCCCAAGAAGAGCCCACCTTCCTCGTGGAATGGGCTTTTACTGATCTAGAATGCGGCAGTCCCGCCGCAGAATGTGCAAGCTGAATTGTGCTACATATCCAGCGAGCAATAGTCTGCTTTGAAGCAGGAGCACCCATCTTGTTTGGTGCGTAGAGGATAAACAGCGAGTCAGTTTTCCTGACTCCAGCCATTCTGGAAACATAAATTTTCAGGGCCCTGACTACATCCAGCAACTTGGAATCCTTCAAGTTCCGAGTAGCCGCAGGCACCACAATAGGTTGGTTCAAATGAAACGCTGAAACCACCTTAGGCAGAAATTGGGGATGAGTCCTCAATTCCGCCCTATCCATATGGAAAATCACATAAGGGCTTTTACATGACAAAGCCGCCAACTCTGACACACGCCTGGCCGAAGCCAGGGCCAATAGCATGACCACTTTCGACGTGAGATATTTTAACTCCACGGTTTTAAGTGGCTCAAACCAATGTGATTTAAGGAAATCCAACACCACGTTGAGATCCCAAGGTGCCACTGGAGGCACAAAAGGAGGCTGAATATGCAGCACTCCTTTAACAAAAGTCTGAACTTCCGGCAGGGAAGCCAGTTCTTTTTGGAAGAAAATCGACAGAGCCGAAATCTGGACCTTAATGGACCCCAATTTGAGGCCCATATTCACCCCTGACTGTAGGAAGTGCAGGAATCGACCCAGTTGAAATTCCTCCGTTGGGGCCTTCCTGTCCTCACACCAAGCAACATATTTTCGCCATATGTGGTGATAATGTTTTGCGGTCACGTCCTTCCTGGCTTTGATCAGCGTAGGAATGACTTCCTCCGGAATGCCCTTTTCCTTCAGGATCCGGTGTTCAACAGCCATGCCGTCAAACGCAGCCATGGTAAGTCTTGGAACAGACAAGGCCCCTGCTGCAGCAGGTCTTGTCTGAGCGGTAGAGGCCATGGGTCCTCCGAGATCATTTCTTGAAGTTCTGGGTACCAAGCTCTTCTTGGCCAATCCGGAATAATGAGTATAGTTCTTACTCTTCTACTTCTTATTATCCTCAGCACCCTTGGTATGAGAGGAAGAGGAGGAAACACATAAACCGACCGGTACACCCACGGTGTCACTAGAGCGTCCAACGCTATCGCCTGAGGGTCCCTTGACCTGGCGCAATAGTTTTCTAGCTTTTTGTTGAGGCGGGACGCCATCATGTCCACCTGTGGCCATTCCCATCGGTTTGTAATCAGCCGGAAGACTTCTGGATGAAGTCCCCACTCTCCCGGGTGGAGGTCGTATCTGCTGAGGAAGTCTGCTTCCCAGTTGTCCACTCCCGGAATAAACACTGCCGACAGTGCTAACACGTGATTTTCCGCCCATCGGAGAATCTTCGTGGCTTCTGCCATCGCCATCCTGCTTCTCGTGCCGCCTTGTCGGTTTACATGGGCGACCGCCGTGATGTTGTCTGACTGAATCAGTACTGGCTGACTTTGAAGCAGGGGTCTTGCCTGACTTAGGGCATTGTAAATAGCTCTTAGTTCCAGAATATTTATGTGTAGGGACATTTCCTGGCTTGACCATAGTCCCTGGAAATTTCTTCCCTGTGTGACTGCTCCCCAGCCTCGAAGGCTGGCGTCCGTGGTTACCAGGACCCAGTCCTGTATGCCGAATCTGCGGCCCTCCAGAAGATGAGCACTCTGCAGCCACCACAGTAGAGACACCCTGGTCCTTGCAGACAGGGTTATCCTCTGATGCATCTGAAGATGCGATCCGGACCACTTGTCCAACAGATCCCACTGAAAGATCCGTGCATGGAACCTTCCGAACGGAATTGCTTCGTAAGAAGCTACCATCTTTCCAAGGACTCGCGTGCAGTGGTGCACCGACACCTGTTTTGGTCTTAGGAGGTCTCTGACTAGCGATGACAACTCCTTGTCCTTCTCCTCCGGGAGAAACACCCTTTTCTGTTCTGTGTCCAGAACCATCCCCAGGAACAATAGACGTGTTGCAGGAACCAGCTGCGACTTTGGAATATTCAGGATCCAGCCGTGCTGTTGTAGCACCTGCCGAGCAAGTGCTACTCCGATCTACAACTGTTCCTTGGACCTCGCCTTTATCAGGAGATCGTCCAAGTACGGGATAATTATAACTCCCTTTTTTCGCAGGAGTATCATCATCTCGGCCATTACCTTGGTAAACACCCTCGGTGCCGTGGACAGACCAAACGGCAGCGTCTGGAATTGGTAATGACAGTCCTGTACCACAAATCTGAGGTACTCCTGGTGAGGAGAGTAAATGGGGACATGCAGGTAAGCATCCTTGATGTCCAGTGATACCATGTAATCCCCTTCCTCCAGGCTTGAGATAACCGCCCTGAGCGATTCCATCTTGAACTTGAACCGTTTTATATACGTGTTCAAAGATTTAAAATTTAAAATGGGTCTCACCGAACCGTCCGGTTTCGGTACCACAAACATTGTGGAATAGTAACCCCTTCCTTGTTGAAGGAGGGGTACCTTGACTATCACCTGCTGCAAATACAGCTTGTGAATTTGCCTCTATCACAGCCTCCCTGTCCAAGGGAGATGTTGGCAAGGCAGATTTTAGGAAACGGCGAGGGGGAGACGTCTCGAATTCCAGCTTGAATCCCTGAGACACTACTTGTAGAATCCAGGGATCCACCTGTGAGCAAGCCCACTGATTGCTGAAGCACTTGAGACGGGCCCCCACCGCACCTGGCTCCACCAGTGGAGCCCCAGCGTCATGCTGTGGACTTAGCGGAAGCGGGGGAGGACTTTTGTTCCTGGGAACTGGCTGTATATATATATATATATATATATATATATGCACACACACTCATGTATATACATGTATACACAAATACACGTATGTACATGTTTATGTATGTATAATACTATGATAGAGTACATTATATTTATGAATTAATTGCTTCCCGATTCTGCAGCAGCATCATCAGCACCATCAGTGTTACTCACAGTCACTTCACACTGACTGCTGCACAACACATCACTTAATTTCCGGGCCGCCCGCCACCTGGTGAAGAGACATGGGAGATGAAGGACCAGCAGTGCCACGTTGAGCGGAAGTATTGTGAATTAGTTACCCACACACTCCTTGTGACACCTGCTCCCCGTCTGCCCTCCCACCCGCCGCCTGCCATCCGGAACCCGCACTGACAAGTAAGTCTCAGCAGAATGTGTCTGCCGGCGGCTCCCAGTCCCCCCTAGAGGAACACTGCCAGTGGTGTGGCAGCCGCGGCAAACTAGGACTGAGAGACCACAGCGGGAGGAAAGCACGGGTGGGCGGGAGGAGAGCATAGGCGGACATCACCACGTCACATTGCAAGGTGACACCAGTCCCCCCAGTGAGGCTGCCGACGAATGCACTCAGCATAGTATTAGCAGCAGGCAGAGGGGGGGGCGGGCGCAGCGGTGGTGGGAGGTACGGAAATGAGCTACAGGCTAGGCTCCACCGATCACACACTCAGCGATCACTGTGCCACAGCAAGCGTGGCGTGCAGCGATGCTGGACATTAGGGAGTGCCTGTGCACACCAGGCACCCCCTGTACGCACGCCTATGCGCTACCACCCCCCATATGCCACACTACATCACTATGCTATAGCCCTCCCATATGCTGCACTTCATAGTTACACTATACCCCCCATACAACATACTACATCACCACACTACACTACTCACAATAAAATTAAAACATCCCAGTTCCTCATTCTTAATGAGCTCACGTGAGTTCTCTCCCCAACGGAGCTCCAGACCAAGTAACAATGAAGACACCAGCAGCGTGTAGGGGGCAGGCCTGGTCCACTTGTCAGGAGAGAGCAGTCACTGGAGGGTAAGAAGGGGGCGGGGCCTAGTCCTACAGACGGGAGAGAGCACAGACAGGAGAGAGCAAGGTACAGGGGTAGAAGGGGACGGCTGATGTGAAGAAGGGGGCGGGGCCTATTCTTGCATCCTTTCAAAATTCGACTTTTTAAAATTCGACATTTGACAAATTCGACTTTTCTGCAATGGTACAAATGCGGCAATTCAACAAAAGTATATTCAATTGAAGTTTGTAAATTCGACAACAGTGCTTTTAAACAGTAAATTCGTCATTTTCAATCCGCCACACTTTGCAGGCGGGATCTAATAAAAAAAATTTAAAACATGTTTTTTTGGGGGTAATAGCATATCTATTTATATTAGAAGGGATTAGGTACTTGGTTTGTCTTTTTTGGAGGCACAAGTATTATTTATATATTTTTTAAAAGATTATTATTATTATTATTATTATTTTTTTTTAAATGGAATGTGAAAAACCCGGAAAAGAAAAATTGCGTGGGGTCCCCCCTCCAAAGCATAACCAGCCTCGGGCTCTTCGAGCCGGTCCTGGTTCTAATCCGGGGGAAAAACGGACAGGGGATCCCCCGTATTTTTAAAACCAGCTCCGGGCTCTGCGCCTGGTGCTGGTGCAAAAAATACGGGGGACAAAAAGAGTAGGGTCCCCCATTATTTTTACACCAGCATCGGGCTCCACTAGCTGGACAGATAATGCCACAGCCGGGGGTCACTTTTATACAGTGCCCTGCGGCCGTGGCATTAAATATCCAACTAGTCACCCCTGGCCGGGGTACCCTGGGGGAGTGGGGACCCCTTCAATCAAGGGGTCCCCCCCCCAGCCACCCAAGGGCCAGGGGTGAAGCCCGAGGCTGTCCCCCCCATCCAAGGGCTGCGGATGGGAGGCTGATAGCCTTGAGAACATTGAAAGAATATTGTTTTTTCCAGTAGTACTACAAGTCCCTGCAAGCCTCCCCCGCAATCTGGTACTTTGAGAACCACAAGTACCAGCATGCGGGAGAAAAACGGGCCCGCTGGTACCTGTAGTTCTACTGGGGGAAAAATACCCAAATAAAAACAGGACACAGACACCGTGAAAGTATAACTTTATTTCACACCTGCCGACACACACATACTTACCTATGTTGACACGAAGCAGTCGGTCCTCTTCTCCAAGTAGAATCCACGGGTACCTGAAAATAAAAGATAATTATACTCACCTGATCCAGGTTCCAGATTAAATCCACGTACTTGGCAAAACAACAAACCGAACACCCGGACCAGACGGACTGAAAGGGGTCCCATGTTTACACAAATGCACGAATGCAGACATCCGAATCTCGCGGGAATCCGACAGCGGGATGATGACGTTCGGGCGCGCTCGGGTTAGCCGAGCAAGGCATGAAGGTTCGAACCTGCCTCGGACCCATGTAAAATGGGTGAAGTTCGGGGGGTCCGGATTCCGACGAACCGAACCCACTCATCACTAGTATGTACGTGTGTGTCAGGTGCCGTGCGCGTACGTACGTACGTACGTACGTACGTACGTACGTACGTGTGTGTGTGTCAGGTGTCGTGCGTGTACGTGTGTGTGTGTGTGTGTGTGTGTGTCAGGTGGCGCGTACCTACATGTGTGTATGTCAGGTGCTGTGCATGTGTGTACGTACACGCGTGTATGTATCAGGTGCCGCGCGTGTACGTGTGTGTGTGTGTGTGCCAGGAGCCACGCGTGTACATGTGTGAGGGTGTCAGGAGCCGCGCGTATACGTACATACGTGTAGGTTTCAGGTGCCACGCGTATACATACGTGTGTGTGTCAGGAGCCGAGCGTGTACGTACATGTGTGTGTGTCAGGAGCAACGCGCGTGTGTGTCAGGAGCCACACGTGTGCATACGTGTGTGTGTCAGGTGCCACACATGTACGTACGTACGTACGTACGTACGTACGTACGTACGTACGTACGTACGTACGTACGTGTGTGTGTGTGTGTGTGTCAGGTGCCGCGCGTGTACGTGTGTGTGTCAAGTGCCGCGTGTGTACGTACGTATGTGTGTGCCTGGAGCCGCGCGTGTACATACATGTGTGTGTGTGTCTCAGGTGCTGCACGTGTATATGTGTGTATTTCAGGTGCTGCATTTGTATGCGTCAGCTGCCACGTGGGTGTCAGGTGTTGAGCGTGTATGTGTTTGTGTCAGCTGTCGCATCTGTATGTGTGTGACCGTCAGGTGCTGCGCGTGTATGTGTGTGTCAGGTGCTGTTCATGTATGTGGGAGTGGCAGGTGCTGCATGTGTATATATGTGTGAGTGGCAGGTGCTGCGTGTGTATACGAGTGTGTGTGAGGTGCTGCGAGTGTATGTGTGTGTTAGGTGCTCTGAGTGTATATGATTGTGTGTCAGGTGCTGTGCGTGTGTGCGTTAAATGCCACATGTATATATGTGTGTCAGGTGCTGCGTGTGTGTGTGTGTGTGTATGTGTGTGTGTGTGTCAGGTGCTGCATGTTTGTATGTGTGTGTGTGTGTGTCAGGTGCTGCATGTCTGTATGTGTGTGTGTGTCAGGCGCTGCATGTCTGTGTGTGTGTGTGTGTGTCAGGTGCTGCATGTCTGTATATGTGTGTGGGTGTGTCAGGTGATGCATGTCTGTGCGTGTGGGTGTGTCAGGTGATGCATGTGTGTGTGTGTGGGTGTGTCAGGTGCTGCATGTCTGTGTGTGTGTGTGGGTGTGTGTGTCTGTCAGGTGCTGCATGTGTGTGTCAGGTGCTGCATGTCTGCGTGTGTGTGTGTCAGGCGCTGTATGTCTGCGTGTGTGTGTCAGGCGCTGCATATCTGTGTCAGGTGCTGTGTGTGTGTGTGTGTGTGCGTGTCTGTCAGGTGCTGCGTGTCTGCGTGTGTGTCAGGTGCTGCGTGTCTGCGTGTGTGTCAGGCGCTGCGTGTCTGCGTGTGTGTCAGGCGCTGCGTGTCTGCGTGTGTGTCAGGCGCTGCGTGTCTGCGTGTGTGTCAGGCGCTGCGTGTCTGTCAGGCGCTGCGTGTCTGCGTGTGTGTCAGGCGCTGCGTGTGTGTCAGGCGCTGCGTGTGTGTCAGGCGCTGCGTGTGTGTCAGGCGCTGCGTGTCTGCGTGTGTGTCAGGCGCTGCGTGTCTGCGTGTGTGTCAGGCGCTGCGTGTGTGTCAGGCGCTGCGTGTCTGCGTGTGTGTCAGGCGCTGCGTGTGTGTCAGGCGCTGCGTGTGTGTCAGGCGCTGCGTGTGTGTCAGGCGCTGCGTGTGTCAGGCGCTGCGTGTCTGCGTGTGTGTCAGGCGCTGCGTGTCTGCGTGTGTGTCAGGCGCTGCGTGTCTGCGTGTGTGTCAGGCGCTGCGTGTCTGCGTGTTTGTGTGTCAGGTGCTGCGTGTGTGTGTCAGGTGCTGCGTGTGTGTGTGTCAGATGCTGCGTGTCTGCGTGTGTGTCAGGTGCTGCGTGTGAGTATGTCAGGTGCTGCGTGTGTCAGGAGCATGTGAGTGTCAGGTGCGTGTGTGTGTCAGGCGCTGCGTGTGTCAGGCGCTGCGTGTGTCAGGCGCTGCCTGTGCGTGTGCGTGTGTGTCAGGCGCTGCGTGTGTGTCAGGCGCTGCCTGTGCGTGTGTGCCAGGCGCTGCCTGTGCGTGTGTGCCAGGCGCTGCCTGTGCGTGTGTGTCAGGCGCCGCGTGTGCGTCAGGCGCCGCGTGTGCGTCAGGCGCCGCGTGTGAGTCAGGCGCCGCGTGTGCGTCAGGCGCCGCGTGTGCGTCAGGCGCCGCATGTCTATGTGCGCCAGGCGCCGCGTGTGAGTGTGTGCGTGTGTGTCAGGTCCGTGTGAGTGTCAGGTGCTGCGTCTGTGTGTGCGTGTGTCAGGTGCTGCGTGTGTGTCAGGTGCTGCGTGTGAGTGTGTGTGCGCGTGTGTCAGGTCCGTGTGAGTGTCCGGTGCTGTGTGTGTGTGTGTCAGGTGCTGTGTGTGTGCGTGTGTGTCAGGTGCTGTGTGTGTGTGTGTGTGTGTGTGTGTGTGTGTCAGGTGCTGTGTGTGTGCGTGTGTGTCAGGCGCTGCATATGCGTATGCGTGTCAGGCGTTGCATGTCTGTGTGTGTCAGGCACTGCGTGTCTGGGGGGGGTGGCCGGACACACAGCAGAGAGGGGGGGGGTGGCTGGACACACAGCAAAGAGGGGAGGGTGACCGGACACACGGCAGGGAGGGGAGGGGGTAGGGGGTGGCCGAACACAGCGGGAAGAGGGGGGAGTTGCCGAACACACAGCAGGGGAGGGGAGGGATGGTGGCCAGACAAACAGCAGGAGAGGGGAGGGGGGGGGGGAGGGTAGGCCGGACACACAGCAGGTGAGGGGGGGGTGGCTGGACACACAGCAGGGAGGGGGGGTAGGCAGGACACACAGCAGGGGAGGGGAGGGTCGCCGGACACACAGCAGGGAGAGGGGGGGGGTAGGCCGGACACACAGCAGGGGAGAGGGGGTGGCTGGACACACAGCAGGTGAGGGGGGGGCTGGACACACAGCAGGTGAGGGGGGGGGGCTGGACACACAGCAGGTGAGGGGGGGGCTGGACACACAGCAGGTGAGGGAGGGGGCTGGACACACAGCAGGTGAGGGGGGGGGGCTGGACACACAGCAGGTGAGGGGGGGCTGGACACACAGCAGGTGAGGGGGGGGCTTGACACACAACAGGTGAGGGGGGGGGGCTGGACACGCAGCAGGTGAGGGGGGGGGGCTGAACACGCAGCAGGGGAGGGGGGGGTAGGCCGGACACACAGCAGGGGAGGGGAGGGTGGCCGGACACACAGCAGGGGAGGGTGGCCGGACACACAGCAGGGGAGGGGAGGGTGGCCGGACAAACAGCAGGGAGGGGGGGGGTAGGCCGGACACACAGCAGGGGAGGAGGGGGGGGGCTGGACACACAGCAGGTGAGGGGGGGGCTGGACACACAGCAGGTGAGGGGGGGGTAGGCCGGACACACAGCAGGGAGGGGGGGGGGTAGGCCGCCGGACACACAGCAGGGGAGGGGAGGGTGGCCGGACAAACAGCAGGGAGGGGGGGTAGGCCGGACACACAGCAGGTGGGGGGGGGTGGCTGGACACACAGCAGGTGAGGGGGGGGGTCTGGACACACAGCAGGGAGGGGGGGGGGTAGGCCGGACAAACAGCAGGGAGGGGGGGGTAGGCCGGACACACAGCAGGGAGGGGGGGGGGCTGGACACACAGCAGGGGAGGGGGGGGGTCTGGACACACAGCAGGGAGGGGGGGGGTAGGCCGGACAAACAGCAGGGAGGGGGGGGTAGGCCGGACACACAGCAGGGAGGGGGGGGGGGCTGGACACACAGCAGGGGAGGGGGTAGGCCGGACACACAGCAGGTGAGGGGGGGGGTGGCTGGACACACAGCAGGGAGGGGGGGGGGTAGGCCGGACACACAGCAGGTGTAAGGGACAGGCTGCAGTCTGTAAGGGACCGCAGGTGCACACACCCAGGAACCGCTGGCTCTCCTCCCGCCGCCAGCGGCTACTTTTATAACCTCAGCCTGCACGAGACCCCTTCCCTCACTCACTCTCGCTCTCCTGGCGGCCACTGCGCAGCCGCAACAAATTGAAAAGCCCTATCTCTATAATGGGGCATATTTCTCTTAATTAAAAAAACCCTATAACTTTCTGAAAAACCACAACCCCAAAAGGCACTACACTGGGGCATACTCTATCTAGTAAAACAAACCCCAAGTCTTAATTCGTCCTCTATCCGGAGTTATGCCTTCCCAAAAAATATCTAATTCACTCTATAGGAAAACGGTGTCAAAAAGCCACAAAGGAAGTCACAGAAAAAAACTGACAGTTGGAACTTTAGGTTACTCCCAATTCCTCATTTTTTATTATTTTGCCCTGAAATTTGGCATGCAGCACCGGGTGACGATTCTACACGCCCATGCCAAATTTCAGCTCAGTACGTCCAATCAGTTTTGAGGTGTAGCCCCTCAAACACCATGCCCCCATCTCAGAAGTTCCCTATGGGAGAATTCCGTTTGTTCGATTCAGCCTTAATATAAGGGCACGACCGTGCCCTTATAATATCTATCTATCTATCTATCGTATGTGTGTGTATATATACATCTATACATACATGCGCTAACACCTGGACATATACTGATGTACCCACACCTATTATCCATACATACACGCCCTGACACCTGGACATACACCAACATTCCCACACCTGCATCTATACATACACATGCTGACACCTGGACATACACCAACATACAAGCACCTGCATCTATATATACACGCGCTGACAAATGGACATACACCGACGTACCCACACTTGCATCTATACATACATGCACTGACATCTGGACATACAAGCACCTGCATCTATACATACACGCGCTGACACCTGAACCTACACTGACCTTCCCACACCTGCATCTATACATACACATTCTGACACCTGGACATACACAGACGTACCCACACCTGCATCTATACATACACGCGTTGACACCTGGACGTACACTGACGTACACACACCTACATCTATATATGCATGGATGCAAATGTGGGTACGTCTGTATACGTCCAGGTGTTAGCATGTGTATGTATAGATGTTAGGTGTGGGTACATCAGTGTATGTCCAGGTGTCAGCACATGTATGTATAGATTCACATGTGGGTAAGCCGGTGTACGTCCACGTGTCAGCATGTGTAGGTATAGATGCAGGTGTGGGTACGTTGGTGTACGTTTAGGGGTCAGCGTGTTAATGTATAGATGTTGGTGTGTGTATGTCAGTGTACGTACAGATATAGGTGTGTGTGTGTGTGTGTATGTATGTATGTATGTATGTATGTATATGTATAGAGGAAGGTGTGATACATACATATAACACATACATGATAGATACATACATATATCACACACACGATAGATAGATAGATAGATAGATAGATAGAACACATACATACAAGATAGATACATACATACATACATGATAGATACATATATATATACACACACATACGATAGATAGATAGATAGATAGATAGATAGATAGATAGATAGATAGATACATACATATATATATATATATATATATAACAAACATATATGATTCATACATATATCACACACACATACATGATACATACATGAGAAAGACCTGGGATGGTGATGAGGCCAGGGCCCCCTGCTGATGTTGCGTTGAGGAAGGCAGTGTTCCAGGGCGGATGCCAGTCGGGGAGAGCGCCGCGCAGCCCGGGAAAAATACTGCTGAGGAGCTACATCTGGAAGAGCCCCTGGGAGGGAGAGTGCCACATGCCCCATCCTGCACGGCAGACTCTGCAGGCCTGCACATGGGAAGGGAGGTCTCTGGCCACACGTACTCACCCTTCTGCTGAAGCCCCGCTGCTGTCCCCATCAGCGCTCTCCAGCGGGGAGCGGGGCCAGGATGAACCTCAACCTGTGAGAACTATCTTCATGATCAAGAGATCTCTTATGCAAGATAAGTATGTGTTGGGATAGGGCTGGGGAGGGTGGCTGCTCGGGCACACCCCCGTCAAGTTAAGGAGATTTAACTGAGGAAGCACAAGGGAACTCTCGTCTGGGGACAACAACTGCAGGGAGACCACATCTTTTCAGATGAACATGGGAGGGCGGAAGGCTGCCTAATACTGAAGCACCCTCAGACATTAAACCATATGCAACAACTATTGCAAGCATTCCTGGGGGAAGGTCTGCAGCAGACGGGTTTGCATACGGTGATGTCATCCAAGCAGTGGGCCAAAGTTGGCTGGAACCCTCATCTGTATATGAAAAGAGAAAAGGGGCATGCAGGGCATGGCGGTCTTTTGCGGCGCTTGGATAACCCCAAGTTTGCATTAAACACCCCCACCCTCCTTCGGTGTGGGGCTCATGTTGGCCATGCCCAAGCCCCTGAAGCATTCAAGCTGATTTCTTGCAGCAGCTGGGCACTGTAACAGCTTCAGAGCTGCTCTACAAGACAAGTAAAAGGGTGTGGGCCCTGCAGCACCACCTGTAGTTTGCATACACACATATATAGGACAGCATCTCTTATATGCCCCAGGGTCAATAAAATAGTATCCTTGTCTAGGCTATCCATCCCCTCAGATAAGGTATTTGTCCATGCCGCTACAGCACTACACACCCAGGCCGACGCAATTGCCGGTCTGAGTAAGGTACCTGAATGTGTATAAATGGACTTCAGGGTAATCTCCTGTTTGCGGTCAGCACACTCTTTGAGGGTAGCCGTATCCTGGGACGGGAGGGCTACCTTCTTGGATAAGCGTGTTAATGCTTTGTCCACCCTAGGGGAGGATTCCCATCGTAACCTATCCGTTGATGGGAAAGGATACGCCATAAGAATCCTTTTGGAAATCTGCAGTCTTTTATCTGGAGATTCCCAAGCTTTTTCACATAACTCGTTCAGCTCGTGTGAGGGGGGAAAGGTTACCTCAGGCATCTTTCCCTTGTACATATGTACCCTCTTGTCAGCGACAGGGGGTTCCTCTGTGATGTGCAAAACATCTTTTATTGCCATAATCATAAATCGAATGGATTTTGCCAATTTTGGCTGTAACTTTGCATCATCGTAATCGACACTGGAGTCAGAATCCGTGTCGGTATCTGTGTCAACAATCTGGGATAGTGGGCGCTTATGAGACCCTGACAGTCCCTGCAACATAGGATCAGGCATGGGTTGAAACCCTGACTGTCCCAAAGCTTCTGCCTTGTCTAATCTTTTGTGCAATGAGTTTACACTAGCATTTAAAACATTCCACATATCCATCCAATCAGCTGTCGGCGGAGACACCACATTCATTTGCTCCCGCTCCTCTCTAATATAGCCTTCTTCCTCAGACATGTCGACACACGTGTACCGACACACTTCACACACAGGGAATGCTTTTTCTGAAGACAGTTTCCCCACAAGGCCCTTTGGAGAGACAGAGAGAGAGTATGCCAGCACACCCCCCAGCGCTATATAACCCAGGAATAAAACAGTAACTTAATGTTTGCCCAGTAGTGCTGCTGTATGTAATTTGCGAATTATGTGCCCCCCCCCCCCCCCTCTTTTCAACCCTCTTGTCTAACGTGGTATAAGCAGGGTAGAGTCCGGGGAGCTTCCTCTCAGCGGTGCTGTGGAGAAAAAATGGCGCTGGTGAGTGCTGAGGGAGAAGCCCCGCCCCCTCGGAGGCGGGCTTCTGTCCCGCTTAAACTGTAAAATTGGTGGGGGCTTGTACATATATAAAGTGCCCAGCTGTATATATGTTATATTTTTGCGAAAGAGGTTTATATTGCTGCCCAGGGCGCCCTGCACCCTTACAGTGACCGGAGTATGTGAGGTGTATGGGAGCAAAGGCGCACAGCTGCAGTGCTGTGCGTTACCTCAGTGAAGATCATGAAGTCTTCTGCCGCCTCTGAAGTCTTCTTTTCTTCTCATACTCACCCGGCTTCTATCTTCCGGCTCTGCGAGGGGGACGGCGGCGCGGCTCTGGGACGGACGGCGAGGGTGAGATCCTGCGTACCAATCCCACTGGAGCTAATGGTGTCCAGTAGCCTAAGAAGCAGGACCTTGCAACTCAGAGAGTAGGGCTGCTTCTCTCCCCTCAGTCCCTCGATGAGGGAGTCTGTTGCCAGCAGTGCTCCCTGAAAATGAAAAACCTAACAAAATACTTTCTGTCAGAAAGCTCAGGAGAGCTCCTGAAAAGCACCCAGTCTCCACTGGGTACAGTATCAAACTGAGGTCTGGAGGAGGGGCATAGAGGGAGGAGCCAGTGCACACCCAGAACTAAAGTCTTTCTTAAAGTGCCCATGTCTCCTGCGGAGCCCGTCTATCCCTATGGTCCTTACGGAGTCCCCAGCATCCTCTAGGACGTTAGAGAAAATAGGATTTTAATACCTACCGGTAAATCCTTTTCTCTTAGTCCGTAGAGGATGCTGGGCACCCGTCCCAGTGCGTACTGTGTCTGCAGTTATTAAATGGCCCTTAACTCCAGAACATTTATGTGGAGATGAAAACATCCAAGGAAGACTTGACCATCTTCCTTGGATGTTTTCCCCCTGTGTGACTGCTCTCCAGCCTCAGAGGGTTGCATCCGTGGTCCCTAGGATCCCGTCCTGGATCCCGAACCATCGCCCCTCTAGGTGGTGAGAACTGTGCAGCCACCAATGGAGTGAGATTCTGGTCTTGGAAGACAGGATTATCCTCCGGTGCATGTGTAGGTGGGATCCGGACCACTTGTCCAACAGGTCCCACTGGAACACTCTGGCATGGAACCTGCCAAACTGAATGGCCTCGTAGGCCGCAACCATCTTCCCCAGCAACTGAATGCAATGATGGATTAACACTCTTGCTGGTTTCAGAATTTGTTTGACCAGACTCTGGATCTCCAGAGCCTTTCCACTAGAAGAAAACCTCTTCTGTGTCCAGTATCACTCCCAAAAACAACAACCGCGTCATTGGGACCAACTGCGATTTTGGCAAGTTTAGGAGCCAACCATGTTGTTGAAGAACTGTCAGGGAGAGTAGATGTTTTGCACCAACTGGTCCCTGGATCTCGCCTTTATCAGGAGATCATCCAAGTACGGGATAATTGTGACTCCTTGCTTGCGAAGGAGAACCATCATTTCCGCCAGCACCCTGGTGAAAATCCTCGGAGCCGTGGACAGACCAAACGGCAACGTCTGAAATTGGTAATGACAATCCTGAATTGCAAACCTCAGGTAGCTTGATGCAGTGGCTAAATGGGAACATATAAGTAGGCATCCTTTATGTCTACCAAAACCATGAAATCTCCTTTATCCCCCGGACTGGAGATCACTACCCTGAGAGATTCCATCTTGAAATTGAATTTCTTTAGGTAGAAATTAAGGGATTTCAGATTTAAGATTGGTCTGACTGAGCCGTCCGGCTTCGGGACCACGAAGAGGCTTGAATAAAAACCTTCTCCCTGCTGACTAAGGCTGATTTGAACAATCGGTGAGGGGGAACGTCTTGAAACCCCAGTTTGTACCCTTGGGACACTATTTGTAAAACCCACGAGTCCAGGTCCGAATGAATCCAGAACTGACTGAAGAGTTTTAGACGTGCCCCCCACTGGTGCGGGCTCCTGCAAGAGAGCCCCAGCGTCATGCAGTGGATTTGGCAAAAGCAGAGGACGATCTCTGCTCCTGCGATCTTGAAGAGGCTACAGACCTCTTCCCTCTTTTCCTTCCTCTACCTGCAAAGAAAGGGGAATCTTAACTTCTTGCATATCTATTGGGCCGAAATGACTGCGTCAGATAATGATGCGTCTTCATCCGTTGAGAGGGAACATAGGGCAAGAAGGATGACTTACCTGCGGGAGCTGCCGAGATCAAATTAACTAGGCCGTCGCCAAACAAGGCTTCACCTTCATAGGGAAGAGACTCCCTTTCTTCTTGGAGTCAGCATCAGCATTCCCTTGGTGAATCCACAATGCCCTCCTATCCGAGACTGCCATGAAATTGGCCCGTGAGCACTTGTGCCCGGTGTAGGATTTTTAAATATGTGTAGTTTACTGTATGCAAAGGTTTAAAACCTTTTAGGAACTGAGATCTAAGGTGTATTACATGTAGTTTAAAAAAAACAAAAAAGGTTTATTTTATGGCAGTAGTTTCCAAACTGGGGTTCTTGCACTGGTAGCATAGTTTGGTGGTCCAGGACCAATTAAAATTATTTATACTTTATTAAATTGGCAAAACCATTCCCTCACAACATAACTGAACCTGAGGATGACATGCTATAAACACAATTTACTTAATTTTATATTTTTTTCTGAATTTCTCAATAAAAAAAACTTTGGCCTAGGGGTGCCGTGAAACAAATTTTGATACTCTAGGGCAGGGGTGTCAAACCCATGGGCCGCATGCCGCCCCCAATGCATCCTTTTGTGGCCCACAGGCCGGGGTCCGACAGGGGTCCTTTTGTGGCCCGATCACCTTGCTTAGAGCGAGGGCAGGAGAGTGCAGCCAGAGTCTTTGCTTTCTATGTGCGGCACCATCTTCCCGAAGAGATCACCGGGAAGATAGTGCCCCTTCCACTGGCTACAGCACAGGTATACTGGGGTGGGGTAGCAAACTGGGGGCCCCAATGGGCCCCTCCAGCAGTCCCTCTACCAAAACACGTCTTTTGGTGGTTTTGCGGTGTTGTTATAACTACATGGTGACGATACTGTAGCACAGAGATTTTCAACCATTTACAACTCACGTCACACGAACAAGATTTAAATATTGACAAGGCACACTGAAATATAATGGTGATGCATGGTGCAGTATCGTGTCCTAGGATGTCATGTCGCAGCTTCTCCATAGGTAACGCTTGAACAGGCCCGGTGACAGGGGGGACAAAGGGGACACTTGTTCAGGGCTCCAAGTATTAAGAACAGAAATAATGGGGCCACAGTGCCAATATTGCTTTTTAAAGTGTATCCACCAACTGCTCAATTTAAGCAGGAAAACAATTAACAGGCCAACTAAACCCTCCCCCCTCCTTTTACCCCATCACTTTGTCCAGTCCCTGTGGTCCATACTGTATTGCCATGATTATGCATGTTGCTGTGCTGGCCCTTTTCTGAATGTCCCTGCCACCGCCACCGAAGAGCTGGATAGCCCAGTATGAAAACCACCTGCCGGCCTCACTGACGGTCCGAGTCAAAGGCTCCATTTTTCTTTAAAGATCCCTCTGCCAAGTTAAGGGGGGGTTGAGGGGGCCCCAGAGATATCAGTGTACTGGGCCCCGAGATTTCTGTTGCTGGCCCTGACCCTCAGGGGCGTATCTACCCCTTGGCCAGGATGGCACTTGCCAGGGGCACCATCCAGCTGTGCCAACCGTGGCTAAGGGATAGAGTTCTGCAGTCTCGGCGTGGGACTGACCAATTAGACGGTGAGGGAAGGATACTGAAATTGTCCCAACCCTGTTACAGTTTGAAACGCCCCTCAACTGCTGTCCACTGCTTCACTCCTAGCTCTGCCCCTTTGAAATTATTAATCCCTACCCCCCGGTAGGCGGAGTTCTCCAGGCCCATACTCAGGAGTTACCACTGCTGTACATTATGTGCCGGTTGTAGAGGCAGAGCGGGGAACATCAGAGAACGCCACAAATTACACAGTGGGCAAGGAGATGGCTGGAGACAGCTGCACAGCCATGCCTTGCAAGTTCGAGAGAGCTGTTGAATTTCAGCACTTCAAGTCAGAGCCTGCCCCCTGCTGCCCAAGCAGTCCGTGACAGTTAGTGTCGAGGAGGGGGGGATTTGTGCATGTGTGCTATCAGTGTGTGTGGGGGGGTGGAGGATGTGTGTGTCTGTGAGGGAGCTGTCAGTGTCAGTGGGGAGAGGAGCAGGAGGGAGTTGTCAGTGTGTGGAAGTGATGAGAGTTGTCAGTACTGGGGAAATGTGTGTGTGTGTGTACTAGATTTAGGAGTGTGTGTTTGTGAAAGGTTTCAGTTGGGGAATTAGAGTTCATACAGTAATTAAATGTTTTCATATTGAGAACTACATCTCCCAGCATATACAGTGTGCTGGGGATGCTAACAAGCTTTATTTAAAAGTTTAAAAAACATTGCTTTTATGACTGCAATGGTTAAAAAGGGAGAGCTATAAATCAATTTATCAGTGAATGATCGCAGTTTGAGCTGTTACATTTTACTGAACCACCTATCCCTCCACACTCACTACCTGTCCTCAGGATACATTTACCATCCCGGCAGACGGTATACCGGCGGTCATTTGACCGATGTTGGAATCCTGACACCACTTGGGAGACTGGTGCCGGCACACAGACAGCCAACATCCCGAAGGCGAGTATTGGAGGGAGGGTTAGGACCGGGGGAGGGGGTGTTAGGGAAGGCACTAGGAGGGGGGGGGGGGGGTTAGTCCTAGCTGCCACCCCCTGAGGGTTAGCCCTATCCGCCACCCCCCCAGAGGGTTAGGATTAGGTATCATGTGACTGCTGGAATCCCGAGCGCCGGATGCCATACCCAACCCCCTTTACTTTTTCAGGCATTTCTATCTCTCCTCTCTCTATGGTGTTCCGATTGCCCACTTTCCCTTGTGCTTTTCTCTCTCTCTCTCTCTCTCCTTTGTTTAGAGCATCAGTTTCTGTAGTCCACTTTATCCTTATTTTTTCCAGTGTTTCACTATCTCTCTGATGTAATGAGGATGTATGGTCTAGAGGGATCAGTAATGCATTGTACTGTATAGAGGCGTCAGGGATGTAGCGTAGGGTATAGAGGCGTCAGGGATGTAGCGTAGGTTATAGAGGCATCAGGAATGTAGCGTAGGGAATAGAGGCATTAGGGATGTAGCGTAGGGTATAGAGGCGTCAGGGATGTAGCATAGGGAATAGAGGCGTCAGGGATGTAGCGTAGGGAATAGAGGAGTCAGGGATTTAGCTTAGGGAATATAGGCATCAGGGATGTACTAGCAGGTATATAGAGGTCAGTGTACTGTATAGAGGGTAGAGATGAGCGGGTTCGGTTCCTCGGAATCCGAACCCACCCGAACTTCAGGTTTTTTTACACGGGGCCGAGCGACTCGGATCTTCCCGCCTTGCTCGGTTAACCCGAGCGCGCCCGAACGTCATCATCCCGCTGTCGGATTCTCGCGATGCTCGTATTCTATCGCGAGACTCGGATTCTATATAAGGAGCCGCGCGTCGCCGCCATTTTCACACGTGCATTGAGATTGATGATAGGGAGAGGACGTGGCTGGCGTCCTCTCCGTTTAGACTAGAGTACTAGAGAGAGACACAAATTTTGGGGAGCATATTATTAGGAGGAGTGCTACTTGCTGCTGATAGTGTGACCAGTGACCACCAGTTTAATTAATCCGTTCTCTGCCTGAAAAAAAACGATACACAGTGTGACACAGTCACATACCATATCTGTGCTCAGCCCAGTGTGCTGCATTATATGTAATACTGTATATCATTATCTGACTGTGCTGAGTGCTCACTGCTCACACAGCTTAATTGTGGGGGAGACTGGGGAGCAGTTATAGCAGGAGTACATATTTTAAGTACAGTGCACACTTTTGCTGCCACTGCCAGTGTGACTGACCAGTGACCACTGACCACCAGTATTGTGATTGTCTGCTGACCACCAGTATATTGTGATTGTCTGCCTGAAAAAGTTAAACACTCGTCGTGTGGTGTTTTTATAAACGCATTCTGCAGACAGTGTCCAGCAGGTCCGTCATTACATAATATATACCTGTCCGGCTGCAGTACTAGTGTGATATATATATATATTTTAATTTTATCTCATTATCATCCAGTCTATATTAGCAGCAGACACAGTACGGTAGTCCACGGCTGTAGCTACCTCTGTGTCGGCAGTCACTCGTCCATCCATAATTGTATACCACCTACCCGTGGTTTTTTTTTTTCTATCTTCTTGATACTAGTAGCTTACTTTAGGAGTCTGCAGTGCTGAGTCTGACAGACAGTGTCCAGCAGGTCCGTCATTACATAATATATACCTGTCCGGCTGCAGTACTAGTGTGATATATAATATATATATATTTTAATTTTATCTCATTATCATCCAGTCTATATTAGCAGCAGACACAGTACGGTAGTCCACGGCTGTAGCTACCTCTGTGTCGGCAGTCGCTCGTCCATCCATAATTGTATACCACCTACCCGTGGGTTTTTTTTTTCTATCTTCTTGATACTAGTAGCTTACTTTAGGAGTCTGCAGTGCTGACAGACAGTGTCCAGCAGGTCCGTCATTACATAATATATACCTGTCCGGCTGCAGTACTAGTGTGATATATATATATATATTTTAATTTTATCTCATTATCATCCAGTCTATATTAGCAGCAGACACAGTACGGTAGTCCACGGCTGTAGCTACCTCTGTGTCGGCAGTCGCTCGTCCATCCATAATTGTATACCACCTACCCGTGGTTTTTTTTTTTTCTATCTTCTTGATACTAGTAGCTTACTTTAGGAGTCTGCAGTGCTGACAGACAGTGTCCAGCAGGTCCGTCATTACATAATATATACCTGTCCGGCTGCAGTACTAGTGTGATATATATAGATATATATATTTTAATTTTATCTCATTATCATCCAGTCTATATTAGCAGCAGACACAGTACGGTAGTCCACGGCTGTAGCTACCTCTGTGTCGGCAGTCGCTCGTCCATCCATAATTGTATACCACCTACCCGTGGTTTTTTTTTTCTTCTATCTTCTTGATACTAGTAGCTTACTTTAGGAGTCTGCAGTGCTGACAGACAGTGTCCAGCAGGTCCGTCATTACATAATATATACCTGTCCGGCTGCAGTACTAGTGTGATATATATATATATTTTAATTTTATCTCATTATCATCCAGTCTATATTAGCAGCAGACACAGTACGGTAGTCCACGGCTGTAGCTACCTCTGTGTCGGCAGTCGCTCGTCCATCCATAATTGTATACCACCTACCCGTGGTTTTTTTTTTTTCTATCTTCTTGATATTAGTAGCTTACTTTAGGAGTCTGCAGTGCTGAGTCAGACAGACAGTGTCCAGCAGGTCCGTCATTACATAATATATACCTGTCCGGCTGCAGTACTAGTGTGATATATAATATATATATATTTTAATTTTATCTCATTATCATCCAGTCTATATTAGCAGCAGACACAGTACGGTAGTCCACGGCTGTAGCTACCTCTGTGTCGGCAGTCGCTCGTCCATCCATAATTGTATACCACCTACCCGTGGTTTTTTTTTCTTTCTATCTTCTTGATACTAGTAGCTTACTTTAGGAGTCTGCAGTGCTGACAGACAGTGTCCAGCAGGTCCGTCATTACATAATATATACCTGTCCGGCTGCAGTACTAGTGTGATATATATATATTTTAATTTTATCTCATTATCATCCAGTCTATATTAGCAGCAGACACAGTACGGTAGTCCACGGCTGTAGCTACCTCTGTGTCGGCAGTCGCTCGTCCATCCATAATTGTATACCACCTACCCGTGGTTTTTTTTTTCTATCTTCTTGATACTAGTAGCTTACTTTAGGAGTCTGCAGTGCTGACAGACAGTGTCCAGCAGGTCCGTCATTACATAATATATACCTGTCCGGCTGCAGTACTAGTGTGATATATATATATATATATTTTAATTTTATCTCATTATCATCCAGTCTATATTAGCAGCAGACACAGTACGGTAGTCCACGGCTGTAGCTACCTCTGTGTCGGCAGTCGCTCGTCCATCCATAATTGTATACCACCTACCCGTGTTTTTTTTTCTTTCTATCTTCTTGATACTAGTAGCTTACTTTAGGAGTCTGCAGTGCTGACAGACAGTGTCCAGCAGGTCCGTCATTACATAATATATACCTGTCCGGCTGCAGTACTAGTGTGATATATATATATATTTTAATTTTATCTCATTATCATCCAGTCTATATTAGCAGCAGACACAGTACGGTAGTCCACGGCTGTAGCTACCTCTGTGTCGGCAGTCGCTCGTCCATCCATAATTGTATACCACCTACCCGTGGTTTTTTTTTTCTATCTTCTTGATACTGGTAGCTTACTTTAGGAGTCTGCAGTGCTGACAGACAGTGTCCAGCAGGTCCGTCATTACATAATATATACCTGTCCGGCTGCAGTACTAGTGTGATATATATATATATTTTAATTTTATCTCATTATCATCCAGTCTATATTAGCAGCAGACACAGTACGGTAGTCCACGGCTGTAGCTACCTCTGTGTCGGCAGTCGCTCGTCCATCCATAATTGTATACCACCTACCCGTGGTTTTTTTTTTCTATCTTCTTGATACTAGTAGCTTACTTTAGGAGTCTGCAGTGCTGACAGACAGTGTCCAGCAGGTCCGTCATTACATAATATATACCTGTCCGGCTGCAGTACTAGTGTGATATATATATATATTTTAATTTTATCTCATTATCATCCAGTCTATATTAGCAGCAGACACAGTACGGTAGTCCACGGCTGTAGCTACCTCTGTGTCGGCAGTCGCTCGTCCATCCATAATTGTATACCACCTACCCGTGGTTTTTTTTTTCTATCTTCTTGATACTGGTAGCTTACTTTAGGAGTCTGCAGTGCTGACAGACAGTGTCCAGCAGGTCCGTCATTACATAATATATACCTGTCCGGCTGCAGTACTAGTGTGATATATATATATATATATTTTAATTTTATCTCATTATCATCCAGTCTATATTAGCAGCAGACACAGTACGGTAGTCCACGGCTGTAGCTACCTCTGTGTCGGCAGTCGCTCGTCCATCCATAATTGTATACCACCTACCCGTGTTTTTTTTTCTTTCTATCTTCTTGATACTAGTAGCTTACTTTAGGAGTCTGCAGTGCTGACAGACAGTGTCCAGCAGGTCCGTCATTACATAATATATACCTGTCCGGCTGCAGTACTAGTGTGATATATATATATATTTTAATTTTATCTCATTATCATCCAGTCTATATTAGCAGCAGACACAGTACGGTAGTCCACGGCTGTAGCTACCTCTGTGTCGGCAGTCGCTCGTCCATCCATAATTGTATACCACCTACCCGTGGTTTTTTTTTTCTATCTTCTTGATACTGGTAGCTTACTTTAGGAGTCTGCAGTGCTGACAGACAGTGTCCAGCAGGTCCGTCATTACATAATATATACCTGTCCGGCTGCAGTACTAGTGTGATATATATATATATATTTTAATTTTATCTCATTATCATCCAGTCTATATTAGCAGCAGACACAGTACGGTAGTCCACGGCTGTAGCTACCTCTGTGTCGGCAGTCGCTCGTCCATCCATAATTGTATACCACCTACCCGTGGTTTTTTTTTCTATCTTCTTGATACTAGTAGCTTACTTTAGGAGTCTGCAGTGCTGACAGACAGTGTCCAGCAGGTCCGTCATTACATAATATATACCTGTCCGGCTGCAGTACTAGTGTGATATATATATGTATTTTAATTTTATCTCATTATCATCCAGTCTATATTAGCAGCAGACACAGTATGGTAGTCCACGGCTGTAGTTACCTCTGTGTCGGCAGTCGCTCGTCCATCCATAATTGTATACCACCTACCCGTGGTTTTTTTTTTTTCTATCTTCTTGATACTAGTAGCTTACTTTAGGAGTCTGCAGTGCTGAGTCAGACAGACAGTGTCCAGCAGGTCCGTCATTACATAATATATACCTGTCCGGCTTCAGTACTAGTGTGATATATAATATATATATATTTTAATTTTATCTCATTATCATCCAGTCTATATTAGCAGCAGACACAGTACGGTAGTCCACGGCTGTAGCTACCTCTGTGTCGGCAGTCGCTCGTCCATCCATAATTGTATACCACCTACCCGTGGTTTTTTTTTTTCTATCTTCTTGATACTAGTAGCTTACTTTAGGAGTCTGCAGTGCTGACAGACAGTGTCCAGCAGGTCCGTCATTACATAATATATACCTGTCCGGCTGCAGTACTAGTGTGATATATATATATTTTAATTTTATCTCATTATCATCCAGTCTATATTAGCAGCAGACACAGTACGGTAGTCCACGGCTGTAGCTACCTCTGTGTCGGCAGTCGCTCGTCCATCCATAATTGTATACCACCTACCCGTGGTTTTTTTTTTTCTATCTTCTTGATACTAGTAGCTTACTTTAGGAGTCTGCAGTGCTGACAGACAGTGTCCAGCAGGTCCGTCATTACATAATATATACCTGTCCGGCTGCAGTACTAGTGTGATATATATTTATATATATATATTTTAATTTTATCTCATTATCATCCAGTCTATATTAGCAGCAGACACAGTACGGTAGTCCACGGCTGTAGCTACCTCTGTGTCGGCAGTCGCTCGTCCATCCATAATTGTATACCACCTACCCGTGGTTTTTTTTTTTTCTATCTTCTTGATACTAGTAGCTTACTTTAGGAGTCTGCAGTGCTGACAGACAGTGTCCAGCAGGTCCGTCATTACATAATATATACCTGTCCGGCTGCAGTACTAGTGTGATATATATATATATATATATATATTTTAATTTTATCTCATTATCATCCAGTCTATATTAGCAGCAGACACAGTACGGTAGTCCACGGCTGTAGCTACCTCTGTGTCGGCAGTCGCTCGTCCATCCATAATTGTATACCACCTACCCGTGGTTTTTTTTTTTTCTATCTTCTTGATACTAGTAGCTTACTTTAGGAGTCTGCAGTGCTGACAGACAGTGTCCAGCAGGTCCGTCATTACATAATATATACCTGTCCGGCTGCAGTACTAGTGTGATATATATATATATTTTAATTTTATCTCATTATCATCCAGTCTATATTAGCAGCAGACACAGTACGGTAGTCCACGGCTGTAGTTACCTCTGTGTCGGCAGTCGCTCGTCCATCCATAATTGTATACCACCTACCCGTGGTTTTTTTTTCTTTCTATCTTCTTGATACTAGTAGCTTACTTTAGGAGTCTGCAGTGCTGACAGACAGTGTCCAGCAGGTCCGTCATTACATAATATATACCTGTCCGGCTGCAGTACTAGTGTGATATATATATATATTTTAATTTTATCTCATTATCATCCAGTCTATATTAGCAGCAGACACAGTACGGTAGTCCACGGCTGTAGCTACCTCTGTGTCGGCAGTCGCTCGTCCATCCATAATTGTATACCACCTACCCGTGGTTTTTTTTTTTCTATCTTCTTGATACTAGTAGCTTACTTTAGGAGTCTGCAGTGCTGACAGACAGTGTCCAGCAGGTCCGTCATTACATAATATATACCTGTCCGGCTGCAGTACTAGTGTGATATATATATATATATATATATATATTTTAATTTTATCTCATTATCATCCAGTCTATATTAGCAGCAGACACAGTACGGTAGTCCACGGCTGTAGCTACCTCTGTGTCGGCAGTCGCTCGTCCATCCATAATTGTATACCACCTACCCGTGGTTTTTTTTTTTTCTATCTTCTTGATACTAGTAGCTTACTTTAGGAGTCTGCAGTGCTGACAGACAGTGTCCAGCAGGTCCGTCATTACATAATATATACCTGTCCGGCTGCAGTACTAGTGTGATATATATATATATTTTAATTTTATCTCATTATCATCCAGTCTATATTAGCAGCAGACACAGTACGGTAGTCCACGGCTGTAGTTACCTCTGTGTCGGCAGTCGCTCGTCCATCCATAATTGTATACCACCTACCCGTGGTTTTTTTTTCTTTCTATCTTCTTGATACTAGTAGCTTACTTTAGGAGTCTGCAGTGCTGACAGACAGTGTCCAGCAGGTCCGTCATTACATAATATATACCTGTCCGGCTGCAGTACTAGTGTGATATATATATATATATATTTTAATTTTATCTCATTATCATCCAGTCTATATTAGCAGCAGACACAGTATGGTAGTCCACGGCTGTAGCTACCTCTGTGTCGGCAGTCGCTCGTCATCCATAAGTATACTAGTATCCATCCATCTCCATTGTTTACCTGAGGTGCCTTTTAGTTGTGCCTATTAAAATATGGAGAACAAAAATGTTGAGGTTCCAAAAATAGGGAAAGATCAAGATCGACTTCCACCTCGTGCTGAAGCTGCTGCCACTAGTCATGGCCGAGACGATGAAATGCCAGCAACGTTGTTTGCCAAGGCCGATGCCCAATGTCATAGTACAGAGCATGTAAAATCCAAAACACCAAATATCAGTAAAAAAAAAGGACTCAAAAATCTAAAATAAAATTGTCGGAGGAGAAGCGTAAACTTGCCAATATGCCATTTACCACACGGAGTGGCAAGGAACGGCTGAGGCCCTGGCCTATGTTCATGGCTAGTGGTTCAGCTTCACTTGAGGATGGAAGCACTCAGCCTCTCGCTAGAAAAATGAAAAGACTCAAGCTGGCAAAAGCACAGCAAAGAACTGTGCGTTCTTCGAAATCCCAAATCCACAAGGAGAGTCCAATTGTGTCGGTTGCGATGCCTGACCTTCCCAACACTGGACGTGAAGAGCATGCGCCTTCCACCATTTGCACGCCCCCTGCAAGTGCTGGAAGGAGCACCCGCAGTCCAGTTCCTGATAGTCAGATTGAAGATGTCAGTGTTGAAGTACACCAGGATGAGGAGGATATGGGTGTTGCTGGCGCTGGGGAGGAAATTGACCAGGAGGATTCTGATGGTGAGGTGGTTTGTTTAAGTCAGGCACCCGGGGAGACACCTGTTGTCCGTGGGAGGAATATGGCCATTGACATGCCTGGTGAAAATACCAAAAAAATCAGCTCTTCGGTGTGGAAGTACTTCAACAGAAATGCGGACAACAGGTGTCAAGCCGTGTGTTGCCTTTGTTAAGCTGTAATAAGTAGGGGTAAGGACGTTAACCACCTCGGAACATCCTCCCTTATACGTCACCTGCAGCGCATTCATAATAAGTCAGTGACAAGTTCAAAAACTTTGGGCGACAGCGGAAGCAGTCCACTGACCAGTAAATCCCTTCCTCTTGTAACCAAGCTCACGCAAACCACCCCACCAACTCCCTCAGTGTCAATTTCCTCCTTCCCCAGGAATGCCAATAGTCCTGCAGGCCATGTCACTGGCAATTCTGACGAGTCCTCTCCTGCCTGGGATTCCTCCGATGCATCCTTGTGTGTAACGCCTACTGCTGCTGGCGCTGCTGTTGTTGCTGCTGGGAGTCGATGGTCATCCCAGAGGGGAAGTCGTAAGCCCACTTTTACTACTTCCACCAAGCAATTGACTGTCCAACAGTCCTTTGCGAGGAAGATGAAATATCACAGCAGTCATCCTGTTGCAAAGCGGATAACTGAGGCCTTGACAACTATGTTGGTGTTAGACGTGCGTCCGGTATCCGCCGTTAGTTCACAGGGAACTAGACAATTTCTTGAGGTAGTGTGCCCCCGTTACCAAATACCATCTAGGTTCCACTTCTCTAGGCAGGCGATACCGAGAATGTACACGGACGTCCGAAAAAGACTCACCAGTGTCCTAAAAAATGCAGTTGTACCCAATGTCCACTTAACCACGGACATGTGGACAAGTGGAGCAGGGCAGGGTCAGGACTATATGACTGTGACAGCCCACTGGGTAGATGTATGGACTCCCGCCGCAAGAACAGCAGCGGCGGCACCAGTAGCAGCATCTCGCAAACGCCAACTCTTTCCTAGGCAGGCTACGCTTTGTATCACCGGTTTCCAGAATACGCACACAGCTGAAAACCTCTTACGGCAACTGAGGAAGATCATCGCGGAATGGCTTACCCCAATTGGACTCTCCTGTGGATTTGTGGCATCGGACAACGCCAGCAATATTGTGTGTGCATTAAATATGGGCAAATTCCAGCACGTCCCATGTTTTGCACATACCTTGAATTTGGTGGTGCAGAATTATTTAAAAAACGAGAGGGGCGTGCAAGAGATGCTGTCGGTGGCCAGAAGAATTGCGGGACACTTTCGGCGTACAGGCACCACGTACAGAAGACTGGAGCAACACCAAAAACGCCTTAACCTGCCCTGCCATCATCTGAAGCAAGAAGTGGTAACGAGGTGGAATTCAACCCTATATATGCTTCAGAGGTTGGAGGAGCAGCAAAAGGCCATTCAAGCCTATACAATTGAGCACGATATAGGAGGTGGAATGCACCTGTCTCAAGCGCAGTGGAGAATGATTTCAACGTTGTGCAAGGTTCTGCTGCCCTTTGAACTTGCCACACGTGAAGTCAGTTCAGACACTGCCAGCCTGAGTCAGGTCATTCCCCTCATCAGGCTTTTGCAGAAGAAGCTGGAGACATTGAAGGAGGAGCTAACACAGCGATTCCGCTAGGCATGTGGGACTTGTGGATGGAGCCCTTAATTCGCTTAACAAGGATTCACGGGTGGTCAATCCGTTGAAATCAGAGCACTACATTTTGGCCACCGTGCTCGATCCTAGATTTAAAACCTACCTTGGATCTCTCTTTCCGGCACACACAAGTCTGCTGGGGTTCAAAGACCTGCTGGTGAGAAAATTGTCAAGTCAAGCGGAACGCGACCTGTCAACATCTCCTCCTTCACATTCTCCCGCAACTGGGGGTGCGAGGAAAAGGCTCAGAATTCCGAGCCCACCCGCTGGCGGTGATGCAGGGCAGTCTGGAGCGACTGCTGATGCTGACATCTGGTCCGGACTGAAGGACCTGACAACGATTACGGAGTCGGACATGTCGTCTACTGGCACTGCATATGATTCTCTCCCCATTGAAAGAATGGTGGAGGATTATATGAGTGACTGCATCCAAGTAGGCACGTCAGACAGTCCGTACTTATACTGGCAGGAAAAAGAGGCAATTTGGAGGCCCTTGCACAAACTGGCTTTATTCTACCTAAGTTGCCCTCCCACAAGTGTGTACTCCGAAAGAGTGTTTAGTGCCGTCGCTCACCTTGTCAGCAATCGGCGTACGAGGTTACTTCCAGAAAATGTGGAGAAGATGATGTTCATTAAAATGAATTATAATCAATTCCTCCGTGGAGACATTGACCAGCAGCAATTGCCTCCACAAAGTACACAGGGAGCTGAGATGGTGGATTCCAGTGGGGACGAATTGATAATCTGTGAGGAGGGGGATGTACACGGTGATATATCGGAGGATGATGATGAGGTGGACATCTTGCCTCTGTAGAGCCAGTTTGTGCAAGGAGAGATTAATTGCTTCTTTTTTGGTGGGGGTCCAAACCAACCCGTCATTTCAGTCACAGTCGTGTGGCAGACCCTGTCACTGAAATGATGGGTTGGTTAAAGTGTGCATGTCCTGTTTATACAACATAAGGGTGGGTGGGAGGGCCCAAGGACAATTCCATCTTGCACCTCTTTTTTCTTTCATTTTTCTTTGCGTCATGTGCTGTTTGGGGAGTATTTTTTTGAAGGGCCATCCTGCGTGACACTGCAGTGCCACTCCTAGATGGGCCAGGTGTTTGTGTCGGCCACTAGGGTCGCTTATCTTACTCACACAGCTACCTCATTGCGCCTCTTTTTTTCTTTGCGTCATGTGCTGTTTGGGGAGTGTTTTTTGGAAGGGCCATCCTGCGTGACACTGCAGTGACACTCCTAGATGGGCCAGGTGTTTGTGTCGGCCGCTAGGGTCGCTTAGCTTACTCACACAGCTACCTCATTGCGCCTCTTTTTTTCTTTGCGTCATGTGCTGTTTGGGGAGTGTTTTTTGGAAGGGCCATCCTGCGTGACACTGCAGTGCCACTCCTAGATGGGCCAGGTGTTTGTGTCGGCCACTAGGGTCGCTTAGCTTAGTCATCCAGCGACCTCGGTGCAAATTTTAGGACTAAAAATAATATTGTGAGGTGTGAGGCGTTCAGAATAGACTGAAAATGAGTGGAAATTATGGTTTTTGAGGTTAATAATACTTTGGGATCAAAATGACCCCCAAATTCTATGATTTAAGCTGTTTTTTAGTGTTTTTTGAAAAAAACACCCGAATCCAAAACACACCCGAATCCGACAAAAAAAATTCGGTGAGGTTTTGCCAAAACGCTGTCGAACCCAAAACACGGCCGCAGAACCGAACCCAAAACCAAAACACAAAACCTGAAAAATTTCAAGTGCACATCTCTAATAGAGGGGTCAGTAATGCAGTGATGGTTATAGAAAGGTCAGTGATGTAGTGTAGGGTATAGAGGGGTCAGTTATGTAGTGTGGGGTAAAGAGGGGTCAGTAAAGATACTAAGCTGAAGTACTTAGAACACTTCTTGAATTAAGACACAACCTGCAAGAAAAAGTATGCAATATGGGTGAAAAGGCAAATGTCAGAGGTCTGATACAAGTGACCAGCTCCACACCTTGCACCACATAGCGTTATGTTAAACTGGGATATGTTCTTTTTTGGTGTGTGTGTGTGTGTGTGTGTGTGTGTATGTGTGTGTGTGTGTGTGGGGGGGGGGGTGCCAAAGGAAATTTTTGCCATTGGCTCCTTTGGTCTAGAACCAGCCCTGATCACAAAATATTTTTGTCTGAGCAGACTGGACACTGATCAGCGTTGGCTCATTCTCAGCCCCCCGCCCAGCCTCTGCTGCCAACAGACTGCTATTAGCTAGTTAACCTTCTGCCTTCCCTATCTATGACACAGACTGCTGCTAATGCTACCAGAATGTTCCCAGTGGCTTCACACCAACAGTGAATCCCAGCCGATGATGTAGGGCAGCGTGTGGGGGAGGGGGTCAGTTGCTGTGGCTCCAACATGGTAACCGCCAATGGACTGCAATGCTTTATCGAAAGGGGGGGCGCCAGTCCCTTACTTTGCCAGGGGCGCTTGGACCCCTAGCTACACCACTGTTGACCCTAACCGATACCCCTAAACTAACCATAATTCCTGCAGTAAAAATCCATGTTTCTATGTATATAGGGGGTCATTCCGAGTTGATCGCTTGCTGCCGTTGTTCGCTGCGTAGCAATCAGTTGAAAAAAAATGGCTAATCTGTGCATGCGCATGCTCCGTAATGTGCATGCGCATCGTACGGGTACAAAGTCCATTGTGGTTTTGCACTAGTTCTAGCGATTATTCCAATCACAGAACAGGCCACAAGGAGATTGACAGAAAGAGGGCGTTTCTGGGTGTCAACTGACCGTTTTCAGGGAGTGCTTGGAAAAATGCAGGCGTGGCAGAAGAAATGCAGACGTGGCTGGGCATTCGCTGGATGGGTGTGTGACATCAAAAGCCGTCCCTCGGTTGTTAGAATCAACGCACACAAAGTGTAACTACAGTGCTGGTCTTATTTTGAAACGATTTTGCAGGCGCTCTGCTACTCAAGTATTCGCACTTCTCCAAAGTGAATATACACTCACCAGTGGGCAGCGACAATGCGTTTGCATGGCTGCTAAAAACTGCTAGCGAGCAATCAACTCAGAATGACCCCCATAGTGTATTGCAAGAAAATATCTGTAAATCCAATGGTACCGTAAGTGCGGTATATACTCGCACTTCTTTGCGGGGTGAGAACATCTCCCCTAAGTGAAGTCAGCCCTATGAATAGAGTTTGTGTGATCCCTGTGCAGCAGTCACAGAAAGGGTTCATCTCTGCAGTTTGTCACTCAAATTACATTGCTGCATTTTTTCTAGAAGTGGATCTGAGAGCTGTTACCCGCAGACCAGCTACAATAATTATCCTGGGTACTCACTAGACCAGTGGTTCTCAAACTGCACCCTGGGGTGCCTCAGGACACTTGCAGGGGTGCCTTGGATTGGTGGTCCAGGACCAATTCAAAATATTTATAGTTAGTGTTATAGGCAAAACCAGTGCTGTTGGCTGGCAATCATAACATATGTGCACAAGCAGAAGCAAATCCTGTCCCCTACCAAAGGGCCAGTGCTAGGGTGTTTGGCGCCTCCCTGCAAACTATTAATTTGGGCCCTCTCTCCAATACTTAATAAAGGGACAGTGCGCTCCTTAAAAAAAGAAGGTGTGGTATCACAAGGAAGGGGCATGGCCACACAATAGCACCCCAAATCAAAATACGCCACACAGTAGCACTATCTTATTGTCATTACACCGCATGTAATAATAATAATAATAATAATACTACCCACAGTCGCAGTGCCCTTTATACACATAACCACCATATCAGTGCAGCTTACACACATAATGCCAACAGTAGCAGTGCCCCTTCTACACATGCCCACGGTGGCAATCCTTTACATGGCAAATATCAACCTGGTTTTGCCATGTAAAGGATTGCCACTTTAAAAACAAACAATCAAACAAAAAAAAAAAAAAAAACAACAGGAAAAAACACAAAATCTCTCACTTTCTGATTCTCACACCCTATTACATTCCTCCCTATATATTTAAATGTTTCTATTACTGTATGTTCCCTCTTCCCTTCTCCAAACTATACACATCAACATTTTTTAGTATTTCCAGGTAAGTTTTGTGATGTAGGCCATGCACAATTTTAGTTGCCCTAATGTATTTACAGCCTTCTGCAGATATGGCTTCTGGAACTGAACACAGGATTCTAAATGTGGCTGTACCAAGGACCTATACAGTGGCATTACAGGTTGAGTATCCCTTATCCAAAATGCTTGGGACCAGAGGAATTTTGGATATCGGATTTTTCTGTATTTTGGAATAATTGCATACCATAACGAGATATTATGGTGATGGGACCTAAATCTAAGCACAGAAGGCATTTATGTTTCATATACACCTTATACACACAGCCTGAAGGTCATTTTAGCCAATATTTTTTATAACTTTGTGCATTAAACAAAGTGTGTGTACATTCACAGAATTCATTTATGTTTCATATACACCTTATACACACAGTCTGAAGTTCATTTAATACAATATTTTTAATAACTTTGAGTATTAAACAAAGTTTGTGTACACTGAGCCATCAAAACACAAAGGTTTCACTATCTCAGTCTCACTCAAAAAAGTCCGTATTTCGGAATATTCCGTATTTCGGAATATTTGGATATGGGATACTCAACCTGTATTACTTTTTTCTGCTACTGGTTCTTTAACCTATGCAAACAAGCATCTGACTTGCCTTTCCTATTGCTTTGTTACATTGCTCACCTGAAATAGTAATACTTAGATAGCTTTCCTCTTGCCATTATAATGCCCTTAATATTATAGTTAGCCTTTGCATTTTTGAGACGTGTATGATTTTGCATTTTTTGGCATTAAATGTTGCCATGTTCTTGACCATTCCTCTAGTCCAGGGGCGGAACTGCCAGAGACAACGGAGTCAGTTGCCGCCGGGCTCCAGCCCTAAAGGGGCTTCCTCCATTGCCCCCCGGCTGTTACGTGCCCTTCCTACTAAATAGACAAAGGCGCTACCAGCAGGGTCTCGCAGTTTGTACATTCCATGCCGTAACACCCTTCTTTCCACCTTCACAATGAAGCTATTGGTACTTTGCAAAAAAAAAATTATTAGCATTGCAACTCAGCAGATCAATGCAGTGTGCAGCCACACACTCCATATATCTGCTCAGCCACAAAGCTGATTATTTCTTCACAAAGTACAAGGTGAGCTCCAAATAGAATTCTCTAGCTTAGATTATACCTTTCTATGCAAGGGTAAATAGCTCAATTGTTTGACTGCAATGCCACAGGAAATGGTTTGGATCCAAGACAGTGTGACTGAATAATAAAGAAACCTTAAGATGAGTTCATGAATGTTGTATAAGTATTAGTGAGAGAAGGGGTCAGGAGCATGCTAGGCTGCAAAAAATAAGGTAGGCTGCAAGTGAAAGTAATGATCTCCTATATATTTTCCCAGATCTGTCACTCTGTGTGGCTAACTCGGGGGGAAGTCACAGCAATGGGCGGAGACGGCATCTGCAAGACGATACACCAGTGCCAGCAGCAGACCGTAACAAAGTGACAGATCAGGGAGAATATATAGGAGGTAGGGAGGTGGCCATGGTACATGGCTGGCCAAGGGACACTAGCTCATGTACCCCTTTACCACTGAGGCTGGCCACCAAGGATGGACCTGTCACCAGTGCACATGCAATAACCTCTTCTGCTGCCCTCTTTGCAACTCAGATTGCCCAGTGCTCCCCTTCGCTAACAGTCCACAAAGTTTCCCCATCTCACGATCTGCCTCCTCACCCCCACTTTCATCTCTACAGCACACGCGCATATCATACAAGATCCCATCATGCGTACGTAGGTCTGAAATGCAAGAGGGAGGTTGGGGGGAGATTGGCATGCGCCAGCAACACCACACAGCTCACTGTGACCACAGTGGAGAGGCGCTGCAACAGGACAATACACCAACCTCGGAGCAAGGAACTGCGTCGGTCAGGAGGAGAACTATTTCAATAGCATAAAAAGGTTAATGCGTCCCACCCTATGGACACCAGACTCATCAAGTCACTGTTGCCAGAGTCTCATACAATGACTCTGAACCTCTAAGCACACTATTTGACTGTCCACACCCTGCTGTGCCTATTACCCATCTCCTCCACCACCCTCAACACTGACCCACACATCATTCACCCACAAAGATACAATAAAGGTAGTTTGGATAAATTAGCTAAATGAAATGGATTTAACCAATTTATCTAAATGACCATTTTTGGATGTTTTCCAGTGTTTGTGAGCAAATGGTCAATTGTCCTTTGCTGCCACATATTAGCATAATTTTGTTTCAACTAGAAAAAAAAAATTGGACAGATAATCTAAGTGTGGATCCAGTTTAAAGGTCAGTATTCACGGCCCGATTTTGGGGAGAGATGTGTGCTGAGCGAACTGCTCAGCACACATCTCTGCCCCCGCTCAGCACAGCGTGATGTGTGCTGAGCGTACGGGGGGTGGGGGGGGGCGCTCATTTCACCCCCTGTGTAGGGCATTCTGTGTGTATCCAGTTTAACAGGTGTGAGCATCATACAACTACTGACTTGCGAGTAACTATACAGCAGCTCCATACCTTGTGACTTGAAGAAACACCAGTTAACCCCGGGAATGCTGCAGTCAAAGCAACAATTCCTCTTCTTACATTCCGCTGCACTTATTGTGGGGTAGCCGCAATCCCTTCTGCTGTACGGTTCCACATTACATTGTTTCTTGTCACTTCCTGTTGATGCAGTAAGGAAACATCCAGGAATTACAGCAGCTTAGTTTTTTTTTTTTTTTTAACTGGGGCAATTTAGCTAGATCACAGGGCAATTTAGCTCCTTTGGTCCTTTTTTAGGACCAGTTAATCAGACAGTTGAGCAAACTGAAAAACAGCTAACAGGAAATTTCCACTTAAATGGTATTTTCTAATCTTATCTGACCATGACTAAGAATAAAGGATACACAAGATAAACTCTTAGAGCCATGGACCTTATCCATGTTTAAGCTCCATCAAATCTGTAATCAATAGCACTACATGCTCCCACTTTACCACTGTACTATATACTCTACCTGTGTTTTTAAGGTAAAAACACCATTTAACCCCAGTGACACTTGAATTAAAGCAGCAGCCTCTGGAATAGCATTCCTTAGCATTAATCCCAGGAAATCTGCAATCTTCACGCTCTTTGATAGCCATGCTACATTGCTGTTTACTTGGATGGAGCAGAGAGCACAACATCAGGACATAGGAAATATTACAATGCATGATAAGAAAGGTGTGAGCTCTACAGCAAGGCCTCTAACCCTTTGCCAGTGCCAAATACATAGGGCTTAACTCAGATCTGATCACAGCAGCAAATTTATTAGCTAAAACCATGTACACTGCAGGGGGGGGGGGGGTGTATAATATGTGCAGAGAGAGTTAGATTTTGGTGCGGTGTGTTCAAACTGAAATCTAAATTGCAGTGTAAAAACAAAACAGCCAGTATTTACCCTGCACACAAACAATATAACCCACCTAAATCTCTCTGCAAATGTTATATCTGCCCCCCCCCCCCCATCCCTGCAGTGCACATGGTTTTGCCCACTAGCTAACAAATTTGCTGCATCTGGGAATTACAGCAGCTTAATATTTCTTTTTACAGAAGGTTCAGCAAATTAAATTATTTAGTGAAATACTGTAATCATAACAGTTACAGGGATATTGTAGGTAGATTTATTGTCAGTGGATAAATGTAAAAATTAAACCCTTAGGCATAGTTCCAAAATGCTGTCATTGCAATCCAGATTTTAAGGATATCATGCTTGAGCACAGGTGACTTAATTAGAACTTCGGTCAATGTGAATTAACCATTGGACTCAACCATGGTTATCCTTAAAACCCAGGGGTCTATTTAAGATCGATCTTAATCGATGTTGGGCTTCCAGGTTGAAAAAAAAAACACACATTTACTAACATTTTAAAATTTATATAAAAAATCATCTGTTCGTAAATGCAGTGCACATGGTTTTGCCCAACTGCTAACAAAAATCCTGCTGCGATCAACTCAGAATTACCCCCCATGGCCCTCATTCCGAGTTGTTCGCTCGCAAGCTGCTTTTAGCAGCATTGCACACGCTAAGCTGCCGCCTACTGGGAGTGAATCTTAGCATCTTAAAATTGCGAACGAAAGATTTGCAATATTGCGATAAGACATCTCTGTGCAGTTTCTGAGTAGCTCGAGACTTACTCTGCCAGTGCGATCAGTTCAGTGCTTGTCGTTCCTGGTTTGACGTCACAAACACACCCAGCGTTCGCCCAGACACTCCTCCGTTTCTCCAGCCACTACCGCGTTTTTCCCAGAAACGGTAGCATTTTTTCCCACACGCCCCTAAAACGGCCTGTTTCCGCCCAGAAACACCCACTTCCTGTCAATCACATTACGATCACCAGAACGATGAAAAAAACGTGAGTAATATTCCTAACTGCATAGCAAATTTACTTGGCGCAGTCGCAGTGTGAACATTGCGCATGCGCATTAAGCGGAAAATCGCTGCGATGCGAAGAAAATTACCGAGCGAACAACTCGGAATGACCACCTATGTGCACTGCAGGGAAGGCAGATTTAACATGTGCAGAGAGAGTTAGATTTGGGTGTGGTGTGTTCAATCTGCAATCTAATTTGCAGTGTAAAAATAAAGCAGTCAGTATTTACCCTGCACAGAAACAAAATAACTCACCCAAATCTAACTCTTTCTGCACATGTTATATCTGCCTCCCCTGCAGTACACATGGTTTTGCCCAACTGCTAACAAAATTCCTGCTGCGATCAACTTGGAATTACCCCCATCGATTGATGTTTTCACACTGCTCGTGTATATAAGACATAGGGCCTAATTCAGTTTGGATCGTAATACGCGTTCCAACCGCAAAAACTATGAAGAGGATGGGGGCATATACGCAAGGTCCATCCTGTGCGTGTGCCTACATTTTCTCCGGGTGCCCCGCAGAAAATGCGAATGCCTCTGCCTGTCAATCAGTAGAGGGCGTACCTTCGCAGGTATATCGCGATCATGAGCCATGTCTCCCATTTTTGTCATTATAGGTGCTCTGTGAGCTGCTGGCCATGCCCCAGCCCCTCTGTCTCCCGTGAATAGAGATTGAGGCTTATTCAGACCAGATCGCTTCAATTTATTTTCACCCAGCGGGCAATCTGGTTTGCACTGCACATGCGTATGCGCCACAATGCGTAAGTGCGACGGTCCGGAGATCACAAGAAGATTGACAAGAAGAGGGTGTTTGTGTGGGTGGCAACTGAATGTTTCTAGGGAGTGTCCGGAAAAACACTGGAGGGACCCGGCGTTTTGTGGGAGGATTTGTGACGTCACCTCAATGGCTGAGTAAGTGCTGAGCTGTGCAGCTCTTGTGCACATGTGATCACACACCTGCACAGCAAATTTTCCCTTCCGCTGTAGGCGACAACTACCTGATTACAGGGATGCAAAAAACACACCCTAGCGATCAGGTCTGAATTACCCACAATGTGCATATTTGCAGAGCAACAAGCTACAGGGAGCCTTCCACCCCCCCCCCTTTCCCATGGGAAGGGGGGGGGGGGTTGTTTGGGTTAGCTGGACATTCCCCAAAAAAGTGACTGTCCTGCAAAAATTGGGATAGTTGGGAGGTATGTTCAAATACATTTATTGTTTTGCATGCAGGGTAAATACTGGCTTCTTTGACATTTAGCCACAAATGCTGCACAGCTGAATTACAGTATTACACTGCAATTAACAGTTATGCTAGGACATTCCCCCTCCCAAATCTACCTCTCTCTGCATGTTACATCTGTCCCACAGTGGCGTGCGGTGAGGTCAGTGGCTAGTGAGGCACTACAGCCATAATGTCCGCCGAATCCTGCCGATGACCCTTAGCCAATGCCCGCTACTGCCTCTGAGCCGATACCCGCTGCCACCGCCAATGGCTTACAAACTCGCCCACAATCAACTGACCCAGCCCTCCACCACTAATTTCTATCTCAGTCCGATGCCGCCAATGCCCGCTGCCTGCCTGCTCATTGTTCTCGTTATATATTATAAATTTTTAAAGAAAAAAAAAATGGAGTGAATGGAGTGTTTGGGACTGGGAAGGGTGAGGGAGGAGGACATGAATGCAATTTTGTTGTCCAGGGCTTCCATTAACTTAAAGGAGAAGGGTCTGAATGGGTTAAAAAAAATGCGTGAGGTCCCCCCTCCTTAGTATAACCAGCCTCGGGCTCTTTGAGCCGGTCCTGGTTATTTAAATACTGGGGGAAAAATTGGACAGGGGTTCCCCGTATTTAGACAACCAGCACCGGGCTCTTAGACCGGTCCAGGTTCCAAAAATACGTGGGACAATAGATGTAGGGGTACCCCATATTTTTAAAACCAGCACCGGGCTCCACTAGCCAGAGAGATAATGCCACAGCCGGGGGACACTTTTATGTAGGTCCCTGCGGCCCTGGCATTACCCCTCCAACTAGTCACCCCTGGCCGGGGTTCCCTGGAGGAGTGGGGACCCCTTAAATCAAGAGGTTCCTCCCCTCGAGGCACCCAAGGGCCAGGGGTGAAGCCCGAGGCTGTCCCCAGCACCCCTGGGTGGTGGGTACAGGGCTGATAGCCATGTGTGTAAAAAAAGAATATTGTTTTTTCGTTGTGGAACTACAAGACCTATAAAAGTGATGGATTGGGTGACTATTACAATACCCACTGTTGCTGTCTGAAAAATGATGGATTTATAGATTGCTCTGCCGAGACATGTTTTTTTCTAAAATGCACCACAGGTATGGATGGATAGTATACTTGACGACACAGAGGTAGGTAGAGCAGTGGCCTACTGTACCGTACTGCTATATATTATATTATTTATTATTATTATTATCCTTTATTTATATGGCGCCACAAGGGTTCCGCAGTGCCCAATTACAGAGTACATAAACAAATAATCAAACAGGAAAACAGCAACTTACAGTTGACGACAATATAGGACAAGTACAGGGTAAATAAACATAGCTACATCAGCAGATGACACTGGAATAAGTATCAGGTGGCAGAAGACAGCTGGATTTGGTGCAGCTGAAGATTATTAAAGTAAGAAAAGAGTAAGCACATGAGGGAAGAGGGCCCTGCTCGTGAGAGCTTACATTCTAAAAGGGAGGGGTAGACAGACAGGGGTGAGACAGATGGGGTACATAGAGAGCATGGAACAGAGGTTTAGGATGAGATTTGGCTGGGTTTGGTGAAGAAGTGGGTCTTGAGAGCCCGTTTGAAGTTTTGTAGAGAGGTGGAGAGTCTGAGGGGGAGAGGTAGGGAATTCCAGAGAAGTGGTGCAGCACGTGAAAAATCTTGGAGGTAGGAGTGGGAGGAAGTAATCCGTAGGCAGGAGAGTCGGTGTGCATTAGCAGAGCGAAGAGGACGGGTGGGAGTGTAAAGCGAGATAAGATCAGAGATGTAGATGGGAGAGGAGTGGGTGAGGGCTTTGTAAGCAAGTGTGAGAAGCTTGAAATGGATTCTGAAAGGGAAGGGGAGCCAGTGAAGGACTAGTAAGAGAGGAGAGGTGGACGTAGTGCGTTTGGTGAGGAAAATGAGCCGGGCAGCAGCATTGAGGATAGATTGGAGTGGAGAGAGGTATTTGTCAGGAATGCCAGTCAGGAAGAGATTACAGCAGTCCAGTCTGGAGATGACCAGTGAGTGGATAAGAGTCTTAGTAGCATCCTGGGTCAGAAAGGGTCTGATCCTGGAAATATTTTTTAGATGAAAACGGCAGGTTTGTGAGAGGTGCTGAATGTGTGGTTTGAAGGATAGGAAGGAGTCAAGGATTACTCCAAGACAGCGCGCTTGGGGGGTAGAGGAGATAGTAGTGCCATCAATAGATAATGAGATTGTAGGAGGTGAGATTATGCGGGAGGGAGGGAAGATGATCAGCTCGGTCTTAGACATGTTAAGTTTAAGAAAGCGCTGGGATATCCAGGAAGAGATAGCAGAGAGACAGTTGGAGATACGAGTGAGGAGAGTAGGGGAGAGGTCTGGAGAGGAAAGATAGATTTGAGTGTCATCAGCATAGAGATGATATTGGAAACCAAAAGAACTAATGAGCTTACCTAGTGAGGACGTATAGAGAGAGAAGAGAAGAGGACCAAGGACAGAACCTTGGGGTACCCCTAGTTAGTGGAAGTGAGGGGGAGGTGGAGTCATGAGAGGAGACAGAGAATGAACGGTCAGAAAGGTAGGACGACAACCAAGAGAGGGCAGTGTTACGCAGACCAATGGAGTGAAGGATTTGCAGTAGGAGAGGATGGTCCACAGTGTCAAAAGCAGCAGAGAGATCAAGTAGAATAAGTAGAGAGTAGTGTCCCTTAGATTTAGCAGCATGGAGGTCATTGCATACTTTTGTAAGGGCAGTTTCAGTGGAGTGGAGAGGACGGAAGCCAGACTGGAATGGGTCAAGCAGTGAGTGTGAGGAAAGAAAGGAAGTAAGGCGGTTGTAGACAATACGCTCAAGGAGTTTGGAGGCAAAAGGGAGGATAGAGATGGGTCGGTAGTTGGAGAGAGTGTTTGGATCAAGGGTAGGTTTTTTAAGAATAGGAGAGATGAGAGCGTGCTTGAAGGCAGAGGGGACAGTGCCTGATGAGAGGGAGAGATTGAGAAGGTGGGAAAGATGGGAACAAGCAGAAGAAGAGAGGTGGCAAAGGAGGCGGGAGGGGATAGGGTCAAGTGGGGAGGTGGTGAGTGGACAGGAACGAATGAGGGCCATGACTTCCTCTCCAGATGCATGGGAGAAAGATGACAGAGTTGGTGCGAGGGATGGGGAGGGTTGGTAAGGGATGGGAGAAGGCTGGTTACTGATAGTCTGGTGTGATGTGATGTCCTGACGTATGGAGTCAATTTTGGATGTGAAGTAAGTGGCAAAGTCAAGAGCAGAGAGTGAGGAAGGGAGACGAGGTGGAGGTGGGCAGAGGAGTGAGTTGAGAGTGGCAAAGAGGCGCCGGGGGTTGGAAGACTGGGAGGAGATGAGGTTCTTGAAGTATGACTGTTTAGCAAGAGAAAGGGCAGCACTGAAGGATGAGAGCATAAGTTTGAAATGGAGGAAGTCTGCCTTAGAGCGTGATTTCCTCCAGTGTCGCTCAGCAGTACATGAGCATTTTTGCAGATATCTGGTGCATTTGGTGTGCCAGGGTTGAGGTGTTAATTTGCAAGGGTGAATAGTGGTTGGTGGAGCAACAGAGTCAAGAGCAGAAGTAAGGGAAGCATTGTATGTTGAAAGTGGCTTGTTCAGGGCATGAGAGAGAGAGAATAGGAGAGAGAAGTGAGTCAAACAGGGAGGAAAGGAATGTGGTGTCAATAGCTTCAATGTTACGCTTAGTGATGGTAGCCTTAGGAGGTAGAGATGGGGAAGTCGAGAGAGATAGGTTGAAGGAGAGCAGGTGGTGGTCAGAGAGGGGAAATGGGGAGTTGGAAAAATCAGAAATATCACAGCGGTGAGTGAAGACCAGATCCAGTGAGCTCCCATTCACATGGGAGGGTGAGGAGGTCCACTGGGAGAGACCAAGTGAAGAGGTGAGGTTAAGGAGTTTAGAGGCAGGGGATTGTGTGGGGATGTCAATAGGGATGTTGAAATCGCCTAGGATAATGGTGGGAATGTCAGAAGAGAGGAAGTGAGGAAGCCAGGAAGCAAAGTTGTCGATGAATTTGGAAGCAGTGCCAGGGGGGCGGTAAATGACAGCTACTCTAAGATGGACTGGTTGGAAGAGGCATATGGCGTGGACCTCAAATGTAGAGAATATAAGGGATGGTTCTGGTGGTATGAGTTGGTAGGAGTAACTAGAAGGTAAAAGGACCCCAACACCACCCCCATGGCGACCCCCAGGTCGGGGTGTGTGTGTGAATGTAAGGCCCCCAGCAGAGAGAGCAGCAGCAGAAGTAGTGTCAGAGGGCATAATCCAAGTTTCAGTAATGGCTAGTAGGTGTAGGGAGTTGGAAATGAAAAGGTCATGAGTGGGGACCAGTTTGTTACAAACAGATCTGGCATTCCAGAGGGCACAGGATAGGGGGTATGAGTTTGTGGGAGAGATGTGAATTAGATTTTCAGGGTTGCTGTAGCGATGAGGTGGGATTAACTTTGAGGGCAGGGATGATGAGAGAGTAGTGATGGTACGGGTGCCTGAGCTAGGAGGGGAAACTGCAGGAGGTGGGCAGGGAGGGAGGTCAGTGTGATGTGGATGGGGGTGTGGGGAGGTGACAGGGAAGGGAGAGAGAGAGCAGGGCTGAGTTGTGGGGTAGCAGGACCATGGGGCAGAGGTGAATGAAAGTGGGGTAACAGGAAAGGTGGGGGAAGGAAACAGAGGGATGGAGGGGAGACAGAGGAGGGGAGAGAGGAGGAGGTGGAGGAGACTAGTGGGGAAGGATAAAGATACATTATTAGGTAGACACTGAGTGATGTGGGGAGTATAAGAAAACCTTGACATAGTGTTAAGTAGGTAAATAGGTTGAAGTAGTGGAAGTAGGAGAGGAGACTGTAAAGCAATCTGAGCAGAAGAATTGCAGAAATGCAGGTGAGAAAAGCAGTGTAGGCTCAAGGGGTGTAGATTTAGTATGAAATGAGTCAAAAGCGTAGATAAAGTGGGTGCAGAAATGTATTTGGAGTGTAAGAAATGAAAGGATTGTGAGAGGTTTAAGAAGCAATGGTAATTATGTTAGATGTTTTAAGTGTTTGCAGGTAAAATTGCATTGGTGCAGCTGTGCTTAAAAAACAAAATTACAATAATACAGATACAGGCATTTGTAGGTGAAATGGATGGTTTATGAAATGTCCAAGTAAGGTAGTTCTGTGCTATGTAATCAGATGCAACAATCAGGAGGTGAGTGATCTGAGGAGTAAGTGACTCACATTTGTTATTAGTTCTTCAGTTTTCTTTGTTTTGTTAGATTGGTGTGCTTCTGTTTTCCTTCTTTTTCACTTCGATTGAACGCTGATTGAACACTGCTGTTATGTGTCAATTTTATCACGCTTTGATAAAAATGCACGCTTAGATCAATAAATGCACAGCCAAATGGCTTTGCACAGCCTACACCATTGGACTTAAGTAGAAGACTATTACAAGTGAAACCAGTAATTGAAATCTGTAACCACACCCCACCCCCTCAAATGCCAGGCAATAAATTACCTTAAAAACAACAACCAGGCATTCCACAAAGATTAAACTGGGTCTATATCATTCAAAACTTTAAAAAAGTACTTCAAAATCACATACTATGCAATAATGTTTCAATTTGCATAACCCAGCAGAATTAGCTTTGCATATATAGATATAGTGCAGCAGAATATATTGGTGGTTGTAGTCAATTGTAATTACCTGTAGGTGACAAGAAGAGAAGAAACGTCAATTCACAATCGATATCAGCTGAAGATAAATTAACGCTGATTGAACGCTGCTGTTATGTGTCAATTTTATCACGCTTTGATAAAAATGCACGCTTGGATCAATAAATGCACAGCCAAACGGCTTTGCACAGCCTACACCATTGGACTTAAGTAGAAGACTATTACAAGTGAAACCAATAATTGAAATCTGTAACCACACCCCACCCCCTCAAATGCCAGGCAATAAATTACCTTAAAAACAACAACCAGGCATTCCACAAAGATTAAACTGGGTCTATATCATTCAAAACTTTAAAAAAGTACTTAAAAATCACATACTATGCAATAATGTTTCAATTTGCATTACCCAGCAGGATTAGCTTTGCATATATAGATATAGTGCAGCAGAATATATTGGTGGTTGTAGTCAATTGTAATTACTCAGCAGAATTAGCTTTTCATATATAGATATAGTGCAGCAGAATATATTGGTGGTTGTAGTCAATTGTAATTACCCAGCAGAATTAGCTTTGCAAATATAGATATAGTGCAGCAGAATATATTGGTGGTTGTAGTCAATTGTAATTACCCAGCAGAATTAGCTTTGCATATATATAGTGCAGCAGAATATATTGGTGGTTGTAGTAAATTGTAATTACCCAGCAGCAGCTCTACTGCACTCAACATCACCAGTGCTCACAATATATATAATGCTATATACTATGCCATAGTGGTGCTTACTATATAACACCCCCTACTGCGTTCCCCCTGGCAATGAGCATGACACCCAGAGAGTGAAACCCCTGGCATTGAGCATGACACCCAGCACGTGAAACTCTTGGCATTGAGCAGTTTTTGTAAAAGTAATTAGAAGCTTTACTGTAGGGCATAGTGTATCACAGATATTGTGGTGAGTGACATAATATGTTCCAAAGGGCATTAATGTGTGGGGCTTAACATGGTGGAAATTACTGTACTTTTTTCCCTGTGGTGGCCGAGGTCTGTTGGTGCAGGGTCAAGAACTGGGGTGTAAGGTAGTCTTTGCCTGCAAGGCTACGCACATTTTATGGAGACCATACCCATACATTTAAGTGTGGCATATACCTGCGCTTGCTCGCGGGGTGAGAACATCTCCCTAATTGAATTCAGCGATATGAATAGAGGTTGTGCAGCAGCAAGCGCAGGTATATGCCACACTTATGGTAACATTGGATTTGCAGATATTTTCTTGCAGGGGTGTTTCTAAACAATTTGGCTTCAAATGCGAGATTTAAAAATGCGTGCCCCCCGCAACCATTGGCATTAAAAATTGTGCCCCTTCCCCATATATATATATATAAAAAAAACTATATTTGCGTGAGCGCTCCGGACGGGATGGGGGGGGGGGGGGCGTGACCTCGCAAAAATGGGTATGGTCTCCATAAAATGGGCGTAGCCTTGCAGGCAAAGACTACCTTACACCCCAGTTCTTGACCCTGCACCAACAGACCTCGGCCACCACAGGGAAAAAAGTACAGTAATTTCCACCATGTTAAGCCCCACACATTAATGCCCTTTGGAACATATTATGTCACTCACCACAATATCTGTGATACACTATGCCCTACAGTAAAGCTTCTAATTACTTTTACAAAAACTGCTCAATGCCAAGAGTTTCACGTGCTGGGTGTCATGCTCATTGCCAGGGGTTTCACTCTCTGGGTGTCATGCTCATTGCCAGGGGGAACGCAGTAGGAGGTGTTATATAGTAAGCACCACTATGGCATAGTATATAGCATTATATATATTGTGAGCACTGGTGATGTTGAGTGCAGTAGAGCTGCTGCTGGGTAATTACAATTTACTACAACCACCAATATATTCTGCTGCACTATATATATGCAAAGCTAATTCTGCTGGGTAATTACAATTGACTACAACCACCAATATATTCTGCTGCACTATATCTATATTTGCAAAGCTAATTCTGCTGGGTAATTACAATTGACTACAACCACCAATATATTCTGCTGCACTATATCTATATATGCAAAGCTAATTCTGCTGGGTAATGCAAATTGAAACAATATTGCATAGTATGTGATTTTTAAGTACTTTTTTAAAGTTTTGAATGATATAGACCCAGTTTAATCTTTGTGGAATGCCTGGTTGTTGTTTTTAAGGTAATTTATTGCCTGGCATTTGAGGGGGTGGGGTGTGGTTACAGATTTCAATTATTGGTTTCACTTGTAATAGTCTTCTACTTAAGTCCAATGGTGTAGGCTGTGCAAAGCCGTTTGGCTGTGCATTTATTGATCTAAGCGTGCATTTTTATCAAAGCGTGATAAAATTGACACATAGCAGCGTTCAATCAGCGTTAATTTATCTTCAGCTGATATCGATTGTGAATTGACGTTTCTTCTCTTCTTGTCACCTACAGGTAATTACAATTGACTACAACCACCAATATATTCTGCTGCACTATATCTATATATGCAAAGCTAATTCTGCTGGGTTATGCAAATTGAAACATTATTGCATAGTATGTGATTTTGAAGTACTTTTTTAATGTTTTGAATGATATAGACCCAGTTTAATCTTTGTGGAATGCCTGGTTGTTGTTTTTAAGGTAATTTATTGCCTGGCATTTGAGGGGGTGGAGTGTGGTTACAGATTTCAATTATTGGTTTCACTTGTAATAGTCTTCTACTTAAGTCCAATGGTGTAGGCTGTGCAAAGCCATTTGGCTGTGCATTTATTGATCTAAGCGTGCATTTTTATCAAAGCGTGCTAAAATTGACACATAACAACAGTGTTCAATCAGCGTTCAATCGAAGTGAAAAAGAAGGAAAACAGAAGCACACCAATCTAACAAAACAAAGAAAACTGAAGAACTAATAACAAATGTGAGTCACTTACTCCTCAGATCACTCACCTCCTGATTGTTGCATCTGATTACATAGCACAGAACTACCTTACTTGGACATTTCATAAACCATCCATTTCACCTACAAATGCCTGTATCTGTATTATTGTAATTTTGTTTTTTAAGCACAGCTGCACCAATGCAATTTTACCTGCAAACACTTAAAACATCTAACATAATTACCATTGCTTCTTAAACCTCTCACAATCCTTTCATTTCTTACACTCCAAATACATTTCTGCACCCACTTTATCTACGCTTTTGACTCATTTCATACTAAATCTACACCCCTTGAGCCTACACTGCTTTTCTCACCTGCATTTCTGCAATTCTTCTGCTCGGATTGCCTTACAGTCTCCTCTCCTACTTCCACTACTTCAACCTATTTACCTACTTAACACTATGTCAAGGTTTTCTTATACTCCCCACATCACTCAGTGTCTACCTAATAATGTATCTTTATCCTTCCCCACTAGTCTCCTCCACCTCCTCCTCTCTCCCCTCCTCTGTCTCCCCTCCATCCCTCTGTTTCCTTCCCCCACCTTTCCTGTTACCCCACTTTCATTCACCTCTGCCCCATGGTCCTGCTACCCCACAACTCAGCCCTGCTCCCTCTCTCCCTTCCCTGTCACCTCCCCACACCCCCATCCACATCACACTGACCTCCCTCCCTGCCCACCTCCTGCAGTTTCCCCTCCTAGCTCAGGCACCCGTACCATCACTACTCTCTCATCATCCCTGCCCTCAAAGTTAATCCCACCTCATCGCTACAGCAACCCTGAAAATCTAATTCACATCTCTCCCACAAACTCATACCCCCTATCCTGTGCCCTCTGGAATGCCAGATCTGTTTGTAACAAACTGGTCCCCACTCATGACCTTTTCATTTCCAACTCCCTACACCTACTAGCCATTACTGAAACTTGGATTATGCCCTCTGACACTACTTCTGCTGCTGCTCTCTCTGCTGGGCGCCTTACATTCACACACACACCCCGACCTGGGGGTTGCCATGGGGGTGGTGTTGGGGTCCTTTTACCTTCTAGTTACTCCTACCAACTCATACCACCAGAACCATCCCTTATATTCTCTACATTTGAGGTCCACGCCATATGCCTCTTCCAACCAGTCCATCTTAGAGTAGCTGTCATTTACCGCCCCCCTGGCACTGCTTCCAAATTCATCGACAACTTTGCTTCCTGGCTTCCTCACTTCCTCTCTTCTGACATTCCCACCATTATCCTAGGCGATTTCAACATCCCTATTGACATCCCCACACAATCCCCTGCCTCTAAACTCCTTAACCTCACCTCTTCACTTGGTCTCTCCCAGTGGACCTCCTCACCCTCCCATGTGAATGGGAGCTCACTGGATCTGGTCTTCACTCACCGCTGTGATATTTCTGATTTTTCCAACTCCCCATTTCCCCTCTCTGACCACCACCTGCTCTCCTTCAACCTATCTCTCTCGACTTCCCCATCTCTACCTCCTAAGGCTACCATCACTAAGCGTAACATTGAAGCTATTGACACCACATTCCTTTCCTCTCTGTTTGACTCACTTCTCTCTCCTATTCTCTCTCTCTCATGCCCTGAACAAGCCACTTCCACATACAATGCTTCCCATACTTCTGCTCTTGACTCTGTTGCTCCACCAACCACTATTCACCCTTGCAAATTAACACCTCAACCCTGGCACACCAAATGCACCAGATATCTGCAAAAATGCTCATGTACTGCTGAGCGACACTGGAGGAAATCACGCTCTAAGGCAGACTTCCTCCATTTCAAACTTATGCTCTCATCCTTCAGTGCTGCCCTTTCTCTTGCTAAACAGTCATACTTCAAGAACCTCATCTCCTCCCAGTCTTCCAACCCCCGGCGCCTCTTTGCCACTCTCAACTCACTCCTCTGCCCACCTCCACCTCGTCTCCCTTCCTCACTCTCTGCTCTTGACTTTGCCACTTACTTCACATCCAAAATTGACTCCATACGTCAGGACATCACATCACACCAGACTATCAGTAACCAGCCTTCTCCCATCCCTTACCAACCCTCCCCATCCCTCGCACCAACTCTGTCATCTTTCTCCCATGCATCTGGAGAGGAAGTCATGGCCCTCATTCGTTCCTGTCCCCTCACCACCTCCCCACTTGACCCTATCCCCTCCCGCCTCCTTTGCCACCTCTCTTCTTCTGCTTGTTCCCATCTTTCCCACCTTCTCAATCTCTCCCTCTCATCAGGCACTGTCCCCTCTGCCTTCAAGCACGCTCTCATCTCTCCTATTCTTAAAAAACCTACCCTTGATCCAAACACTCTCTCCAACTACCGACCCATCTCTCTCCTCCCTTTTGCCTCCAAACTCCTTGAGCGTATTGTCTACAACCGCCTTACTTCCTTTCTTTCCTCACACTCACTGCTTGACCCATTCCAGTCTGGCTTCCGTCCTCTCCACTCCACTGAAACTGCCCTTACAAAAGTATGCAATGACCTCCATGCTGCTAAATCTAAGGGACACTACTCTCTACTTATTCTACTTGATCTCTCTGCTGCTTTTGACACTGTGGACCATCCTCTCCTACTGCAAATCCTTCACTCCATTGGTCTGCGTAACACTGCCCTCTCTTGGTTGTCGTCCTACCTTTCTGACCATTCATTCTCTGTCTCCTCTCATGACTCCACCTCCCCCTCACTTCCACTAACTGTAGGGGTACCCCAAGGTTCTGTCCTTGGTCCTCTTCTCTTCTCTCTCTATACGTCCTCACTAGGTAAGCTCATTAGTTCTTTTGGTTTCCAATATCATCTCTATGCTGATGACACTCAAATCTATCTTTCCTCTCCAGACCTCTCCCCTACTCTCCTCACTCATATCTCCAACTGTCTCTCTGCTATCTCTTCCTGGATGTCCCAGCGCTTTCTTAAATTTAACATGTCTAAGACCGAGCTGATCATCTTCCCTCCCTCCCGCATAATCTCACCTCCTACAATCTCATTATCTATTAATGGCACTACTATCTCCTCTACCCCCCAAGCGCGCTGTCTTGGAGTAATCCTTGACTCCTCCCTCTCCTTCAAACCACACATTCAGCACCTCTCACAAACCTGCCGTTTTCATCTAAAAAATATTTCCAGGATCAGACCCTTTCTGACCCAGGATGCTACTAAGACTCTTATCCACTCACTGGTCATCTCCAGACTGGACTGCTGTAATCTCTTCCTGACTGGCATTCCTGACAAATACCTCTCTCCACTCCAATCTATCCTCAATGCTGCTGCCCGGCTCATTTTCCTCACCAAACGCACTACGTCCACCTCTCCTCTCTTACTAGTCCTTCACTGGCTCCCCTTCCCTTTCAGAATCCATTTCAAGCTTCTCACACTTGCTTACAAAGCCCTCACCCACTCCTCTCCCATCTACATCTCTGATCTTATCTCGCTTTACACTCCCACCCGTCCTCTTCGCTCTGCTAATGCACACCGACTCTCCTGCCTACGGATTACTTCCTCCCACTCCTACCTCCAAGATTTTTCACGTGCTGCACCACTTCTCTGGAATTCCCTACCTCTCCCCCTCAGACTCTCCACCTCTCTACAAAACTTCAAACGGGCTCTCAAGACCCACTTCTTCACCAAACCCAGCCAAATCTCATCCTAAACCTCTGTTCCATGCTCTCTATGTACCCCATCTGTCTCACCCCTGTCTGTCTACCCCTCCCTTTTAGAATGTAAGCTCTCACGAGCAGGGCCCTCTTCCCTCATGTGCTTACTCTTTTCTTACTTTAATAATCTTCAGCTGCACCAAATCCAGCAGTCTTCTGCCACCTGATACTTATTCCAGTGTCATCTGCTGATGTAGCTATGTTTATTTACCCTGTACTTGTCCTATATTGTCGTCAACTGTAAGTTGCTGTTTTCCTGTTTGATTATTTGTTTATGTACTCTGTAATTGGGCACTGCGGAACCCTTGTGGCGCCATATAAATAAAGGATAATAATAATAATAAATAATATAATATATAGCATTACGGTACAGTAGGCCACTGCTCTACCTACCTCTGTGTCGTCAAGTATACTATCCATCCATACCTGTGGTGCATTTTAGAAAAAAACATGTCTCGGCAGAGCAATCTATAAATCCATCATTTTTCAGACAGCAACAGTGGGTATTGTCATAGTCACCCAATCCATCACTTTTATAGGGTTACATCCACCCACATGCTACAGCCTGTCTCAATAATTTTACTGTCACGCTGTGTGTGTTTGTGTTTTTATTTGGGTATTTTTTGTTGTTGTAGAACTACAGGTACCAACAAGCCCGTTATTTCCCCGCCTGCTGGTACTTGAGGTTCTCCAAGTACCAGCAAGCGGGGGAGGCTTGCTGGGCCTTGTAGTTTCACAACGAAAAAACGATATTCTTTTTTTACACACATGGCTATGAGCCCGGCACCCACCACCCAGGGGTGCTGGGGACAGCCTCGGGCTTCACCCCTGGCCCTTGGGTGCCTCGAGGGGAGGAACCTCTTGATTTAAGGGGTCCCCACTCCTCCAGGGAACCCCGGCCAGGGGTGACTAGTTGGAGGGGTAATGCCAGGGCCGCAGGGACCTACATAAAAGTGTCCCCCGGCTGTGGCATTATCTCTCTGGCTAGTGGAGCCCGGTGCTGGTTTTAAAAATATGGGGGACCCCTACATCTATTGTCCCACGTATTTTTGGAACCTGGACCGGTCTAAGAGCCCGGTGCTGGTTGTCTAAATATGGGGAACCCCTGTCCAATTTTTCCCCCAGTATTTAAATAACCAGGACCGGCTCAAAGAGCCCGAGGCTGGTTATACTAAGGAGGGGGGACCTCACGCATTTTTTTTAACCCATTCAGACCCTTCTCCTTTAAGTTAATGGAAGCCCTGGACAACAAAATTGCATTCATGTCCTCCTCCCTCACCCTTCCCAGTCCCAAACACTCATTTTTTTTTTCTTTAAAAATTTATAATATATAACGAGAACAATGAGCAGGCAGGCAGCGGGCATTGGCGGCATCGGACTGAGATAGAAATTAGTGGTGGAGGGCTGGGTCAGTTGATTGTGGGCGAGTTTGTAAGCCATTGGCGGTGGCAGCGGGTATCGGCTCAGAGGCAGTAGCGGGCATTGGCTAAGGGTCATCGGCAGGATTCGGCGGACATTATGGCTGTAGTGCCTCACTAGCCACTGACCTCACCGCACGCCACTGTGGGACAGATGTAACATGCAGAGAGAGGTAGATTTGGGAGGGGGAATGTCCTAGCATAACTGTTAATTGCAGTGTAATACTGTAATTCAGCTGTGCAGCATTTGTGGCTAAATGTCAAAGAAGCCAGTATTTACCCTGCATGCAAAACAATAAATGTATTTGAACATACCTCCCAACTATCCCAATTTTTGCAGGACAGTCACTTTTTTGGGGAATGTCCAGCTAACCCAAACAACCCCCCCCCCCTTCCCATGGGGAAGGGGGGGGGGGTGGAAGGCTCCCTGTAGCTTGTTGCTCTGCAAATATGCACATTGTGGGTAATTCAGACCTGATCGCTAGGGTGTGTTTTTTGCATCCCTGTAATCAGGTAGTTGTCGCCTACAGCGGAAGGGAAAATTTGCTGTGCAGGTGTGTGATCACATGTGCACAAGAGCTGCACAGCTCAGCACTTACTCAGCCATTGAGGTGACGTCACAAATCCTCCCACAAAACGCCGGGTCCCTCCAGTGTTTTTCTGGACACTCCCTAGACACATTCAGTTGCCACCCACACAAACACCCTCTTCTTGTCAATCTTCTTGTGATCTCCGGACCGTCGCACTTACGCATTGTGGCGCATACGCATGTGCAGTGCAAACCAGATTGCCCGCTGGGTGAAAATAAATTGAAGCGATCTGGTCTGAATAAGCCTCAATCTCTATTCACGGGAGACAGAGGGGCTGGGGCATGGCCAGCAGCTCACAGAGCACCTATAATGACAAAAATGGGAGACATGGCTCATGATCGCGATATACCTGCGAAGGTACGCCCTCTACTGATTGACAGGCAGAGGCATTCGTATTTTCTGCGGGGCACCCGGAGAAAATGTAGGCACACGCACAGGATGGACCCTGCGTATATGCCCCCATCCTCTTCATAGTTTTTGTGGTTGGAACGCGTATTACGATCCAAACTGAATTAGGCCCTATGTCTTATATACACGAGCAGTGTGAAAACATCAATCGATGGGGGTAATTCCAAGTTGATCGCAGCAGGAATTTTGTTAGCAGTTGGGCAAAACCATGTGTACTGCAGGGGAGGCAGATATAACATGTGCAGAAAGAGTTAGATTTGGGTGAGTTATTTTGTTTCTGTGCAGGGTAAATACTGACTGCTTTATTTTTACACTGCAAATTAGATTGCAGATTGAACACACCACACCCAAATCTAACTCTCTCTGCACATGTTAAATCTGCCTTCCCTGCAGTGCACATAGGTGGTCATTCCGAGTTGTTCGCTCGGTAATTTTCTTCGCATCGCAGCGATTTTCCGCTTAATGCGCATGCGCAATGTTCACACTGCGACTGCGCCAAGTAAATTTGCTATGCAGTTAGGAATATTACTCACGGTTTTTTCATCGTTCTGGTGATCGTAATGTGATTGACAGGAAGTGGGTGTTTCTGGGCGGAAACAGGCCATTTTAGGGGCGTGTGGGAAAAAATGCTACCGTTTCTGGGAAAAACGCGGGAGTGGCTGGAGAAACGGAGGAGTGTCTGGGCGAACGCTGGGTGTGTTTGTGACGTCAAACCAGGAACGACAAGCACTGAACTGATCGCACTGGCAGAGTAAGTCTCGAGCTACTCAGAAACTGCACAGAGATGTCTTATCGCAATATTGCAAATCTTTCGTTCGCAATTTTAAGATGCTAAGATTCACTCCCAGTAGGCGGCAGCTTAGCGTGTGCAATGCTGCTAAAAGCAGCTTGCGAGCGAACAACTCGGAATGAGGGCCATGGGGGGTAATTCTGAGTTGATCGCAGCAGGATTTTTGTTAGCAGTTGGGCAAAACCATGTGCACTGCATTTACGAACAGATGATTTTTTATATAAATTTTAAAATGTTAGTAAATGTGTGTTTTTTTTTCAACCTGGAAGCCCAACATCGATTAAGATCGATCTTAAATAGACCCCTGGGTTTTAAGGATAACCATGGTTGAGTCCAATGGTTAATTCACATTGACCGAAGTTCTAATTAAGTCACCTGTGCTCAAGCATGATATCCTTAAAATCTGGATTGCAATGACAGCATTTTGGAACTATGCCTAAGGGTTTAATTTTTACATTTATCCACTGACAATAAATCTACCTACAATATCCCTGTAACTGTTATGATTACAGTATTTCACTAAATAATTTAATTTGCTGAACCTTCTGTAAAAAGAAATATTAAGCTGCTGTAATTCCCAGATGCAGCAAATTTGTTAGCTAGTGGGCAAAACCATGTGCACTGCAGGGTTGGGGGGGGGCAGATATAACATTTGCAGAGAGATTTAGGTGGGTTATATTGTTTGTGTGCAGGGTAAATACTGGCTGTTTTGTTTTTACACTGCAATTTAGATTTCAGTTTGAACACACCGCACCAAAATCTAACTCTCTCTGCACATATTATACACCCCCCCCCCCCTGCAGTGTACATGGTTTTAGCTAATAAATTTGCTGCTGTGATCAGATCTGGGTTAAGCCCTATGTATTTGGCACTGGCAAAGGGTTAGAGGCCTTGCTGTAGAGCTCACACCTTTCTTATCATGCATTGTAATATTTCCTATGTCCTGATGTTGTGCTCTCTGCTCCATCCAAGTAAACAGCAATGTAGCATGGCTATCAAAGAGCGTGAAGATTGCAGATTTCCTGGGATTAATGCTAAGGAATGCTATTCCAGAGGCTGCTGCTTTAATTCAAGTGTCACTGGGGTTAAATGGTGTTTTTACCTTAAAAACACAGGTAGAGTATATAGTACAGTGGTAAAGTGGGAGCATGTAGTGCTATTGATTACAGATTTGATGGAGCTTAAACATGGATAAGGTCCATGGCTCTAAGAGTTTATCTTGTGTATCCTTTATTCTTAGTCATGGTCAGATAAGATTAGAAAATACCATTTAAGTGGAAATTTCCTGTTAGCTGTTTTTCAGTTTGCTCAACTGTCTGATTAACTGGTCCTAAAAAAGGACCAAAGGAGCTAAATTGCCCTGTGATCTAGCTAAATTGCCCCAGTTAAAAAAAAAAAAAACTAAGCTGCTGTAATTCCTGGATGTTTCCTTACTGCATCAACAGGAAGTGACAAGAAACAATGTAATGTGGAACCGTACAGCAGAAGGGATTGCGGCTACCCCACAATAAGTGCAGCGGAATGTAAGAAGAGGAATTGTTGCTTTGACTGCAGCATTCCCGGGGTTAACTGGTGTTTCTTCAAGTCACAAGGTATGGAGCTGCTGTATAGTTACTCGCAAGTCAGTAGTTGTATGATGCTCACACCTGTTAAACTGGATACACACAGAATGCCCTACACAGGGGGTGAAATGAGCGCCCCAGCCCCCGTACGCTCAGCACACATCACGCTGTGCTGAGCGGGGGCAGAGATGTGTGCTGAGCAGTTCGCTCAGCACACATCTCTCCCCAAAATCGGGCCGTGAATACGGACCTTTAAACTGGATCCACACTTAGATTATCTGTCCAATTTTTTTTTCTAGTTGAAACAAAATTATGCTAATATGTGGCAGCAAATGACAATTGACCATTTGCTCACAAACACTGGAAAACATCCAAAAATGGTCATTTAGATAAATTGGTTAAATCCATTTCATTTAGCTAATTTATCCAAACTACCTTTATTGTATCTTTGTGGGTGAATGATGTGTGGGTCAGTGTTGAGGGTGGTGGAGGAGATGGGTAATAGGCACAGCAGGGTGTGGACAGTCAAATAGTGTGCTTAGAGGTTCAGAGTCATTGTATGAGACTCTGGCAACAGTGACTTGATGAGTCTGGTGTCCATAGGGTGGGACGCATTAACCTTTTTATGCTATTGAAATAGTTCTCCTCCTGACCGACGCAGTTCCTTGCTCCGAGGTTGGTGTATTGTCCTGTTGCAGCGCCTCTCCACTGTGGTCACAGTGAGCTGTGTGGTGTTGCTGGCGCATGCCAATCTCCCCCCAACCTCCCTCTTGCATTTCAGACCTACGTACGCATGATGGGATCTTGTATGATATGCGCGTGTGCTGTAGAGATGAAAGTGGGGGTGAGGAGGCAGATCGTGAGATGGGGAAACTTTGTGGACTGTTAGCGAAGGGGAGCACTGGGCAATCTGAGTTGCAAAGAGGGCAGCAGAAAAGGTTATTGCATGTGCACTGGTGACAGGTCCATCCTTGGTGGCTAGCCTCAGTGGTAAAGGGGTACATGAGCTAGTGTCCCTTGGCCAGCCATGTACCATGGCCACCTCCCTACCTCCTATATATTCTCCCTGATCTGTCACTTTGTTACGGTCTGCTGCTGGCACTGGTGTATCGTCCTGCAGATGCCGTCTCCGCCCATTGCTGTGACTTCCCCCAGAGTTAGCCACACAGAGTGATAGATCTGGAAAATATATAGGAGATCATTACTTTCACTTGCAGCCTACCTTATTTTTTGCAGCCTAGCATGCTCCTGACCCCTTCTCTCACTAATACTTATACAACATTCATGAACTCATCTTAAGGTTTCTTTATTATTCAGTCACACTGTCTTGGATCCAAACCATTTCCTGTGGCATTGCAGTCAAACAATTGAGCTATTTACCCTTGCATAGAAAGGTATAATCTAAGCTAGAGAATTCTATTTGGAGCTCACCTTGTACTTTGTGAAGAAATAATCAGCTTTGTGGCTGAGCAGATATATGGAGTGTGTGGCTGCACACTGCATAGATCTGCTGAGTTGCAATGCTAATAATTTTTTTTTTGCAAAGTACCAATAGCTTCATTGTGAAGGTGGAAAGAAGGGTGTTACGGCATGGAATGTACAAACTGCGAGACCCTGCTGGTAGCGCCTTTGTCTATTTAGTAGGAAGGGCACGTAACAGCCGGGGGGCAATGGAGGAAGCCCCTTTAGGGCTGGAGCCCGGCGGCAACTGACTCCGTTGTCTCTTGCAGTTCCGCCCCTGGACTAGAGGAATGGTCAAGAACATGGCAACATTTAATGCCAAAAAATGCAAAATCATACACGTCTCAAAAATGCAAAGGCTAACTATAATATTAAGGGCATTATAATGGCAAGAGGAAAGCTATCTAAGTATTACTATTTCAGGTGAGCAATGTAACAAAGCAATAGGAAAGGCAAGTCAGATGCTTGTTTGCATAGGTTAAAGAACCAGTAGCAGAAAAAAGTAATACAGGTTGAGTATCCCATATCCAAATATTTCGAAATACGGAATATTCCGAAATACGGACTTTTTTGAGTGAGACTGAGATAGTGAAACCTTTGTGTTTTGATGGCTCAGTGTACACAAACTTTGTTTAATACTCAAAGTTATTAAAAATATTGTATTAAATTAACTTCAGACTGTGTGTATAAGGTGTATATGAAACATAAATGAATTCTGTGAATGTACACACACTTTGTTTAATGCACAAAGTTATAAAAAATATTGGCTAAAATGACCTTCAGGCTGTGTGTATAAGGTGTATATGAAACATAAATGCATTCTGTGCTTAGATTTAGGTCCCATCACCATAATATCTCGTTATGGTATGCAATTATTCCAAAATACAGAAAAATCCGATATCCAAAATTCCTCTGGTCCCAAGCATTTTGGATAAGGGATACTCAACCTGTAATGCCACTGTATAGGTCCTTGGTACAGCCACATTTAGAATCCTGTGTTCAGTTCCAGAAGCCATATCTCCAGAAGGCTGTAAATACATTAGGGCAACTAAAATTGTGCATGGCCTACATCACAAAACTTACCTGGAAATACTAAAAAATGTTGATGTGTATAGTTTGGAGAAGGGAAGAGGGAACATACAGTAATAGAAACATTTAAATATTTAGGGAGGAATGTAATAGGGTGTGAGAATCAGAAAGTGAGAGATTTTGTGTTTTTTCCTGTTGTTTTTTTTTTTTTATTGTTTGTTTTTTAAAGTGGCAATCCTTTACATGGCAAAACCAGGTTGATATTTGCCACCGTGGGCATGTGTAGAAGGGGCACTGCTACTGTTGGCATTATGTGTGTAAGCTGCACTGATATGGTGGTTATGTGTATAAAGGGCACTGCGACTGTGGGTATTATTATTATTATTATTATTATTATTACATGCGGTGTAATGACAATAAGATAGTGCTACTGTGTGGCGTATTTTGATTTGGGGTGCTATTGTGTGGCCATGGCCCTTCCTTGTGATACCACACCTTCTTTTTTTAAGGAGCGCACTGTCCCTTTATTAAGTATTGGAGAGAGGGCCCAAATTAATAGTTTGCAGGGAGGCGCCAAACACCCTAGCACTGGCCCTTTGGTAGGGGACAGGATTTGCTTCTGCTTGTGCACATATGTTATGATTGCCAGCCAACAGCACTGGTTTTGCCTATAACACTAACTATAAATATTTTGAATTGGTCCTGGACCACCAATCCAAGGCACCCCTGCAAGTGTCCTGAGGCACCCCAGGGTGCAGTTTGAGAACCACTGGTCTAGTGAGTACCCAGGATAATTATTGTAGCTGGTCTGCGGGTAACAGCTCTCAGATCCACTTCTAGAAAAAATGCAGCAATGTAATTTGAGTGACAAACTGCAGAGATGAACCCTTTCTGTGACTGCTGCACAGGGATCACACAAACTCTATTCATAGGGCTGACTTCACTTAGGGGAGATGTTCTCACCCCGCAAAGAAGTGCGAGTATATACCGCACTTACGGTACCATTGGATTTACAGATATTTTCTTGCAATACACTATGGGGGTCATTCTGAGTTGATTGCTCGCTAGCAGTTTTTAGCAGCCATGCAAACGCATTGTCGCTGCCCACTGGAGAGTGTATATTCACTTTGGAGAAGTGCGAATACTTGAGTAGCAGAGCGCCTGCAAAATCGTTTCAAAATAAGACCAGCACTGTAGTTACACTTCGTGTGCGTTGATTCTAACAACCGAGGGACGGCTTTTGATGTCACACACCCATCCAGCGAATGCCCAGCCACGTCTGCATTTCTTCTGCCATGCCTGCATTTTTCCAAGCACTCCCTGAAAACGGTCAGTTGACACCCAGAAACGCCCTCTTTCTGTCAATCTCCTTGTGGCCTGTTCTGTGATTGGAATAATCGCTAGAACTTGTGCAAAACCACAATGGACTTTGTACCCGTACGATGCGCATGCACATTACGGAGCATGCGCATGCACAGATTAGCCATTTTTTTTCAACTGATTGCTACGCAGCGAACAATGGCAGCAAGCGATCAACTCGGAATGACCCCCTATATACATAGAAACATGGATTTTTACTGCAGGAATTATGGTTAGTTTAGGGGTATCGGTTAGGGTCAACAGAGGTGTAGCTAGGGGTCCAAGCGCCCCTGGCAAAGTAAGGGACTGGCGCCCCCCCTTTCGATAAAGCATTGCAGTCCATTGGCGGTTACCATGTTGGAGCCACAGCAACTGACCCCCTCCCCCACACGCTGCCCTACATCATCGGCTGGGATTCACTGTTGGTGTGAAGCCACTGGGAACATTCTGGTAGCATTAGCAGCAGTCTGTGTCATAGATAGGGAAGGCAGAAGGTTAACTAGCTAATAGCAGTCTGTTGGCAGCAGAGGCTGGGCGGGGGGCTGAGAATGAGCCAACGCTGATCAGTGTCCAGTCTGCTCAGACAAAAATATTTTGTGATCAGGGCTGGTTCTAGACCAAAGGAGCCAATGGCAAAAATTTCCTTTGGCACCCCCCCCCCCACACACACACACACACACACACACACACACACAAACAAACACACCCACCAAAAAAGAACATATCCCAGTTTAACATAACGCTATGTGGTGCAAGGTGTGGAGCTGGTCACTTGTATCAGACCTCTGACATTTGCCTTTTCACCCATATTGCATACTTTTTCTTGCAGGTTGTGTCTTAATTCAAGAAGTGTTCTAAGTACTTCAGCTTAGTATCTTTACTGACCCCTCTTTACCCCACACTACATAACTGACCCCTCTATACCCTACACTACATCACTGACCTTTCTATAACCATCACTGCATTACTGACCCCCTAGAGATGTGCACTTGAAATTTTTCGGGTTTTGTGTTTTGGTTTTGGGTTCGGTTCCGCGGCCGTGTTTTGGGTTCGACAGCGTTTTGGCAAAACCTCACCGAATTTTTTTTGTCGGATTCGGGTGTGTTTTGGATTCGGGTGTTTTTTTCAAAAAACACTAAAAAACAGCTTAAATCATAGAATTTGGGGGTCATTTTGATCCCAAAGTATTATTAACCTCAAAAACCATAAATTTCCACTCATTTTCAGTCTATTCTGAACGCCTCACACCTCACAATATTATTTTTAGTCCTAAAATTTGCACCGAGGTCGCTGGATGACTAAGCTAAGCGACCCTAGTGGCCGACACAAACACCTGGCCCATCTAGGAGTGGCACTGCAGTGTCACGAAGGATGGCCCTTCCAAAAAACACTCCCCAAACAGCACATGATGCAAAGAAAAAAAGAGGCGCAATGAGGTAGCTGTGTGAGTAAGCTAAGCGACCCTAGCGGCCGACACAAACACCTGGCCCATCTAGGAGTGGCACTGCAGTGTCACGCAGGATGGCCCTTCCAAAAAACACTCCCCAAACAGCATATGATGCAAAGAAAAAAAGAGGCGCAATGAGGTAGCTGTGTGAGTAAGATAAGCGACCCTAGTGGCCGACACAAACACCTGGCCCATCTAGGAGTGGCACTGCAGTGTCACGCAGGATGGCCCTTCCAAAAAACACTCCCCAAACAGCACATGACGCAAAGAAAAAAAGAGGCGCAATGAGGTAGCTGTGTGAGTAAGATAAGCGACCCTAGTGGCCGACACAAACACCTGGCCCATCTAGGAGTGGCACTGCAGTGTCACGCAGGATGGCCCTTCAAAAAAATACTCCCCAAACAGCACATGACGCAAAGAAAAATGAAAGAAAAAAGAGGTGCAAGATGGAATTGTCCTTGGGCCCTCCCACCCACCCTTATGTTGTATAAACAGGACATGCACACTTTAACCAACCCATCATTTCAGTGACAGGGTCTGCCACACGACTGTGACTGAAATGACGGGTTGGTTTGGACCCCCACCAAAAAAGAAGCAATTAATCTCTCCTTGCACAAACTGGCTCTACAGAGGCAAGATGTCCACCTCATCATCATCCTCCGATACATCACCGTGTACATCCCCCTCCTCACAGATTATCAATTCGTCCCCACTGGAATCCACCATCTCAGCTCCCTGTGTACTTTGTGGAGGCAATTGCTGCTGGTCAATGTCTCCACGGAGGAATTGATTATAATTCATTTTAATGAACATCATCTTCTCCACATTTTCTGGAAGTAACCTCTTACGCCGATTGCTGACAAGGTGAGCGGCGGCACTAAACACTCTTTCGGAGTACACACTTGTGGGAGGGCAACTTAGGTAGAATAAAGCCAGTTTGTGCAAGGGCCTCCAAATTGCCTCTTTTTCCTGCCAGTATAAGTACGGACTGTCTGACGTGCCTACTTGGATGCGGTCACTCATATAATCCTCCACCATTCTTTCAATGGGGAGAGAATCATATGCAGTGCCAGTAGACGACATGTCCGACTCCGTAATCGTTGTCAGGTCCTTCAGTCCGGACCAGATGTCAGCATCAGCAGTCGCTCCAGACTGCCCTGCATCACCGCCAGCGGGTGGGCTCGGAATTCTGAGCCTTTTCCTCGCACCCCCAGTTGCGGGAGAATGTGAAGGAGGAGATGTTGACAGGTCGCGTTCCGCTTGACTTGACAATTTTGTCACCAGCAGGTCTTTGAACCCCAGCAGACTTGTGTGTGCCGGAAAGAGAGATCCAAGGTAGGTTTTAAATCTAGGATCGAGCACGGTGGCCAAAATGTAGTGCTCTGATTTCAACGGATTGACCACCCGTGAATCCTTGTTAAGCGAATTAAGGGCTCCATCCACAAGTCCCACATCCCTAGCGGAATCGCTCTGTGTTAGCTCCTCCTTCAATGTCTCCAGCTTCTTCTGCAAAAGCCTGATGAGGGGAATGACCTGACTCAGGCTGGCAGTGTCTGAACTGACTTCACGTTTGGCAAGTTCAAAGGGCAGCAGAACCTTGCACAACGTTGAAATCATTCTCCACTGCGCTTGAGACAGGTGCATTCCACCTCCTATATCGTGCTCAATTGTATAGGCTTGAATGGCCTTTTGCTGCTCCTCCAACCTCTGAAGCATATATAGGGTTGAATTCCACCTCGTTACCACTTCTTGCTTCAGATGATGGCAGGGCAGGTTCAGGCGTTTTTGGTGTTGGTCCAGTCTTCTGTACGTGGTGCCTGTACGCCGAAAGTGTCCCGCAATTCTTCTGGCCACCGACAACATCTCTTGCATGCCCCTCTCGTTTTTTAAATAATTCTGCACCACCAAATTCAAGGTATGTGCAAAACATGGGACGTGCTGGAATTTGCCCATATTTAATGCACACACAATATTGCTGGCGTTGTCCGATGCCACAAATCCACAGGAGAGTCCAATTGGGGTAAGCCCTTCCGCGATGATCTTCCTCAGTTGCCGTAAGAGGTTTTCAGCTGTGTGCGTATTCTGGAAACCGGTGATACAAAGCGTAGCCTGCCTAGGAAATAGTTGGCGTTTGCGAGATGCTGCTACTGGTGCCGCCGCTGCTGTTCTTGCGGCGGGAGTCCATACATCTACCCAGTGGGCTGTCAGTCATATAGTCCTGACCCTGCCCTGTTCCACTTGTCCACATGTCCGTGGTTAAGTGGACATTGGGTACAGCTGCATTTTTTAGGACACTGGTGAGTCTTTTTCTGACGTCCGTGTACATTCTCGGTATCGCCTGCCTAGAGAAGTGGAACCTAGATGGTATTTGGTAACGGGGGCACACTACCTCAAGAAATTGTCTAGTTCCCTGTGAACGAACGGCGGATACCGGACGCACGTCTAACACCAACATAGTTGTCAAGGCCTCAGTTATCCGCTTTGCAACAGGATGACTGCTGTGATATTTCATCTTCCTCGCAAAGGACTGTTGGACAGTCAATTGCTTGGTGGAAGTAGTAAAAGTGGGCTTACGACTTCCCCTCTGGGATGACCATCGACTCCCAGCAGCAACAACAGCAGCGCCAGCAGCAGTAGGCGTTACACGCAAGGATGCATCGGAGGAATCCCAGGCAGGAGAGGACTCGTCAGAATTGCCAGTGACATGGCCTGCAGGACTATTGGCATTCCTGGGGAAGGAGGAAATTGACACTGAGGGAGTTGGTGGGGTGGTTTGCGTGAGCTTGGTTACAAGAGGAAGGGATTTACTGGTCAGTGGACTGCTTCCGCTGTCGCCCAAAGTTTTTGAACTTGTCACTGACTTATTATGAATGCGCTGCAGGTGACGTATAAGGGAGGATGTTCCGAGGTGGTTAACGTCCTTACCCCTACTTATTACAGCTTGACAAAGGCAACACACGGCTTGACACCTGTTGTCCGCATTTCTGTTGAAATACTTCCACACCGAAGAGCTGATTTTTTTGGTATTTTCACCAGGCATGTCAATGGCCATATTCCTCCCACGGACAACAGGTGTCTCCCCGGGTGCCTGACTTAAACAAACCACCTCACCATCAGAATCCTCCTGGTCAATTTCCTCCCCAGCGCCAGCAACACCCATATCCTCCTCATCCTGGTGTACTTCAACACTGACATCTTCAATCTGACTATCAGGAACTGGACTGCGGGTGCTCCTTCCAGCACTTGCAGGGGGCGTGCAAATGGTGGAAGGCGCATGCTCTTCACGTCCAGTGTTGGGAAGGTCAGGCATCGCAACCGACACAATTGGACTCTCCTTGTGGATTTGGGATTTCGAAGAACGCACAGTTCTTTGCTGTGCTTTTGCCAGCTTGAGTCTTTTCATTTTTCTAGCGAGAGGTTGAGTGCTTCCATCCTCATGTGAAGCTGAACCACTAGCCATGAACATAGGCCAGGGCCTCAGCCGTTCCTTGCTACTCCGTGTGGTAAATGGCATATTGGCAAGTTTACGCTTCTCCTCCGACAATTTTATTTTAGATTTTTGAGTCCTTTTTTTACTGATATTTGGTGTTTTGGATTTTACATGCTCTGTACTATGACATTGGGCATCGGCCTTGGCAGACAACGTTGCTGGCATTTCATCGTCTCGGCCATGACTAGTGGCAGCAGCTTCAGCACGAGGTGGAAGTCGATCTTGATCTTTCCCTATTTTTGGAACCTCAACATTTTTGTTCTCCATATTTTAATAGGCACAACTAAAAGGCACCTCAGGTAAACAATGGAGATGGATGGATACTAGTATACTTATGGATGACGAGCGACTGCCGACACAGAGGTAGCTACAGCCGTGGACTACCGTACTGTGTCTGCTGCTAATATAGACTGGATGATAATGAGATAAAAATAAAATATATATATATATCACACTAGTACTGCAGCCGGACAGGTATATATTATGTAATGACGGACCTGCTGGACACTGTCAGCCCTGCAGACTCCTAAAGTAAGCTACTAGTATCAAGAAGATAGAAAAAAAAAAAAAACCACGGGTAGGTGGTATACAATTATGGATGGACGAGCGACTGCCGACACAGAGGTAGCTACAGCCGTGGACTACCGTACTGTGTCTGCTGCTAATATAGACTGGATGATAATGAGATAAAATTAAAATATATATATATATATATATATATATATATCACACTAGTACTGCAGCCGGACAGGTATATATTATGTAATGACGGACCTGCTGGACACTGTCTGTCAGCACTGCAGACTCCTAAAGTAAGCTACTAGTATCAAGAAGATAGAAAAAAAAAAACCACGGGTATGTGGTATACAATTATGGATGGACGAGCGACTGCCGACACAGAGGTAGCTACAGCCGTGGACTACCGTACTGTGTCTGCTGCTAATATAGACTGGATGATAATGAGATAAAATTAAAATATATATATATATCACACTAGTACTGCAGCCGGACAGGTATATATTATGTAATGACGGACCTGCTGGACACTGTCTGCAGAATGCGTTTATAAAAACACCACACGACGAGTGTTTAACTTTTTCAGGCAGACAATCACAATATACTGGTGGTCAGCAGACAATCACAATACTGGTGGTCAGTGGTCACTGGTCAGTCACACTGGCAGTGGCACTCTGGCAGCAAAAGTGTGCACTGTACTTAAAATATGTACTCCTGCTATAACTGCTCCCCAGTCTCCCCCACAATTAAGCTGTGTGAGCAGTGAGCACTCAGCACAGTCAGATAATGATATGCAGTATTACATATAATGCAGCACACTGGGCTGAGCACAGATATGGTATGTGACTGTGTCACACTGTGTATCGTTTTTTTTCAGGCAGAGAACGGATTAATTAAACTGGTGGTCACTGGTCACACTATCAGCAGCAAGTAGTACTCCTCCTAATAATATGCTCCCCAAAATTTGTGTCTCTCTCTAGTACTCTAGTCTAAACGGAGAGGACGCCAGCCACGTCCTCTCCCTATCAATCTCAATGCACGTGTGAAAATGGCGGCGACGCGCGGCTCCTTATATAGAATCCGAGTCTCGCGATAGAATACGAGCCTCGCGAGAATCCGACAGCGGGATGATGACGTTCGGGCGCGCTCGGGTTAACCGAGCAAGGCGGGAAGATCCGAGTCGCTCGGCCCCGTGTAAAAAAACCTGAAGTTCGGGCGGGTTCGGATTCTGAGGAACCGAACCCGCTCATCTCTACCCTCTATACAGTACACTGACCTCTATATACGTGCTAGTACATCCCTGATGCCTATATTCCCTACGCTAAATCCCAGACGCCTCTATTCCCTACGCTACATCCCTGACGCCTCTATTCCCTATGCTACATCCCTGACGCCTCTATACCCTACGCTACATCCCTGATGCCTCTATTCCCTACGCTACATTCCTGATGCCTCTATAACCTACGCTACATCCCTGACGCCTCTATACAGTACAATGCATTACTGATCCCTCTAGACCATACATCCTCATTACATCAGAGAGATAGTGAAACACTGGAAAAAATAAGAATTTACTTACCGATAATTCTATTTCTCATAGTCCGTAGTGGATGCTGGGGACTCCGTAAGGACCATGGGGAATAGCGGCTCCGCAGGAGACTGGGCACATCTAAAGAAAGCTTTAGGACTAGCTGGTGTGCACTGGCTCCTCCCCCTATGACCCTCCTCCAAGCCTCAGTTAGGATACTGTGCCCGGACGAGCGTACACAATAAGGAAGGATTTTGAATCCCGGGTAAGACTCATACCAGCCACACCGATCACACCGTATAACTTGTGATCTGAACCCAGTTAACAGTATGATAACAGAGGAGCCTCTGAAAAGATGGCTCCCAACAATAATAACCCGATTTTTGTAACAATAACTATGTACAAGTATTGCAGACAATCCGCACTTGGGATGGGCGCCCAGCATCCACTACGGACTATGAGAAATAGAATTATCGGTAAGTAAATTCTTATTTTCTCTAACGTCCTAAGTGGATGCTGGGGACTCCGTAAGGACCATGGGGATTATACCAAAGCTCCCAAACGGGCGGGAGAGTGCGGATGACTCTGCAGCACCGAATGAGAGAACTCCAGGTCCTCCTCAGCCAGGGTATCAAATTTGTAGAATTTAGCAAACGTGTTTGCCCCTGACCAAGTAGCTGCTCGGCAAAGTTGTAAAGCCGAGACCCCTCGGGCAGCCGCCCAAGATGAGCCCACTTTCCTTGTGGAACGGGCTTTTACAGATTTTAGCTGTGGCAGGCCTGCCACAGAATGTGCAAGCTGAATTGCACTACAATCCAACGAGCAAAAGTCTGCTTAGAAGCAGAAACACCAAGCATGTTGGGTGCATACAGGATAAACAGCGAGTCAGATTTCCTGACTCCAGCCGTCCTGGAAACATCTTTTTCAGGGCCCTGACAACATCCAGCAACCTGGATTCCTCCAAGTCCCTAGTAGCCGCAGGCACCACAATAGGTTGGTTCAGGTGAAAACGCTGGAACCACCTTAGGGAGAAACTGAGGACGAGTCCTCAATTCCGCCCTATCCGAATGGAAAATCAGATAAGGGCTTTCACAGGATAAAGCCGCCAATTCTGACACGCGCCTGGCCGAGGCCAGGGCCAACAGCATGACCACTTTCCATGTGAGATATTTTAACTCCACAGATTTAAGTGGTTCAAACCAATGTGACTTTTGGAACCCAAACTACATTGAGATCCCAAATTGCCACTGGAGGCACAAAAGGAGGCTGTATATGCAGTACCCCTTTTACAAACGTCTAAACTTCAGGGACTGAAGCTAGTTCTTTTTTGGAAGAAAATTGACAGGGCCGAAATCTGAACCTTAATGGACCCCAATTTCAGGCCCATAAACACTCCTGTTTGCAGGAAATGTAGGAATCGACCCAGTTGAATTTCCTCCGTCGGGCCTTACTGGCCTCGCACTACGCAACATATTTTCGCCAATTGCGGTGATAATGTTTTTTGCGGTTACATCCTTCCTGGCTATTGATCAGGATAGGGATGACTTCATCCGGAATGCCTTTTTTCCTTCAGGATCCGGTGTTCAACCGCCATGCCGTCAAACGCAGCCGCGGTAAGTCTTGGAACAGACAGGGTCCTTGCTGGAGCAGGTCCCTTCTTAGAGGTAGAGGCCACGGATCCTCCGTGAGCATCTCTTGAAGTTCCGGTTACCAAGTCCTTCTTGGCCAATCCGGAGCCACGAATATAGTGCTTTCTCCTCTCCATCTTATCAATCTCAGTACCTTGGGTATGAGAGGCAGAGGAGGGAACACATATACTGACTGGTACACCCACGGTGTTACCAGAGCGTCTACAACTATTGCCCGAGGGTCTCTTGACCTGGCGCAATACCTGTCGAGTTTTTTAATCATGTGGATGACTTCTGGGTGAAGTCCCCACTCTCCCGGGTGGAGGTCGTGCTGAGGAAGTCTGCTTCCCAGTTGTCCACTCCCGGAATGAATACTATTGACAGTGCTATCACATGATTTTCCGCCCAGCGAAGAATCCTTGCAGCTTCTGCCATTGCCCTCCTGCTTCTTGTGCCACCCTGTCTGTTTACGTGGGTGACTGCCATGATGTTGTCCGACTGGATCAACACCGGCTGACCTTGAAGCAGAGGTCTTGCTAAGCTTAGAGTATTGTAAATGGCCTTTAGCTTCAGGATATTTATGTGAAGTGATGTATCCCGGCTTGACCCTAAGCCCTGGATATTCCTTCCCTGTGTGACTGCTCCCCAGCCTCGCAGGCTGGCATCCGTGGTCACCAGGACCCAGTCCTGAATGCCGAATCTGCGGCCCTCTAGAAGATGAGCACTCTGCAACCACCACAGGATGGATACCCTTGTCCTTGGTGACAGGGTTATCCGCTGATGCATCTAAAAATGCGACCCGGACCATTTGTCCAGTAGGTTCCACTGGAAAGTTCTTGCGTGGAATCTAACGAATGGGATTGCTTCGTATGAAGCCATCATTTTTTCCCAGAACCCTTGTGCATTGATGCACTGAGACTTGGTTCGGTTTTAGGAGGTTCCTGATTAGCTCGGATAACTCCCTGGCTTTCTCTTCCGGGAGAAACACCTTTTTTCTGGACTGTGTCCAGGATCATCCCTAGGAAACAGAAGACAAGTCGTCGGAACCAGCTGCGATTTTGGAATATTGAGAATCCAATCGTGCTGCCGCAACACTACCTGAGATAGTGCTACACCGACCTCCAACTGTTCCCTGGATCTTACCCTTATCAGGGAATCGTCCAAGTAAGGGATAACTAAAATTCCCTTCCTTCGAAGGGATATCATTTCGTCCATTACCTTGGTAAAGACCCGGGGTGCCGTGGACCATCCCTACGGCAGCGTCTGAACTGATAGTGACAGTTCTGTACCATAACCTGAGGTACCCTTGGTGAGAAGGGTAAATTTTAACATGAAGGTAAGCATCCTTGATGTCCCGAGACATCATGTAGTCCCCTTCTTCCAGGTTCGCAATCACTACTCTGAGTGACTCAATCTTGAATTTGAACCTCTGTATGTAAGTGTTCAAAGATTTTAGATTTTAGATTTAGAATCGGTCTCACCGAGCCGTCTGGCTTCGGTACCACAATAGTGTGGAATAATACCCCGTTCCCTGTTGCAGGAGGGGTACCTTGATTATCACCTGCTGGGAATACAGCTTGTGAATGGCTTCCAAAACTGCCTCCCTGTCAGAGGGAGACGTCGGTAAAGCCAACTTTTGGAAACGGCGAGGGGGAGACGTCTCGAATTCCAATATGTACCCCTGAGATATTACCTGAAGGATCCAGGGGTCTACTTGCGAGTGAGCCCACTGCGCACTGAAATTCATTGAGAACGGGCCCCCACCGTGCCTGAGCTTGTATAGCCCTAGCGTCATACTGAGGGCTTGGCAGAGGCGGGAAAGGGTTTCTGTTCCTGGGAACTGGCTGATCTCTGCAGCCTTTTTCCTCTCCGTCTGTCACGAGCAGAAAAGAGGAACCTTTTGTCCGCTTGCCAACAAAGGACTGCGCCTGATAATACGGCGTCTTATTTTGAGAGGCGACCTGGGGTACAAACGTGGATTTCCCAGCTGTTGCCGTGGCCACCAGGTCTAAAGGACCGACCCCAAATGTCCCCTTTCAAAGGCAATACTTCCAAATGCCGTTTGGAATCCGCATCACCTGACCATTTTACTGGTAGAATTGGACAACGCACTTATACTTGATGCCAGTCGGCAATTATTCCGCTGTGCATCATGCATATATAGAAATGCATCTTTTAAATGCTCTATAGGCAATAATATACTATCCTTATCTAGGATATCAATATTTCCAGTCAGGGAATCCGACCATGCCAACCCAGCACTGCACCTCCAGGCTGAGGCGATAGCTGGTCGCAGTATAACACCAGTATGTGTGTAAATACATTTTTGGATACCCTCCTGCTTTCTATCAGCAGGATCCTTAAGGGCGGCCATCTCATGAGAGGGTAGAGCCCTTGTTCTTACAAGCGTGTGAGCGCCTTATTTCCCGTAGGGGGTGTTTCCCAACGCACCCTAACCTCTGGCGGGAAAGGGTATGCAGCCAATACTTTTTAAGAAATTATCAAGTGTTATCGGGGGGAAACCCACGCATCATCACACACCTCATTTTATTTTTCAGATTTAGGAAAACTACAGGTAGTTTTTCCCCCACCGAACATAATACCCCTTTTTGGTGGTACTCGTATTATCAGAAATGTATAAAAACATTTTCCATTGTATCAATCATGTAACGTGTGGCCCTACTGGAAATCACGGTTGTCTCTTCACCGTCGACACAGGAGTCAGTATCCGTGTCGGCGTCTGTATCTGCCATCTGAGGTAACGGCCGCTTTAGAGCCCCTGACGGCCTATGAGACGTCTGGACAGGCACAAGCTGAGTAGCCGGCTGTCTCATGTCAACCACTGTTTTTATATAGAGCTGACACTGTCACGTAATTTTCAACAGTACATCCACTCAGGTGTCGACCCCCTAGGGGGTGACATCACTGTTACAGACACTCTGCTCCCTCTCCACATCATTTTTCTCCTCATATATGTCGACACAAACGTACCGACACACAGCACACACACAGGGAATGCTCTGATAGAGGACAGGACCCCACTAGCCCTTTGGGGAGACAGAGGGAGAGTATGCCAGCACACACCAGAGCGCTATATATATACAGGGATAACCTTATATAAGTGTTTTTCCCCTTATAGCTGCTGTATGTTTTAATACTGCGCCTAATTAGTGCCCCCCTCTCTTTTTTAACCCTTTCTGTAGTGTAGAGACTGCAGGGGAGAGCCAGGGGAGCTTCCCTCCAACTGAGCTGTGAGGGAAAATGGCGCCAGTGTGCTGAGGAGATAAGGCCGCCGGAAAGGGGGCGGAGCCTATCTCCCGGTTTTTTGTATATTTTGGCAGGGGTTAAATGCATCCATATAGCCCAGGAGCTATATGTGATGTATTTTTTGCCATGTAAGGTATTTCTGTCGTGTTTTATTGCGTCTCAGGGCGCCCCCCCCAGCGCCCTGCACCCTCAGTGACCGGAGTATGAAGTGTGCTGAGAGCAATGGCGCACAGCTGCAGTGCTGTGCGCTACCTTATTGAAGACAGGAACGTCTTCTGCCGCCGATTTTTCCGGACCTCTTCGCTCTTCTGGCTCTGTAAGGGGGCCGGCGGCGCGGCTCCGGGACCCATCCAGGCTGGACCTGTGATCGTCCCTCTGGAGCTAATGTCCAGTAGCCAAGAAGCCCAATCCACTCTGCACGCAGGTGAGTTCGCTTCTTCTCCCCTTAGTCCCTCGATGCAGTGAGCCTGTTGCCAGCAGGTCTCACTGAAAATAACAAACCTAAACTAAAACTTTCACTAAGAAGCTCAGGAGAGCCCCTAGTGTGCACCCTTCTCGTCGGGCACAGAAATCTAACTGAGGCTTGGAGGAGGGTCATAGGGGGAGGAGCCAGTGCACACCAGCTAGTCCTAAAGCTTTCTTTAGATGTGCCCAGTCTCCTGCGGAGCCGCTATTCCCCATGGTCCTTACGAAGTCCCCAGCATCCACTTAGGACGTTAGAGAAAATAAGGATAAAGTGGACTACAGAAACTGATGCTCTAAACAAAGGAGAGAGAGAGAGAGAGAGAGAGAGAGAGAAAAGCACAAGGGAAAGTGGGCAATCGGAACACCATAGAGAGAGGAGAGATAGAAATGCCTGAAAAAGTAAAGGAGGTTGGGTATGGCATCCGGCGCTCGGGATTCCAGCAGTCACATGATACCTAATCCTAACCCTCTGGGGGGGTGGCGGATAGGGCTAACCCTCAGGGGGTGGCAGCTAGGACTAACCCCCCCCCCCACCTCCTAGTGCCTTCCCTAACACCCCCTCCCCCGGTCCTAACCCTCCCTCCAATACTCGCCTTCGGGATGTTGGCTGTCTGTGTGCCGGCACCAGTTTCCCAAGTGGTGTCAGGATTCCAACATCGGTCAAATGACCGCCGGTATACCGTCTGCCGGGATGGTAAATGTATCCTGAGGACAGGTAGTGAGTGTGGAGGGATAGGTGGTTCAGTAAAATGTAACAGCTCAAACTGCGATCATTCACTGATAAATTGATTTATAGCTCTCCCTTTTTAACCATTGCAGTCATAAAAGCAATGTTTTTTAAACTTTTAAATAAAGCTTGTTAGCATCCCCAGCACACTGTATATGCTGGGAGATGTAGTTCTCAATATGAAAACATTTAATTATGAACTCTAATTCCCCAACTGAAACCTCTCACAAACACACACTCCTAAATCTAGTACACACACACACACACACACACACATTTCCCCAGTACTGACAACTCTCATCACTTCCACACACTGACAACTCCCTCCTGCTCCTCTCCCCACTGACACTGACAGCTCCCTCACAGTCACACACATCCTCCACCCCCCCACACACACACTGATAGCACACATGCACAAATCCCCCCCTCCTCGACACTAACTGTCACTGACTGCTTGGGCAGCAGGGGGCAGGCTCTGACTTGAAGTACTGAAATTCAACAGCTCTCTCGAACTTGCAAGGCATGGCTGTGCAGCTGTCTCCAGCCATCTCCTTGCCCACTGTGTAATTTGTGGCGTTCTCTGATGTTCCCCGCTCTGCCTCTACAACCGGCACATAATGTACAGCAGTGGTGACTCCTGAGTATGGGCCTGGAGAACTCCGCCTACCGGGGGGTAGGGATTAATAATTTCAAAGGGGCAGAGCTAGGAGTGAAGCAGTGGACAGCAGTTGAGGGGCGTTTCAAACTGTAACAGGGTTGGGACAATTTCAGTATCCTTCCCTCACCGTCTAATTGGTCAGTCCCACGCTGATTGCCATAGCGCCCTTTTGAGACTGCAGAACTCTATCCCTTAGCCACGGTTGGCACAGCTGGATGGTGCCCCTGGCAAGTGCCATCCTGGCCAAGGGGTAGATACGCCCCTGAGGGTCAGGGCCAGCAACAGAAATCTCGGGGCCCAGTACACTGATATCTCTGGGGCCCCCTCAACCCCCCCTTAACTTGGCAGACGGATCTTTAAAAAAAAATGGAGCCTTTGACTCGGACCGTCAGTGAGGCCGGCAGGTGGTTTTCATACTGGGCTATCCAGCTCTTCGGTGGCGGTGGCAGGGACATTCAGCAAAGGGCCAGCACAGCAACATGCATAATAATGGCAATACAGTATGGACCACAGGGACTGGACAAAGTGATGGGGTAAAAGGAGGGGGGAGGGTTTAGTTGGCCTGTTAATTGTTTTCCTGCTTAAATTGAGCAGTTGGTGGATACACTTTAAAAAGCAATATTGGCACTGTGGCCCCATAATACTTGGAGCCCTGAACAAGTGTCCCCTTTGTCCCCCCTGTCACCGGGCCTGTTCAGGCGTTACCTATGGAGAAGCTGCGACATGACATCCTAGGACACAATACTGCACCATGCATCACCATTATATTTCAGTGTGCCTTGTCAATATTTAAATCTTGTTCTGTGTGACGTGAGTTGTAAATGGTTGAAAATCTCTGTGCTACAGTATCGTCACCATGTAGTTATAACAACACCGCAAAACCACCAAAAGACGTGTTTTGGTAGAGGGACTGCTGGAGGGGCCCATTGGGGCCCCCAGTTTGCTACCCCACCCCAGTATACCTGTGCTGTAGCCAGTGGAAGGGGCACTATCTTCCCGGTGATCTCTTCGGGAAGATGGTGCCGCACATAGAAAGCAAAGACTCTGGCTGCACTCTCCTGCCCTCGCTCTAAGCAAGGTGATCGGGCCACAAAAGGACCCCTGTCGGACCCCGGCCTGTGGGCCACAAAAGGATGCATTGGGGGCGGCATGCGGCCCATGGGTTTGACACCCCTGCCCTAGAGTATCAAAATTTGTTTCACGGCACCCCTAGGCCAAAGTTTTTTTTATTGAGAAATTCAGAAAAAAATATAAAATTAAGTAAATTGTGTTTATAGCATGTCATCCTCAGGTTCAGTTATGTTGTGAGGGAATGGTTTTGCCAATTTAATAAAGTATAAATAATTTTAATTGGTCCTGGACCACCAAACTATGCTACCAGTGCAAGAACCCCAGTTTGGAAACTACTGCCATAAAATAAACCTTTTTTGTTTTTTTTAAACTACATGTAATACACCTTAGATCTCAGTTCCTGAAAGGTTTTAAACCCTTGCATACAGTAAACTACACATATTTAAAAATCCTACACCGGGCACAAGTGCTCACGGGCCAATTTCATGGCAGTCTCGGATAGGAGGGCATTGTGGATTCACCAAGGGAATGCTGATGCTGACTCCAAGAAGAAAGGGAGTCTCTTCCCTATGAAGGTGAAGCCTTGTTTGGCGACGGCCTAGTTAATTTGATCTCGGCAGCTCCCGCAGGTAAGTCATCCTTCTTGCCCTATGTTCCCTCTCAACGGATGAAGACGCATCATTATCTGACGCAGTCATTTCGGCCCAATAGATATGCAAGAAGTTAAGATTCCCCTTTCTTTGCAGGTAGAGGAAGGAAAAGAGGGAAGAGGTCTGTAGCCTCTTCAAGATCGCAGGAGCAGAGATCGTCCTCTGCTTTTGCCAAATCCACTGCATGACGCTGGGGCTCTCTTGCAGGAGCCCGCACCAGTGGGTGGCACGTCTAAAACTCTTCAGTCAGTTCTGGATTCATTCGGACCTGGACTCGTGGGCTTTACAAATAGTGTCCCAAAGGTACAAACTGGGGTTTCAAGACGTTCCCCCTCACCGATTGTTCAAATCAGCCTTAGTCAGCAGGGAGAAGGTTTTTATTCAAGCCTCTTCGTGGTCCCGAAGCCGGACGGCTCAGTCAGACCAATCTTAAATCTGAAATCCCTTAATTTCTACCTAAAGAAATTCAATTTCAAGATGGAATCTCTCAGGGTAGTGATCTCCAGTCCGGGGGATAAAGGAGATTTCATGGTTTTGGTAGACATAAAGGATGCCTACTTATATGTTCCCATTTAGCCACTGCATCAAGCTACCTGAGGTTTGCAATTCAGGATTGTCATTACCAATTTCAGACGTTGCCGTTTGGTCTGTCCACGGCTCCGAGGATTTTCACCAGGGTGATGGCGGAAATGATGGTTCTCCTTCGCAAGCAAGGAGTCACAATTATCCCGTACTTGGATGATCTCCTGATAAAGGCGAGATCCAGGGACCAGTTGGTGCAAAACATCTACTCTCCCTGACAGTTCTTCAACAACATGGTTGGCTCCTAAACTTGCCAAAATCGCAGTTGGTCCCAATGACGCGGTTGTTGTTTTTGGGAGTGATACTGGACACAGAAGAGGTTTTCTTCTAGTGGAAAGGCTCTGGAGATCCAGAGTCTGGTCAAACAAATTCTGAAACCAGCAAGAGTGTTAATCCATCAATGCATTCAGTTGCTGGGGAAGATGGTTGCGGCCTACGAGGCCATTCAGTTTGGCAGGTTCCATGCCAGAGTGTTCCAGTGGGACCTGTTGGACAAGTGGTCCGGATCCCACCCACACATGCACCGGAGGATAATCCTGTCTTCCAAGACCAGAATCTCACTCCATTGGTGGCTGCACAGTTCTCACCACCTAGAGGGGCGATGGTTCGGGATCCAGGACGGGATCCTAGGGACCACGGATGCAACCCTCTGAGGCTGGAGAGCAGTCACACAGGGGGAAAACATCCAAGGAAGATGGTCAAGTCTTCCTTGGATGTTTTCATCTCCACATAAATGTTCTGGAGTTAAGGGCCATTTAATAACTGCAGACACAGTACGCACTGGGACGGGTGCCCAGCATCCTCTACGGACTAAGAGAAAAGGATTTACCGGTAGGTATTAAAATCCTATTTTCTCTAACGTCCTAGAGGATGCTGGGGACTCCGTAAGGACCATGGGGATAGACGGGCTCCGCAGGAGACATGGGCACTTTAAGAAAGACTTTAGTTCTGGGTGTGCACTGGCTCCTCCCTCTATGCCCCTCCTCCAGACCTCAGTTTGATACTGTACCCAGTGGAGACTGGGTGCTTTTCAGGAGCTCTCCTGAGCTTTCTGACAGAAAGTATTTTGTTAGGTTTTTAATTTTCAGGGAGCACTGCTGGCAACAGACTCCCTCATCGAGGGACTGAGGGGAGAGAAGCAGCCCTACTCTCTGAGTTGCAAGGTCCTGCTTCTTAGGCTACTGGACACCATTAGCTCCAGTGGGATTGGTACGCAGGATCTCACCCTCGCCGTCCGTCCCAGAGCCGCGCCGCCGTCCCCCTCGCAGAGCCGGAAGATAGAAGCCGGGTGAGTATGAGAAGAAAAGAAGACTTCAGAGGCGGCAGAAGACTTCATGATCTTCACTGAGGTAACGCACAGCACTGCAGCTGTGCGCCTTTGCTCCCATACACCTCACATACTCCGGTCACTGTAAGGGTGCAGGGCGCAGGGGGGGCGCCCTGGGCAGCAATATAAACCTCTTTCGCAAAAATATAACATATATACAGCTGGGCACTTTATATATGTATAAGCCCCCACCAATTTTACAGTTTAAGCGGGACAGAAGCCCGCCTCCGAGGGGGCGGGGCTTCTCCCTCAGCACTCACCAGCGCCATTTTTTCTCCACAGCACCGCTGAGAGGAAGCTCCCCGGACTCTACCCTGCTTATACCACGTTAGACAAGAGGGTTGAAAAGAGGGGAAGGGGGGGGGGGGGGGCACATAATTCGCAAATTACATACAGCAGCACTACTGGGCAAACATTAAGTTACTGTTTTATTCCTGGGTTATATAGCGCTGGGGGGGGGTGCTGGCATACTCTCTCTCTGTCTCTCCAAAGGGCCTTGTGGGGAAACGGTCTTCAGAAAAAGCATTCCCTGTGTGTGAAGTGTGTCGGTACACGTGTGTCGACATGTCTGAGGAAGTGTTATGATTCCCGTACTCCAGACCAGAAGAGATCTTATGGCAGAGGTCTGAGTACTGGGAAGATATGCTGGTTGTGGGAGCAGGAGAGCCTAGTAACCCCTGGCGCCCTAACTCCGTTGTCTCGCCCGTGTTATCAGAAATCCCTTGCGAGACTATGGTTGCTTGAGCCCATGGCAGCCGCGTTCGAAGGGCGGATTATGTCTGCCCAACCCCGATGCCCCCGCAGGTCTTAATGGGAGACAAAGGGAAATCCGAGACAGGGTGATAACAAGGGGCCCTCTGACTAAGCAACCAGGCCAGGGGTTACAAGCTAACTAACTTTAACCAAAGGTATGTGCGGACTAGCCGCCAGGGAAAAGGACAACCAAAGAACCACTGATCCGTTACTCCTATCCAGCACCGCTGGATACCAGAGTGGATCTGTGGGAGCGGAATCCTCCGCAAAAGCTCCAGAACACAAATTAACTAAATAATAAACAGTAAGCGGACAAGCCGCAACACACGGCTGAGCCGCGACTCACGAACACCACAGGATGTTAAAGGTGCTCGGTCAGACTCCAGGAATAGATGGCAAACTTCCGCGTACAGGATCTCTGAGGACAGGAACAACCGGATTGAGCAGGACTGGAAACTCTCTGTAGCAGACACAGGCAAACAGGAAGCTATCACCGGCGTCTGTAAGAAGTCCTGAGGGTGCCTTTATTCAGGAACCCTCCAATCAAGATCCAGACAGGGTAATCAATGGAAATGCCGTGCAGCTTGCATGCTGCACGGCCAGCACAAAATCAGGTAATTTAGGACAGACCCAGCAACGGGGAACGCGGCTGAACGTGGCGTCCCCGTTGCTAAGGTCAGAGCGGCTCTGTGCGGCCGGCGTCTAGCGTTGCCAGGGAGCCGGCGGCTGAACGCGCACGGCGTCCCTGGTTGCTAGGCGCCGGGCCGCACCGACGAGCGGACCCCGGCGCCTAACAGTACCCCCCCCTTGAGGAGGGGTCAAGGAACCCCTAAAGCCAGGTTTCTGAGGAAATTCTCGAAAAAATGCCCTTTTTAGCCTTGGGGCATGAAGGTCCTCATCCAGGACCCAAGACCTTTCCTCTGGCCCATAACCTCTCCAATGTACCAAAAAATAAAGCCGACCCCGGGACAACTTGGAATCGAGAACCTTCTCCACCAAGAACTCCTGCTGACCCTGTACATTACTGGAGATCTCCCCTGAGATATTCTACGAGGAAATCTACTGGACGAAACATAAGGTTTAAGTAATGAGCAATGGAAGGTATTTCCGATCCGTAAAGTTTTTGGTAAGCGTAACCGGAAAGCAACTGGATTGACTTTTTTGATAATGAGAAATGGTCCAATAAATCTAGGACCCAATCTGGCTGAGGTTTGTCGGAGTTTAATGTTGCGAGTCGACAACCACACCCTGTCTCCTACTTTAAAAGTGCACGGCCGCCGGAGTCTGTCAGAAAATCTTTTTTCCTGGAATGCTGCTTTTCTGAGAGCCTGGTGCACTTTTTTCCAAATAAGTTTAAGATGAGAGGTCAGGGCCAGAGAGGAGACAGAGGAATGTTGAAAAAATGAATTAGCTCTGGGGTGAAAACCAAAAACTGCAAAAAATGGAGACACATTGGTGGAGGAATGACAGGCATTATTATAAGCAAACTCCGCCAATGGAAGAAACTCAGACCAGTCATTTTGGAGTTTGGCCGAGTACAAACGCAAATATTGTTTAAGAGATTGGTTAACTCGCTCAGTCTGTCCATTGGATTGGGGATGATAGCCGGAGGTTAATGATAATTTCATCTTCAACGAAGCACAAAAGGACTTCCAAAATTGTGCAATGAATTGTGGACCTCTGTCAGAGACAATATCAGTGGGTAAGCCATGGAGTCTGAAAACATGGCGGAGGAACAAGACTGCCAATCCCTGGGCAGATGGCAATCGGGGAAGAGCAATGAAATGGGCCATTTTGCTAAAACGGTCCACTACCACCCATATGACTCGGCATCCGGCTGACAGAGGGAGGTCCACCACAAAATCCATGGAGATATGCGACCATGGCCTAAGGGGAACATTCAAGGGCATAAGTTGACCTATAGGCAAAGAACGGGGAACTTTATGCTGTGCACAGACCTGACAAGAAAAAACAAACTCTTTAATGTCTTTGGAAAGACCAGGCCACCATACTGAGCGGGAGACTAATTCCAAAGTCTTAGCGATTCCCGGATGCCCGGCAACCTTGCTATCATGAAACTCCGCCAAAACAGTAGCTCTCAAAAACTCAGGGACAAAAAGACGACCAGCAGGAGTATTTCCAGGAGCTTGATGTTGAAGCAGCTTTAACTGGGTAAATACATCCTGTGTGAGGCCTGCCCGAATGACTGAAGACGGAAGTATGGGAGTAACAGGACTGTTGTCTTGAACTGGAAGAAAACTGCGTGACAGGGCATCTGCCTTAGTATTCTTGGAACCTGGCCTGAAGGTGATAATGAATTTGAAACGAGTAAAAAATAAAGCCCAACGAGCCTGCCGGGCATTCAGTCGTTTGGCAGATTCAATGTATTGAAGATTTTTGTGATCAGTCAAAACTGAAATGGTATGGGTCGCTCCTTCAAGCCAATGCCTCCACTCCTCGAAAGCCCATTTAATAGCCAGCAATTCCCGGTTACCAACATCGTAGTTGGATTCTGCAGATGAGAATTTCCTGGACATAAAGGCACAAGGATGTAATTCAAGGGAATCTGGATCCTTCTGAGAAAGGATAGCCCCTACTCCAACCTCCGAGGCATCAACCTCAACAATGAAAGGCAATTCTGGGTTGGGATGTCTAAGGACAGGGGCTGAGACAAAGGCTTGTTTCAAGGCCTGAAAAGATAACTCAGCTTCACATGACCAATTGGTAGGATCTGCTCCCTTCTTAGTAAGTGCCACAATGGGAGCAACTAGGTCAGAGAAAGAGTGAATAAATCTTCTATAGTAGTTCGCAAACCCTAAAAAGCGCTGAATTGCTTTTAAATTGGTGGGTTGCGCCCAACTAAGGATGGCTTGGAGCTTCTTCGGTTCCATACGGAATCCCCGAGGGGAAATAATGTACCCTAAAAAGGATACCTCCGTGACATGAAATTCACACTTCTCCAGTTTGGCATATAGGTGATTTTCACGTAATTTCTTTAGCACCTGACGCACCTGGGTAACATGTTGTTCTTCAGAGTCAGAATATATCAAAATATCGTCTAAGTAGACTACAACGAATCTTCCAAGAAATTCACGGAGCACATCATTAATGAGATCCTGGAAAACTGCCGGAGCGTTTGACAGGCCGAATGGCATAACCAGATACTCATAGTGGCCTGATTGAGTACTGAATGCCATTTTCCACTCATCCCCTGACTTGATTCTGATGAGGTTATATGCTCCTCTAAGGTCAATTTTGGAAAAAATCACAGCCGAACGTAGCTGATCAAAGAGGACAGAGATCAGCGGCAGAGGGTAAGTATTCTTTACTGAGATTTTATTCAAAGCTCTAAAGTCAATGCAGGGTCTGAGTGAACCATCCTTCTTCTCTACGAAGAAGAAACCTGCACTTAATGGGGATTTAGATGGCCTGATAAAACCTTTCCCAAGGCTTTCTTTCACATACTCATTCATGGCCACAGTTTCAGGACCAGACAATGCATATAACCTTCCTTTAGGCAACGTGGCACCAGGAATTAGCTCAATGGCACAATCGTAAGGCCTATGGGGAGGCAGAATATCCGCATTGCCCTTGGAAAACACGTCGACAAAATCCTGATATTCCTCAGGAATGGGTGCAGGAACGGCGGCAGCTACTCGGATAGGAAGCGTAATACATTCTTTACTACAGATGGTACCCCATTGTAAGATCTCCCCCGACTGCCAATCAATGATGGGATTATGAAAGGCCAGCCAAGGGTGACCCAGAACCACAGGAACTGCTGGACAATGAGTAAGGAAAAACTCAATCTTTTCAGAATGCAGGGCACCCACCGAGAGTAAAACAGGAGGTGTACCTAGAGAAATAACCCCATTGGACAAGGGACTCCCATCTAAACCATGCATGGTGACACACCTACCCAAGGTTAACTGAGGAATACCTAAGGTCTTGGCCCATGTTAAATCCATAAAGTTCCCTGCAGCTCCACTGTCCACAAAAGCAGAGACCGAGGAACAGAGGCTGCCAAAGGAAACTTTAGCAGGAACTAACAGTGAATTATTTGAGGAGATGAGCTGCAGACCAAAGTGAACCCCCTCACAACTCACTTGGTCAGGAAGTTTCCCGATTTGTTCGGACAACTACGGGCAAAATGTCCCTTACCTCCACAGTATAAACAAAGACCAGAATTTTGCCTCCTGGTTCTTTCTTCAGGAGACAATTTGGAGAGCCCTATCTGCATAGGCTCCTCCATGTCTACAGGAATGGAAAGCACACAAGGAGAAGACCCGACAGATGCCCCTTTTTCAGCCCTCCGCTCTCTGAGCCGACGATCTATCTTAATAGAGAGCTCCATGAGTTTATCGAGAGTCTCAGGAGCGGGATACTGAAGGAGACTGTCTTTTATAGATTCAGATAAGCCGAGGCGAAACTGACTGCGCAGGGCTGGGTCATTCCATCCACAGTCGTTCGACCAACGGCGAAACTCCGTACAATAATTCTCTGCGGGATTCCTACCCTGTCTAAGAGCACGCAACTGACTCTCAGCGGACGCCTCTCTATCAGGGTCGTCATACAATAGCCCTAAAGATTTTAAAAAGGCGTCTACAGACGATAAGGCCGGATCGTCTGTCTTTAAACCAAAAGCCCAGGTCTGAGGATCCCCCTGAAGCAGAGAAATAATAATTCCAACCCGCTGAGCCTCCGTACCTGAGGAGACTGGTCTTAAACGAAAATAAAGTTTACAAGACTCTTTAAAATTAAAAAACTGTTTTCTATCCCCAGAAAAACGGTCAGGCAGATGCATTTTTGGTTCAGGGATGACCCTCGGGGAAGTCCGTAACAGATCTTCCTGTGACCTCACCCGGAGGGACAGATCCTGAACCATCTGAGTAAGTTCTTGAATCTGACTAACTAGAAGCTGGCCAGGATTTGGCCCAATACCGGCGGGATTCATGAGGCCGACAAAATCTCCCAACTGAATAAGTGAAAAAATTAACTCCTGTTAATTTAAATTTTTTCTTTTGTCTGGCCGGTGATAATGTTATGATTCCCGTACTCCAGACCAGAAGAGATCTTATGGCAGAGGTCTGAGTACTGGGAAGATATGCTGGTTGTGGGAGCAGGAGAGCCTAGTAACCCCTGGCGCCCTAACTCCGTTGTCTCGCCCGTGTTATCAGAAATCCCTTGCGAGACTATGGTTGCTTGAGCCCATGGCAGCCGCGTTCGAAGGGCGGATTATGTCTGCCCAACCCCGATGCCCCCGCAGGTCTTAATGGGAGACAAAGGGAAATCCGAGACAGGGTGATAACAAGGGGCCCTCTGACTAAGCAACCAGGCCAGGGGTTACAAGCTAACTAACTTTAACCAAAGGTATGTGCGGACTAGCCGCCAGGGAAAAGGACAACCAAAGAACCACTGATCCGTTACTCCTATCCAGCACCGCTGGATACCAGAGTGGATCTGTGGGAGCGGAATCCTCCGCAAAAGCTCCAGAACACAAATTAACTAAATAATAAACAGTAAGCGGACAAGCCGCAACACACGGCTGAGCCGCGACTCACGAACACCACAGGATGTTAAAGGTGCTCGGTCAGACTCCAGGAATAGATGGCAAACTTCCGAGTACAGGATCTCTGAGGACAGGAACAACCGGATTGAGCAGGACTGGAAACTCTCTGTAGCAGACACAGGCAAACAGGAAGCTATCACCGGCGTCTGTAAGAAGTCCTGAGGGTGCCTTTATTCAGGAACCCTCCAATCAAGATCCAGACAGGGTAATCAATGGAAATGCCGTGCAGCTTGCATGCTGCACGGCCAGCACAAAATCAGGTAATTTAGGACAGACCCAGCAACGGGGAACGCGGCTGAACGCGGCGTCCCCGTTGCTAAGGTCAGAGCGGCTCTGTGCGCCCGGCGTCTAGCGTTGCCAGGGAGCCGGCGGCTGAACGCGCACGGCGTCCCTGGTTGCTAGGCGCCGGGCCGCACCGACGAGCGGACCCCGGCGCCTAACAGGAAGAAGGCTATATTAGAGAGGAGCGGGAGCAAATGAATGTGGTGTCTCCGCCGACAGCTGATTGGATGGATATGTGGAATGTTTTAAATGCTAGTGTAAACTCATTGCACAAAAGATTAGACAAGGCAGAAGCTTTGGGACAGTCAGGGTTTCAACCCATGCCTGGTCCTATGTTGCAGGGACTGTCAGGGTCTCATAAGCGCCCACTATCCCAGATTGTTGACACAGATACCGACACGGATTCTGACTCCAGTGTCGATTACGATGATGCAAAGTTACAGCCAAAATTGGCAAAATCCATTCGATTTATGATTATGGCAATAAATAAGAATTTACTTACCGATAATTCTATTTCTCGTAGTCCGTAGTGGATGCTGGGGACTCCGTCAGGACCATGGGGTTTAGCGGCTCCGCAGGAGACAGGGCACAATAATAAAAGCTTTAGGATCAGGTGGTGTGCACTGGCTCCTCCCCCTATGACCCTCCTCCAAGCCTCAGTTAGGATACTGTGCCCGGACGAGCGTGCATAATAAGGAAGGATATTGAATCCCGGGTAAGACTCATACCAGCCACACCAATCACACCGTACAACCTGTGATCTGAACCCAGTTAACAGTATGATAACAACGAAGGAGCCTCTGAAAAGATGGCTCACAACAAGAATAACCCGATTTTTGTAACAATAACTATGTACAAGTATTGCAGACAATCCGCACTTGGGATGGGCGCCCAGCATCCACTACGGACTACGAGAAATAGAATTATCGGTAAGTAAATTCTTATTTTCTCTAACGTCCTAAGTGGATGCTGGGGACTCCGTCAGGACCATGGGGATTATACCAAAGCTCCCAAACGGGCGGGAGAGTGCGGATGACTCTGCAGCACCGAATGAGAGAACTCCAAGGTCCTCCTCAGTCAGGGTGTGCCCCTGACCAAGTAGCAGCTCGGCAAAGTTGTGAAGCCGAGACCCCTCGGGCAGCCGCCCAAGATGAGCCCACTTCCTTGTGGAATGGGCTTTTACTGATTTTGGCTGTGGCAAGCCTGCCACAGAATGTGCAAGCTGAATTGTACTACAAATCCAGCGAGTAATCGTCTGCTTAGAAGCAGGAACACCCATCTTGTTGGGTGCATACAGGCTAAACAGCGAGTCAGATTTTCTGACTCCAGTCGTCCTGGAAACATATATTTTCAGGGCCCTGACAACGTCAAGTAACTTGGAGTCCTCCAAGCCCCTAGTAGCCGCAGGTACCACAATAGGTTGGTTCATGTGAAAAACAGAAAACACCTTAAGGAGAAATTGAGGACGAGTCCTCAATTCTGCCCTGTCAGAATAAAAAAATTAAGTAAGGGCTTTTATATGATAAAGCCGCCCATTCTGACACACGCCTGGCTGAAGCCAGGGCTAATAGAATCTTCACCTTCCATGTGAAATATTTTAATTCCACAGTGGTGAGTGGATCCAACCAATGTGACTTTAGGAAACTCAAAACAACATTGAGATCCCAAGGTGCCACTGGGGGCACAAAAGGAGGCTGTATATGCAGTATCCCTTTTTCAAACGTCTGAACTTCAGGCACTGAAGCCAGTTCTTTCTGGAAGAAATTCGACAGGGTCGAAATTTGAACCTTAATGGACCCTAATTTTAGGCCCATAGACAGTCCTGTTTTCAGGAAATGTAGGAAACGACCCAGTTGGAATTCCTCTGTAGGGACCTTCTTGGCCTCACACCACGCAACATATTTTCGCCCAATGCGGTGAAAATGTTTTGCGATTACATCCTTCCTGGCTTCGACCAGGGTAGGGATGACTTCATCTGGAATGCCCTTTCAGGATCCGGCGTTCAACTGCCATGCCGTCAAACGCAGCCGCGGTAAGTCTTGGAACAGACAAGGCCCCTGCTGGAGCAGGTCCTCTCTTAAAGGTAGAGGCCACGGTTCTTCCGTGAGCATCTCTTGAAGTTCCGGGTACCAAGTCCTTCTTGACCCATCCGGAACCACGAGTATCGTTCTTACTCATCTCCTTCTTATGATTCTCAGTACTTTTGGTATGAGATGCATAGGAGGGAACACATACCCTGACTGGTACACCCACAGTGTTACCAGAGCGTCCACCGCTATTGCCTGAGGGTCCCTTGACCTGGCGCAATATCTGTCTAGTTTTTTGTTCAGGCGGGACGCCATCATGTCCACCTTTGGTTTTTCCCAACGGTTTACATTCATGTGGAAGACTTCCCGCTGAAGTCCCCGCTCTCCCGGGTGGAGGTTATGCCTGCTGAGGAAGTCTGCTTCCCAGTTTTCCACTCCCGGAATTAACACTGCTGAGAGTGTTATCACATGATTTTTCGCCCAGCGAAGAATCCTTGCAGTTTCTGCCATTTCCCTCCTGCTTCATGTGCCGCCCTGTCTGTTTACGTGGGCGACTGCCGTGATGTTGTCCCACTGGATCAATACCGGCTGACCTTGAAGCAGAGGTCTTGCTAAGCTTAGAGCCTTGTAAATTGCCCTTAGCTCCAGTATATTTATGTGGAGAGAAGTCTCCAGACTTGATCACACTCCCTGGAAATTTTTTCCTTGTGTGACTGCTCCCCAGCCACTCAGGCTGGCATCCGTGGTCACCAGGACCCAGTCCTGAATGTCGAATCTGCGGCCCTTTCATAGATGAGCACTCTGCAGCCACCGCAGAAGAAAACACCCTTGTCCTTGGAGACAGGGTTATCCGCTGATGCATCTGAAGATGCGATCCGGACCATTTTCCCAGCAGATTCCACTGAAAGGTTCTTGCGTGAAATCTACCGAATGGGATCGCTTTGTAAGAAACCACCATTTTTCACAGGACCCTTGTGCAATGATGCACTGATACTTTTCCTGGTTTTAGGAGGTTCCTGACTAGCTCGGATAACTCCCTGGCCTTCTTCTCCGGGAGAAAACATCCTTTTCTGGACTGTGTCCAGAATCATTCCTAGGAACATTAGACGTGTTGTCGGAAAAGCTGCGATTTTGGAATATTTAGAAACCACTCGCGCTGTCGTAGAACTACTTGAGATAGTGCTACTCCGACCGCCAACTGTTCTCTGGACCTTGCCCTTATCAGGAAAGCGTCCATATTTCTTTTAGGAAGAATCATCATTTCGGCCATTACCATGGTAAAGACCCGGGGTGCCATGGACAATCCAAACGGCAGCGTCTGAACTGATAGTGACAGTTCTGTACCACGAACCTGAGATACCCTTGGTGAGAAGGGCAAAATTTGGACATGTAGGTAAGCGTCCCTGATATCCAGTGACACCATATCGTCCTGGTTCGCTATCACTGCTCTGAGTGACTCCATCTTGATTTGAACCCTTGTATGTAATTGTTCAAATCTTTTAGATCTCACCGAGCCGTTTGGCTTCAGTACCACAATATAGTGTGGAATAATACCCCTTCCCTTGTTGTAGGAGGGGTACTTTGATTATCACCTGCTGGGAATACAGCCTGTGAATTTTTTCCCAATACTGCCTCCCTGTCGGAGGGAGACGTTGGTAAAGCAGACTTCAGGAACTTGTGAGGGGAAGACGTCTCGAATTTCCAATGTACACCTGGGATACTACGTGTAGGATCCAGGAGTCCACTTGCGAGTGAGCCCACTGCGTGCTGAAACTCTTGAGATGACCCCCCACCGCACCTGAGTCCGCTTGTATGGCCCCAGCGTCATGCTGCGGACTTGGCAGAAGCTGTGGAGGACTTCTGTTCCTGGGAATGGGCTGCCTGCTGCAGTCTTCTTCCCTTTCCTCTAACCCTGGGCAGATATGACTGGCCTTTTGCCCGCCTGCCTTTATGGGTACGAAAGGACTGAGACTGAAAAGACTGTCCTTTTCTGCTGAGATGTGACTTGGGGTAACAAAAGTGGATTTTCCAGCTGTTGCCATGGCCACCAGGTCCGATGGACCGCCCCTTTATACGGCAATACTTCCATGTGCCGTCTGGAATCTGCATCACCTGACCACTGTCGTGTCTATAAACATCGTCTGGCAGATATGGACATCACATCTACTCTTGATGCCAGAATGCAAATATCCCTCTGCGCATCTCGCATATATAGAAATGCATCCTTAAAATGCTCTATAGTCAATAAAATATTGTTCCTGTCAAGGGTATCAATATTTTCAGTCAGGAAATCCGACCAAGCCCCCCCAGCGCTGCACATCCAGGCTGAGGCGATTGCTGGTCGTAGTATAACACCAGTATGTGTGTATATACTTTTTAGGATATTTTTCAGCTTCCTATCAGCTGGCTCCTTGAGGGCGGCCGTATCTGGAGACGGTAACGCCACTTGTTTTTATAAGCGTGTGAGCGCCTTATCCACCCTAAGGTGTGTTTCCCAACTCGCCCTCACTTCTGGCGGGAAAGGGTATACCTCCAATAATTTTCTATCGGAGGAAACCCACGTATCATCACACACTTTAATTTATCTGATTCAGGAAAAACTACAAGTAGATTATTCCCACCCTACATAATACCCTTATTTGTGGTACTTGTAGTATCAGAAATATGTAACACCTCCTTCATTGCCCTTAACATGTAACGTGTGGCCCTAAAGGAAAATACGTTTGTTTCTTCACCGTCGACACTGAAGTCAGTGTCCGTGTCTGTGTCGACCAACTGAGGTAAATGGGCGTTTTTACAAGCCCCTGACGGTGTCTGAGACGCCTGGACAGGTACTAATTTGTTTGCCGGCCGTCTCATGTCGTCAACCGACCTTGCATCGTGTTGACATTATCACGTAATTCCTAAATAAGCCATCCATTCCGGTGTCGACTCCCTAGAGAGTGACATCACCAATACAGGCAATATGCTCCGCCTCCTCACCAACATCGTCCTCCTACATGTCGACACACACGTACCGACACACAGCACACACACAGGGAATGCTCTGATAGAGGACAGGACCCCACTAGCCCTTTGGGGAGACAGAGGGAGAGTTTGCCAGCACACACCAAAAACGCTATAATTATACAGGGACAACCCCTTATACAAGTGTTTTCCCTTATAGCATTTTCACATATGTAATCATATCGCCAAAAAAGTGCCCCCCCCTCTCTGTTTTAACCCTGTTTCTGTAGTGCAGTGCAGGGGAGAGCCTGGGAGCCTTCCTCACAGCAGAGCTGAGCAGGAAAATGGCGCCGTGTGCTGAGGAGAATAGGCCCCGCCCCCTAAAACGGCGGGCTCTTCTCCCGGAGTTTGTGAGATCTGGCAGGGGTTAAATACATCCATATAGCCTCAAGGGCTATATGTGATGTATTTTAGCCATAAAAAAGGTATAATATATTGCTGCCCAGGGCGCCCCCCCCCAGCGCCCTGCACCCTCAGTGACCGCTGGTATGAAGTGTGCTGACAACAATGGCGCACAGCTGCAGTGCTGTGCGCTACCTTATGAAGACTGAAAGTCTTCTGCCGCCTGTTTCTGGACCTCTGGACCTCTTCAACTTCGGCATCTGCAAGGGGGGTCGGCGGCACGGCTCCGGGACGAACCCCAGGGTGAGACCTGTGTTCCGACTCCCTCTGGAGCTAATGGTGTCCAGTAGCCTAAGAAGCAAATCCATCCTGCACGCAGGTGAGTTTACTTCTCTCCCCTAAGTCCCTCGTAGCAGTGAGCCTGTTGCCAGCAGGACTCACTGAAAATAAAAAACCTAACTTAAACTTTTATTCTAAGCAGCTCAGGAGAGCCACCTAGATTGCACCCTTCTCGGCCGGGCACAAGAATCTAACTGAGGCTTGGAGGAGGGTCATAGGGGGAGGAGCCAGTGCACACCACCTGATCCTAAAGCTTTTATTATTGTGCCCTGTCTCCTGCGGAGCCGCTAAACCCCATGGTCCTGACGGAGTCCCCAGCATCCACTTAGGACGTTAAAGAAAAAGATGTTTTGCACATCACAGAGGAACCCCCTGTCGCTGACAAGAGGGTACATATGTACAAGGGAAAGAAGCCTGAGGTAACCTTTCCCCCCTCACACGAGCTGAACGAGTTATGTGAAAAAGCTTGGGAATCTCCAGATAAAAGACTGCAGATTTCCAAAAGGATTCTTATGGCGTATCCTTTCCCATCAACGGATAGGTTACGATGGGAATCCTCCCCTAGGGTGGACAAAGCATTAACACGCTTATCCAAGAAGGTAGCCCTCCCGTCCCAGGATACGGCTACCCTCAAAGAGTGTGCTGACCGCAAACAGGAGATTACCCTGAAGTCCATTTATACACATTCAGGTACCTTACTCAGACTGGCAATTGCGTCGGCCTGGGTGTGTAGTGCTGTAGCGGCATGGACAAATACCTTATCTGAGGGGATGGATAGCCTAGACAAGGATACTATTTTATTGACCCTGGGGCATATAAGAGATGCTGTCCTATATATGTGTGTATGCAAACTACAGGTGGTGCTGCAGGGCCCACACCCTTTTACTTGTCTTGTAGAGCAGCTCTGAAGCTGTTACAGTGCCCAGCTGCTGCAAGAAATCAGCTTGAATGCTTCAGGGGCTTGGGCATGGCCAACATGAGCCCCACACCGAAGGAGGGTGGGGGTGTTTAATGCAAACTTGGGGTTATCCAAGCGCCGCAAAAGGCCGCCATGCCCTGCATGCCCCTTTTCTCTTTTCATATACAGATGAGGGTTCCAGCCAACTTTGGCCCACTGCTTGGATGACATCACCGTATGCAAATCCGTCTGCTGCAGACCTTCCCCCAGGAATGCTTGCAATAGTTGTTGCATATGGTTTAATGTCTGAGGGTGCTTCAGTATTAGGCAGCCTTCCGCCCTCCCATGTTCATCTGAAAAGATGTGGTCTCCCTGCAGTTGTTGTCCCCAGACGAGACAGACGAGAGTTCCCTTGTGCTTCCTCAGTTAAATCTCCTTAACTTGACGGGGGTGTGCCCGAGCAGCCACCCTCCCCAGCCCTATCCCAACACATACTTATCTTGCATATGAGATCTCTTGATCATGAAGATAGTTCTCACAGGTTGAGGTTCATCCTGGCCCCGCACCCCGCTGGAGAGCGCTGATGGGGACAGCAGCGGGGCTTCAGCAGAAGGGTGAGTACGTGTGGCCAGAGACCTCCCTTCCCATGTGCAGGCCTGCAGAGTCTGCCGCGCAGGATGGGGCATGTGGCACTCTCCCTCCCAGGGGCTCTTCCAGATGTAGCTCCTCAGCAGTATTTTTCCCGGGCTGCGCGGCGCTCTCCCCGACTGGCATCCGCCCTGGAACACTGCCTTCCTCAACGCAACATCAGCAGGGGGCCCTGGCCTCATCACCATCCCAGGTCTTTCTCATGTATGTATCATGTATGTGTGTGTGATATATGTATGAATCATATATGTTTGTGATATATATATATATGTATCTATCTATCTATCTATCTATCTATCTATCTATCTATCTATCGTATGTGTGTGTATATATATGTATGTATCTATCTATCTATCTATCGTATGTGTGTGTATATATATGTATCTATCATGTATGTATGTATGTATCTATCTTGTATGTATGTGTTCTATCTATCGTGTGTGTGATATATGTATGTATCTATCATGTATGTGTTATATGTATGTATCACACCTTCCTCTATACATATACATACATACATACATACACACACACACACCTATATCTGTACGTACACTGACATACACACACCAACATCTATACATTAACACGCTGACCCCTAAACGTACACCAACGTACCCACACCTGCATCTATACCTTACACATGCTGACACGTGGACGTACACCGGCTTACCCACATGTGAATCTATACATACATGTGCTGACACCTGGACATACACTGATGTACCCACACCTAACATCTATACATACACATGCTAACACCTGGACGTATACAGACGTACCCACATTTGCATCCATGCATATATAGATGTAGGTGTGTGTACGTCAGTGTACGTCCAGGTGTCAACGCGTGTATGTATAGATGCAGGTGTGGGTACGTCTGTGTATGTCCAGGTGTCAGAATGTGTATGTATAGATGCAGGTGTGGGAAGGTCAGTGTAGGTTCAGGTGTCAGCGCGTGTATGTATAGATGCAGGTGCTTGTATGTCCAGATGTCAGTGCATGTATGTATAGATGCAAGTGTGGGTACGTCGGTGTATGTCCATTTGTCAGCGCGTGTATATATAGATGCAGGTGCTTGTATGTTGGTGTATGTCCAGGTGTCAGCATGTGTATGTATAGATGCAGGTGTGGGAATGTTGGTGTATGTCCAGGTGTCAGGGCGTGTATGTATGGATATTAGGTGTGGGTACATCAGTGTATGTCCAGGTGTTAGCGCATGTATGTATAGATGTATATATACACACACATACGATAGATAGATAGATAGATAGATAGATAGATAGATAGATAGATATTATAAGGGCACGGTCGTGCCCTTATATTAAGGCTGAATCGAACAAACGGAATTCTCCCATAGGGAACTTCTGAGATGGGGGCATGGTGTTTGAGGGGCTACACCTCAAAACTGATTGGACGTACTGAGCTGAAATTTGGCATGGGCGTGTAGAATCGTCACCCGGTGCTGCATGCCAAATTTCAGGGCAAAATAATAAAAAATGAGGAATTGGGAGTAACCTAAAGTTCCAACTGTCAGTTTTTTTCTGTGACTTCCTTTGTGGCTTTTTGACACCGTTTTCCTATAGAGTGAATTAGATATTTTTTGGGAAGGCATAACTCCGGATAGAGGACGAATTAAGACTTGGGGTTTGTTTTACTAGATAGAGTATGCCCCAGTGTAGTGCCTTTTGGGGTTGTGGTTTTTCAGAAAGTTATAGGGTTTTTTTAATTAAGAGAAATATGCCCCATTATAGAGATAGGGCTTTTCAATTTGTTGCGGCTGCGCAGTGGCCGCCAGGAGAGCGAGAGTGAGTGAGGGAAGGGGTCTCGTGCAGGCTGAGGTTATAAAAAATAAGAATTTACTTACCGATAATTCTATTTCTCGTAGTCCGTAGTGGATGCTGGGAACTCCGTAAGGACCATGGGGAATAGCGGCTCCGCAGGAGACAGGGCACATCTAAAGAAAGCTTTAGGATCACCTGGTGTGCACTGGCTCCTCCCCCTATGACCCTCCTCCAAGCCTCAGTTAGGATACTGTGCCCGGACGAGCGTACACAATAAGGAAGGATTTTGAATCCCGGGTAAGACTCATACCAGCCACACCAATCACACTGTACAACTTGTGATCTGAACCCAGTTAACAGCATGATAATAGAGAAGCCTCTATAAAAGATGGCTCACTACAACAATAACCCAAATTTTTTTTGGTAACAATAATTATGTACCAGTATTGCAGACAATCCGCACTTGGGATGGGCGCCCAGCATCCACTACGGACTACGAGAAATAGAATTATCGGTAAGTAAATTCTTATTTTCTCTGACGTCCTAGTGGATGCTGGGAACTCCGTAAGGACCATGGGGATTATACCAAAGCTCCCAAACGGGCGGGAGAGTGCGGATGACTCTGCAGCACCGAATGAGAGAACTCCAGGTCCTCCTCAGCCAGGGTATCAAATTTGTAGAATTTTACAAACGTATTTGCTCCTGACCAAGTAACTGCTCGGCAAAGTTGTAAAGCCGAGACCCCTCGGGCAGCTGCCCAAGATGAGCCCACCTTCCTTGTGGAGTGGGCATTTTAAGATTTTTGGCTGTGGCAGGCCTGCCACAGAATGTGCAAGCTGAATTGTACTACAAATCCAACAAGCAATCGTCTGCTTAGAAGCAGGAGCACCCAGTTTGTTGGGTGCATACAGGATAAACAGCGAGTCCGATTTTCTGACTCCAGCCATCCTGGAAACATATATTTTCAGGGCCCTGACCACGTCAAGCAACTTGGAATCCTCCAAGTCCTTAGTAGCCGCAGGTACCACAATAGGTTGCTTCATGTGAAATGCAGAAACCACCTTAGGTAGAAATTGAGGACAAGTCCTCAATTCTGCCCTGTCAGAATGAAATATTAAATAAGGGCTTTTATATGATAATGCCGCCAATTCTGACACACGCCTGGCTGAAGCCAGGGCTAACAGCATCGTCACCTTCCATGTGAGATATTTTAAGTCCACAGTGGTGAGTGGTTCAAACCAATGTGACTTTAGGAAACTCAACACAACATTGAGATCCCAAGGTGCCACTGGAGGCACAAAAGGAGGCTGTATATGCAGTACCCCTTTTACAAATGTCTGAAATTCAGGCTCTGAAGCCAGTTCCTTTTGGAAGAAAATCGACAGGGCCGAAATTTGAACCTTAATGGACCCTAATTTTAGGCCCATAGACAGTCCTGTTTGCAGGAAATGGAGGAAACGACCCAGTTGAAATTCCTCTGTAGGGGCCTTCTTGGCCTCCCACCACGCAACATATTTTCGCCAAATGCGGTGATAATGTTTTGCGGTTACGTCCTTCCTGGCCTTGACCAGGGTAGGGATGACTTCATCTGGAATGCCTTTTTCCTTCAGGATCCGGCGTTCAACCGCCAAGCCGTCAAACGCAGCCGCGGTAAGTCTTGGAACAGACAAGGCCCCTGTTGGAGCAGCTCCTTTCTTAGAGGTAGAGGCCACGGTTCGTCCGTGAGCATCTCTTGAAGTTCCGGATACCAAGTCCTTCTTGGCCAATCCGGAACCACGAGTATAGTTCTTACTCCTTTCCTTCTTATGATTCTCAGTACTTTTGGTATGAGAGGCAGAGGAGGGAACACATACACTGACTGGTACACCCACGGTGTTACCAGAGCGTCCACCGCTATTGCCTGAGGGTCCCCTGACCTGGCGCAATATCTGTCTAGTTTTTTGTTTAGACGGGAAGCCATTATGTCCACCTTTGGTTTTTTCCAACGGTTTACAATCAGGTGGAAGACTTCAGGGTGAAGTCCCCACTCTCCCGGGTGAAGGTCGTGTCTGCTGAGGAAGTCTGCTTCCCAGTTGTCCACTCCCGGAATGAACACTGCTGACAGTGCTATCACATGATTTTCCGCCCAGCGAAGAATCCTTGCAGCTTCTGCCATTGCCCCCCTGCTTCCCGTGCCGCCCTGTCTGTTTACGTGGGCGACTGACGTGATGTTGTCCGATTGGATCAATACCGCCTGACCCTGAAGCAGGGGTTTCGCTTGACTTAGGGCATTGTAAATGGCCCTTAGTTCCAGAATGTTTATATGAAGAGATGTCTCCAGGCTTGACCATAAGCCCTGGAAATTCCTTCCCTGTGTGACTGCTCCCCAGCCTCGCAGGCTGGCATCCGTGGCCACCAGGACCCAGTCCCGAATGCCGAATCTGCGGCCCTCTAGAAGATGAGCACTCTGCAACCACCACAGGAGGGATACCCTTGTCCCCGGTGACAGGGTTATCCGCTGAAGCATCTGAAGATGCGACCCGGACCATTTGTCCAGTAGGTTCCACTGGAAAGTCTTGCGTGGAATCTGCCGAATGGGATTGCTTCGTAGGAAGCCACCATTTTTACCCAGAACCCTTGTGCATTGATGCACTGAGACTTGGTTCGGTTTTAGGAGGTTCCTGACTAGCTCGGATAACTCCCTGGCTTTCTCCTCCGGGAGAAACACCTTCTTTCTGGACTGTGTCCAGGATCATCCCTAGGAACAGAAGACAAGTCGTCGGAACCAGCTGCGATTTTGGAATATTGAGAATCCAATCGTGCTGCCGCAACACTACCTGATATAGTGCTACACCGATCTCCAACTGTTCCCTGGATCTTACCCTTATCAGGGAATCGTCCAAGTAACGGATAACTAAAATTCCCTTCCTTCGAAGGAATATCATCATTACGGTCATTACTTCAGTAAAGACCCGGGGTGCCGTGGACCATCCCTACGGCAGCGTCCGAACTGATAGTGACAGTTCTGTACCATAACCTGAAATACCCTTGGTGAGAAGGGTAAATTTTGACATGAAGGTAAGCATCCTTGATGTCCCGAGACATCATGTAGTCCCCTTCTTCCAGGTTTGCAATCACTGCTCTGAGTGACTCAATTTTGAATTTGATCCTCTGTATGCAAGTGTTCAAAGATTTTAGATTTTAAAATCGGTCTCACCGAGCCGTCTGGCTTCGGTACCACAATAGTGTGGAATAATACCCCGTTCCCTGTTGCAGGAGGGGTACCTTGATTATCACCTGCTGGGAATACAGCTTGTGAATGGTTTCCAAAACTGCCTCACTGTCAGCGGGAGACGTCGGTAAAACAGACCTTTGGAAACGGCGAGGGGGATACGTCTCGAATTCCAATTTGTACCCCTGAAATATTACCTGAAGGATCCAGGGGTCTACTTGCGAGTGAGCCCACTGCGCACTGAAATTCATTGAGAACGGGACCCCACCGTGCCTGAACTTGTAAAGCCCTAGCGTCATACTGAGGGCTTGGCAGAGGCGGAAAAGAGTTTCTGTTCCTTGGAACTGGCTGATCTCTGCAGCCATTTTCCTCTCCCTCTGTCACGAGCAGAAAAGAGGAACCCTTTTGTCCGCTTGCCAACCAGGCCTGCGCCTGATAATACGGCGTCTTATTTTTAGAGGCGACCTGGGGTACATCCCCTCTTTTAAGGCAATACTTCCAAATGCCGTTTGGAATCCGCATCACCTGACCACTTTACTGGTATAATTGGACAACGCACTTATACTTGATGCCAGTCGGCAAATATTCCGCTGTGCATCATGCATATATAGAAATGCATCTTTTAATTGCTCTATAGGCAATAATATACTGTCCTTATCTAGGATATCATATTTCCAGTCAGGGAATCCGACCACGCCAACCCAGCACTGCACATCCAGGCTGAGGCGATTGCTGGTCGCAGTATAACACCAGTAAGTGTGTAAATACATTTTAGGATACCCTCCTGCTTTCTATCAGCAGGATCCTTAAGGGCGGCCATCTCAAGAGAGGGTAGAGCCCTTGTTCTTACAAGCGTGTGAGCGCCTTATCCCCCCTAGGGGGTGTTTCCCAACGCACCCTAACCTCTGGCGGGAAAAGGTATACTGCCAATAACTTTTTAGAAATTATCAATTGTTATCGGGGGGAAACCCACGCATTTTATTTCTCAGATTCAGGAAAACTACAGGAAGTTTTTCCTCACCAACATAATACCCCTTTTTTTTTTGGTGGTATTCATATTATCAGAAAAGTGTAAACTTTTTTCATTGCCTCAATCATGCAATGTGTGGCCCTATTTGGAAATCACGGTTGTCTCTTCACCGTCGACACAGGAGTCAGTATCCGTGTCGGCGTCTGTATCTGAGGTAACGGGCGCTTTAGAGCCCCTATATGAGACGTCTGGACATGCACAAGCTGAGTAGCCGGCTGTCTCATGTCAACCACTGTCTTTTATACAAAGCTGACACTGTCACGCAATTTCCACAGTACATCCACTCAGGTGTCGACCCCCCAGGGGGTGTCAACACTATTACAGACACTCTACTCCGTCTCCTCATCATTTTTCTCCTCATACATGTCGACACAAACGTACCGACACACAGCACACACACAGGGAATGCTCTGATAGAGGACAGGACCCCACTAGCCCTTTGGGGAGACAGAGGGAGAGTTTGCCAGCACACACCAGAGCGCTATATATATACAGGGATAACCTTATATAAGTGTTTTTCCCTTTTTAGCTGCTGTATTGTTTATACTGCGCCTAATTTGTGCCCCCCTCTCTTTTTTAACCCCTTTCTGTAGTGTAGTGACTGCAGGGGAGAGCCAGGGAGCTTCCCTCCAACTGAGCTGTGAGGGAAAATGGCGCCAGTGTGCTGAGGAGATAGGCTCCGCCCCTTTCTCGGCGTCCTTATCATCCGTTTTCTTGTATGTTTTGGCAGGGGTTAAATGCATCCATATAGCCCAGGAGTTATATGTGATGCATTTATTTTAGCCATAAAAGGTTTTCTAACGATTTATTGCGTCTCAGGGCGCTGCCCCCCCAGCGCCCTGCACCCTCAGTGACCGGAGTGTGAAGTGTGCTGAGAGCAATGGCGCACAGCTGCGGTGCTGTGCGCCTACCTTTATCTGAAGACAGGAAAGTCTTCTGCCGCCGATTTTTCCGGACCTCTTCGCTCTTCTGGCTCTGTAAGGGGGCCGGCGGCGCGGCTCCGGTGACCCATCCAGGCTGAACCTGTGATCGTCCCTCTGGAGCTAATGTCCAGTAGCCTAAGAAGCCCAATCCACTCTGCACGCAGGTGAGTTCGCTTCTTCTCCCCTTAGTCCCTCGATGCAGTGAGCCTGTTGCCAGCAGGTCTCACTGAAAATAATAAACCTAAACTAAAACTTTCACAAAGAGCTCAGGAGAGCCCCTAGTGTGCACCCTTCTCGTCGGGCACAGAAATCTAACTGAGGCTTGGAGGAGGGTCATAGGGGGAGGAGCCAGTGCACACCAGGTGATCCTAAAGCTTTCTTTAGATGTGCCCTGTCTCCTGCGGAGCCGCTATTCCCCATGGTCCTTACGGAGTTCCCAGCATCCACTAGGACGTCAGAGAAATAAGATTTTACTTACCGATAAATCTATTTCTCGTAGTCCGTAGTGGATGCTGGGGACTCCGTCAGGACCATGGGGATTAGCGGCTCCGCAGGAGACAGGGCACAAAACTAAAGCTTTAGGATCAGGTGGTGTGTACTGGCTCCTCCCCCTATGACCCTCCTCCAAGCCTCAGTTAGGATACTGTGCCCGGACGAGCGTACACAATAAGGAAGGATATTGAATCCCGGGTAAGACTCATACCAGCCACACCAATCACACCGTATAACTTGTGATCTAAACCCAGTTAACAGTATGACAAACGTAGGAGCCTCTGAACAGACGGCTCACAACAATAACAACCCGATTTTTTTGTAACAATAACTATGTACAAGTATTGCAGACAATCCGCACTTGGGATGGGCGCCCAGCATCCACTACGGACTACGAGAAATAGATTTATCGGTAAGTAAAATCTTATTTTCTCTGACGTCCTAAGTGGATGCTGGGGACTCCGTCAGGACCATGGGGATTATACCAAAGCTCCCAAACGGGCGGGAGAGTGCAGATGACTCTGCAGCACCGAGTGAGAGAACTCCAGGTCCTCCTCAGCCAGGGTGTGCCCCTGACCAAGTAGCAGCTCGGCAAAGTTGTAAAGCCGAGACCCCTCGGGCAGTCGCCCAAGATGAGCCCCCTTCCTTGTGGAATGGGCATTTATATATTTTGGCTGTGGCAATCCTGCCACAGAATGTGCAAGCTGAATTGTACTACACATTCAACTAGCAATCTTCTGCTTAGAAGCAAGAGCACCCAGTTTTTTGGGTGCATACAGGATAACAGCAAGTCAGTTTTCCTGACTCCAGCCGTCCTGGAAATCTATATTTTCAGGGCCCTGACAACATCTAGCAACTTGGAGTCCTCCAAGTCTCTAGTAGCCGCAGGTACCACAATAAGCTGGTTCAGATGAAACGCTGACACCAACTTAGGGAGAAACTGGGGACGAGTCCGCAGCTCTGCCCTGTCCGAATGGAAATCAGATATGGGCTTTTGTGAGACAAAGCCGCCAATTCTGACACTCGCCTGGCCGAGGCCAGGGCCAACATCATGGTCACTTTCCATGTGAGATATTTCAAATCCACAGATTTGAGCGGTTTAAACCAACGTGATTTGAGGAATCCCAGGACTACGTTGAGGTGCCACTGGAGGCACAAAAGGGGGTTGTATATGCAGTACTCCCTTGTCAAATTTCTGGACTTCAGGAACTGAAGCCAATTCTTTCTGGAAGAAAATCGACAGGGCCGAAATTTGAACCTTAATGGACCCCAATTTGAGGCCCATAGACACTCCTGTTTGCAGGAAATGCAGGAATCGACCGAGTTGAAATTTCTTCGTGGGGCCTTCCTGGCCTCACACCACGCAACATATTTTCGCCACATGTGGTGATAATGTTGTGCGGTCACCTCCTTCCTGGCTTTGACCAGGGTAGGAATGACCTCTTCCGGAATGCCTTTTTCCCTTAGGATCCGGCGTTCAACCGCCATGCCGTCAAACGCAGCCGCGGTAAGTCTTGGAACAGACATGGTACTTGCTGAAACAAGTCCCTTCTTATCGGCAGAGGCCCCGAGTCCTCTGTGAGCATCTCTTGAAGTTCCGGGTACCAAGTCCTTCTTGGCCCATCCGGAGCCACGAGTATAGTTCTTACTCCTCTACGTCTTATAATTCTCAGTACCTTTGGTATGAGAAGCAGAGGAGGGAACACATACACCGACTGGTACACCCCTGGTGTTACCAGAACGTCCACAGCTATTGCCTGAGGGTCTCTTGACCTGGCGCAATACCTGTCCAGTTTTTTGTTCAAGCGGGACGCCATCATGTCCACCTTTGGTCTTTCCCAACGGTGCACAATCATGTGGAAAAAACTTCTCGATGAAGTCCCCACTCTCCCGGGTGGAGGTCGTGCTGAGGAAGTCTGCTTCCCAGTTGTCCACTCCCGGAATGAAAACTGCTGACAGTGCTATCACATGATTTTCCGCCCAGCGAAGAATCCTTGCAGTTTCTGCCATTGTCCTCCTGCTTCTTGTGCCGCCCTGTCTGTTTACGTGGGCGACTGCCGTGATGTTGTCCCACTGGATCAATACCGGCTGACCTTGAAGCAGAGGTCTTGCTAAGCTTAGAGCATTGTAAATTGCTCTTAGCTCCAGTATATTTATGCGGAGAGAAGTCCCCAGACTTGATCACACTCCCTGGAAATTTTTTTCCCTGTGTGACTGCTCCCCAGCCTTTCAAGCTGGAATCCGTGGTCACCAGGACCCAGTCCTGAATGCATAACTGTGGCCCTTTAGTAGATGAGCACTCTGCAGCCACCACAGAAGAGACACCCTTGTCCTTGGAGACAGGGTTATCCGCTGATGCATCTGAAGATGCGATCCGGACCATTTGTCCAGCAGATCCCACTGAAAAGTTCTTGCGTGAAATCTGCCGAATGGAATCGCTTCGTAAGAAGCCACCATTTTTCCCAGGACCCTTGTGCAATGATGCACTGACACTTTTCCTGGTTTTTTGGAGGATCCTGACTAGCTCGGATAACTCCCTGGCTTTCTCCTCCGGGAGAAACACCTTTTTCTGGACTGTGTCCAGAATCATCCCTAGGGACAGCAGACGTGTCGTCGGAGACAGCTGCGATTTTGGAATATTTAGAATCCACCCGTGCTGTCGTAGAACTACTTGAGATAGTGCTACTCAGACCTCCAACTGTTCTCTGGACCTTGCCCTTATCAGGAGATCGTCCAAGTAAGGGATAATTAAGACGCCTTTTCTTTGAAGAAGAATCATCATTTCGGCCATTACCTTGGTAAAGACCCGGGGTGCCGTAGACAATCCAAACGGCAGCGTCTGAAACTGATAGTGACAGTTTTGTACCACGAACCTGAGGTACCCTTTGTGAGAAGGGCAAATTTGGACATGGAGGTAAGCATCCTTGATGTCCAGGGACACCATATAGTCCCCTTCTTCCTGGTTCACGATCACTGCTCTGAGTGACTCCATTTAGAATAGGTCTCACCGAGCCGTCTGGCTTCAGTACCACAATATAGTGTGGAATAATACCCCTTTACTTGTTGTAGGAGGGGTACTTTGATTATCACCTGCTGGGAATACAGCTTGTGAATTGTTTCCAATACTGCCTCCCTGTCGGAGGTAGACGTTGGTAAAGCAAACTTCAGGAACCTGCGAGGGGAAGACGTCTCGAATTTCCAATCTGTACCCCTGGGATACTACTTGTAGGATCCAGGGGTCCACTTGCGAGTGAGCCCACTGCGTGCTGAAACTCTTGAGACGACCCCCCACCGCACCTGTTTGTACGGCCCCAGCGTCATGCTGAGGACTTGGCAGAAGCGGTGGAAGGCTTCTGTTCCTGGGAATGGGCTGCCTGCTGCAGTCTTCTTCCCTTACCTCTATCCCTGGGCAGATATTATGGGGACGAAAGGACTGAGGCTGAAAAGACTATGTCTTTTTCTGCTGAGATGTGACTTGGGGTAAAAAAGGTGGATTTTCTAGCTGTTGCCGTGGCCACCAGGTCCGATGGACCGACCCCAAATAACTCCTCCCCTTTATACGGCAATACTTCCATGTGCCGTTTGGAATCTGCATCACCTGACCACTGTCGTGTCCATAAACATCGTCTGGCAGATATGGACATCGCACTTACTCTTGATGCCAGAGTTTCGCATATATAGAAATGCATCTTTTAAATGCTCTATAGTCAATAAAATACTGTCCCTGTCAAGGGTATCAATATTTCCAGTCAGGGAATCCGACCAAGCCACCCCAGCGCTGCCCATCCAGGCTGAGGCGATCGCTGGTCGCAGTATAACACCAGTATGTGTGTATATACTTTTTAGGATATTTTCCAACCTCCTATCAGTTGGCTCCTTGAGGGCGTCCGTATCTGGAGACGGTAACGCCACTTGTTTTTATAAGCGTGTGAGCGCCTTATCCACCCTAAGGTGTGTTTCCCAACGCGCCATAACTTCTGGCGGGAAAGGGTATACCGCCAATAATTTTCTATCGGGGGAAACCCACGCATCATCACACACTTCATTTAATTTATCTGATTCAGGAAAAACCACATGTAGTTTTTTCACACTCCACATAATACCCTTTTTTGTGGTACTTGTAGTATCAGAAATATGTAACATCTCCTTCATTGCCCTTAACAAGTAACGTGTGGCCCTAAAGGAAAATACGTTTGTTTCTTCACCGTCGACACTGGAGTCAGTGTCCGTGTCTGTGTCTGTGTCGACCGACTGAGGTAAAAAGGACGTTTTAACGCCCCTGACGGTGTTTTAGACGCCTGGACAGGTACTAATTGGTTTGCCGGCCGTCTCATGTCGTCAACCGACCTTGCAGCGTGTTGACATTATCATGTAATTCCTTAATTAAGCCATCCATTCCGGTGTCGACTCCCTAGAGAGTGACATCACCATTACCGGCAATTGCTCCGCCTCCTCACCAACATCGTCCTCATACATGTCGACACACAAGTACCGACACACAGCACACACACAGGGAATGCTCTGATAGAGGACAGGACCCCACTAGCCCTTTGGGGAGACAGAGGGAGAGTTTGCCAGCACACACCAAAAATAAGATTTTACTTACCGATAAATCTATTTCTCGTAGTCCGTAGTGGATGCTGGGCTCTGTAAGGACCATGGGGAATAGCGGCTCCGCAGGAGACAGGGCACAAAATAAAAGCTTAAGGATCAGGTGGTGTGCACTGGCTCCTCCCCCTATGACCCTCCTCCAAGCCTCAGTTAGGATACTGTGCCCGGACGAGCGTACATAATAAGGAAGGATATTGAATCCCGGGTAAGACTCATACCAGCCACACCAATCACACCGTACAACTTGTGATCTGAACCCAGTTAACAGTATGATAAACGCAAAGGAGCCTCTGAAAAGATGGCTCACAACAATAATAACCCGAATTTTTGTAACAATAACTATATACAAGTATTGCAGACAATCCGCACTAGGGATGGGCGCCCAGCATCCACTACAGACTACGAGAAATAGATTTATCGGTAAGTAAAATCTTATTTTCTCTGACGTCCTAGTGGATGCTGGGACTCCGTAAGGACCATGGGGATTATACCAAAGCTCCCAAACGGGCGGGAGAGTGCGGATGACTCTGCAGCACCGAATGAGAGAACTCCAGGTCCTCCTCAGCCAGGGTATCAAATTTGTAGAATTTAGCAAACGTGTTTGCCCCTGACCAAGTAGCTGCTCGGCAAAGTTGTAAAGCCGAGAACCCTCGGGCAGTCGCCCAAGATGAGCCCACTTTCCTTGTGGAATGGGCTTTTACTGATTTTGGCTGTGGCAATCCTGCCACAGAATGTGCAAGCTGAATTGTACTACAAATCCAACGAGCAATCGTCTGCTTAGAAGCAGGAGCACCCAGCTTGTTGGGTGCATACAGGATAAACAGCGAGTCAGATTTTCTGACTCCAGCCGTCCTGGAAACATATATTTTCAAGGCCCTGACAACGTCAAGCAACTTAGAGTCCTCTAAGTCCCTGGTAGCCGCAGGTACCACAATAGGTTGGTTCATGTGAAATGCAGAAACCACCTTAGGTAGAAATTGAGGACGAGTCCTCAATTCCGCCCTGTCAGAATGAAAAATTAAGTAAGGGCTTTTATATGATAAAGCCGCCAATTCTGACACACGCCTGGCTGAAGCCAAGGCTAACAGCATCGACACCTTCCATGTGAGATATTTTAAGTCCACAGTGGAAAGTGGTTCAAACCAATGTGACTTTAGAAAACTCAACACCACATTGAGATCCCAAGGTGCCACTGGAGGCACAAAAGGAGGCTGTATGTGCAGCACCCCTTTTACAAATGTCTGAACTTCAGGTACTGAAGCCAGTTCTTTCTGGAAGAAAATCGACAGGGCCGAAATTTGAACCTTAATGGACCCTAATTTTAGGCCCATAGACAGTCCTGTTTGCAGGAAATGAAGGAAACGACCCAGTTGAAATTCCTCTGTAGGGGCCTTCTTGGCCTCACACCACGCAACATATTTACGCCAAATGCGGTGATAATGTTTTGCGGTTACGTCCTTCCTGGCTTTGACCAGAGTAGGGATGACTTCTTCTGGAATGCCTTTTTCCCACAGGATCCGGCGTTCAACCGCCATGCCGTCAAATGCAGCCGCGGTAAGTCTTGGAACAGACAAGGCCCCTGCAGTAGCAGGTCCTTTCTTAGAGGTCGAGGCCACGGTTCGTCCGTGAGCATCTCTTGAAGTTCCGGGTACCAAGTCCTTCTTGGCCAATCCGGAACCACGAGTATAGTTCTTACTCCTCTCCTTCTTATGATTCTCAGTACTTTTGGTATGAGAGGCAGAGGAGGGAACACATACACTGACTGGTACACCCACGGCGTTACCAGAGCGTCCACTGCTATTGCCTGAGGGTCCCTTGACCTGGCGCAATATCTGTCCAGTTTTTTGTTTAGACGTGACGCCATCATGTCCACCTTTGGTTTTTCCCAACGGTTTACAATCAGGTGGAAGACTTCTGGGTGAAGTCCCCACTCTCCCGGGTGAAGGTCATGTCTGCTGAGGAAGTCTGCTTCCCAGTTGTCCACTCCCGGAATGAACACTGCTGACAGTGCTATCACATGATTTTCCGCCCAGCGAAGAATCCTTGCAGCTTCTGCCATTGCCCTCCTGCTTCTCGTGCCGCCCTGTCTGTTTACGTGGGCGACTGACGTGATGTTGTCCGATTGGATCAACACCGCCTGACCCTGAAGCAGAGGTTTTGCTTGACTTAGGGCATTGTAAATGGCCCTTAGTTCCAGAATGTTTATATGAAGAGATGTTTCCATGCTTGACCACAAGCCCTGGAAATTCCTTCCCTGTGTGACTGCTCCCCAGCCTCTCAGGCTGGCATCCGTGGTTACCAGGATCCAATCCTGAATGCCAAATCTGTGGCCCTCTAGTAGATGAGCACTCTGCAGCCACCACAGGAGACACCCCCTTGTCCTTGGCGACAGGGTTATCCGCTGATGCATCTGCAGATGCGATCCGGACCATTTGTCCAGTAGATCCCACTGAAACGTTCTTGCATGGAATCTTCCGAATGGAATCGCTTCGTAAGAAGCCACCATTTTTCCCAGGACCCTCGTGCACTGATGCACTGAGACCTGGCCTGGTTTTAGGAGGTTCCTGACTAGCTCGGATAACTCCCTGGCCTTCTCCTCCGTGAGAAACACCTTCTTCTGGACTGTGTCCAGAATCATTCCTAGGAACAGTAGACGTGTCGTTGGAATCAGCTGCGATTTTGGAATATTTAGAATCCACCCGTGCTGACGTAACACTACCTGAGATAGTGCTACTCCGACTTCTAACTGTTCCCTGGATCTTGCCCTTATCAGGAGATCGTCCAAGTAAGGGATAATTAAAATGCCTTTTCTTCGTAGAAGAATCATCATTTCGGCCATTACCTTGGTAAAGACCCGAGGTGCCGTGGACAATCCAAACGGCAGCGTCTGAAACTGATAATGACAGTTTTGTACTACAAACCTGAGGTACCCTTGGTGAGAAGGGTATATTGGGACGTGGAGATAAGCATCTTTGATGTCCAGAGACACCATATAGTCCCCTTCTTCCAGGTTCGCTATCACTGCTCTGAGTGACTCCATCTTGAATTTGAACCTTTTTATGTAAGTGTTCAAGGATTTCAGATTTAAAATTGGTCTCACCGAGCCGTCCGGCTTCGGTACCACAAACAGCGTGGAATAATACCCCTTTCCTTGTTGCAGGAGGGGTACCTTGATTATCACCTGCTGGGAATACAGCTTGTGAATGGCTTCCAAAACTGCCTCCCTGTCGGAGGGAGACTTTGGTAAAGCAGACTTCAGGAACCGACGAGGGGGAAACGCCTCGAATTCCAATTTGTACCCCTGCGATACTACCTGTAGAATCCAGGGATCCACTTGCGAGTGAGCCCACTGCGCGTTGAAATTCTTGAGACGGGCCCCCACCATATCTGAGTCTGCTTGTAAAGCCCCAGCGTCATGCTGAAGACTTGGCAGAAGCAGGGGAGGGCTTCTGCTCCTGGGAAGCGGCTGCATGGTGCAGTCTTTTTCCTCTTCCTCTGCCCCGGGGCAGAAAGGAGTGGCCTTTTGCTCGCTTGTACTTATGGGAACGAAAGGACTGAGTTTGAAAAGACGGTGTCTTTTTCTGCTGATGTGAAGTGACCTGGGGTAAAAAGGTGGATTTTCCAGCCGTTGCCGTGGCCACCAGGTCCGATAGACCAGCCCCAAATAACTCCTCCCCTTTATACGGCAATACTTCCATGTGCCGTTTGGAATCCGCATCCCCTGACCACTGTCGCGTCCATAACGCTCTTCTGGCAGAGATGGACATAGCACTTACTCTTGATGCCAGGGTGCAAATATCCCTCTGTGCATCACGCATATATAGTAATGCATCCTTTAAATGTTCTATAGTTAACAAAATATTGTCCCTATCCAGGGTATCAATATTCTCAGTCAGGGAATCCGACCATGCGACTCCAGCACTGCACATCCAGGCTGAGGCGATTGCTGGTCGCAGTATAACACCAGTATGTGTGTATATACTTTTTAGGATATTTTCCAGCCTTCTATCAGCTGGTTCTTTGAGGGTGGCCGTATCAGGAGACGGTAACGCTACTTGTTTAGATAAACGTGTGAGCGCCTTATCTACCCTAGGGGGTGTTTCCCAACGCGCCCTAACCTCTGGCGGGAAGGGATATAATGCTAATAATTTTTTAGAAATTAGCTGTTTTTTATCGGGGGAAACCCACGCTTTATCACACACCTCATTTATTTCCTCTGACTCAGGAAAAACTATTGGTAGTTTTTTCACACCCCACATAATACCCTTCTTTGTGGTACTTGTAGTGTCAGAAAGGTTCAATGCCTCTTTCATTGCCGTGATCATGTAACGTGTGGCCCTACTGGACATTACGTTTGTCTCGTCACCGTCGACACTAGACTCAGTATCTGTGTCAGGGTCTGTGTCGACCCACTGAGGTAACGGGCGTTTTAGCGCCCCTGACGGTGTCTGAGACGCCTGGACAGGCACTAATTGATTTGCCGGCTGTCTCATGTCGTCAACAGTTTTTTGCAAATTGCTGACATTATCACTTAATTGTTTAAATACAATCATCCAGTCAGGTGTCGACTCCCTAGGGGGTGACATCACCAACACAGGCAACTGCTCCGCCTCCACATCATTTTCCTCCTCATACATGTCGACACACGCGTACCGACACACAGCACACACACCGGGAATGCTCTGATAGAGGACAGGACCCCACTTAGCCCTTTGGAGAGACAGAGGGAGAGTCTGCCAGCACACACCCAGCGCTATATATATATATATATACAGGGATAACCTTATATAAGTGTTATTCCCTTATAGCTGCTGTTATTATCGTTATTTGCTGCCAAAAATGCCCCCCCTTCTCTTTTTTACCCTGATTCTGAAGCAGGACTGCAGGGGAGAGTCAGGGAGCCGTCCTTCCAGCGGAGCTGTGAGGGAAAATGGCGCTTGTGTGCTGAGGAGATAGGCTCCGCCCCTTCACGACGTCCTTATCTCCCGCTTTTTTGTGTAAAAATGGCAGGGGTTAAAATACATCCATATAGCCCAGGAGCTATATGTGATGTATTCTTTTTGCCACCTAAGGTATATACTGTTATATTGCGTCTCAGGGCGCTCCCCCCCAGCGCCCTGCACCCTCAGTGACCGGAGTGTGAAGTGTGCTGAGAGCAATGGCGCACAGCTGCGGTGCTGTGCGCTACCTTAGTCTGAAGACAGGATGTCTTCTGCCGCCGATTTCACCGGACCTCTTCGTCTCTTCTGGCTCTGTAAGGGGGACGGCGGCGCGGCTCCGGTGACCCATCCAGGCTGAACCTGTGATCGTCCCTCTGGAGCTAATGTCCAGTAGCCTAAGAAACCCGATCCACTCTGCACTCAGGTGAGTCCGTTTCTTCTCCCCTTAGTCCCACGATGCAGTGAGCCTGTTGCCAGCAGGACTCACTGAAAAAAAAAAAAAAAAACTAAACTTTTATTCTAAGCAGCTCAGGAGAGCCACCTAGATTGCACCCTTCTCGGCCGGGCACAAAAATCTAACTGAGGCTTGGAGGAGGGTCATAGGGGGAGGAGCCAGTGCACACCACCTGATCCTTAAGCTTTTATTTTGTGCCCTGTCTCCTGCGGAGCCGCTATTCCCCATGGTCCTTACGGAGCCCAGCATCCACTAGGACGTCAGAGAAAACGCTATATTATACAGGGACAACCTTTATATAAGTGTTTTTCCCTTATAGCATTTTAATATATATATACATATCGCCAAATAAGTGCCCCCCCTCTCTGTTTTAACCCTGTTTCTGTAGTGCAGTGCAAGGGAGAGCCTGGGAGCCTTCCCACCAGCATTTCTGTGAGGGAAAATGGCGCTGTGTGCTGAGGAGAATAGGCCCCGCCCCCTTTTCGGCGGGCTTCTTCTCCCGTTTTTCTGAGACCTGGCAGGGGTTAAATACATCCATATAGCCTCCAGGGGCTATATGTGATGTATTTTTAGCCAGAATAAGGTATTATACATTGCTGCCCAGGGCGCCCCCAGCAACGCCCTGCACCCTCCGTGACCGTTGGTGTGAAGTGTGTGACAACAATGGCGCACAGCTGCAGTGCTGTGCGCTACCTTCATGAAGACTGAAAAGCCTTCTGCCGCCGGTTTCTGGACCTTCAATCTTCAGCATCTGCAAGGGGGGTCGGCGGCGCGGCTCCGGGACGAACCCCAGGGTGAGACCTGTGTTCCGACTCCCTCTGGAGCTAATGGTGTCCAGTAGCCTAAGAAGCCAATCCATCCTGCACGCAGGTGAGTTGAACTTCTCTCCCCTATGTCCCTCGATGCAGTGAGCCTGTTGCCAGCAGGACTCACTGAAAATAAGAAACCTAAAAACTTTTTCTAAGCAGCTCCTTAAGAGAGCCACCTAGATTGCACCCTGCTCGGACGGGCACAAAAACCTAACTGAGGCTTGGAGGAGGGTCATAGGGGGAGGAGCCAGTACACACCACCTGATCCTAAAGCTTTAGTTTTGTGCCCTGTCTCCTGCGGAGCCGCTAATCCCCATGGTCCTGACGGAGTCCCCAGCATCCACTTAGGACGTCAGAGAAAGTAGCTGCTGGCGGCGGGAGGAGAGCCAGCGGTTCCTGGGTGTGTGCACCTGCGGTCCCTTACAGACTGCAGCGACCCATTAGGCATACTTGCCTACCTGACCCGCTCCATGAGGGAGAAAATGCTCTGCTCCTGGACTTTCCTGGTAATGTATGATTGCCATCACCTGTGGTGAGCTAGTTCATTGATGAGAAAGGTGTTTCACCACAGGTGATGGCAATCATACATTACCAGAAAAGTCCAGGAACAGAGCATTTTCTCCCTCATGGAGAGGGTCAGGTAGGCAAGTATGCCATTAGGACTGTGGAGGAGAGGGGTAGCGGCATAGCAGCCGCAGGCTTACCGAAAGTGCTCACTACTGAGCAATATGGTCCCCTTACCCGAAGTGGGAGCCGCAGCGGGAGGAATAGCTGGAGTTGCGCCGCAGGAGAAAGTCAGAGGACATCCAGAAGAGACATCCGGTGCAGCGCTGACTCCTGACTGACAGCGCTTGCCTACTGAGCGGTGTGGTACCCCCACACCTGAAGCGGGTGCGGGAGCGGCAGCCGGAGAAGACAGCTGTGCTCAGGGCCGGCGCTTCCATTAGGCAGCTTTAGGCAGCTGCCTATGGGCGCCTGGACCTGAGGGGGCGGTACGCTGAGGCTGCCCCCCCTCCCCCGCCATATAGCCCCCACGCAATAGCAGCAGCAGGGCACCCGGCGTCATAGACACACATAGCAACGCTGCGGGTAGTCCTGCAATTCTGCTAAGTGGACTGACAGGCAGCTGATGCACTATACACTACCCTGTGTCATGGGATCCACCAGTGATTTTCTTTCATTCACCACCGCTCCACTATGTAGTGTGAGCAGAGAGGTGGTTTCCCCCTCGGCCAGTCCGGTGTTTCCTCTCTACCGGGTAGCTCTATAGCCTGCTGCTTGATGGGTTTTTTAAAAAAGGGGGCGTGGCTACACCTCCGTGATTAGGCCACGCCCCGGAGTATGCTAGGTTCTCCATAGTCTGTCTCTGTGGCTCTGCTGCCTGGCATGCCTACTCTTTCGGAGACTGGCTCCTGTGATCTGAGCTGCCTGAAGGTTACTACTGTGCTACTGTGTGTGTGTCTCTCGCAGGGCTTAAAGTGGTCCTGGTGAGGTGGTGGAACTCTTGGAGGAGGACCATGGAGGCACCAGGACCTGAGAAAGGAGTAGGTGGCTGCAGCTCATCAGCAACACTAGTGCCCCCTGTATCATTGATTGATGCAGATGATGGGGTGGGCTTTTCTGTTGGAATTACTGTGCAGGGCAATGGAGGAGGTGGAACTAGTTCCCCCTATCATTACAGGTGGTGGAACTCAGTTCCACCTCGTTCCCCCCCACTTTAACCCCTGGTCTCTCGGTATAAGTGTGTGTATGTGTGTCTCAGTATGAGTCTGTGGGTGCCTCTGCCTCAGTATGTGTGTCAGTGCGTGTGTGTCTCTCAATATCAGTGTGTGCCTCAGTATGAGTGTGTGTGCCCCAGTGTGAGTGTGTATTTGTGTGCCTCAATGTGAGTGTACGTGTGCCTCTGACTAAGTATGAGTGTCAGTGTGTGTGTCTCAGTATCACTGTGTGTGTGTGTCTCAGTATGAGTGTGTGTGACTCTTCCTCAGTATGAGTGTCAGTGTGAGTGTGTCTCAGTCTCAGTTTGAGTGTGTGTGTGCCTCTGCCTCAGTATGAGTGTCAGTGTGTCTCAGTATCACTGTGCGTGTCTCAGTATCACTGTGTGTGTGTGTGTGTGTGTGTGTGTGTCTCAGTATGAGTGTGTGTATGCCTCTGCCTCAGTATGAGTGTCAGTGTGTCTCAGTCTCAGTATGAGTGTATGTGTGCCTCTGCCTCAGTATGAGTATCTGTGTGTATCAGTATCACTGTGTGTGTCTCAGTATGAGTGTGTGTGTCTCTCTGTCACTGTGTGTCTCAGTATGAGCGTGTGTGCCTCTGCCTCAGTATGTGTGTCAGTGCGTGTGTCTCTCAATATCAGTGTGTGCCTCAGTATGAGTGTGCCTCAGTGTGAGTGTGTGTTTGTGTGCCTCAATGTGAGTGTACATGTGCCTCTGACTCAGTATCACTGTGGGTCTCAGTATGAGTGTGTGTCTCTCTCTGTCACTTTGTGTGTCAGTGTGTGTCTCAGTATCACTGTGTGTCTCAGTATGAGTGTGTGTGTGTCTCTCTGTCACTGTGTGTGTGTCTCAGTATGAGTGTGTGTGTATGTGTGTGCCTCTGCCTCAGTATGAGTGTCAGTGTGAGTGTGTCTCAGTCTCAGTTTGAGTGTGTGTGTGCCTCTGCCTCAGTATGAGTGTCAGCGTGTCTCAGTATCACTGTGTGTGTGTGTGTGTCTCAGTATGAGTGTGTGTATGCCTCTGCCTCAGTATGAGTGTGTCTCAGTCTCAGTATGAGTGTATGTGTGCCTCTGCCTCAGTATGAGTATCAGTGTGTGTCTCAGTATCTGTGTGTGTGTCAGTATGAGTGTGTGTGTGTGTCTCTCTATCACTGTGGGTGTCTCAGTATGAGTGTGTGTGCCTCTGCCTCAGTATATGTGTCAGTGCGTGTGTGCCTCAGTATGAGTGTGTGTGCCTCAGAATGAGTGTGTGTGTGCCTCTGCCTCAGTATGAGTGTCAGTGTGTGTCTCAGTCTCAGTATGAGTGTATGTGTGCCTCTGCCTCAGTATGAGTATCAGTGTGTGTCTCAGTATCAGTGTGTGTGTGTGTGTGTGTGTGTCTGTCACTGTGGGTGTCTCAGTATGAGTGTGTGTGCCTCTGCCTTAGTATATGTGTCAGTGCGTGTGTGTCTCTCAATATCAGTGTGTGCCTCAGAATGAGTGTGTGTGTTCCTCAGTGTGAGTGTGTGTTTGTGTGCCTCAATGTGAGTGTACATGTGCCTCTGACTCAGTATCACTGTGTGTCTCAGTATGAGTGTGTGTCTGTCACTGTGTGTGTCTCTGTCACTGTGTGTGTCTCTGTCACTGTGTGTGTCTCTGTCACTGTGTGTGTCTCAGTATCACTGTGTGTGTCTCAGTATGTGTGTGTGTGTGTCTCTCTGTCACTGTGTGTGTCTCAGTATCACTGTGTGTGTCTCAGTATGAGTGTGTGTGTGTGTGTGTGTGTGTCTCTCTGTCACTGTGTGTATCTCAGTATCACTGTGTGTGTGTATCAGTATGAGTGTGTGTGTCTCCGTTTCACTGTGTGTGTGTCTCAGTATGAATGTATGTGTGTCTCTGCCTCAGTATGAGTGTCAGTGTGTATGTCTCAGTATCACTGTGTGTGTGTGTCTCAGTATGAGTGTGTGTGCCTCTGCCTCAGTATGAGCGTGTCTCAGTTTCAGTGTGTGTGTGTGCCTCTGCCTCAGTATGAGTGTCAGTATGTGTGTGTGTGTGTGTGTGTGTGTGTGTGTGTGTGTGTGTGTGTGTATCAGTATGAGTGTGAGTGTGCCTCTGCCTCAGTGTGAGTGTGTCTCAGTCTCAGTATGAGCGTGTGTGCCTCTGCCTCAGTATGTGTGTCAGTGCGTGTGTGTCTCTCAATATCAGTGTGTGCCTCAGAATGAGTGTGTGTGTTCCTCAGTGTGAGTGTGTGTTTGTGTGCCTCAATGTGAGTGTACATGTGCCTCTGACTCAGTATCACTGTGGGTCTCAGTATGAGTGTGTGTCTCTCTCTGTCACTTTGTGTGTCAGTGTGTGTCTCAGTATCACTGTGTGTCTCAGTATGAGTGTGTGTGTGTGTGTGTGTGTGTGTGTCTCTCTGTCACTGTGTGTGTGTCTCAGTATGAGTGTGTGTGTATGTGTGTGCCTCTGCCTCAGTATGAGTGTCAGTGTGAGTGTGTCTCAGTCTCAGTTTGAGTGTGTGTATGCCTCTGCCTCAGTATGAGTGTGTCTCAGTCTCAGTATGAGTGTATGTGTGCCTCTGCCTCAGTATGAGTATCAGTGTGTGTCTCAGTATGAGTGTGTGTGTGTGTGTGTGTGTGTGTGTGTGTCTCTCTATCACTGTGGGTGTCTCAGTATGAGTGTGTGTGCCTCTGCCTCAGTATATGTGTCAGTGCGTGTGTGTCTCTCAATATCAGTGTGTGCCTCAGTATGAGTGTGTGTGCCTCAGAATGAGTGTGTGTGTGCCTCTGCCTCAGTATGAGTGTATGTGTGCCTCTGCCTCAGTATGAGTATCAGTGTGTGTCTCAGTATCAGTGTGTGTGTGTGTGTTCTCCCATCTCCCTTTTCTGAAAAGCCATTTAATATATGGTTTCCAGATAGGGGACATATCAGATATTGCCTTTCAAAAGCAGCAAATATCATACCACTTCTATTGCCATCAAAGATAAACATTGATTGTTTTCAGATATTGGATTGAAAAAGCAGTCTTTATTGACATAAAGAAGCAAAAAAACATACATAAACATTACACACATAAGTACCGTGTTGCAGCACAGCCAAAACACAATACAAATGCTGTCGGTATAGTACAGTTCAAGAACTACAGCACAGGCCAGCCTACACTATAAATCATGAACTGCACTATACATTTAAACTATACAATAATACAACAGTTAATAAGGCTATGGGTGTGGAGTGTAAGAGGGTGAGGGAATCACAAGCCCGAAGCTTTATTGAAAGACAGACACATATAAAGGGAGGATTAATAAATACAAAGACTTTACTATAGAATGTAGTCCAATCCGGTCTTTCAACTCTTCCACAACTGAAAAACGGATAGTGTTCCCAAGCCTTCCATCCTGGAATATCTTCAGTCTCTCGCCAATGAAGAAAACAATCCCTCCAGCAGACTCTTCAACCACGATACAAGATCACAGCCAAAAGGGCGAGAAGCAACTACACTTGCGTTTAACCAAAATGGCTAAAACTTAGTGAAGGAAAGTGCAGTGCACCAAAACATAAGCTGACACAATCATGAAGAATGCGCCAGCATATATGCTCTTCTATCTATATTTTGCAAACCTGCTCTTGTCCCCTCCAGCTGCTCCATGTAGATTTGACGCCTGGCAAGGTGCATAACCCACTGACAAGCAGGCACACTCCTGCATGAGTTTTCACTCTCACTAGCTGGATGATACACATTCATTTGCATGTGCTCCACCTCCGACACACCGCCCACCCAACCACCCAGTCACCAGAGCCACCCACAAGCCAACTGGCTATGTGATTTAATTTGCACAGTGCAGTCATCCAGGCAGCATGTCCTTCTCAATTGAATAATCTCTGGTTCCATGGAATCTTCCGCATTGGAATGCTGCGGAAGAAAAAGGATTTAAACATTCAGCTTGCTAGCATTCAATGTACCTGCGGCTTGGCTCTAGCACATGGGTCTTCATCCTGTGGCCCTCCAGCTGCTGTGAAACTACACATCCCAGCATGCCCTGCCACAGTTTTGCTATTAAGGTATGCTAAAACTGAGGCAGGGCATGCTGGGATGTGTAGTTCCACAGCAGCTGGAGGGTCGCAGGTTGAAGACCCATGTTCTAGCATGCCTGTTCTATGATGTATGTTCCGTGATTTCACAATCAGCTTGGAATGGGGTATCTAGCAGGCATTTGCTGACAGCCACTTGAGGGAGACACACATCAGGAGATGCAGCATATCGGAGGTCTTCGATGCCTTTCCAGCAAATGCACACCACCTACTGCTGGTCTGGACACAAAACAATGCCCACAATCGAAGTCCCAAAATGCCCAACTACAGGATTCATGTAAGTAGTGAATTTAGGAATGAATTTAGAAGTAGGAAATTAAGTTAGTTCACAAGTACATTCAAATTCAGATCTAAAGTCTAGGTAGGCCTCACGTCCTGGCAGCCCCCAGCATTTAAAAATGCCTTGATTAGAGGTAGGGAATTAAATGTAGATAAGAAGTAGACGCAAAATAAGACTCCACAGAGCAGTTATCAGGTGTCTTTATCAATTGTTGCATTTAAAAAATCAAGCAATTAGGGAACACAATGTTGCAACAATGTAACCCTATTTGCAAAATAGTACTAAATAAGTTTGTCGATGTAAGACATTTGCAAAGGCGCATTTAAAACACGCTGGAAAATGCAACTGAATCTGTTTTTGGAGGCTAGAATAGGAAATGTGCATCGGTCCTACAAGTACTGAAAGCTCTTCTACCATCTTCCTTTTCTGAAAAGCCATTTAATATATGGTTCCCAGATAGGGGACATATCAGATATTGCCTTTCAAAAGCAGCAAATATCATACCACTTCTATTGCCATCAAAGATAAACATTGATTGTTTTCAGATATTGGATTGAAAAAGCAGTCTTTATTGACATAAAGAAGCAAAAAAACATACATAAACATTACACACATAAGTACTGTGTTGCAGCACAGCCAAAACACAATACAAATGCTGTCGGTATAGTACAGTTCAAGAACTACAGCACAGGCCAGCCTACACTATAAATCATGAACTGCACTATACATTTAAACTATACAATAATACAACAGTTAATAAGGCTATGTGTGTGGAGTGTAAGAGTGTGAGGGAATCACAAGACCGAAGCTTTATTGTAACACAGACACATATAAGGGGAGGGGCAATAAATAGAAAGGTATCCTTTACTATAGAATGTAGTCCAATCCGACCTCTGTGCTCTTGCACAACTGAAAAACGGATAGTGTTCCCAAGCCTTCCATCCTGGAATATCTTTGGTCTTTCGCCAATGAAGAAAACAATCCCTCCCTCCAGCAGACCCTTCAACCACGATACAAGATCACAGCCAAAAGGCTGAGAAGCAACTACACTTGAGCTTAACAAAAATGGCTAAAACTTAGTGGAGGAAAGTGCAGTGCACCAAAACATAAGCTGACACAATCATGGAGAATGTGCCAGCATATATGCTCTTCTATCTGTATTTTGCAAACCTGCTCTTTTCCCCTCCAGCTGCTCTATGTAGATTTTACATCTGGCAAGGTGCATAACCCACTGACAAGCAGGCACACTCCTGCATGAGTTTTCTCTCTCACTAGCTGGATGATACACAATCATTTGCATGTGCTTCACCTCCGACACACCACCCACCCAACCACCCAGTCACCAGAGCCACCCACAAACCAACTGGCTCCGTGATTTAATTTGCACAGTGTAGTCATCCAGGCAGCATGTCCTTCTCAATGGAAGGATCTCTGGTTCCATGGAATCTTCCACATTGGAATGCTGCGGAACAAAAAGGATTTAAATATTCAGCTTGCTAGCATTCAATGTACCTGCGGCTTGGCTCTAGCACATGGGTCTTCATCCTGTGGCCCTCCAGCTGCTGTGAAACTACACATCCCAGCATGCCCTGCCACAGTTTTGCTATTAAGGTATGCTAAAACTGAGGCAGGGCATGCTGGGATGTGTAGTTCCACAGCAGCTGGAGGGTCGCAGGTTGAAGACCCATGTTCTAGCATGCCTGTTCTATGATGCATGTACCGTAATGTCACAATCAGCTTGGAATGGGGTGTCTAGCAGGCATTTGCTGACAGACACTTGAGGGAGACACACATCAGGAAATGCAGCATATCGGAGGTCTTCGATGCCTTTCCAGCAAATGCACACCACCTGCTGCTGGTCTGGACACAAAACAATGCCCACAATCGAACTCCCAAAATGCCCAACTACAGGATTCATGTAAGTAGTGAATTTAGGAATGAATTTAGAAGTAGGAAATTAAGTTAGTTCACAAGTACATTCAAATTCAGATCTAAAGTCTAGGTAGGCCTCACGTCCTGGCAGCCCCCAGCATTTAAAAATGCCTTGATTAGAGGTAGAGAATTAAATGTAGATAAGAAGTAGACACAAAATAAGACTCCACAGAGCAGTTATCAGGTGTCTTTATCAATTGTTGCATTTAAAAAATCAAGCAATTAGGGAACACAATGTTGCAACAATGTAACCCTATTTGCAAAATAGTACTAAATAAGTTTGTCGATGTAAGACATTTGCAAAGGCGCATCCAAAACACGCTGGAAAATGCAACTGAATCTGTTTTTGGAGGCTAGAATAGGAAATGTGCATCGGTCCTACAAGTACTGAAAGCTCTTCTCCCATCTCCCTTTTCTGAAAAGCCATTTAATATATGGTTCCCAGATAGGGGACATATCAGATATTGCCTTTCAAAAGCAGCAAATATCATACCACTTCTATTGCCATCAAAGATAAACATTGATTGTTTTCAGATATTGGATTGAAAAAGCAGTCTTTATTGACATAAAGAAGCAAAAAAACATACATAAACATTACACACATAAGTACCGTGTTGCAGCACAGCCAAAACACAATACAAATGCTGTCGGTATAGTACAGTTCAAGAACTACAGCACAGGCCAGCCTACACTATAAATCATGAACGGCACTATACATTTAAACAATACAATAATACAACAGTTAATAAGGCTATGGGTGTGGAGTGTAAGAGGGTGAGGGAATCACAAGCCCGAAGCTTTATTGAAAGACAGACACATATAAAGGGAGGATTAATAAATACAAAGACTTTACTATAGAATGTAGTCCAATCCGGTCTTTCAACTCTTCCACAACTGAAAAACGGATAGTGTTCCCAAGCCTTCCAACCTGGAATATCTTCAGTCTCTCGCCAATGAAGAAAACAATCCCTCCAGCAGACTCTTCAACCACGATACAAGATCACAGCCAAAAGGGCGAGAAGCAACTACACTTGCGTTTAACCAAAATGGCTAAAACTTAGTGAAGGAAAGTGCAGTGCACCAAAACATAAGCTGACACAATCATGGAGAATGCGCCAGCATATATGCTCTTCTATCTATATTTTGCAAACCTGCTCTTGTCCCCTCCAGCTGCTCCATGTAGATTTGACGCCTGGCAAGGTGCATAACCCACTGACAAGCAGGCACACTCCTGCATGAGTTTTCACTCTCACCAGCTGGATGATACACATTCATTTGCATGTGCTCCACCTCCGACACACCGCCCACCCAACCACCCAGTCACCAGAGCCACCCACAAGCCAACTGGCTCCGTGATTTAATTTGCACAGTGCAGTCATCCAGGCAGCATGTCCTTCTCAATGGAATAATCTCTGGTTCCATGGAATCTTCCGCATTGGAATGCTGCGGAAAAAAATGATTTAAACATTCAGCTTGCTAGCATTCAATGTACCTGCGGCTTGGCTCTAGCACATGGGTCTTCATCCTGTGGCCCTCCAGCTGCTGTGAAACTACACATCCCAGCATGCCCTGCCACAGTTTTGCTATTAAGGTATGCTAAAACTGAGGCTGGGCATGCTGGGATATGTAGTTCCACAGCAGCTGGAGGGTCGCAGGTTGAAGACCCATATTCTAGCATGCCTGTTCTATGATGCATGTTCCGTGATGTCACAATCAGCTTGGAATGGGGTGTCTAGCATGCATTTGCTGACAGCCACTTGAGGGAGACACACATCAGGAGATGCAGCATATCGGAGGTCTTCGATGCCTTTCCAGCAAATGCACACCACCAGCTGCTGGTCTGGACACAAAACAATGCCCACAATTGAAGGCTCAAAATGCCCAACTACAGGATTAATGTAAGTAGTGAATTTAGGAATGAATTTAGAAGTAGGAAATTAAGTTAGTTCACAAGTACATTCAAATTCAGATCTAAAGTCTAGGTAGGCCTCACGTCCTGGCAGCCCCCAGCATTTAAAAATGCCTTGATTAGAGGTAGGGAATTAAATGTAGATAAGAAGTAGACACAAAATAAGACTCCACAGAGCAATTATCAGGTGTCTTTATCAATTGTTGCATTTAAAAAATCAAGCAATTAGGGAACACAATGTTGCGACAATGTAACCCTATTTGCAAAATAGTACTAAATAAGTTTGTCGATGTAAGACATTTGCAAAGGCGCAAACAAAACACGCTGGAAAATGCAACTGAATCTGTTTTTGGAGGTTAGAATAGATGCAGGATCAAGTAGCTCAATGGGTAGGGTGTTTGATTAGAATTCAACAGGTTATAGGTTTGAATCCTGGGTATGATAGTTTGAGGTGTTATTTAATAAAGTATGTTTATACAGGTTGAGTATCCCATATCCAAATATTCCGAAATACGGAATATTCCGAAATACGGACTTTTTTGAGTGAGAGTGAGATAGTGAAACCTTTGTTTTTTGATGGCTCAATGTACACAAACTTTGTTTAATACACAAAGTTATTAATAATATTGTATTAAATGACCTTCAGGCTGTGTATATAAGGTGTATATGAAACATAAATGAATTGTGTGAATGTAGACACACTTTGTTTAATGCACAAAGTTATAAAAAATATTGGCTAAAATTACCTTCATGCTGTGTGTATGAGGTATATATGTAACATAAATGCATTCTGTGCTTAGATTTAGGTCCCATCACCATGATATCTCATTATGGTATGCAATTATTCCAAAATACGGAAAAATCCCATATCCAAAATACCTCTGGTCCCAAGCATTTTGGATAAGGGATACTCAACCTGTATATTAGTCACACATGGCTTACTTGTACAAATGGCATGTCACCAGTTAGTGCTGACTGCTGATATGCCATTTGCACAAACACGCCATGTGTGACTGTATATGCATTTAAGGAGGGCACCCCGGCAATACCACAAACCATTGAGTGTCAAGTATACTAGATATATCTTCATATCTCATGTGCTTTCTCTGAGACCAATCTTGTTATGCCCCTTCCCCACAAGGCATGCGCCTTTTGTCCATATTGCACAAATGGGGTGGGTGGGGGCATATAATTCTCTGTCACAGGGCACCAAAAAGTCTAGTTATGGCTCTGGTATGCATTATGTAATCTGGCAGACCATATCTCCAACACTGGCTGGTTGGAATAGAAATCTGGTTATCTATGTGAGCAAATGACCATCAACGATTTACTCTCAAACACTAGAAAATGGACAAAAATGGTCCCCTAAACAAATTGGTTAAATTTTGGGTTTAACCAATTTGTGTAATGACCATTTTTGACCACTTTTCTAGTGTTTGGGAGCAAATGGTTAATTGAGATTTGCTCCTATACATTACCAGATTTTCATTCCATCCATCCAGACTGGATAGATAGCCTGACAGATAATTGTGTAGTGTACGCCCAGGATAACTGTCAGTTGTGCTTTCTTTTATGACGGCACATAAATGGGTGGGCAGATCCAGAGCAAGCACTGCCCACTCATGCATAGTTGTCAACTGATGTGAAGTTCCAGGGGGCAATCTCAGTTATAAAGAAAAGTATCTGGAAATTGTCCCTAGTTTAAAAAATAAAAAAAAATTGATCAACTCCATTTATTTAGTATGATATCCCAGGTGATAGGATGCCGGCAGTCAGAACAACATACTTTATTAAATAACACATCTCAAACTACCATACCCAGGATTCAAACCTATAACCTGTTGAATTCTAATCAAACACCCTACCAATTGAACTATTTGATCCTGCATAAAAATTGTGAACATTATATGAAGCTATTGGTACTTTGAAAAAAAAAAGTATCAGCATTACAACGCAGCAGATCCATGCAGTTTGCAGCCACACACTACATGTATCTGCTCAGCCACAATGCTGACTATTTCTTCACAAAGTACAAGGTGAGCTCCAAACAGAATTCTCTAGCTTAGAATTATGCCAAACCTAGAAGTCGGGCCCCCCACCCTGGGATCCCCCAGAGGGTGGCCTGCACCGTCATGCGGCAGGCTTGTCCGTTTTGGAAGCAGGCTGATGGGCAGCCCAGGCTTGCTTCAGTCTGGGCTTGGCAGGTCTGGAAGCATGAGCTTGCTTTGGGTATGCCTGACCTTGGGTACGCTTTACCTTGAGGATGAAAGGGCCAAGGGAAAGTACTTTTAGCCTTCTGCGTGGTAGGAGTCATACTAGGTAGGCAAGCTGTTTTAGCAGTAGCCAGATCAGCTACAATCTTATTGAGGTCTTCTCCAAAGAGAGTGTCTCCCTTGAAAGGAAGCACCTCCAGGGTTTTCTTGGAATCCATATCCACCGACCAGGATCTCAACCAGCTGTATAAAGTATTACCTTGGAACTGGCTCTCCACTCCCCATTATCTGGTTATCATGGCTTCCTCCGCCAGTGTCCAGACTCGCTTGCTGAAGCTCGGCCACTTCTTCCTAGCAGCAGGCTCCTGGATCACTGGGCAGCAGAGGTGCTTGGGAGCCGGAAGGGGGTGGAGCAATCAGGCAGGCAGTTGCAGTGCTGCCCAGCTATCTGTGGTGTGAGAAGAAGCAGGGGCACCCCACCGCTGGCAGTGCTGCAGCTAGTGGTGGTGGCAGCGGCGAGGCTGCTGGGCTGGGTCTTGAAAAAGGTGGAAAGAAGGGTGTTACGGCATGGAATGTACAAACTGCGAGACCCTGCTGGTAGCGCCTTTGTCTATTTAGTAGGAAGGGCATGTAACAGCCGGAGGGCAATGGAGGAAGCCCCTTTAGGGCTGGAGCCCGGCGGCAACTGACTCCGTTGTCTCTGGCAGTTCCGCCCCTGGACTAGAGGAAAGGTCAAGAACATGGCAACATTTAATGCCAAAAAATGCAAAATCATACACGTCTCAAAAATACAAAGGCTAACTATAATATTAAGGGCATTATAATGGCAAGAGGAAAGCTATCTAAGTACAGGTTGAGTATCCCATATCCAAATATTCCGAAATACGGAATATTCCGAAATACGGACTTTTTTGAGTGAGAGTGAGATAGTGAAACCTTTGTTTTTTGATGGCTCAATGTACACAAACTTTGTTTAATACACAAAGTTATTAAAAATATTGTATTGAATGACCCTCAGGCTGTGTGTATAAGGTGTATATGAAACATAAATGAACTGTGTGAATGTAGACACACTTTGTTTAATGCACAAAGTTATAAAAAATATTGGCTAAAATTACCTTCAGGCTGTGTGTATAAGGTGTATATGTAACATAAATGCATTCTGTGCTTAGATTTAGGTCCCATCACCATGATATCTCATTATGGTATGCAATTATTCCAAAATACGGAAAAATCCCATATCCAAAACACCTCTGGTCCCAAGCATTTTGGATAAGGGAGACTCAACCTGTATTACCATTTCAGGTGAGCAATGTAACAAAGCAATAGGAAAGGCAAGTCAGATGCTTGTTTGCATAGGTTAAAGAACCAGTAGCAGAAAAAAGTAATACAGGTTGAGTATCCCATATCCAAATATTCCGAAATACGGAATATTCCGAAATACGGACTTTTTTGAGTGAGACTGAGATAGTGAAACCTTATTGTATTAAATGAACTTCAGACTGTGTGTATAAGGTGTATATGACACATAAATGAATTCTGTGAATGTACACACACTTTGTTTAATGCACAAAGTTATAAAAAATATTGGCTAAAATGACCTTCAGGCTGTGTGTATATGGTATATATGAAACATAAATGCATTCTGTGCTTAGATTTAGGTCCCATCACCATAATATCTCGTTATGGTATGCAATTATTTCAAAATACAGAAAAATCCGATATCCAAAATTCCTCTGGTCCCAAGCATTTTGGATAAGGGATACTCAACCTGTAATGCCACTGTATAGGTCCTTGGTACAGCCACATTTAGAATCCTGTGTTCAGTTCCAGAAGCCATATCTCAAGCGCCTTGAGTCCTGTTGGAGAAAGAGCACTATATAAATAAATAGTATCAAAATTTGTTTCACGGCACCCCTAGGCCAAAGTTTTTTTTATTGAGAAATTCAGAAAATAATATAAAATTAAGTAAATTGTGTTTATAGCATGTCATCCTCAGGTTCAGTTATGTTGTGAGGGAATGGTTTTGCCAATTTAATAAAGTATAAATAATTTTAATTGGTCCTGGACCACCAAACTATGCTACCAGTGCAAGAACCCCAGTTTGGAAACTACTGCCATAAAATAAACCTTTTTTGTTTTTTTTTAAACTACATGTAATACACCTTAGATCTCAGTTCCTAAAAGGTTTTAAACCCTTGCATACAGTAAACTACACATATTTAAAAATCCTACACCGGGCACAAGTGCTCACGGGCCAATTTCATGGCAGTCTCGGATAGGAGGGCATTGTGGATTCACCAAGGGAATGCTGATGCTGACTCCAAGAAGAAAGGGAGTCTCTTCCCTATGAAGGTAAAGCCTTGTTTGGCGACGGCCTAGTTAATTTGATCTCGGCAGCTCCCGCAGGTAAGTCAGCCTTCTTGCCCTATGTTCCCTCTCAACGGATGAAGACGCATCATTATCTGACGCAGTCATTTCGGCCCAATAGATATACAAGAAGTTAAGATTCCCCTTTCTTTGCAGGTAGAGGAAGGAAAAGAGGGAAGAGGTCTGTAGCCTCTTCAAGATCGCAGGAGCAGAGATCGTCCTCTGCTTCTGCCAAATCCACTGCATGACGCTGGGGCTCTCTTGCAGGAGCCCACACCAGTGGGGGGCACCAGGGGCGGAACTACTGGCAGGGCAGGCAGTGCATTGCACTGGGGCCCCGCCGCACTCAAGGGCCCACAGCCGCCGGCATTACAATGAGTCACAATGACTCATTGTATCATGCCGCAGCCGCACACCAGCGCTCCCGTCGGGTCTGCGTCCTGCGACTCCCGCCGCCCGCCCGTCGTAACGAACAGATCAGGCCAGGGCACTACGGGCAGTAGCCGCAGCACCAGACACGCTGCCGCCTCTGTAACACACGAAGAGGGAGGAGGGTCGCTTGGAGATGAGAGGAGCAGCGGCACGGGGGGGAGGAGGAGGAGGAGGGAGGTGAAGGAAGGAGCCGCAGCAGCGCTTTGTTACTGGTGGAGGCGCTGCTGTTGCTGCCCCTCTGCTTCACTATAGGCTGTCTTCCGAGAACAGCCTATAGTGAAGCAGAGGGGCAGCAGCAGCAGCGCCTCCACCAATAACACAGCGCTGCTGCGGCTCCCTCCTCCACCTCCCTCCTCCTCCTTCTCTACTGCCCGGGAATCGTCAAGCTGCACGAGGAGCCTGAGCCAGCGGAGAGGGTAAGTATAATTCTTCTTTCTTTCTTTCTTTCTTTCTTTCTTTCTTTCTTTCTTTCTTTCTTTCTTTCTTTCTTTCTTTCTTTCTTTCTTTCTTCGTTCTTTCTTTCATCTCTTTCTTTCTTTGTTGGGACTGCCTGCCGCTATGTGTAAAAAGGGGGAATCTGCCTGCCGCTATGTGTAAAAAGGGGGAATCTGCCTGCCGCTATGTGTAAAAAGGGGGAATCTGCCTGCAGCTATGTGTAAAAGGGGGGAATCTGCCTGCAGCTATGTGTTAAAAGGGGGACTGCCTGCCGCAATGTGTAAAAAGGGGGAATCTGCCTGCCGCTATGTGTAAAAAGGGGGAATCTGCCTGCAGCTATGTGTAAAAAGGGGGACTGCCTGCCGCAATGTGTAAAAAGGGGAAATCTGCCTGCCGCAATGTGTAAAAAGGGGGAAGCTGCTTGCCGCAATGTGTAAAAAGGGGGAATCTGCCTGCCGTAATGTGTAACAAGGGGGATGCTGTCTGCCGTAATGTGTAACAAGGGCACGCTGTCTGCCATAATGTGTAACAAGGGCAAGCTGTCTGCTGTAATGTGTAACAAGGGCAAGCTGTCTGCTGTAATGTGTAAAAAGTGTACGATGTCTGCCATTATGTGTAACAAGGGCAGGCTGACTGCTGTTATGTGAAAAAAGTGTACGCTGTCTGCCGCTATGTTTAACAAGGGTAGGCTGTCTGCCGTTATGTGTAAAAAGTGTACGCTGTCTGCCGCTATGTTTAACAAGGGCAGGCTGTCTGCCGTTATGTGAAAAAAATGTACGCTGTCTGCCGCTATGTGTAACAAGGGCACGCTGTCTGCCGTTGTGTAAAAAAGGGGGATGCTGTCTGCCGTAATGTGTAAAAAGGGGACGTTGTCTGCTGTAATGTGTAAAAAGAGGACGCTGTCTGCTGTAATGTGTAAAAAGAGGAATCTGTCCGCCGTAAGGTGTAAAAGGGTCTCTACCTGGTGTAGTGGTGCTACTGTGCGGCGTAATTTGAATAATGGAGACTACTGTGCACCGTTTATGAATTGGTATTATTTTGTGGCCACACCCCTTAACCACGAAGCCACGCCACTATGTATTTTTGCGCGCGCCTACGGCGCGCACTGCCCCTGTTTTGCATGCAGGGGTGGAGCTCCAATGCCGTTTCTTGCACACACTGCTAAAATGTCTAGTTACGGCACTGTTGCTAGGTATCCACTTCCCTGAGCAGGCGCCCCTCACCAGATCCTCTCCAGGGGTGAGGGGGTGGACTTGGATGGGATGGGATGGGGGGGGGGCCAAGCCATTTTGTCGCACATGGGCCCACTGCTCGCTAGTTCCGCCACTGGGGGGCACGTCTAAAACTCTTCAGTCAGTTCTGGATTAATTCGGACCTGGACTCGTGGGTTTTACAAATAGTGTCCCAAGGGTACAAGCTGGGGTTTCAAGAAGTTCCCCCTCACCGATTGTTCAAATCCGCCTTAGTCAGCAGGGAGAAGGTTTTTATTCAAGCCTCTTCGTGGTCCCGAAGCCGGACGGCTCAGTCAGACCAATCTGAAATCTGAAATCCCTTAATTTCTACCTAAAGAAATTCAATTTCAAGATGGAATCTCTCAGGGTAGTGATCTCCAGTCCGGGGGATAAAGGAGATTTCATGGTTTTGGTAGACATAAAGGATGCCTACTTACATGGTCCCATTTAGCCACTGCATCAAGCTACCTGAGGTTTGCAATTCAGGATTGTCATTACCAATTTCAGACGTTGCCGTTTGGTCTGTCCACGGCTCCGAGGATTTTCACCAGGGTGATGGCGGAAATGATGGTTCTCCTTCGCAAGCAAGGAGTCACAATTATCCCGTACTTCGATGATCTCCTGATAAAGGCGAGATCCAGGTACCAGTTGGTGCAAAACATCTACTCTCCCTGACAGTTCTTTAACAACATGGTTGGCTCCTAAACTTGCCAAAATCGCAGTTGGTCCTAATGACGCGGTTGTTGTTTTTGGGAGTGATACTGGACACAGAAGAGGTTTTCTTCTAGTCGAATGGCTCTGGAGATCCAGAGTCTGGTCAAACAAATTCTGAAACCAGCAAGAGTGTTAATCCATCAATGCATTCGGTTGCTGGGGAAGATGGTTGCGGCCTACGAGGCCATTCAGTTTGGCAGGCTCCATGCCAGAGTGTTCCAGTGGGACCTGTTGGACAAGTGGTCCGGATCCCACCTACACATGCACCGGAGGATAATCCTGTCTTCCAAGACCAGAATCTCACTCCATTGGTGGCTGCACAGTTCTCACCACCTAGAGGGGCGATGGTTTGGGATCCAGGACGGGATCCTAGGGACCACGGATGCAACCCTCCGAGGCTGGGGAGCAGTCACACAGGGGGAAAACATCCAAGGAAGATGGTCAAGTCAGGAAAGTTGTCTCCACATAAATGTTCTGGAGTTAAGGGCCATTTAATAACTGCAGACACAGTACGCACTGGGACGGGTGCCCAGCATCCTCTACGGACTAAGAGAAAAGGATTTACCAGTAGGTATTAAAATCCTATTTTCTCTAACGTCCTAGAGGATGCTGGGGACTCCGTAAGGACCATGGGGATAGACGGGCTCCGCAGGAGACATGGGCACTTTAAGAAAGACTTTAGTTCTGGGTGTGCACTGGCTCCTCCCTCTATGCCCCTCCTACAGACCTCAGTTTGATACTGTGCCCAGTGGAGACTGGGTGCTTTTCAGGAGCTCTCCTGAGCTTTCTGACAGAAAGTATTTTGTTAGGTTTTTCATTTTCAGGGAGCACTGCTGGCAACAGACTCCCTCATCGAGGGACTGAGGGGAGAGAAGCAGCCCTACTCTCTGAGTTGCAAGGTCCTGCTTCTTAGGCTACTGGACACCATTAGCTCCAGAGGGATTGGTACGCAGGATCTCACCCTCGCCGTCCGTCCCAGAGCCGCGCCGCCGTCCCCCTCGCAGAGCCGGAAGATAGAAGCCGGGTGAGTATGAGAAGAAAAGAAGACTTCAGAGGCGGCAGAAGACTTCATGATCTTCACTGAGGTAACGCACAGCACTGCAGCTGTGCGCCTTTGCTCCCATACACCTCACATACTCCGGTCACTGTAAGGGTGCAGGGCGCAGGGGGGGCGCCCTGGGCAGCAATATAAACCTCTTTCGCAAAAATATAACATATATACAGCTGGGCACTGTATATATGTATGAGCCCCCACCAATTTTACAGTTTAAGCGGGACAGAAGCCCGCCTCCGAGGGGGCGGGGCTTCTCCCTCAGCACTCACCAGCGCCATTTTTTCTCCACAGCACCGCTGAGAGGAAGCTCCCCGGACTCTACCCTGCTTATACCACGTCAGACAAGAGGGTTGAAAAGAGGGGGGCACATAATTCGCAAATTACATACAGCAGCACTACTGGGCAAACATTAAGTTACTGTTTTATTCCTGGGTTATATAGCGCTGGGGTGTGTGCTGGCATACTCTCTCTCTCTGTCTCTTCAAAGGGCCTTGTGGGGAAACTGTCTTCAGAAACAGCATTCCCTGTGTGTGTGGTGTGTCGGTACACGTGTGTCGACATGTCTGAGGTAGAGATGAGCGGGTTCGGTTTCTCTGAATCCGAACCCGCACGAACTTCATGTTTTTTTCACGGGTCCGAGCAGACTCGGATCCTCCCGCCTTGCTCGGTTAACCCGAGCGCGCCCGAACGTCATCATGACGCTGTCGGATTCTCGCGAGACTCGGATTCTATATAAGGAGCCGCGCGTCGCCGCCATTTTCACACGTGCATTGAGATTGATAGGGAGAGGACGTGGCTGGCGTCCTCTCCATTTAGATTAGGGTTGAGAGAGAGAGAGAGAGATTGACCTGAGGCTGTGATACTGTAGAAGAGAGTGCAGAGTTTAGTGACTGACGACCACAGTGACCACCAGACAGTGCAGTTGTTTGTTTTATTTAATATATCCGTTCTCTGCCTGAAAAAAACGATACACACAGTGACTCAGTCACATACCATATCTGTGTGCACTGCTCAGCCCAGTGTGCTGCATCAATGTATATATATATCTGACTGTGCTCAGCTCACACAGCTTATAATTGTGGGGGAGACTGGGGAGCACTGCAGTGCCAGTTATTGGTTATAGCAGGAGCCAGGAGTACATAATATTATATTAAAATTAAACAGTGCACACTTTTGCTGCAGGAGTGCCACTGCCAGTGTGACTAGTGACCAGTGACCTGACCACCAGTATATATAATATTAGTAGTATACTATCTCTTTATCAACCAGTCTATATTAGCAGCAGACACAGTACAGTGCGGTAGTTCACGGCTGTGGCTACCTCTGTGTCGGCACTCGGCAGCCCGTCCATAATTGTATATACCACCTAACCGTGGTTTTTTTTTCTTTCTTTATAGTCATACTAGTTACGAGTATACTATCTCTTTATCAACCAGTCTATATTAGCAGCAGACACAGTACAGTGCGGTAGTTCACGGCTGTGGCTACCTCTGTGTCGGCACTCGGCAGCCCGTCCATAATTGTATATACCACCTAACCGTGGTTTTTTTTTCTTTCTTTATACATACATACTAGTTACGAGTATACTATCTCTTTATCAACCAGTCTATATTAGCAGCAGACACAGTACAGTGCGGTAGTTCACGGCTGTGGCTACCTCTGTGTCGGCACTCGGCAGCCCGTCCATAATTGTATATACCACCTAACCGTGGTTTTTTTTTCTTTCTTTATACATACATACTAGTTACGAGTATACTATCTCTTTATCAACCAGTCTATATATTAGCAGCAGACACAGTACAGTGCGGTAGTTCACGGCTGTGGCTACCTCTGTGTCGGCACTCGGCAGCCCGTCCATAATTGTATATACCACCTAACCGTGGTTTTTTTTTCTTTCTTTATACATACATACTAGTTACGAGTATACTATCTCTTTATCAACCAGTCTATATATTAGCAGCAGACACAGTACAGTGCGGTAGTTCACGGCTGTGGCTACCTCTGTGTCGGCACTCGGCAGCCCGTCCATAATTGTATATACCACCTAACCGTGTTTTTTTTTTCTTTCTTTATACATACATACTAGTTACGAGTATACTATCTCTTTATCAACCAGTCTATATTAGCAGCAGACACAGTACAGTGCGGTAGTTCACGGCTGTGGCTACCTCTGTGTCGGCACTCGGCAGCCCGTCCATAATTGTATATACCACCTAACCGTGGTTTTTTTTTCTTTCTTTATACATACATACTAGTTACGAGTATACTATCTCTTTATCAACCAGTCTATATATTAGCAGCAGACACAGTACAGTGCGGTAGTTCACGGCTGTGGCTACCTCTGTGTCGGCACTCGGCAGCCCGTCCATAATTGTATATACCACCTAACCGTGGTTTTTTTTTCTTTCTTTATACATACATACTAGTTACGAGTATACTATCTCTTTATCAACCAGTCTATATATTAGCAGCAGACACAGTACAGTGCGGTAGTTCACGGCTGTGGCTACCTCTGTGTCGGCACTCGGCAGCCCGTCCATAATTGTATACTAGTATCCAATCCATCCATCTCCATTGTTTACCTGAGGTGCCTTTTAGTTGTGCCTATTAAAATATGGAGAACAAAAATGTTGAGGTTCCAAAATTAGGGAAAGATCAAGATCCACTTCCACCTCGTGCTGAAGCTGCTGCCACTAGTCATGGCCGAGACGATGAAATGCCAGCAACGTCGTCTGCCAAGGCCGATGCCCAATGTCATAGTACAGAGCATGTCAAATCCAAAACACCAAATATCAGTAAAAAAAGGACTCCAAAACCTAAAATAAAATTGTCGGAGGAGAAGCGTAAACTTGCCAATATGCCATTTACCACACGAAGTGGCAAGGAACGGCTGAGGCCCTGGCCTATGTTCATGGCTAGTGGTTCAGCTTCACATGAGGATGGAAGCACTCAGCCTCTCGCTAGAAAAATGAAAAGACTAAAGCTGGCAAAAGCAGTAGCACCGCAAAGAACTGTGCGTTCTTCGAAATCCCAAATCCACAAGGAGAGTCCGACTCCAATTGTGTCGGTTGCGATGCCTGACCTTCCCAACACTGGACGTGAAGAGCATGCGCCTTCCACCATTTGCACGCCCCCTGCAAGTGATGGAAGGAGCACCCGCAGTCCAGTTCCTGATTGTCAGATTGAAGATGTCAGTGTTGAAGTACACCAGGATGAGGAGGATATGGGTGTTGCTGGCGCTGGGGAGGAAATTGACCAGGAGGATTCTGATGGTGAGGTGGTTTGTTTAAGTCAGGCACCCGGGGAGACACCTGTTGTCCGTGGTAGGAATATGGCCGTTGACATGCCTGGTGAAAATACCAAAAAAATCAGCTCTTCGGTGTGGAAGTATTTCACCAGAAATGCGGACAACAGGTGTCAAGCCGTGTGTTCCCTTTGTCAAGCTGTAATAAGTAGGGGTAAGGACGTTAACCACCTCGGAACATCCTCCCTTATACGTCACCTGCAGCGCATTCATAATAAGTCAGTGACAAGTTCAAAAACTTTGGGTGACAGCGGAAGCAGTCCACTGACCAGTAAATCCCTTCCTCTTGTAACCAAGCTCACGCAAACCACCCCACCAACTCCCTCAGTGTCAATTTCCTCCTTCCCCAGGAATGCCAATAGTCCTAGATGGGCCCGGTGTTTGTGTCGGCCACTAGGGTCGCTTATCTTACTCACACAGCTACCTCATTGCGCCTCTTTTTTTCTTTGCGTCATGTGCTGTTTGGGGAGGGTTTTTTGGAAGGGACATCCTGCGTGACACTGCAGTGACACTCCTAGATGGGCCCGGTGTTTGTGTCGGCCACAAGGGTCGCTAATCTTACTCACACAGCTACCTCATTGCGCCTCTTTTTTTCTTTGCGTCATGTGCTGTTTGGGGAGGGTTTTTTGGAAGGGACATCCTGCGTGACACTGCAGTGCCACTCCTAGATGGGCCCGGTGTTTGTGTCGGCCACTAGGGTCGCTTATCTTACTCACACAGCGACCTCGGTGCAAATTTTAGGACTAAAAATAATATTGTGAGGTGTGAGGTATTCAGAATAGACTGAAAATTAGTGGAAATTATGGTTTTTGAGGTTAATAATACTTTGGGATCAAAATGACCGCCAAATTCTATGATTTAAGCTGTTTTTTAGGTTTTTTGGAAAAAAACACCCGAATCCAAAACACACCCGAATCCGACAAAAACAATTCGGTGAGGTTTTGCCAAAACGCGGTCGAACCCAAAACACGGCCGCGGAACCGAACCCAAAACCAAAACACAAAACCCGAAAAATTTCCGGCGCTCATCTCTAGTCTGAGGAAGAAGGCTATATTAGAGAGGAGCGGGAGCAAATGAATGTGGTGTCTCCACCGACAGCTGATTGGATGGATATGTGGAATGTTTTAAATGCTAGTGTAAACTCATTGCACAAAAGATTAGACAAGGCAGAAGCTTTGGGACAGTCAGGGTCTCAACCCATGCCTGATCCTATGTTGCAGGGACTGTCAGGGTCTCATAAGCGCCCACTATCCCAGTTTGTTGACACAGATACCGACACGGATTCTGACTCCAGTGTCGATTACGATGATGCAAAGTTACAGCCAAAATTGGCAAAATCCATTAGATTTATGATTATGGCAATAAAAGATGTTTTGCACATCACAGAGTAACCCCCTGTCGCTGACAAGAGGGTACATATGTACAAGGGAAAGAAGCCTGAGGTAACCTTTCCCCCCTCACACGAGCTGAACGAGTTATGTGAAAAAGCTTGGAAATCTCCAGATAAAAGACTGCAGATTTCCAAAAGGATTCTTATGGCGTATCCTTTCCCATCAATGGATAGGTTACGATGGGAATCCTCCCCTAGGGTGGACAAAGCATTAACACGCTTATCCAAGAAGGTAGCCCTCCCGTCCCAGGATACGGCTACCCTCAAAGAGTGTGCTGACCGCAAACAGGAGATTACCCTGAAGTCCATTTATACACATTCAGGTACCTTACTCAGACCGGCAATTGCGTCGACCTGGGTGTGTAGTGCTGTAGCGGCATGGATAAATGCCTTATTTGAAGGGATGGATAGCCTAGACAAGGATACTATTTTATTGACCCTGGGGCATATAAGAGATGCTGTCCTATATATGTGTGTATGCAAACTACCGGTGGTGCTGCAGGGCCCACACCCTTTTACTTGTCTTGTAGAGCAGCTCTGAAGCTGTTACAGTGCCCAGCTGCTGCAAGAAATCAGCTTGAATGCTTCAGGGGCTTGGGCATGGCCAACATGAGCCCCACACCGAAGGAGGGTGGGGGTGTTTAATGCAAACTTGGGGTTATCCAAGCGCCGCAAAAGACCGCCATGCCCCGCATGCCCCTTTTCTCTTTTCATATACAGATGAGGGTTCCAGCCAACTTTGGCCCACTGCTTGGATGACATCACCGTATGCAAATCCGTCTGCTGCAGACCTTCCCCCAGGAATGCTTGCAATAGTTGTTGCATATGGTTTAATGTCTGAGGGTGCTTCAGTATTAGGCAGCCTTCCGCCCTCCCATGTTCATCTGAAAAGATGTGGTCTCCCTGCAGTTGTTGTCCCCAGACGAGAGTTCCCTTGTGCTTCCTCAGTTAAATCTCCTTAACTTGACGAGGGTGTGCCCGAGCAGCCGCCCTCCCCAGCCCTTTCCCAACACATACTTATCTTGCATATGAGATCTCTTGATCATGAAGATAGTTCTCACAGGTTGAGATTCATCCTGGCTCCGCTCCCCGCTGGAGAGCGCTGATGGGGACAGCAGTGGGGCTTCAGCAGCAGGGTGAGTATGTGTGGCCAGAGACCTCCCTTCCCATGTGCAGGCCTGCAGAGTGTGCCGCGCAGGATGGGGCATGTGACACTCTCCCTCCCTGGGGCTCTTCCAGATGTAGCTCCTCTGCAGTATTTTTCCCGGGCTGCGCGGCGCTCTTCCCGACTGGCATCCGCCCTGGAACACTGCCTTCCTCAACGCAACATCAGCAGGGGGCCCGGGCCTCATCACCATCCCAGGTCTTTCTCATGTATGTATCATGTATGTGTGTGTGATATATGTATGAATCATATATGTTTGTGATCTATCTATCTATCTATCTATCTATCTAGAGATACAGAGGGGACGGCACTCAGAGGATTTTTTCAAATATTGTATTCAAGTATAAAACATACTTAGTGATCCATCAACGTTTCGGTGTACGACAACACCGTCTTCAGGATGTAGACAACACAGTGACAAAAAGTGAAATGACAATACATACATATCATGACTTACCCCGCTTTTATATGTTCCCTCTTCAATCTACACCAGTGTCACGCACGCCAGTATCGTATCGCGCGCCCCTGCACCGGAGCGCACAGTGGTGATGTCACGCCTCCCCTCCCATCACGTATCCCATCTGTATCTATCTATCTATCTATCTATCTATCTATCTATCTATCTATCTATCTATCTATCTATCTATCTATCTATCTATCGTATGTGTGTATATATGTATCTATCATGTATGTATGTATGTATGTATGTATCTATCTTGTATGTATGTGTTCTATCTATCTATCTATCTATCTATCTATCTATCGTGTGTGTGATATATGTATGTATCTATCATGTATGTGTTATATGTATGTATCACACCTTCCTCTATACATATGCATACATACATACATACATACATACATACATACACACACCTATATCTGTACGTACACTGACATACACACACCAACATCTATACATAAACACGCTGACCCCTAAACGTACACCAACGTACCCACATGTGAATCTATACATACATGTGCTGACACCTGGACATACACTGATGTACCCACACCTAACATCTATACATACACATGCTAACACCTGGACGTATACAGACGTACCCACATTTGCATCCATGCATATATAGATGTAGGTGTGTGTACGTCAGTGTACGTCCAGGTGTCAACGCGTGTATGTATAGATGCAGGTGTGGGTACGTCTGTGTATGTCCAGGTGTCAGAATGTGTATGTATAGATACAAGTGTGGGAACGTCAGTGTAGGTTCAGGTGTCAGCGCGTGTATGTATAGATGCAGGTGCTTGTATGTCCAGATGTCAGTGCATGTATGTATAGATGCAAGTGTGGGTACGTCGGTGTATGTCCATTTGTCAGCGCGTGTATATATAGATGCAGGTGCTTGTATGTTGGTGTATGTCCAGGTGTCAGCATGTGTATGTATAGATGCAGGTGTGGGAATGTTGGTGTATGTCCAGGTGTCAGGGCGTGTATGTATGGATATTAGGTGTGGGTACATCAGTGTATGTCCAGGTGTTAGCGCATGTATGTATAGATGCAGGATAATAATCGCACAGCGTGCCCCCCACCAACCACAAACCTCCCCCACCCCCCTGTATGACATAAACACCGCTAATTCCACTTACACACAACAATTTCAGTTTGCGACCAGGAGCCGGCAATGTATGTGCACCCAAATGAAGCCACTGTACATGCCCTGCAGGCTGCTATGTACTGCACAGGTGCAACAAATTTAAATGCCCTATCTTTAAAATGGGGCATATTTTACTAAATTAAAAAAACCTGTAACTTTCTGTAAAACCTTAACCCCAAAAGGCACTACACTAACATCGGGGTGTAGAGTTGGATGTTGATCCAAGGCACCAACAGGCTAAAGCTTTGACTGTTCCCAGGATGCCTTGCACCGCCTCCTCTATAACCCTGCCCAGTGGCGTAACTAGACCTTTGTGGACCCCATAGCAAAATTCTGAATGGGCCCACCAGCACTCAACAAGAATGAGTGGCGTTTGGGGTCAGAAAAGTAGAGGGGAAGGGGTCTGACAGAGTAGGGGGCAGGACATGAATGAATAGAAACTGAGGTGTCCATTATATAAAGAAATACAGTATGTGTGTCTGTGTGTATATCACACACACACATATAAGGGAAATTCAAATGCCCTCAATTATTGCGCCCATTACACTCTGGTTTAGGTGCACAAAGCACCTAAACCTGAATAAAGTAATGGGCGCGATCGTGAAAAGACACCGTTTGGTTGCCCAAATGGGTCTCTTTGCACACATTTCAGCTTGTTTCCCCTGGGGGTAGCGAGCTGAAATAAACATGTCGCACCCGTTGGCAGCAACATTAGAATAGCTGCTGACGGGCACGATTGAGGGAGGAAAGGGACATTTGAATCCAGCCCATAGATGCAATGTGAATATGTAATTTGTACCTTCCTATCTTAAAATGTATATAGTAGTGTATACACTAAAGGTCTTTCCGAACCCCCTAATCCTAACATTGTAATTTGCTTTAGGGCGCACCTCCAATTAGTCTAGTGTTTCGTATTTTCACATTAAATACTTTCTTGCATTGGTTGGTTAAAGATTAGATCGTATATTTTTCTAGATATAGCTGTGCATAGTCTACAAGGCTACATGCTTCTCCCCTAACTAGAGATGTGCAGCGGGCATTTTTCGTGTTTCATGTTTTGGTTTTGGTTTCGGATCCGCAGTTGTGTTTTGTATATGGACGCGTTTTGGCAAAACCACCCTTTCGGGTTTTGGATTCGGGTGATTTTTTTTTAAAACCTCAAACAGCTAAAATCATAGAATTTGGGGGTAATTTTGATCCTATAGTATTAAGCTCAATAACCATAATTTCTACTCCTTTGTTTCCAGTCTATTCTGAACACCTCACACCTCCCAATATTATTTTTAGTCCTAAAATTTGCACCAAGGTCCCTGGATGACTAAGCTAAGCGACCCAAGTGGGCAGCACAAACACCTGGCCCATCTAGGAGTGGCACTGCAGTGTCAGACAGGATGGCACTTAAAAAAATAGCCCCAAACAGCACATGATGCAAAGATAAATAAAAAAAGAGGCGCAAGATGAAATTGTAGTGTGTCTCTCCTGCTCAGTGTCAGTTCTCAGTAGTACTATCCTCATCAGTGCTCAGTATCACTGCTCATTGTCTTGTGCTGCATTGTGGTGCTCAGTATACTAGAGTACATTACTAACAGTCCAGTGCTGCATCTTGCTGCTCAGTGTCAGTTCTAGTATCCTCATCAGTGCTCAGTATCACTGCTCATTGTTTTGTGCTGCATTGTGGTGCTCAGTATACTACAGAACATTACTAACAGTCCAGTGCTGCATCTGGCTGCTCAGTGTCAGTTCTAGTAATCTCATCAGTGCTCCGTATCACTGCTCATTGTCTTGTGGTGCTCAGTATACTACAGTACATTACTAATACTCCAGTGTCTTGTGCCGCATATGGCTGCTGTAGGGTGCTGTGGTAGTGTCCTGTCACTGTGCATATGTCATCATTCCAGTCACAGTGATATCTGGTATCTATCTAGTGGTATCTAATTCCAGACATTACCACCGTCTAATTCCAGATATATTACTGGCATATAATTCCACACATTAAAATATGGAGAACAAAAAGGTGGAGGGTAAAATAGGGAAAGATCAAGATCCACTTCCACCTAGTGCTGAAGCTGCTGCCACTAGTCAAGGCAGAGACAATTCAATGCCATCAACATTATGTAATGATTATACGATACATTATATATCATATCATTGTATGGTTGTAAAATACAACTTAAAAACTTTAATGAATAAATACATAAAGTAGCTTTTATGTAACCTTTTTAAACCTATTAGCATAGACCGAATCTCATCGTGTGTATAGGCCTTTAGTTCAACAACAGCATGGGACCAGTTAGTGTGTTTTGACCACTGCACAGCACCTGGTGTTATATAGTAAGCACCACTATGGCATAGTATACAGCATTATGGGCCTGATATGAGTGTGACCAGCGGTGATGTGGAATGCAGTAGGAGGTGCTGTTTAGTAAGCACCACTTCTATATTCACCATGCAGTATATTGTGTGAATATAGAAGTGTTGGCTGTGTTATGTATTAGAGTAATTATTGCAGCTCCCAGCTAAAATTGCAACAATGTAATTTAGTGACAAACTGCAGAGATTAACCCTTTCTGTGGCTGCTGCACAACCTCTATTCATATCGCTGAATTCAATTAGGGAGATGTTCTCACCCCGCGAGCAAGCGCAGGTATATGCCACACTTATGGTAACATTGGATTTGCAGATATTTTCTTGCAGGGGTGTTTCTAAACAATGTGGCTTCAAATGCGTGCCCCCCGCCACCATTGGCATTAAAAATTGTGCCCCTCCCCCATATATATATATATAAAAAAAACTATACTTGCGTGAGCGCTCCGGACGGGATGGGGGGGCGTGACCTCGCAAAAATGGGTATGGTCTCCATAAAATGGGCGTAGCCTTGCAGGCAAAGACTACCTTACACCAGTTCTTGACCCTGCACCAACAGACCTCAGCCACCACAGGGAAAAAAGTACAGTAATTTCCACCATGTTAAGCCCCACACATTAATGCCCTTTGGAACATATTATGTCACTGACCACAATATCTGTGATACACTATGCCCTACAGTAAAGCTTCTAATTACTTTTACAAAAACTGCTCAATGCCAAGAGTTTCACGTGCTGGGTGTTATGCTCATTGCCAGGGGTTTTACTCTCTGGGTGTCATGCTCATTGCCAGGGGGAACGCAGTAGGAGGTGTTATATAGTAAGCACCACTATGGCATAGTATATAGCATTATATATATTGTGAGCACTGGTGATGTTGAGTGCAGTAGAGCTGCTGCTGGGTAATTACAATTGACTACAACCACCAATATATTCTGCTGCACCATATATATGCAAAGCTAATTCTGCTGGGTAATTACAACTGACTACAACCACCAATATATTCTGCTGCACTATATCTATATTTGCAAAGCTAATTCTGCTGGGTAATTACAATTGACTACAACCACCAATATATTATGCTGCACTAATTCTATATATGCAAAGCTAATTCTGCTGAGTAATTACAATTGACTACAACCACCAATATATTCTGCTGCACTATATTTATATATGCAAAGCTAATTCTGCTGGGTAATGCAAATTGAAACATTATTGCATAGTATGTAATTTTGAAGTACTTTTTTAAAGTTTTGAATGATATAGACCCAGTTTAATCTTTGTGGAATGCCTGGTTGTTGTTTTTAAGGTAATTTATTGCCTGGCATTTGAGGGGGTGGGGTGTGGTTACAGATTTCAATTATTGGTTTCACTTGTAATAGTCTTCTACTTAAGTCCAATGGTGTAGGCTGTGCAAAGCCGTTTGGCTGTGCATTTATTGATCTAAGCGTGCATTTTTATCAAAGCGTGATAAAATTGACACATAACAGCAGTGTTCAATCAGCATTAATTTATCTTCAGCTGATATCGATTGTGAATTGACGTTTCTTCTCTTCTTGTCACCTACAGGTAATTACAATTGACTACAACCACCAATATATTCTGCTGCACTATATCTATATATGCAAAGCTAATTCTGCTGGGTAATGCAAATTGAAACATTATTGCATAGTATGTGATTTTGAAGTACTTTTTTAAAGTTTTGAATGATATAGACCCAGTTTAATCTTTGTGGAATGCCTGGTTGTTGTTTTTAAGGTAATTTATTGCCTGGCATTTGAGGGGGTGGGGTGTGGTTACAGATTTCAATTATTGGTTTCACTTGTAATAGTCTTCTACTTAAGTCCAATGGTGTAGGCTGTGCAAAGCCGTTTGGCTGTGCATTTATTGATCTAAGCATGCATTTTTATCAAAGCGTGATAAAATTGACACATAACAGCAGTGTTCAATCAGCATTAATTTATCTTCAGCTGATATCGATTGTGAATTGACGTTTCTTCTCTTCTTGTCACCTACAGGTAATTACAATTGACTACAACCACCAATATATTCTGCTGCACTATATCTATATATGCAAAGCTAATTCTGCTGGGTAATGCAAATTGAAACATTATTGCATAGTATGTGATTTTGAAGTACTTTTTTGAAGTTTTGAATGATATAGACCCAGTTTAATCTTTGTGGAATGCCTGGTTGTTGTTTTTAAGGTAATTTATTGCCTGGCATTTGAGGGGGTGGGTGTGGTTACAGATTTCAATTATTGGTTTCACTTGTAATAGTCTTCTACTTAAGTCCAATGGTGTAGGCTGTGCAAAGCCATTTGGCTGTGCATTTATTGATCTAAGCGTGCATTTTTATCAAAGCGTGATAAAATTGACACATAACAGCAGTGTTCAATCAGCGTTCAATCGAAGTGAAAAAGAAGGAAAACAGAAGCACACCAATCTAACAAAACAAAGAAAACTGAAGAACTAATAACAAATGTGAGTCACTTACTCCTCAGATCACTCACCTCCTGATTGTTGCATCTGATTACATAGCACAGAACTACCTTACTTGGACATTTCATAAACCATCCATTTACTGTATTATTGTAATTTTGTTTTTTAAGCACAGCTGCACCAATGCAATTTTACCTGCAAACACTTAAAACATCTAACATAATTACCATTGCTTCTTAAACCTCTCACAATCCTTTCATTTCTTACACTCCAAATACTTTTCTGCACCCACTTTATCTACGCTTTTGACTCATTTCATACTAAATCTACACCCCTTGAGCCTACACTGCTTTTCTCACCTGCATTTCTGCAATTCTTCTGCTCGGATTGCCTAACAGTCTCCTCTCCTACTTCCACTTTCCCTCAACCTATTTACCTACTTAACACTATGTCAAGGTTTTCTTATACTCCCCACATCACTCAGTGTCTACCTAATAATGTATCTTTAGCCTTCCCCCCTAGTCTCCTCCACCTCCTCCTCTCTCCCCTCCTCTGTCTCCCCTCCATCCCTCTGTTTCCTTCCCCCACCTTTCCTGTTACCCCACTTTCATTCACCTCTGCCCCATGGTCCTGCTACCCCACAACTCAGCCCTGCTCCCTCTCTCCCTTCCCTGTCACCTCCCCACACCCCCATCCACATCATACTGACCTCCCTCCCTGCCCACCTCCTGCAGTTTCCCCTCCTAGCTCAGGCACCCGTACCATCACTACTCTCTCATCATCCCTGCCCTCAAAGTTAATCCCACCTCATCGCTACAGCAACCCTGAAAATCTAATTCACATCTCTCCCACAAACTCATACCCCCTATCCTGTGCCCTCTGGAATGCCAGATCTGTTTATAACAAACTGGTCCCCACTCATGACCTTTTCATTTCCAACTCCCTACACCTACTAGCCATTACTGAAACTTGGATTACGCCCTCTGACACTACTTCTGCTGCTGCTCTCTCTGCTGGGGGCCTTACATTCCCACACACACCCCGACCTGGGGGTCGCCATGGGGGTGGTGTTGGGGTCCTTTTACCTTCTAGTTACTCCTACCAACTCATACCACCAGAACCATCCCTTATATTCTCTACATTTGAGGTCCACGCCATATGCCTCTTCCAACCAGTAGCTGTCATTTACCGCCCCCCTGGCACTGCTTCCAAATTAATCGACAACTTTGCTTCCTGGCTTCCTCACTTCCTCTCTTCTGACATTCCCACCATTATCCTAGGCGATTTCAACATCCCTATTGACATCCCCACACAATCCCCTGCCTCTAAACTCCTTAACCTCACCTCTTCACTTGGTCTCTCCCAGTGGACCTCCTCACCCTCCCATGTGAATGGGAGCTCACTGGATCTGGTCTTCACTCACCGCTGTGATATTTCTGATTTTTCCAACTCCCCATTTCCCCTCTCTGACCGCCACCTGCTCTGCTTCAACCTATCTCTCTCGACTTCCCCATCTCTACCTCCTAAGGCTACCATCACTAAGCGTAACATTGAAGCTATTGACACCACATTCCTTTCCTCCCTGTTTGACTCACTTCTCTCTCCTATTCTCTCTCTCTCATGCCCTGAACAAGCCACTTCCACATACAATGCTTCCCTTACTTCTGCTCTTGACTCTGTTGCTCCACCAACCACTATTCACCCTCGCAAATTAACACCTCAACCCTGGCACACCAAATGCATCAGATATCTGCAAAAATGCTCACGTACTGCTGAGCGACACTGGAGGAAATCACGCTCTAAGGCAGACTTCCTCCATTTCAAACTTATGCTCTCATCCTTCAGTGCTGCCCTTTCTCTTGCTAAACAGTCATACTTCAAGAACCTCATCTCCTCCCAGTCTTCCAACCCCCGGCGCCTCTTTGCCACTCTCAACTCACTCCTCTGCCCACCTCCACCTCGTCTCCCTTCCTCACTCTCTGCTCTTGACTTTGCCACTTACTTCACATCCAAAATTGACTCCATACGTCAGGACATCACATCACACCAGACTATCAGTAACCAGCCTTCTCCCACCCCTTACCAACCCTCCCCATCCCTCGCACCAACTCTGTCATCTTTCTCCCATGCATCTGGAGAGGAAGTCATGGCCCTCATTCGTTCCTGTCCCCTCACCACCTCCCCACTTGACCCAATCCCCTCCCGCCTCCTTTGCCACCTCTCTTCTTCTGCTTTTTCCCATCTTTCCCACCTTCTCAATCTCTCCCTCTCATCAGGCACTGTCCCCTCTGCCTTCAAGCACGCTCTCATCTCTCCTATTCTTAAAAAACCTACCCTTGATCCAAACATTCTCTCCAACTACCGACCCATCTCTCTCCTCCCTTTTGCCTCCAAACTCCTTGAGCGTATTGTCTACAACCACCTTACTTCCTTTCTTTCCTCACACTCACTGCTTGACCCATTCCAGTCTGGCTTCCGTCCTCTCCACTCCACTGAAGCTGCCCTTACAAAAGTATGCAATGACCTCCATGCTGCTAAATCTAAGGGACACTACTCTCTACTTATTCTACTTGATCTCTCTGCTGCTTTTGACACTGTGGACCATCCTCTCCTACTGCAAATCCTTCACTCCATTGGTCTGCGTAACACAGCCCTCTCTTGGTTGTCGTCCTACCTTTCTGACCGTTCATTCTCTGTCTCCTCTCATGACTCTACCTCCCCCTCACTTCCACTAACTGTAGGGGTACCCCAAGGTTCTGTCCTTGGTCCTCTTCTCTTCTCTCTCTATACGTCCTCACTAGGTAAGCTCATTAGTTCTTTTGGTTTCCAATATCAACTCTATGCTGATGACACTCAAATCTATCTTTCCTCTCCAGACCTCTCCCCTACTCTCCTCTTTGTCTCAGATCTTCCTCTAGCCTTGTTCTTCTTTCGAGAGTTTCCTTGTGCTGCCTCAGTTGGATCTCCTTCACTTGACAGGGGGGTGCCCGAGCAGCGACCCTCCCCAGCTCTAGCCCAACTCCTACTTACCTGCCAGGTGAGATACTATGATCATGAAGGTGCTTCTCCCTGGGCAAGGCTCACCCATTGCACTCTGGGTGTGCTGCTCCTGCGATTTCCCCAAATGTGGGAAACTTGACTGCATAATTTGTGTTTCCCCTGGTCGGCTCTCGTATAATTCAGATCTCTTTGTCTCAGGTCTCTCTCCAGCCTAGTTTGCTGTGTGTTTCCACTTCTCTTTTCTTGAGCCGCTCCCTTCTATGCCCTTGCGCACTATCCTGACTACTCCCGTATGCTTAATTTGTGCCTTCCAACGCACAATGCGAACTACAGGTAGTGCTGCAGGGCCCACACCCTTTTACTTCCCTTACAGAGCAGCTCTGGAGCTGTTACAGTGCCCAGCTGCTGCAAGAAATCAGCTTTAATGCTTCAGGGGCTGGGGCATAGCCAACATGAGCCCCACACCGAAGGAGGGTGGAGGTGTTTAATGCGAACTAGGGGTCATCCAAGCGCCGCAAAAAGCCGCCATGCCCTGCATACCTCTTTTCTCTTTTCATATGCAGACGAGGGTTGAAGCCAACTTTGACCCACTGCTTGGATGACATCACCATATGCAAATCCATCTGCTGCAGGCCTTCCCCCAGGAATGCTTGCACTAGTTGTTGCATTTGGTTTGTTGTTTGGGGGTGCTTCAGTATTAGGCAGCCTTCTGCCCTCCCATGTTCATCTGAAAATATGTGTTCTCCCTGCAGTTGTTGTCCCCAGATGAGAGTTCCCTTGTGCTGCCTCAGTTGAATCTCCTTTACTTGACAGAGTTGTGCCTGAGCAGCGGCACTCCCCAGCCCTATCCCAAATCATACTTATTTTGCATAGGAGATACCATGGTCATGAAGATTGTTCTCCCAGGGTGAGGTTCATTCATTGCATTCTGGGTATGCTGACCCCTATGATTTCCCCAAATGTGGGAAACTCGACAGCATTATTTGTGGTAGTGGGGGACTGTGTTTGTTCTTTCCTCTGGTCAGCTCTGGTAAAAGTCAGATTTATTTGTCTCAGATCTTCCTCTAGCCTTGTTCTTCTTTCGAGAGTTTCCTTGTGCTGCCTCAGTTGGATCTCCTTCATTTGACAGGGGGGTGCCCGAGCAGTGACCCTCCCCAGCTCTAGCCCAACTCCTACTAACCTGCCAGGTGAGATACTATGATCATGAAGGTGCTTCTCCCAGGGCAAGGCTCACCCATTGCACTCTGGGTGTGCTGCTCCTGCGATTTCCCCAAATGTGGGAAACTTGACTGCATAATTTGTGTTTCCCTGGTCGGCTCTCGTATAATTCAGATCTCTTTGTCTCAGGTCTCTCTCCAGCTTAGTTTGCTGTCTGTTTCCACTTCTCTTTTCTTGAGCCGCTCCCTTCTATGCCCTTGCGCACTATCCTGACTTCTCCCGTATGCTTAATTTGTGCCTTCCAACGCACAATGCGAACTACAGGTAGTGCTGCAGGGCCCACACCCTTTTACTTGCCTTACAGAGCAGCTCTGGAGCTGTTACAGTGCCCAGCTGCTGCAAGAAATCAGCTTTAATGCTTCAGGGGCTGGGGCATAGCCAACATGAGCCCCACACCGAAGGAGGGTGGAGGTGTTTAATGTGAACTAGGGGTCATCCAAGCGCCGCAAAAGGCCGCCATGCCCTGCATACCCCTTTTCTCTTTTCATATGCAGATGAGGGTTCCAGCCAACTTTGACCCACTGCTTGGATGACTTCACCGTATGCAAATCCGTCTTCTGCAGACCTTCCCCCAGGAATGCTTGTACTAGTTGTTGCATTTGGTTTGTTGCTTGGGGGTGCTTCAGTATTAGGCAGCCTTCTGCCCTCCCATGTTCATCTGAAAATATGTGTCCTCCGTGCAGTTGTTGTCCCCAGATGAGAGTTCCCTTGTGCTGCCTCAGTTGAATCTCCTTTACTTGACAGAGTTGTGCCTGAGCAGCGGCACTCCCCAGCCCTATCCCAAATCATACTTATTTTGCATAGGAGATACCATGGTCATGAAGATTATTCTCCCAGGGTGAGGTTCATTCATTGCATTCTGGGTATGCTGACCCCTATGATTTCCCCAAATGTGGGAAACTCGACTGCATTATTTGTGGTAGTGGGGGACTGTGTTTGTTCTTTCCTCTGGTCAGCTCTGGTAAAAGTCAGATTTATTTGTCTCAGATCTTCCTCTAGCCTTGTTCTTCTTTCGAGAGTTTCCTTGTGCTGCCTCAGTTGGATCTCCTTCATTTGACAGGGGGGTGCCCGAGCAGCGACCCTCCCCAGCTGTAGCCCAACTCCTACTTACCTGCCAGGTGAGATACTATGATCATGAAGGTGCTTCTCCCAGGGCAAGGCTCACCCATTGCACTCTGGGTGTGCTGCTCCTGCGATTTCCCCAAATGTGGGAAACTTGACTGCATAATTTGTGTTTCCCTGGTCGGCTCTCGTATAATTCAGATCTCTTTGTCTCAGGTCTCTCTCCAGCTTAGTTTGCTGTCTGTTTCCACTTCTCTTTTCTTGAGCCACTCCCTTCTATGCCCTTGCGCACTATCCTGACTTCTCCCGTATGCTTAATTTGTGCCTTCCATCGCACAATGCGAACTACAGGTAGTGCTGCAGGGCCCACACCCTTTTACTTGCCTTACAGAGCAGCTCTGGAGCTGTTACAGTGCCCAGCTGCTGCAAGAAATCAGCTTGAATGCTTCAGGGGCTGGGGCATAGCCAACATGAGCCCCACACCGAAGGAGGGTGGAGGTGTTTAATGCGAACTAGGGGTCATCCAAGCGCCGCAAAAGGCCGCCATGCCCTGCATACCCCTTTTCTCTTTTCATATGCAGATGAGGGTTCCAGCCAACTTTGACCCACTGCTTGGATGACTTCACCGTATGCAAATCCGTCTTCTGCAGACCTTCCCCCAGGAATGCTTGTACTAGTTGTTGCATTTGGTTTGTTGTTTGGGGGTGCTTCAGTATTAGGCAGCCTTCTGCCCTCCCATGTTCATCTGAAAATATGTGTTCTCCCTGCAGTTGTTGTCCCCAGATGAGAGTTCCCTTGTGCTGCCTCAGTTGAATCTCCTTTACTTGACAGAGTTGTGCCTGAGCAGCGGCACTCCCCAGCCCTATCCCAAATCATACTTATTTTGCATAGGAGATACCATGGTCATGAAGATTGTTCTCCCAGGGTGAGGTTCATTCATTGCATTCTGGGTATGCTGACCCCTATGATTTCCCCAAATGTGGGAAACTCGACTGCATTATTTGTGGTAGTGGGGGACTGTGTTTGTTCTTTCCTCTGGTCAGCTCTGGTAAAAGTCAGATTTATTTGTCTCAGATCTTCCTCCAGCCTTGTTCTTCTTTCGAGAGTTTCCTTGTGCTGCCTCAGTTGGATCTCCTTCATTTGATAGGGGGGTGCCCGAGCAGCGACCCTCCCCAGCTCTAGCCCAACTCCTACTTACCTGCCAGGTGAGATACTATGATCATGAAGGTGCTTCTCCCAGGGCAAGGCTCACCCATTGCACTCTGGGTGTGCTGCTCCTGCGATTTCCCCAAATGTGGGAAACTTGACTGCATAATTTGTGTTTCCCTGGTCGGCTCTCGTATAATTCAGATCTCTTTGTCTCAGGTCTCTCTCCAGCTTAGTTTGCTGTCTGTTTCCACTTCTCTTTTCTTGAGCCGCTCCCTTCTATGCCCTTGCGCACTATCCTGACTTCTCCCGTATGCTTAATTTGTGCCTTCCAACGCACAATGCGAACTACAGGTAGTGCTGCAGGGCCCACACCCTTTTACTTGCCTTACAGAGCAGCTCTGGAGCTGTTACAGTGCCCAGCTGCTGCAAGAAATCAGCTTGAATGCTTCAGGGGCTGGGGCATAGCCAACATGAGCCCCACACCGAAGGAGGGTGGAGGTGTTTAATGCGAACTAGGGGTCATCCAAGCGCCGCAAAAGGCCGCCATGCCCTACATACCCCTTTTCTCTTTTCATATGCAGATGAGGGTTACAGCCAACTTTGACCCACTGCTTGGATGACTTCACCGTATGCAAATCCGTCTTCTGCAGACCTTCCCCCAGGAATGCTTGTACTAGTTGTTGCATTTGGTTTGTTGTTTGGGGGTGCTTCAGTATTAGGCAGCCTTCTGCCCTCCCATGTTCATCTGAAAATATGTGTTCTCCCTGCAGTTGTTGTCCCCAGATGAGAGTTCCATTGTGCTGCCTCAGTTGAATCTCCTTTACTTGACAGAGATGTGCCTGAGCAGCGGCCCTCCCCAGCCCTATCCCAAATCATACTTATTTTGCATAGGAGATACCATGGTCATGAAGATTGTTCTCCCAGGGTGAGGTTCATTCATTGCATTCTGGGTATGCTGACCCTTATGATTTCCCCAAATGTGGGAATCTCAACTGCATTATTTGTGGTAGTGGGGGACTGTGTTTGTTCTTTCCTCTGGTCAGCTCTGGTAAAAGTCAGATTTATTTGTCTCAGATCTTCCTCTAGTCTTGTTCTTCTTTTGAGAGTTTCCTTGTGCTGCCTCAGTTGGATCTCCTTCACTTGACAGGGGGGTGCCCGAGCAGCGACCCTCCCCAGCTCTAGCCCAACTCCTACTTACCTGCCAGGTGAGATACTATGATCATGAAGGTGCTTCTCCCAGGGCAAGGCTCACCCATTGCACTCTGGGTGTGCTGCTCCTGCGATTTCCCCAAATGTGGGAAACTTGACTGCATAATTTGTGTTTCCCCTGGTCGGCTCTCGTATAATTCAGATCTCTTTGTCTCAGGTCTCTCTCCAGCTTAGTTTGCTGTCTGTTTCCACTTCTCTTTTCTTGAGCCGCTCCCTTCTATGCCCTTGCGCACTATCCTGACTTCTCCCGTATGCTTAATTTGTGCCTTCCAACGCACAATGCGAACTACAGGTAGTGCTGCAGGGCCCACACCCTTTTACTTGCCTTACAGAGCAGCTCTGGAGCTGTTACAGTGCCCAGCTGCTGCAAGAAATCAGCTTTAATGCTTCAGGGGCTGGGGCATAGCCAACATGAGCCCCACACCGAAGGAGGGTGGAGGTGTTTAATGCGAACTAGGGGTCATCCAAGCGCCGCAAAAGGCCGCCATGCCCTGCATACCCCTTTTCTCTTTTCATATGCAGATGAGGGTTCCAGCCAACTTTGACCCACTGCTTGGATGACTTCACCGTATGCAAATCCGTCTTCTGCAGACCTTCCCCCAGGAATGCTTGTACTAGTTGTTGCATTTGGTTTGTTGTTTGGGGGTGCTTCAGTATTAGGCAGCCTTCTGCCCTCCCATGTTCATCTGAAAATATGTGTTCTCCCTGCAGTTGTTGTCCCCAGATGAGAGTTCCCTTGTGCTGCCTCAGTTGAATCTCCTATACTTGACAGAGTTATGCCTGAGCAGCGGCACTCCCCAGCCCTATCCCAAATCATACTTATTTTGCATAGGAGATACCATGGTCATGAAGATTGTTCTCCCAGGGTGAGGTTCATTCATTGCATTCTGGGTATGCTGACCCCTATGATTTCCCCAAATGTGGGAAACTCGACTGCATTATTTGTGGTAGTGGGGGACTGTGTTTGTTCTTTCCTCTGGTCAGCTCTGGTAAAAGTCAGATTTATTTGTCTCAGATCTTCCTCTAGCCTTGTTCTTCTTTCGAGAGTTTCCTTGTGCTGCCTCAGTTGGATCTCCTTCATTTGACAGGGGGGTGCCCGAGCAGCGACCCTCCCCAGCTCTAGCCCAACTCCTACTTACCTGCCAGGTGAGATACTATGATCATGAAGGTGCTTCTCCCAGGGCAAGGCTCACCCATTGCACTCTGGGTGTGCTGCTCCTGCGATTTCCCCAAATGTGGGAAACTTGACTGCATAATTTGTGTTTCCCTTGTCGGCTCTCGTATAATTCAGATCTCTTTGTCTCAGGTCTCTCTCCAGCTTAGTTTGCTGTCTGTTTCCACTTCTCTTTTCTTGAGCCGCTCCCTTCTATGCCCTTGCGCACTATCCTGACTTCTCCCGTATGCTTAATTTGTGCCTTCCAACGCACAATGCGAACTACAGGTAGTGCTGCAGGGCCCACACCCTTTTACTTGCCTTACAGAGCAGCTCTGGAGCTGTTACAGTGCCCAGCTGCTGCAAGAAATCAGCTTTAATGCTTCAGTGGCTGGGGCATAGCCAACATGAGCCCCACACCGAAGGAGGGTGGAGGTGTTTAATGCGAACTAGGGGTCATCCAAGCGCCGCAAAAGGCCGCCATGCCCTGCATACCCCTTTTCTCTTTTCATATGCAGATGAGGGTTCCAGCCAACTTTGACCCACTGCTTGGATGACTTCACCGTATGCAAATCCGTCTTCTGCAGACCTTCCCCCAGGAATGCTTGTACTAGTTGTTGCATTTGGTTTGTTGTTTGGGGGTGCTTCAGTATTAGGCAGCCTTCTGCCCTCCCATGTTCATCTGAAAATATGTGTTCTCCCTGCAGTTGTTGTCCCCAGATGAGAGTTCCCTTGTGCTGCCTCAGTTGAATCTCCTTTACTTGACAGAGTTGTGCCTGAGCAGCGGCACTCCCCAGCCCTATCCCAAATCATACTTATTTTGCATAGGAGATACCATGGTCATGAAGTTTGTTCTCCCAGGGTGAGGTTCATTCATTGCATTCTGGGTATGCTGGCACCTGTGATTTCCCCAAATGTGGGAAACTCGACTGCATTATTTGTGGTAGTGGGGGACTGTGTTTGTGCTTTCCTCTGGTCAGCTCTGGTAAAAGTCCGATTTCTTTGTCTCAGATCTTCCTCTAGCCTTGTTCTTCTTTCGAGAGTTCCCTTGTGCTGCCTCAGTTGGGTCACCTTCACTTGACAGGGGGGTGCCCGAGCAGCGACCCTCCCCAGCTCTAGCCCAACTCCTACTAACCTGCAAGGTGATATACTATGATCAGGAAGGTGCTTCTCCCAGGGCAAGGCTCACCCATTGCACTCTGGGTGTGCTGATCCTGCGATTTCCCCAAATTTGGGAAACTTGACTGCATAATTTGTGTTTCCCCTGGTCAGCTCTCGTATAATTCAGATCTCTTTGTCTCAGGTCTCTCTCCAGCCTAGTTTGCTGTCTATTTCCACTTCTCTTTTCTTGAGCCGCTCCCTTCTATGCCCTTGCGCACTATCCTGACTTCTCCCGTAAGCTTAATTTGTGCCTTCCAACGCACAATGCGAACTACAGGTAGTGCTGCAGGGCCCACACCCTTTTACTTGCCTTACAGAGCAGCTCTGGAGCTGTTACAGTGCCCAGCTGCTGCAAGAAATCAGCTTGAATGCTTCAGGGGCTGGGGCATAGCCAACATGAGCCCCACACCGAAGGAGGGTGGAGGTGTTTAATGCGAACTAGGGGTCATCCAAGCGCCGCAAAAGGATGCCATGCCCTGCATACCCCTTTTCTCTTTTCATATGCAGACGAGGGTTGAAGCCAACTTTGACCCACTGCTTGGATTACATCACCATATGCAAATCCGTCTTCTGCAGACCTTCCCCCAGGAATGCTTGTACTAGTTGTTGCATTTGGTTTGTTGTTTGGGGGTGCTTCAGTATTAGGCAGCCTTCTGCCCTCCCATGTTCATCTGAAAATATGTGTTCTCCCTGCAGTTGTTGTCCCCAGATGAGAGTTCCCTTGTGCTGCCTCAGTTGAATCTCCTATACTTGACAGAGTTATGCCTGAGCAGCGGCACTCCCCAGCCCTATCCCAAATCATACTTATTTTGCATAGGAGATACCATGGTCATGAAGATTGTTCTCCCAGGGTGAGGTTCATTCATTGCATTCTGGGTATGCTGACCCCTATGATTTCCCCAAATGTGGGAAACTCGACTGCATTATTTGTGGTAGTGGGGGACTGTGTTTGTTCTTTCCTCTGGTCAGCTCTGGTAAAAGTCAGATTTATTTGTCTCAGATCTTCCTCTAGCCTTGTTCTTCTTTCGAGAGTTTCCTTGTGCTGCTTCAGTTGGATCTCCTTCATTTGACAGGGGGGTGCCCGAGCAGCGACCCTCCCCAGCTCTAGCCCAACTCCTACTTACCTGCCAGGTGAGATACTATGATCATGAAGGTGCTTCTCCCAGGGCAAGGCTCACCCATTGCACTCTGGGTGTGCTGCTCCTGCGATTTCCCCAAATGTGGGAAACTTGACTGCATAATTTGTGTTTCCCTGGTCGGCTCTCGTATAATTCAGATCTCTTTGTCTCAGGTTTCTCTCCAGCTTAGTTTGCTGTCTGTTTCCACTTCTCTTTTCTTGAGCCACTCCCTTCTATGCCCTTGTGCACTATCCTGACTTCTCCCGTATGCTTAATTTGTGCCTTCCAACGCACAATGCGAACTACAGGTAGTGCTGCAGGGCCCACACCCTTTTACTTGCCTTACAGAGCAGCTCTGGAGCTGTTACAGTGCCCAGCTGCTGCAAGAAATCAGCTTTAATGCTTCAGGGGCTGGGGCATAGCCAACATGAGCCCCACACCGAAGGAGGGTGGAGGTGTTTAATGCGAACTAGGGGTCATCCAAGCGCCGCAAAAGGCCGCCATGCCCTGCATACCCCTTTTCTCTTTTCATATGCAGATGAGGGTTCCAGCCAACTTTGACCCACTGCTTGGATGACTTCACCGTATGCAAATCCGTCTTCTGCAGACCTTCCCCCAGGAATGCTTGTACTAGTTGTTGCATTTGGTTTGTTGTTTGGGGCTGCTTCAGTATTAGGCAGCCTTCTGCCCTCCCGTGTTCATCTGAAAATATGTGTTCTCCCTGCAGTTGTTGTCCCCAGATGAGAGTTACCTTGTGCTGCCTCAGTTGAATCTCCTATACTTGACAGAGTTATGCCTGAGCAGCGGCACTCCCCAGCCCTATCCCAAATCATACTTATTTTGCATAGGAGATACCATGGTCATGAAGATTGTTCTCCCAGGGTGAGGTTCATTCATTGCATTCTGGGTATGCTGACCCCTATGATTTCCCCAAATGTAGGAAACTCGACTGCATTATTTGTGGTAGTGGGGGACTGTGTTTGTTCTTTCCTCTGGTCAGCTCTGGTAAAAGTCAGATTTATTTGTCTCAGATCTTCCTCTAGCCTTGTTCTTCTTTCGAGAGTTTCCTTGTGCTGCCTCAGTTGGATCTCCTTCATTTGACAGGGGGGTGCCCGAGCAGCGACCCTCCCCAGCTCTAGCCCAACTCCTACTTACCTGCCAGGTGAGATATTATGATCATGAAGGTGCTTCTCCCAGGGCAAGGCTCACCCATTGCACTCTGGGTGTGCTGCTCCTGCGATTTCCCCAAATGTGGGAAACTTGACTGCATAATTTGTGTTTCCCTGGTCGGCTCTCGTATAATTCAGATCTCTTTGTCTCAGGTCTCTCTCCAGCCTAGTTTGCTGTCTGTTTACACTTCTCTTTTCTTGAGCCGCTCCCTTCTATGCCCTTGCGCACTATCCTGACTTCTCCCGTATGCTTAATTTGTGCCTTCCAACGCACAATGCGAACTACAGGTAGTGCTGCAGGGCCCACACCCTTTTACTTGCCTTACAGAGCAGCTCTGGAGCTGTTACAGTGCCCAACTGCTGCAAGAAATCAGCTTGAATGCTTCAGGGGCTGGGGCATAGCCAACATGAGCCCCACACCGAAGGAGGGTGGAGGTGTTTAATGCGAACTAGGGGTCATCCAAGCGCCGCAAAAGGCCGCCATGCCCTGCATACCCCTTTTCTCTTTTCATATGCAGACGAGGGTTGAAGCCAACTTTGACCCACTGCTTGGATGACATCACCATATGCAAATCCATCTGCTGCAGGCCTTCCCCCAGGAATGCTTGCACTAGTTGTTGCATTTGGTTTGTTGTTTGGGGGTGCTTCAGTATTAGGCAGCCTTCTGCCCTCCCATGTTCATCTGAAAATATGTGTTCTCCCTGCAGTTGTTGTCCCCAGATGAGAGTTCCCTTGTGCTGCCTCAGTTGAATCTCCTTTACTTGACAGAGTTGTGCCTGAGCAGCGGCACTCCCCAGCCCTATCCCAAATCATACTTATTTTGCATAGGAGATACCATGGTCATGAAGTTTGTTCTCCCAGGGTGAGGTTCATTCATTGCATTCTGGGTATGCTTGCACCTGTGATTTCCCCAAATGTGGGAAACTCGACTGCATTATTTGTGGTAGTGGGGGACTGTGTTTGTGCTTTCCTCTGGTCAGCTCTGGTAAAAGTCCGATTTCTTTGTCTCAGATCTTCCTCTAGCCTTGTTCTTCTTTCGAGAGTTCCCTTGTGCTGCCTCAGTTGGGTCACCTTCACTTGACAGGGGGGTGCCCGAGCAGCGACCCTCCCCAGCTCTAGCCCAACTCCTACTAACCTGCCAGGTGATATACTATGATCAGGAAGGTGCTTCTCCCAGGGCAAGGCTCACCCATTGCACTCTGGGTGTGCTGATCCTGCGATTTCCCCAAATTTGGGAAACTTGACTGCATAATTTGTGTTTCCCCTGGTCGGCTCTCGTATAATTCAGATCTCTTTGTCTCAGGTCTCTCTCCAGCCTAGTTTGCTGTCTGTTTCCACTTCTCTTTTCTTGAGCCGCTCCCTTCTATGCCCTTGCGCACTATCCTGACTTCTCCCGTATGCTTAATTTGTGCCTTCCAACGCACAATGCGAACTACAGGTAGTGCTGCAGGGCCCACACCCTTTTACTTGCCTTACAGAGCAGCTCTGGAGCTGTTACAGTGCCCAGCTGCTGCAAGAAATCAGCTTGAATGCTTCAGGGGCTGGGGCATAGCCAACATGAGCCCCACACCGAAGGAGGGTGGAGGTGTTTAATGCGAACTAGGGGTCATCCAAGCGCCGCAAAAGGCCGCCATGCCCTGCACGCCCCTTTTCTCTTTTCATATGCAGATGAGGGTCCCTGCCAACTTTGACCCACTGCTTGGATGACTTCACCGTATGCAAATCCGTCTTCTGCAGACCTTCCCCCAGGAATGCTTGTACTAGTTGTTGCATTTGGTTTGTTGTTTGGGGGTGCTTCAGTATTAGGCAGCCTTCTGCCCTCCCATGTTCATCTGAAAATATGTGTTCTCCCTGCAGTTGTTGTCCCCAGATGAGAGTTCCCTTGTGCTGCCTCAGTTGAATCTCCTATACTTGACAGAGTTATGCCTGAGCAGCGGCACTCCCCAGCCCTATCCCAAATCATACTTATTTTGCATAGGAGATACCATGGTCATGAAGTTTGTTCTCCCAGGGTGAGGTTCATTCATTGCATTCTGGGTATGCTGACACCTGTGATTTCCCCAAATGTGGGAAACTAGACTGCATTATTTGTGGTAGTGGGGGACTGTGTTTGTTCTTTCCTCTGGTCAGCTCTGGTAAAAGTCAGATTCATTTGTCTCATATCTTCCTCTAGCCTTGTTCTTCTTTCGAGAGTTTCCTTGTGCTGCCTCAGTTGGATCTCCTTCATTTGACAGGGGGGTGCCCGAGCAGCGACCCTCCCCAGCTCTAGCCCAACTCCTACTTACCTGCCAGGTGAGATACTATGATCATGAAGGTGCTTCTCCCAGGGCAAGGCTCACCCATTGCACTCTGGGTGTGCTGCTCCTGCGATTTCCCCAAATGTGGGAAACTTGACTGCATAATTTGTGTTTCCCTGGTCGGCTCTCGTATAATTCAGATCTCTTTGTCTCAGGTCTCTCTCCAGCTTAGTTTGCTGTCTGTTTCCACTTCTCTTTTCTTGACCCGCTCCCTTCTATGCCCTTGTGCACTATCCTGACTTCTCCCGTATGCTTAATTTGTGCCTTCCAACGCTCAATGCGAACTACAGGTAGTGTTGCAGGGCCCACACCCTTTTACTTGCCTTACAGAGCAGCTCTGGAGCTGTTACAGTGCCCAGCTGCTGCAAGAAATCAGCTTTAATGCTTCAGGGGCTGGGGCATAGCCAACATGAGCCCCACACCGAAGGAGGGTGGAGGTGTTTAATGCGAACTAGGGGTCATCCAAGCGCCGCAAAAGGCCGCCATGCCCTGCATACCCCTTTTCTCTTTTCATATGCAGATGAGGGTTCCAGCCAACTTTGACCCACTGCTTGGATGACTTCACCGTATGCAAATCCGTCTTCTGCAGACCTTCCCCCAGGAATGCTTGTACTAGTTGTTGCATTTGGTTTGTTGTTTGGGGGTGCTTCAGTATTAGGCAGCCTTCTGCCCTCCCATGTTCATCTGAAAATATGTGTTCTCCCTGCAGTTGTTGTCCCCAGATGAGAGTTCCCTTGTGCTGCCTCAGTTGAATCTCCTATACTTGACAGAGTTATGCCTGAGCAGCGGCACTCCCCAGCCCTATCCCAAATCATACTTATTTTGCATAGGAGATACCATGGTCATGAAGATTGTTCTCCCAGGGTGAGGTTCATTCATTGCATTCTGGGTATGCTGGCACCTGTGATTTCCCCAAATGTGGGAAACTCGACTGCATTATTTGTGGTAGTGGGGGACTGTGTTTGTGCTTTCCTCTGGTCAGCTCTGGTAAAAGTCCGATTTCTTTGTCTCAGATCTTCCTCTAGCCTTGTTCTTCTTTCGAGAGTTCCCCTGTGCTGCCTCAGTTGGGTCACCTTCACTTGACAGGGGGGTGCCCGAGCAGCGACCCTCCCCAGCTCAAGCCCAACTCCTACTAACCTGCCAGGTGATATACTATGATCAGGAAGGTGCTTCTCCCAGGGCAAGGCTCACCCATTGCACTCTGGGTGTGCTGATCCTGCGATTTCCCCAAATTTGGGAAACTTGACTGCATAATTTGTGTTTCCCCTGGTCGGCTCTCGTATAATTCAGATCTCTTTGTCTCAGGTCTCTCTCCAGCCTAGTTTGCTGTCTGTTTCCACTTCTCTTTTCTTGAGCCGCTCCCTTCTATGCCCTTGCGCACTATCCTGACTTCTCCCGTATGCTTAATTTGTGCCTTCCAACGCACAATGCGAACTACAGGTAGTGCTGCAGGGCCCACACCCTTTTACTTGCCTTACAGAGCAGCTCTGGAGCTGTTACAGTGCCCAGCTGCTGCAAGAAATCAGCTTGAATGCTTCAGGGGCTGGGGCATAGCCAACATGAGCCCCACACCGAAGGAGGGTGGAGGTGTTTAATGCGAACTAGGAGTCATCCAAGCGCCGCAAAAGGACGCCATGCCCTACATACCCCTTTTCTCTTTTCATATGCAGACGAGGGTTGAAGCCAACTTTGACCCACTGCTTGGATTACATCACCATATGCAAATCCATCTGCTGCAGGCCTTCCCCCAGGAATGCTTGCACTAGTTGTTGCATTTGGTTTGTTGTTTGGGGGTGCTTCAGTATTAGGCAGCCTTCTGCCCTCCCATGTTCATCTGAAAATATGTGTTCTCCCTGCAGTTGTTGTCCCCAGATGAGAGTTCCCTTGTGCTGCCTCAGTTGAATCTCCTATACTTGATAGAGATGTGCCTGAGCAGCGGCCCTCCCCAGCCCTATCCCAAATCATACTTATTTTGCATAGGAGATACCATGGTCATGAAGATTGTTCTCCCAGGGTGAGGTTCATTCATTGCATTCTGGGTATGCTGACCCCTATGATTTCCCCAAATGTGGGAATCTCAACTGCATTATTTGTGGTAGTGGGGGACTGTGTTTGTTCTTTCCTCTGGTCAGCTCTGGTAAAAGTCAGATTTATTTGTCTCAGATCTACCTCTAGCCTTGTTCTTCTTTTGAGAGTTTCCTTATGCTGCCTCAGTTGGATCTCCTTCACTTGACAGGGGGATGCCCGAGCAGCGACCCTCCCCAGCTCTAGCCCAACTCCTACTTACCTGCCAGGTGAGATACTATGATCATGAAGGTGCTTCTCCCAGGGCAAGGCTCACCCATTGCACTCTGGGTGTGCTGCTCCTGCGATTTCCCCAAATGTGGGAAACTTGACTGCATAATTTGTGTTTCCCCTGGTCGGCTCTCGTATAATTCAGATCTCTTTGTCTCAGGTCTCTCTCCAGCTTAGTTTGCTGTCTGTTTCCACTTCTCTTTTCTTGAGCCGCTCCCTTCTATGCCCTTGCGCACTATCCTGACTTCTACCGTATGCTTAATTTGTGCCTTCCAACGCACAATGCGAACTACAGGTAGTGCTGCAGGGCCCACACCCTTTTACTTGCCTTACAGAGCAGCTCTGGAGCTGTTACAGTGCCCAGCTGCTGCAAGAAATCAGCTTTAATGCTTCAGGGGCTGGGGCATAGCCAACATGAGCCCCACACCGAAGGAGGGTGGAGGTGTTTAATGCGAACTAGGGGTCATCCAAGCGCCGCAAAAGGCCGCCATGCCCTGCATACCCCTTTTCTCTTTTCATATGCAGATGAGGGTTCCAGCCAACTTTGACCCACTGCTTGGATGACTTCACCGTATGCAAATCCGTCTTCTGCAGACCTTCCCCCAGGAATGCTTGTACTAGTTGTTGCATTTGGTTTGTTGTTTGGGGGTGCTTCAGTATTAGGCAGCCTTCTGCCCTCCCATGTTCATCTGAAAATATGTGTTCTCCCTGCAGTTGTTGTCCCCAGATGAGAGTTCCCTTGTGCTGCCTCAGTTGAATCTCCTATACTTGACAGAGTTATGCCTGAGCAGCGGCACTCCCCAGCCCTATCCCAAATCATACTTATTTTGCATAGGAGATACCATGGTCATGAAGATTGTTCTCCCAGGGTGAGGTTCATTCATTGCATTCTGGGTATGCTGACCCCTATGATTTCCCCAAATGTGGGAAACTCGACTGCATTATTTGTGGTAGTGGGGGACTGTGTTTGTTCTTTCCTCTGGTCAGCTCTGGTAAAAGTCAGATTTATTTGTCTCAGATCTTCCTCTAGCCTTGTTCTTCTTTCGAGAGTTTCCTTGTGCTGCCTCAGTTGGATCTCCTTCATTTGACAGGGGGGTGCCCGAGCAGCGACCCTCCCCAGCTCTAGCCCAACTCCTACTTACCTGCCAGGTGAGATACTATGATGATGAAGGTGCTTCTCCCAGGGCAAGGCTCACCCATTGCACTCTGGGTGTGCTGCTCCTGCGATTTCCCCAAATGTGGGAAACTTGACTGCATAATTTGTGTTTCCCTGGTCGGCTCTCGTATAATTCAGATCTCTTTGTCTCAGGTCTCTCTCCAGCTTAGTTTGCTGTCTGTTTCCACTTCTCTTTTCTTGAGCCGCTCCCTTCTATGCCCTTGCGCACTATCCTGACTTCTCCCGTATGCTTAATTTGTGCCTTCCAACGCACAATGCGAACTACAGGTAGTGCTGCAGGGCCCACACCCTTTTACTTGCCTTACAGAGCAGCTCTGGAGCTGTTACAGTGCCCAGCTGCTGCAAGAAATCAGCTTTAATGCTTCAGTGGCTGGGGAATAGCCAACATGAGCCCCACACCGAAGGAGGGTGGAGGTGTTTAATGCGAACTAGGGGTCATCCAAGCGCCGCAAAAGGCCGCCATGCCCTGCATACCCCTTTTCTCTTTTCATATGCAGATGAGGGTTCCAGCCAACTTTGACCCACTGCTTGGATGACTTCACCGTATGCAAATCCGTCTTCTGCAGACCTTCCCCCAGGAATGCTTGTACTAGTTGTTGCATTTGGTTTGTTGTTTGGGGGTGCTTCAGTATTAGGCAGCCTTCTGCCCTCCCATGTTCATCTGAAAATATGTGTTCTCCCTGCAGTTGTTGTCCCCAGATGAGAGTTCCCTTGTGCTGCCTCAGTTGAATCTCCTTTACTTGACAGAGTTGTGCCTGAGCAGCGGCACTCCCCAGCCCTATCCCAAATCATACTTATTTTGCATAGGAGATACCATGTTCATGAAGTTTGTTCTCCCAGGGTGAGGTTCATTCATTGCATTCTGGGTATGCTGGCACCTGTGATTTCCCCAAATGTGGGAATCTCAACTGCATTATTTGTGGTAGTGGGGGACTGTGTTTGTTCTTTCCTCTGGTCAGCTCTGGTAAAAGTCAGATTTATTTGTCTCAGATCTACCTCTAGCCTTGTTCTTCTTTTGAGAGTTTCCTTATGCTGCCTCAGTTGGATCTCCTTCACTTGACAGGGGGATGCCCGAGCAGCGACCCTCCCCAGCTCTAGCCCAACTCCTACTTACCTGCCAGGTGAGATACTATGATCATGAAGGTGCTTCTCCCAGGGCAAGGCTCACCCATTGCACTCTGGGTGTGCTGCTCCTGCGATTTCCCCAAATGTGGGAAACTTGACTGCATAATTTGTGTTTCCCCTGGTCGGCTCTCGTATAATTCAGATCTCTTTGTCTCAGGTCTCTCTCCAGCTTAGTTTGCTGTCTGTTTCCACTTCTCTTTTCTTGAGCCGCTCCCTTCTATGCCCTTGCGCACTATCCTGACTTCTACCGTATGCTTAATTTGTGCCTTCCAACGCACAATGCGAACTACAGGTAGTGCTGCAGGGCCCACACCCTTTTACTTGCCTTACAGAGCAGCTCTGGAGCTGTTACAGTGCCCAGCTGCTGCAAGAAATCAGCTTTAATGCTTCAGGGGCTGGGGCATAGCCAACATGAGCCCCACACCGAAGGAGGGTGGAGGTGTTTAATGCGAACTAGGGGTCATCCAAGCGCCGCAAAAGGCCGCCATGCCCTGCATACCCCTTTTCTCTTTTCATATGCAGATGAGGGTTCCAGCCAACTTTGACCCACTGCTTGGATGACTTCACCATATGCAAATCCGTCTTCTGCAGACCTTCCCCCAGGAATGCTTGTACTAGTTGTTGCATTTGGTTTGTTGTTTGGGGGTGCTTCAGTATTAGGCAGCCTTCTGCCCTCCCATGTTCATCTGAAAATATGTGTTCTCCCTGCAGTTGTTGTCCCCAGATGAGAGTTCCCTTGTGCTGCCTCAGTTGAATCTCCTATACTTGACAGAGTTATGCCTGAGCAGCGGCACTCCCCAGCCCTATCCCAAATCATACTTATTTTGCATAGGAGATACCATGGTCATGAAGATTGTTCTCCCAGGGTGAGGTTCATTCATTGCATTCTGGGTATGCTGACCCCTATGATTTCCCCAAATGTGGGAAACTCGACTGCATTATTTGTGGTAGTGGGGGACTGTGTTTGTTCTTTCCTCTGGTCAGCTCTGGTAAAAGTCAGATTTATTTGTCTCAGATCTTCCTCTAGCCTTGTTCTTCTTTCGAGAGTTTCCTTGTGCTGCCTCAGTTGGATCTCCTTCATTTGACAGGGGGGTGCCCGAGCAGCGACCCTCCCCAGCTCTAGCCCAACTCCTACTTACCTGCCAGGTGAGATACTATGATGATGAAGGTGCTTCTCCCAGGGCAAGGCTCACCCATTGCACTCTGGGTGTGCTGCTCCTGCGATTTCCCCAAATGTGGGAAACTTGACTGCATAATTTGTGTTTCCCTGGTCGGCTCTCGTATAATTCAGATCTCTTTGTCTCAGGTCTCTCTCCAGCTTAGTTTGCTGTCTGTTTCCACTTCTCTTTTCTTGAGCCGCTCCCTTCTATGCCCTTGCGCACTATCCTGACTTCTCCCGTATGCTTAATTTGTGCCTTCCAACGCACAATGCGAACTACAGGTAGTGCTGCAGGGCCCACACCCTTTTACTTGCCTTACAGAGCAGCTCTGGAGCTGTTACAGTGCCCAGCTGCTGCAAGAAATCAGCTTTAATGCTTCAGTGGCTGGGGAATAGCCAACATGAGCCCCACACCGAAGGAGGGTGGAGGTGTTTAATGCGAACTAGGGGTCATCCAAGCGCCGCAAAAGGCCGCCATGCCCTGCATACCCCTTTTCTCTTTTCATATGCAGATGAGGGTTCCAGCCAACTTTGACCCACTGCTTGGATGACTTCACCGTATGCAAATCCGTCTTCTGCAGACCTTCCCCCAGGAATGCTTGTACTAGTTGTTGCATTTGGTTTGTTGTTTGGGGGTGCTTCAGTATTAGGCAGCCTTCTGCCCTCCCATGTTCATCTGAAAATATGTGTTCTCCCTGCAGTTGTTGTCCCCAGATGAGAGTTCCCTTGTGCTGCCTCAGTTGAATCTCCTTTACTTGACAGAGTTGTGCCTGAGCAGCGGCACTCCCCAGCCCTATCCCAAATCATACTTATTTTGCATAGGAGATACCATGTTCATGAAGTTTGTTCTCCCAGGGTGAGGTTCATTCATTGCATTCTGGGTATGCTGGCACCTGTGATTTCCCCAAATGTGGGATACTCGACTGCATTATTTGTGGTAGTGGGGGACTGTGTTTGTGCTTTCCTCTGGTCAGCTCTGGTAAAAGTCCGATTTCTTTGTCTCAGATCTTCCTCTAGCCTTGTTCTTCTTTCGAGAGTTCCCTTGTGCTGCCTCAGTTGGGTCACCTTCACTTGACAGGGGGGTGCCCGAGCAGCGACCCTCCCCAGCTCTAGCCCAACTCCTACTAACCTGCCAGGTGATATACTATGATCAGGAAGGTGCTTCTCCCAGGGCAAGGCTCACCCATTGCACTCTGGGTGTGCTGATCCTGCGATTTCCCCAAATTTGGGAAACTTGACTGCATAATTTGTGTTTCCCCTGGTCGGCTCTCGTATAATTCAGATCTCTTTGTCTCAGGTCTCTCTCCAGCCTAGTTTGCTGTCTGTTTCCACTTCTCTTTTCTTGAGCCGCTCCCTTCTATGCCCTTGCGCACTATCCTGACTTCTCCCGTAAGCTTAATTTGTGCCTTCCAACGCACAATGCGAACTACAGGTAGTGCTGCAGGGCCCACACCCTTTTACTTGCCTTACAGAGCAGCTCTGGAGCTGTTACAGTGCCCAGCTGCTGCAAGAAATCAGCTTGAATGCTTCAGGGGCTGGGGCATAGCCAACATGAGCCCCACACCGAAGGAGGGTGGAGGTGTTTAATGCGAACTAGGGGTCATCCAAGCGCCGCAAAAGGACGCCATGCCCTGCATACCCCTTTTCTCTTTTCATATGCAGACGAGGGTTGAAGCCAACTTTGACCCACTGCTTGGATTACATCACCATATGCAAATCCATCTGCTGCAGGCCTTCCCCCAGGAATGCTTGCACTAGTTGTTGCATTTGGTTTGTTGTTTGGGGGTGCTTCAGTATTAGGCAGCCTTCTGCCCTCCCATGTTCATCTGAAAATATGTGTTCTCCCTGCAGTTGTTGTCCCCAGATGAGAGTTCCCTTGTGCTGCCTCAGTTGAATCTCCTATACTTGACAGAGTTATGCCTGAGCAGCGGCACTCCCCAGCCCTATCCCAAATCATACTTATTTTGCATAGGAGATACCATGGTCATGAAGATTGTTCTCCCAGGGTGAGGTTCATTCATTGCATTCTGGGTATGCTGACCCCTATGATTTCCCCAAATGTGGGAAACTCGACTGCATTATTTGTGGTAGTGGGGGACTGTGTTTGTTCTTTCCTCTGGTCAGCTCTGGTAAAAGTCAGATTTATTTGTCTCAGATCTTCCTCTAGCCTTGTTCTTCTTTCGAGAGTTTCCTTGTGCTGCTTCAGTTGGATCTCCTTCATTTGACAGGGGGGTGCCCGAGCAGCGACCCTCCCCAGCTCTAGCCCAACTCCTACTTACCTGCCAGGTGAGATACTATGATCATGAAGGTGCTTCTCCCAGGGCAAGGCTCACCCATTGCACTCTGGGTGTGCTGCTCCTGCGATTTCCCCAAATGTGGGAAACTTGACTGCATAATTTGTGTTTCCCTGGTCGGCTCTCGTATAATTCAGATCTCTTTGTCTCAGGTTTCTCTCCAGCTTAGTTTGCTGTCTGTTTCCACTTCTCTTTTCTTGAGCCACTCCCTTCTATGCCCTTGTGCACTATCCTGACTTCTCCCGTATGCTTAATTTGTGCCTTCCAACGCACAATGCGAACTACAGGTAGTGCTGCAGGGCCCACACCCTTTTACTTGCCTTACAGAGCAGCTCTGGAGCTGTTACAGTGCCCAGCTGCTGCAAGAAATCAGCTTGAATGCTTCAGGGGCTGGGGCATAGCCAACATGAGCCCCACACCGAAGGAGGGTGGAGGTGTTTAATGCGAACTAGGGGTCATCCAAGCGCCGCAAAAGGCCGCCATGCCCTGCATACCCCTTTTCTCTTTTCATATGCAGACGAGGGTTGAAGCCAACTTTGACCCACTGCTTGGATGACATCACCATATGCAAATCCATCTGCTGCAGGCCTTCCCCCAGGAATGCTTGCACTAGTTGTTGCATTTGGTTTGTTGTTTGGGGGTGCTTCAGTATTAGGCAGCCTTCTGCCCTCCCATGTTCATCTGAAAATATGTGTTCTCCCTGCAGTTGTTGTCCCCAGATGAGAGTTCCCTTGTGCTGCCTCAGTTGAATCTCCTTTACTTGACAGAGTTGTGCCTGAGCAGCGGCACTCCCCAGCCCTATCCCAAATCATACTTATTTTGCATAGGAGATACCATGGTCATGAAGTTTGTTCTCCCAGGGTGAGGTTCATTCATTGCATTCTGGGTATGCTTGCACCTGTGATTTCCCCAAATGTGGGAAACTCGACTGCATTATTTGTGGTAGTGGGGGACTGTGTTTGTGCTTTCCTCTGGTCAGCTCTGGTAAAAGTCCGATTTCTTTGTCTCAGATCTTCCTCTAGCCTTGTTCTTCTTTCGAGAGTTCCCTTGTGCTGCCTCAGTTGGGTCACCTTCACTTGACAGGGGGGTGCCCGAGCAGCGACCCTCCCCAGCTCTAGCCCAACTCCTACTAACCTGCCAGGTGATATACTATGATCAGGAAGGTGCTTCTCCCAGGGCAAGGCTCACCCATTGCACTCTGGGTGTGCTGATCCTGCGATTTCCCCAAATTTGGGAAACTTGACTGCATAATTTGTGTTTCCCCTGGTCGGCTCTCGTATAATTCAGATCTCTTTGTCTCAGGTCTCTCTCCAGCCTAGTTTGCTGTCTGTTTCCACTTCTCTTTTCTTGAGCCGCTCCCTTCTATGCCCTTGCGCACTATCCTGACTTCTCCCGTATGCTTAATTTGTGCCTTCCAACGCACAATGCGAACTACAGGTAGTGCTGCAGGGCCCACACCCTTTTACTTGCCTTACAGAGCAGCTCTGGAGCTGTTACAGTGCCCAGCTGCTGCAAGAAATCAGCTTGAATGCTTCAGGGGCTGGGGCATAGCCAACATGAGCCCCACACCGAAGGAGGGTGGAGGTGTTTAATGCGAACTAGGGGTCATCCAAGCGCCGCAAAAGGCCGCCATGCCCTGCACGCCCCTTTTCTCTTTTCATATGCAGATGAGGGTCCCAGCCAACTTTGACCCACTGCTTGGATGACTTCACCGTATGCAAATCCGTCTTCTGCAGACCTTCCCCCAGGAATGCTTGTACTAGTTGTTGCATTTGGTTTGTTGTTTGGGGGTGCTTCAGTATTAGGCAGCCTTCTGCCCTCCCATGTTCATCTGAAAATATGTGTTCTCCCTGCAGTTGTTGTCCCCAGATGAGAGTTCCCTTGTGCTGCCTCAGTTGAATCTCCTATACTTGACAGAGTTATGCCTGAGCAGCGGCACTCCCCAGCCCTATCCCAAATCATACTTATTTTGCATAGGAGATACCATGGTCATGAAGTTTGTTCTCCCAGGGTGAGGTTCATTCATTGCATTCTGGGTATGCTGACACCTGTGATTTCCCCAAATGTGGGAAACTAGACTGCATTATTTGTGGTAGTGGGGGACTGTGTTTGTTCTTTCCTCTGGTCAGCTCTGGTAAAAGTCAGATTCATTTGTCTCATATCTTCCTCTAGCCTTGTTCTTCTTTCGAGAGTTTCCTTGTGCTGCCTCAGTTGGATCTCCTTCATTTGACAGGGGGGTGCCCGAGCAGCGACCCTCCCCAGCTCTAGCCCAACTCCTACTTACCTGCCAGGTGAGATACTATGATCATGAAGGTGCTTCTCCCAGGGCAAGGCTCACCCATTGCACTCTGGGTGTGCTGCTCCTGCGATTTCCCCAAATGTGGGAAACTTGACTGCATAATTTGTGTTTCCCTGGTCGGCTCTCGTATAATTCAGATCTCTTTGTCTCAGGTCTCTCTCCAGCTTAGTTTGCTGTCTGTTTCCACTTCTCTTTTCTTGACCCGCTCCCTTCTATGCCCTTGTGCACTATCCTGACTTCTCCCGTATGCTTAATTTGTGCCTTCCAACGCTCAATGCGAACTACAGGTAGTGTTGCAGGGCCCACACCCTTTTACTTGCCTTACAGAGCAGCTCTAGAGCTGTTACAGTGCCCAGCTGCTGCAAGAAATCAGCTTTAATGCTTCAGGGGCTGGGGCATAGCCAACATGAGCCCCACACCGAAGGAGGGTGGAGGTGTTTAATGCGAACTAGGGGTCATCCAAGCGCCGCAAAAGGCCGCCATGCCCTGCATACCCCTTTTCTCTTTTCATATGCAGATGAGGGTTCCAGCCAACTTTGACCCACTGCTTGGATGACTTCACCGTATGCAAATCCGTCTTCTGCAGACCTTCCCCCAGGAATGCTTGCACTAGTTGTTGCATTTGGTTTGTTGTTTGGGGGTGCTTCAGTATTAGGCAGCCTTCTGCCCTCCCATGTTCATCTGAAAATATGTGTTCTCCCTGCAGTTGTTGTCCCCAGATGAGAGTTCCCTTGTGCTGCCTCAGTTGAATCTCCTATACTTGACAGAGTTATGCCTGAGCAGCGGCACTCCCCAGCCCTATCCCAAATCATACTTATTTTGCATAGGAGATACCATGGTCATGAAGATTGTTCTCCCAGGGTGAGGTTCATTCATTGCATTCTGGGTATGCTGGCACCTGTGATTTCCCCAAATGTGGGAAACTCGACTGCATTATTTGTGGTAGTGGGGGACTGTGTTTGTGCTTTCCTCTGGTCAGCTCTGGTAAAAGTCCGATTTCTTTGTCTCAGATCTTCCTCTAGCCTTGTTCTTCTTTCGAGAGTTCCCCTGTGCTGCCTCAGTTGGGTCACCTTCACTTGACAGGGGGGTGCCCGAGCAGCGACCCTCCCCAGCTCTAGCCCAACTCCTACTAACCTGCCAGGTGATATACTATGATCAGGAAGGTGCTTCTCCCAGGGCAAGGCTCACCCATTGCACTCTGGGTGTGCTGATCCTGCGATTTCCCCAAATTTGGGAAACTTGACTGCATAATTTGTGTTTCCCCTGGTCGGCTCTCGTATAATTCAGATCTCTTTGTCTCAGGTCTCTCTCCAGCCTAGTTTGCTGTCTGTTTCCACTTCTCTTTTCTTGAGCCGCTCCCTTCTATGCCCTTGCGCACTATCCTGACTTCTCCCGTATGCTTAATTTGTGCCTTCCAACGCACAATGCGAACTACAGGTAGTGCTGCAGGGCCCACACCCTTTTACTTGCCTTACAGAGCAGCTCTGGAGCTGTTACAGTGCCCAGCTGCTGCAAGAAATCAGCTTGAATGCTTCAGGGGCTGGGGCATAGCCAACATGAGCCCCACACCGAAGGAGGGTGGAGGTGTTTAATGCGAACTAGGAGTCATCCAAGCGCCGCAAAAGGACGCCATGCCCTACATACCCCTTTTCTCTTTTCATATGCAGACGAGGGTTGAAGCCAACTTTGACCCACTGCTTGGATTACATCACCATATGCAAATCCATCTGCTGCAGGCCTTCCCCCAGGAATGCTTGCACTAGTTGTTGCATTTTGTTTGTTGTTTGGGGGTGCTTCAGTATTAGGCAGCCTTCTGCCCTCCCATGTTCATCTGAAAATATGTGTTCTCCCTGCAGTTGTTGTCCCCAGATGAGAGTTCCCTTGTGCTGCCTCAGTTGAATCTCCTATACTTGATAGAGATGTGCCTGAGCAGCGGCCCTCCCCAGCCCTATCCCAAATCATACTTATTTTGCATAGGAGATACCATGGTCATGAAGATTGTTCTCCCAGGGTGAGGTTCATTCATTGCATTCTGGGTATGCTGACCCCTATGATTTCCCCAAATGTGGGAATCTCAACTGCATTATTTGTGGTAGTGGGGGACTGTGTTTGTTCTTTCCTCTGGTCAGCTCTGGTAAAAGTCAGATTTATTTGTCTCAGATCTACCTCTAGCCTTGTTCTTCTTTTGAGAGTTTCCTTATGCTGCCTCAGTTGGATCTCCTTCACTTGACAGGGGGATGCCCGAGCAGCGACCCTCCCCAGCTCTAGCCCAACTCCTACTTACCTGCCAGGTGAGATACTATGATCATGAAGGTGCTTCTCCCAGGGCAAGGCTCACCCATTGCACTCTGGGTGTGCTGCTCCTGCGATTTCCCCAAATGTGGGAAACTTGACTGCATAATTTGTGTTTCCCCTGGTCGGCTCTCGTATAATTCAGATCTCTTTGTCTCAGGTCTCTCTCCAGCTTAGTTTGCTGTCTGTTTCCACTTCTCTTTTCTTGAGCCGCTCCCTTCTATGCCCTTGCGCACTATCCTGACTTCTACCGTATGCTTAATTTGTGCCTTCCAACGCACAATGCGAACTACAGGTAGTGCTGCAGGGCCCACACCCTTTTACTTGCCTTACAGAGCAGCTCTGGAGCTGTTACAGTGCCCAGCTGCTGCAAGAAATCAGCTTTAATGCTTCAGGGGCTGGGGCATAGCCAACATGAGCCCCACACCGAAGGAGGGTGGAGGTGTTTAATGCGAACTAGGGGTCATCCAAGCGCCGCAAAAGGCCGCCATGCCCTGCATACCCCTTTTCTCTTTTCATATGCAGATGAGGGTTCCAGCCAACTTTGACCCACTGCTTGGATGACTTCACCGTATGCAAATCCGTCTTCTGCAGACCTTCCCCCAGGAATGCTTGTACTAGTTGTTGCATTTGGTTTGTTGTTTGGGGGTGCTTCAGTATTAGGCAGCCTTCTGCCCTCCCATGTTCATCTGAAAATATGTGTTCTCCCTGCAGTTGTTGTCCCCAGATGAGAGTTCCCTTGTGCTGCCTCAGTTGAATCTCCTATACTTGACAGAGTTATGCCTGAGCAGCGGCACTCCCCAGCCCTATCCCAAATCATACTTATTTTGCATAGGAGATACCATGGTCATGAAGATTGTTCTCCCAGGGTGAGGTTCATTCATTGCATTCTGGGTATGCTGACCCCTATGATTTCCCCAAATGTGGGAAACTCGACTGCATTATTTGTGGTAGTGGGGGACTGTGTTTGTTCTTTCCTCTGGTCAGCTCTGGTAAAAGTCAGATTTATTTGTCTCAGATCTTCCTCTAGCCTTGTTCTTCTTTCGAGAGTTTCCTTGTGCTGCCTCAGTTGGATCTCCTTCATTTGACAGGGGGGTGCCCGAGCAGCGACCCTCCCCAGCTCTAGCCCAACTCCTACTTACCTGCCAGCTGAGATACTATGATGATGAAGGTGCTTCTCCCAGGGCAAGGCTCACCCATTGCACTCTGGGTGTGCTGCTCCTGCGATTTCCCCAAATGTGGGAAACTTGACTGCATAATTTGTGTTTCCCTGGTCGGCTCTCGTATAATTCAGATCTTTTTGTCTCAGGTCTCTCTCCAGCTTAGTTTGCTGTCTGTTTCCACTTCTCTTTTCTTGAGCCGCTCCCTTCTATGCCCTTGCGCACTATCCTGACTTCTCCCGTATGCTTAATTTGTGCCTTCCAACGCACAATGCGAACTACAGGTAGTGCTGCAGGGCCCACACCCTTTTACTTGCCTTACAGAGCAGCTCTGGAGCTGTTACAGTGCCCAGCTGCTGCAAGAAATCAGCTTTAATGCTTCAGTGGCTGGGGAATAGCCAACATGAGCCCCACACCGAAGGAGGGTGGAGGTGTTTAATGCGAACTAGGGGTCATCCAAGCGCCGCAAAAGGCCGCCATGCCCTGCATACCCCTTTTCTCTTTTCATATGCAGATGAGGGTTCCAGCCAACTTTGACCCACTGCTTGGATGACTTCACCGTATGCAAATCCGTCTTCTGCAGACCTTCCCCCAGGAATGCTTGTACTAGTTGTTGCATTTGGTTTGTTGTTTGGGGGTGCTTCAGTATTAGGCAGCCTTCTGCCCTCCCATGTTCATCTGAAAATATGTGTTCTCCCTGCAGTTGTTGTCCCCAGATGAGAGTTCCCTTGTGCTGCCTCAGTTGAATCTCCTTTACTTGACAGAGTTGTGCCTGAGCAGCGGCACTCCCCAGCCCTATCCCAAATCATACTTATTTTGCATAGGAGATACCATGTTCATGAAGTTTGTTCTCCCAGGGTGAGGTTCATTCATTGCATTCTGGGTATGCTGGCACCTGTGATTTCCCCAAATGTGGGAAACTCGACTGCATTATTTGTGGTAGTGGGGGACTGTGTTTGTGCTTTCCTCTGGTCAGCTCTGGTAAAAGTCCGATTTCTTTGTCTCAGATCTTCCTCTAGCCTTGTTCTTCTTTCGAGAGTTCCCTTGTGCTGCCTCAGTTGGGTCACCTTCACTTGACAGGGGGGTGCCCGAGCAGCGACCCTCCCCAGCTCTAGCCCAACTCCTACTAACCTGCCAGGTGATATACTATGATCAGGAAGGTGCTTCTCCCAGGGCAAGGCTCACCCATTGCACTCTGGGTGTGCTGATCCTGCGATTTCCCCAAATTTGGGAAACTTGACTGCATAATTTGTGTTTCCCCTGGTCGGCTCTCGTATAATTCAGATCTCTTTGTCTCAGGTCTCTCTCCAGCCTAGTTTGCTGTCTGTTTCCACTTCTCTTTTCTTGAGCCGCTCCCTTCTATGCCCTTGCGCACTATCCTGACTTCTCCCGTAAGCTTAATTTGTGCCTTCCAACGCACAATGCGAACTACAGGTAGTGCTGCAGGGCCCACACCCTTTTACTTGCCTTACAGAGCAGCTCTGGAGCTGTTACAGTGCCCAGCTGCTGCAAGAAATCAGCTTGAATGCTTCAGGGGCTGGGGCATAGCCAACATGAGCCCCACACCGAAGGAGGGTGGAGGTGTTTAATGCGAACTAGGGGTCATCCAAGCGCCGCAAAAGGACGCCATGCCCTGCATACCCCTTTTCTCTTTTCATATGCAGACGAGGGTTGAAGCCAACTTTGACCCACTGCTTGGATTACATCACCATATGCAAATCCATCTGCTGCAGGCCTTCCCCCAGGAATGCTTGCACTAGTTGTTGCATTTGGTTTGTTGTTTGGGGGTGCTTCAGTATTAGGCAGCCTTCTGCCCTCCCATGTTCATCTGAAAATATGTGTTCTCCCTGCAGTTGTTGTCCCCAGATGAGAGTTCCCTTGTGCTGCCTCAGTTGAATCTCCTATACTTGACAGAGTTATGCCTGAGCAGCGGCACTCCCCAGCCCTATCCCAAATCATACTTATTTTGCATAGGAGATACCATGGTCATGAAGATTGTTCTCCCAGGGTGAGGTTCATTCATTGCATTCTGGGTATGCTGACCCCTATGATTTCCCCAAATGTGGGAAACTCGACTGCATTATTTGTGGTAGTGGGGGACTGTGTTTGTTCTTTCCTCTGGTCAGCTCTGGTAAAAGTCAGATTTATTTGTCTCAGATCATCCTCTAGCCTTGTTCTTCTTTCGAGAGTTTCCTTGTGCTGCTTCAGTTGGATCTCCTTCATTTGACAGGGGGGTGCCCGAGCAGCGACCCTCCCCAGCTCTAGCCCAACTCCTACTTACCTGCCAGGTGAGATACTATGATCATGAAGGTGCTTCTCCCAGGGCAAGGCTCACCCATTGCACTCTGGGTGTGCTGCTCCTGCGATTTCCCCAAATGTGGGAAACTTGACTGCATAATTTGTGTTTCCCTGGTCGGCTCTCGTATAATTCAGATCTCTTTGTCTCAGGTTTCTCTCCAGCTTAGTTTGCTGTCTGTTTCCACTTCTCTTTTCTTGAGCCACTCCCTTCTATGCCCTTGTGCACTATCCTGACTTCTCCCGTATGCTTAATTTGTGCCTTCCAACGCACAATGCGAACTACAGGTAGTGCTGCAGGGCCCACACCCTTTTACTTGCCTTACAGAGCAGCTCTGGAGCTGTTACAGTGCCCAGCTGCTGCAAGAAATCAGCTTTAATGCTTCAGGGGCTGGGGCATAGCCAACATGAGCCCCACACCGAAGGAGGGTGGAGGTGTTTAATGCGAACTAGGGGTCATCCAAGCGCCGCAAAAGGCCGCCATGCCCTGCATACCCCTTTTCTCTTTTCATATGCAGATGAGGGTTCCAGCCAACTTTGACCCACTGCTTGGATGACTTCACCGTATGCAAATCCGTCTTCTGCAGACCTTCCCCCAGGAATGCTTGTACTAGTTGTTGCATTTGGTTTGTTGTTTGGGGCTGCTTCAGTATTAGGCAGCCTTCTGCCCTCCCGTGTTCATCTGAAAATATGTGTTCTCCCTGCAGTTGTTGTCCCCAGATGAGAGTTACCTTGTGCTGCCTCAGTTGAATCTCCTATACTTGACAGAGTTATGCCTGAGCAGCGGCACTCCCCAGCCCTATCCCAAATCATACTTATTTTGCATAGGAGATACCATGGTCATGAAGATTGTTCTCCCAGGGTGAGGTTCATTCATTGCATTCTGGGTATGCTGACCCCTATGATTTCCCCAAATGTAGGAAACTCGACTGCATTATTTGTGGTAGTGGGGGACTGTGTTTGTTCTTTCCTCTGGTCAGCTCTGGTAAAAGTCAGATTTATTTGTCTCAGATCTTCCTCTAGCCTTGTTCTTCTTTCGAGAGTTTCCTTGTGCTGCCTCAGTTGGATCTCCTTCATTTGACAGGGGGGTGCCCGAGCAGCGACCCTCCCCAGCTCTAGCCCAACTCCTACTTACCTGCCAGGTGAGATATTATGATCATGAAGGTGCTTCTCCCAGGGCAAGGCTCACCCATTGCACTCTGGGTGTGCTGCTCCTGCGATTTCCCCAAATGTGGGAAACTTGACTGCATAATTTGTGTTTCCCTGGTCGGCTCTCGTATAATTCAGATCTCTTTGTCTCAGGTCTCTCTCCAGCCTAGTTTGCTGTCTGTTTACACTTCTCTTTTCTTGAGCCGCTCCCTTCTATGCCCTTGCGCTCTATCCTGACTTCTCCCGTATGCTTAATTTGTGCCTTCCAACGCACAATGCGAACTACAGGTAGTGCTGCAGGGCCCACACCCTTTTACTTGCCTTACAGAGCAGCTCTGGAGCTGTTACAGTGCCCAACTGCTGCAAGAAATCAGCTTGAATGCTTCAGGGGCTGGGGCATAGCCAACATGAGCCCCACACCGAAGGAGGGTGGAGGTGTTTAATGCGAACTAGGGGTCATCCAAGCGCCGCAAAAGGCCGCCATGCCCTGCACGCCCCTTTTCTCTTTTCATATGCAGATGAGGGTCCCAGCCAACTTTGACCCACTGCTTGGATGACTTCACCGTATGCAAATCCGTCTTCTGCAGACCTTCCCCCAGGAATGCTTGTACTAGTTGTTGCATTTGGTTTGTTGTTTGGGGGTGCTTCAGTATTAGGCAGCCTTCTGCCCTCCCATGTTCATCTGAAAATATGTGTTCTCCCTGCAGTTGTTGTCCCCAGATGAGAGTTCCCTTGTGCTGCCTCAGTTGAATCTCCTATACTTGACAGAGTTATGCCTGAGCAGCGGCACTCCCCAGCCCTATCCCAAATCATACTTATTTTGCATAGGAGATACCATGGTCATGAAGTTTGTTCTCCCAGGGTGAGGTTCATTCATTGCATTCTGGGTATGCTGACACCTGTGATTTCCCCAAATGTGGGAAACTAGACTGCATTATTTGTGGTAGTGGGGGACTGTGTTTGTTCTTTCCTCTGGTCAGCTCTGGTAAAAGTCAGATTCATTTGTCTCATATCTTCCTCTAGCCTTGTTCTTCTTTCGAGAGTTTCCTTGTGCTGCCTCAGTTGGATCTCCTTCATTTGACAGGGGGGTGCCCGAGCAGCGACCCTCCCCAGCTCTAGCCCAACTCCTACTTACCTGCCAGGTGAGATACTATGATCATGAAGGTGCTTCTCCCAGGGCAAGGCTCACCCATTGCACTCTGGGTGTGCTGCTCCTGCGATTTCCCCAAATGTGGGAAACTTGACTGCATAATTTGTGTTTCCCTGGTCGGCTCTCGTATAATTCAGATCTCTTTGTCTCAGGTCTCTCTCCAGCTTAGTTTGCTGTCTGTTTCCACTTCTCTTTTCTTGACCCGCTCCCTTCTATGCCCTTGTGCACTATCCTGACTTCTCCCGTATGCTTAATTTGTGCCTTCCAACGCTCAATGCGAACTACAGGTAGTGTTGCAGGGCCCACACCCTTTTACTTGCCTTACAGAGCAGCTCTGGAGCTGTTACAGTGCCCAGCTGCTGCAAGAAATCAGCTTGAATGCTTCAGGGGCTGGGGCATAGCCAACATGAGCCCCACACCGAAGGAGGGTGGAGGTGTTTAATGCGAACTAGGGGTCATCCAAGCGCCGCAAAAGGCCGCCATGCCCTGCATACCCCTTTTCTCTTTTCATATGCAGATGAGGGTTCCAGCCAACTTTGACCCACTGCTTGGATGACTTCACCGTATGCAAATCCGTCTTCTGCAGACCTTCCCCCAGGAATGCTTGTACTAGTTGTTGCATTTGGTTTGTTGTTTGGGGGTGCTTCAGTATTAGGCAGCCTTCTGCCCTCCCATGTTCATCTGAAAATATGTGTTCTCCCTGCAGTTGTTGTCCCCAGATGAGAGTTCCCTTGTGCTGCCTCAGTTGAATCTCCTATACTTGACAGAGTTATGCCTGAGCAGCGGCACTCCCCAGCCCTATCCCAAATCATACTTATTTTGCATAGGAGATACCATGGTCATGAAGATTGTTCTCCCAGGGTGAGGTTCATTCATTGCATTCTGGGTATGCTGGCACCTGTGATTTCCCCAAATGTGGGAAACTCGACTGCATTATTTGTGGTAGTGGGGGACTGTGTTTGTGCTTTCCTCTGGTCAGCTCTGGTAAAAGTCCGATTTCTTTGTCTCAGATCTTCCTCTAGCCTTGTTCTGCTTTCGAGAGTTCCCCTGTGCTGCCTCAGTTGGGTCACCTTCACTTGACAGGGGGGTGCCCGAGCAGCGACCCTCCCCAGCTCTAGCCCAACTCCTACTAACCTGCCAGGTGATATACTATGATCAGGAAGGTGCTTCTCCCAGGGCAAGGCTCACCCATTGCACTCTGGGTGTGCTGATCCTGCGATTTCCCCAAATTTGGGAAACTTGACTGCATAATTTGTGTTTCCCCTGGTCGGCTCTCGTATAATTCAGATCTCTTTGTCTCAGGTCTCTCTCCAGCCTAGTTTGCTGTCTGTTTCCACTTCTCTTTTCTTGAGCCGCTCCCTTCTATGCCCTTGCGCACTATCCTGACTTCTCCCGTATGCTTAATTTGTGCCTTCCAACGCACAATGCGAACTACAGGTAGTGCTGCAGGGCCCACACCCTTTTACTTGCCTTACAGAGCAGCTCTGGAGCTGTTACAGTGCCCAGCTGCTGCAAGAAATCAGCTTGAATGCTTCAGGGGCTGGGGCATAACCAACATGAGCCCCACACCGAAGGAGGGTGGAGGTGTTTAATGCGAACTAGGAGTCATCCAAGCGCCGCAAAAGGACGCCATGCCCTACATACCCCTTTTCTCTTTTCATATGCAGACGAGGGTTGAAGCCAACTTTGACCCACTGCTTGGATTACATCACCATATGCAAATCCATCTGCTGCAGGCCTTCCCCCAGGAATGCTTGCACTAGTTGTTGCATTTGGTTTGTTGTTTGGGGGTGCTTCAGTATTAGGCAGCCTTCTGCCCTCCCATGTTCATCTGAAAATATGTGTTCTCCCTGCAGTTGTTGTCCCCAGATGAGAGTTCCCTTGTGCTGCCTCAGTTGAATCTCCTATACTTGATAGAGATGTGCCTGAGCAGCGGCCCTCCCCAGCCCTATCCCAAATCATACTTATTTTGCATAGGAGATACCATGGTCATGAAGATTGTTCTCCCAGGGTGAGGTTCATTCATTGCATTCTGGGTATGCTGACCCCTATGATTTCCCCAAATGTGGGAATCTCAACTGCATTATTTGTGGTAGTGGGGGACTGTGTTTGTTCTTTCCTCTGGTCAGCTCTGGTAAAAGTCAGATTTATTTGTCTCAGATCTACCTCTAGCCTTGTTCTTCTTTTGAGAGTTTCCTTATGCTGCCTCAGTTGGATCTCCTTCACTTGACAGGGGGATGCCCGAGCAGCGACCATCCCCAGCTCTAGCCCAACTCCTACTTACCTGCCAGGTGAGATACTATGATCATGAAGGTGCTTCTCCCAGGGCAAGGCTCACCCATTGCACTCTGGGTGTGCTGCTCCTGCGATTTCCCCAAATGTGGGAAACTTGACTGCATAATTTGTGTTTCCCCTGGTCGGCTCTCGTATAATTCAGATCTCTTTGTCTCAGGTCTCTCTCCAGCTTAGTTTGCTGTCTGTTTCCACTTCTCTTTTCTTGAGCCGCTCCCTTCTATGCCCTTGCGCACTATCCTGACTTCTACCGTATGCTTAATTTGTGCCTTCCAACGCACAATGCGAACTACAGGTAGTGCTGCAGGGCCCACACCCTTTTACTTGCCTTACAGAGCAGCTCTGGAGCTGTTACAGTGCCCAGCTGCTGCAAGAAATCAGCTTTAATGCTTCAGGGGCTGGGGCATAGCCAACATGAGCCCCACACCGAAGGAGGGTGGAGGTGTTTAATGCGAACTAGGGGTCATCCAAGCGCCGCAAAAGGCCGCCATGCCCTGCATACCCCTTTTCTCTTTTCATATGCAGATGAGGGTTCCAGCCAACTTTGACCCACTGCTTGGATGACTTCACCGTATGCAAATCCGTCTTCTGCAGACCTTCCCCCAGGAATGCTTGTACTAGTTGTTGCATTTGGTTTGTTGTTTGGGGGTGCTTCAGTATTAGGCAGCCTTCTGCCCTCCCATGTTCATCTGAAAATATGTGTTCTCCCTGCAGTTGTTGTCCCCAGATGAGAGTTCCCTTGTGCTGCCTCAGTTGAATCTCCTATACTTGACAGAGTTATGCCTGAGCAGCGGCACTCCCCAGCCCTATCCCAAATCATACTTATTTTGCATAGGAGATACCATGGTCATGAAGATTGTTCTCCCAGGGTGAGGTTCATTCATTGCATTCTGGGTATGCTGACCCCTATGATTTCCCCAAATGTGGGAAACTCGACTGCATTATTTGTGGTAGTGGGGGACTGTGTTTGTTCTTTCCTCTGGTCAGCTCTGGTAAAAGTCAGATTTATTTGTCTCAGATCTTCCTCTAGCCTTGTTCTTCTTTCGAGAGTTTCCTTGTGCTGCCTCAGTTGGATCTCCTTCATTTGACAGGGGGGTGCCCGAGCAGCGACCCTCCCCAGCTCTAGCCCAACTCCTACTTACCTGCCAGGTGAGATACTATGATGATGAAGGTGCTTCTCCCAGGGCAAGGCTCACCCATTGCACTCTGGGTGTGCTGCTCCTGCGATTTCCCCAAATGTGGGAAACTTGACTGCATAATTTGTGTTTCCCTGGTCGGCTCTCGTATAATTCAGATCTCTTTGTCTCAGGTCTCTCTCCAGCTTAGTTTGCTGTCTGTTTCCACTTCTCTTTTCTTGAGCCGCTCCCTTCTATGCCCTTGCGCACTATCCTGACTTCTCCCGTATGCTTAATTTGTGCCTTCCAACGCACAATGCGAACTACAGGTAGTGCTGCAGGGCCCACACCCTTTTACTTGCCTTACAGAGCAGCTCTGGAGCTGTTACAGTGCCCAGCTGCTGCAAGAAATCAGCTTTAATGCTTCAGTGGCTGGGGAATAGCCAACATGAGCCCCACACCGAAGGAGGGTGGAGGTGTTTAATGCGAACTAGGGGTCATCCAAGCGCCGCAAAAGGCCGCCATGCCCTGCATACCCCTTTTCTCTTTTCATATGCAGATGAGGGTTCCAGCCAACTTTGACCCACTGCTTGGATGACTTCACCGTATGCAAATCCGTCTTCTGCAGACCTTCCCCCAGGAATGCTTGTACTAGTTGTTGCATTTGGTTTGTTGTTTGGGGGTGCTTCAGTATTAGGCAGCCTTCTGCCCTCCCATGTTCATCTGAAAATATGTGTTCTCCCTGCAGTTGTTGTCCCCAGATGAGAGTTCCCTTGTGCTGCCTCAGTTGAATCTCCTTTACTTGACAGAGTTGTGCCTGAGCAGCGGCACTCCCCAGCCCTATCCCAAATCATACTTATTTTGCATAGGAGATACCATGTTCATGAAGTTTGTTCTCCCAGGGTGAGGTTCATTCATTGCATTCTGGGTATGCTGGCACCTGTGATTTCCCCAAATGTGGGAAACTCGACTGCATTATTTGTGGTAGTGGGGGACTGTGTTTGTGCTTTCCTCTGGTCAGCTCTGGTAAAAGTCCGATTTCTTTGTCTCAGATCTTCCTCTAGCCTTGTTCTTCTTTCGAGAGTTCCCTTGTGCTGCCTCAGTTGGGTCACCTTCACTTGACAGGGGGGTGCCCGAGCAGCGACCCTCCCCAGCTCTAGCCCAACTCCTACTAACCTGCCAGGTGATATACTATGATCAGGAAGGTGCTTCTCCCAGGGCAAGGCTCACCCATTGCACTCTGGGTGTGCTGATCCTGCGATTTCCCCAAATTTGGGAAACTTGACTGCATAATTTGTGTTTCCCCTGGTCGGCTCTCGTATAATTCAGATCTCTTTGTCTCAGGTCTCTCTCCAGCCTAGTTTGCTGTCTGTTTCCACTTCTCTTTTCTTGAGCCGCTCCCTTCTATGCCCTTGCGCACTATCCTGACTTCTCCCGTAAGCTTAATTTGTGCCTTCCAACGCACAATGCGAACTACAGGTAGTGCTGCAGGGCCCACACCCTTTTACTTGCCTTACAGAGCAGCTCTGGAGCTGTTACAGTGCCCAGCTGCTGCAAGAAATCAGCTTGAATGCTTCAGGGGCTGGGGCATAGCCAACATGAGCCCCACACCGAAGGAGGGTGGAGGTGTTTAATGCGAACTAGGGGTCATCCAAGCGCCGCAAAAGGACGCCATGCCCTGCATACCCCTTTTCTCTTTTCATATGCAGACGAGGGTTGAAGCCAACTTTGACCCACTGCTTGGATTACATCACCATATGCAAATCCATCTGCTGCAGGCCTTCCCCCAGGAATGCTTGCACTAGTTGTTGCATTTGGTTTGTTGTTTGGGGGTGCTTCAGTATTAGGCAGCCTTCTGCCCTCCCATGTTCATCTGAAAATATGTGTTCTCCCTGCAGTTGTTGTCCCCAGATGAGAGTTCCCTTGTGCTGCCTCAGTTGAATCTCCTTTACTTGACAGAGTTGTGCCTGAGCAGCGGCACTCCCCAGCCCTATCCCAAATCATACTTATTTTGCATAGGAGATACCATGTTCATGAAGTTTGTTCTCCCAGGGTGAGGTTCATTCATTGCATTCTGGGTATGCTGGCACCTGTGATTTCCCCAAATGTGGGAAACTCGACTGCATTATTTGTGGTAGTGGGGGACTGTGTTTGTGCTTTCCTCTGGTCAGCTCTGGTAAAAGTCCGATTTCTTTGTCTCAGATCTTCCTCTAGCCTTGTTCTTCTTTCGAGAGTTCCCTTGTGCTGCCTCAGTTGGGTCACCTTCACTTGACAGGGGGGTGCCCGAGCAGCGACCCTCCCCAGCTCTAGCCCAACTCCTACTAACCTGCCAGGTGATATACTATGATCAGGAAGGTGCTTCTCCCAGGGCAAGGCTCACCCATTGCACTCTGGGTGTGCTGATCCTGCGATTTCCCCAAATTTGGGAAACTTGACTGCATAATTTGTGTTTCCCCTGGTCGGCTCTCGTATAATTCAGATCTCTTTGTCTCAGGTCTCTCTCCAGCCTAGTTTGCTGTCTGTTTCCACTTCTCTTTTCTTGAGCCGCTCCCTTCTATGCCCTTGCGCACTATCCTGACTTCTCCCGTAAGCTTAATTTGTGCCTTCCAACGCACAATGCGAACTACAGGTAGTGCTGCAGGGCCCACACCCTTTTACTTGCCTTACAGAGCAGCTCTGGAGCTGTTACAGTGCCCAGCTGCTGCAAGAAATCAGCTTGAATGCTTCAGGGGCTGGGGCATAGCCAACATGAGCCCCACACCGAAGGAGGGTGGAGGTGTTTAATGCGAACTAGGGGTCATCCAAGCGCCGCAAAAGGACGCCATGCCCTTCATACCCCTTTTCTCTTTTCATATGCAGACGAGGGTTGAAGCCAACTTTGACCCACTGCTTGGATTACATCACCATATGCAAATCCATCTGCTGCAGGCCTTCCCCCAGGAATGCTTGCACTAGTTGTTGCATTTGGTTTGTTGTTTGGGGGTGCTTCAGTATTAGGCAGCCTTCTGCCCTCCCATGTTCATCTGAAAATATGTGTTCTCCCTGCAGTTGTTGTCCCCAGATGAGAGTTCCCTTGTGCTGCCTCAGTTGAATCTCCTTTACTTGACAGAGATGTGCCTGAGCAGCGGCCCTCCCCAGCCCTATCCCAAATCATACTTATTTTGCATAGGAGATACCATGGTCATGAAGATTGTTCTCCCAGGGTGAGGTTCATTCATTGCATTCTGGGTATGCTGACCCCTATGATTTCCCCAAATGTGGGAATCTCAACTGCATTATTTGTGGTAGTGGGGGACTGTGTTTGTTCTTTCCTCTGGTCAGCTCTGGTAAAAGTCAGATTTATTTGTCTCAGATCTTCCTCTAGCCTTGTTCTTCTTTTGAGAGTTTCCTTGTGCTGCCTCAGTTGGATCTCCTTCACTTGACAGGGGGGTGCCCGAGCAGCGACCCTCCCCAGCTCTAGCCCAACTCCTACTTACCTGCCAGGTGAGATACTATGATCATGAAGGTGCTTCTCCCAGGGCAAGGCTCACCCATTGCACTCTGGGTGTGCTGCTCCTGCGATTTCCCCAAATGTGGGAAACTTGACTGCATAATTTGTGTTTCCCCTGGTCGGCTCTCGTATAATTCAGATCTCTTTGTCTCAGGTCTCTCTCCAGCTTAGTTTGCTGTCTGTTTCCACTTCTCTTTTCTTGAGCCGCTCCCTTCTATGCCCTTGCGCACTATCCTGACTTCTCCCGTATGCTTAATTTGTGCCTTCCAACGCACAATGCGAACTACAGGTAGTGCTGCAGGGCCCACACCCTTTTACTTGCCTTACAGAGCAGCTCTGGAGCTGTTACAGTGCCCAGCTGCTGCAAGAAATCAGTTTTAATGCTTCAGGGGCTGGGGCATAGCCAACATGAGCCCCACACCGAAGGAGGGTGGAGGTGTTTAATGCGAACTAGGGGTCATCCAAGCGCCGCAAAAGGCCGCCATGCCCTGCACGCCCCTTTTCTCTTTTCATATGCAGATGAGGGTCCCAGCCAACTTTGACCCACTGCTTGGATGACTTCACCGTATGCAAATCCGTCTTCTGCAGACCTTCCCCCAGGAATGCTTGTACTAGTTGTTGCATTTGGTTTGTTGTTTGGGGGTGCTTCAGTATTAGGCAGCCTTCTGCCCTCCCATGTTCATCTGAGAATATGTGTTCTCCCTGCAGTTGTTGTCCCCAGATGAGAGTTCCCTTGTGCTGCCTCAGTTGAATCTCCTATACTTGACAGAGTTATGCCTGAGCAGCGGCACTCCCCAGCCCTATCCCAAATCATACTTATTTTGCATAGGAGATACCATGGTCATGAAGTTTGTTCTCCCAGGGTGAGGTTCATTCATTGCATTCTGGGTATGCTGACACCTGTGATTTCCCCAAATGTGGGAAACTCGACTGCATTATTTGTGGTAGTGGGGGACTGTGTTTGTTCTTTCCTCTGGTCAGCTCTGGTAAAAGTCAGATTTATTTGTCTCAGATCTTCCTCTAGCCTTGTTCTTCTTTCGAGAGTTTCCTTGTGCTGCCTCAGTTGGATCTCCTTCATTTGACAGGGGGGTGCCCGAGCAGCGACCCTCCTCAGCTCTAGCCCAACTCCTACTTACCTGCCAGGTGAGATACTATGATCATGAAGGTGCTTTTCCCAGGGCAAGGCTCACCCATTGCACTCTGGGTGTGCTGCTCCTGCGATTTCCCCAAATGTGGGAAACTTGACTGCATAATTTGTGTTTCCCTGGTCGGCTCTCGTATAATTCAGATCTCTTTGTCTCAGGTCTCTCTCCAGCCTAGTTTGCTGTCTGTTTCCACTTCTCTTTTCTTGAGCCGCTCCCTTCTATGCCCTTGCGCACTATCCTGACTTCTCCCGTATGCTTAATTTGTGCCTTCCAACGCACAATGCGAACTACAGGTAGTGCTGCAGGGCCCACACCCTTTTACTTGCCTTACAGAGCAGCTCTGGAGCTGTTACAGTGCCCAGCTGCTGCAAGAAATCAGCTTGAATGCTTCAGTGGCTGGGGCATAGCCAACATGAGCCCCACACCGAAGGAGGGTGGAGGTGTTTAATGCGAACTAGGGGTCATCCAAGCGCCGCAAAAGGCCGCCATGCCCTGCATACCCCTTTTCTCTTTTCATATGCAGACGAGGGTTGAAGCCAACTTTGACCCACTGCTTGGATGACATCACCATATGCAAATCCATCTGCTGCAGGCCTTCCCCCAGGAATGCTTGCACTAGTTGTTGCATTTGGTTTGTTGTTTGGGGGTGCTTCAGTATTAGGCAGCCTTCTGCCCTCCCATGTTCATCTGAAAATATGTGTTCTCCCTGCAGTTGTTGTCCCCAGATGAGAGTTCCCTTGTGCTGCCTCAGTTGAATCTCCTTTACTTGACAGAGATGTGCCTGAGCAGCGGCCCTCCCCAGCCCTATCCCAAATCATACTTATTTTGCATAGGAGATACCATGGTCATGAAGATTGTTCTCCCAGGGTGAGGTTCATTCATTGCATTCTGGGTATGCTGACCCCTATGATTTCCCCAAATGTGGGAAACTCGACTGCATTATTTGTGGTAGTGGGGAACTGTGTTTGTTCTTTCCTCTGGTCAGCTCTGGTAAAAGTCCGATTTCTTTGTCTCAGATCTTCCTCTAGCCTTGTTCTTCTTTCGAGAGTTTCCTTGTGCTGCCTCAGTTGGATCTCCTTCATTTGACAGGGGGGTGCCCGGGCAGCGACCCTCCCCAGCTCTAGCCCAGCTCCTACTTACCTGCCAGGTGAGATACTATGATCATGAAGGTGCTTCTCCCAGGGCAAGGCTCACCCATTGCACTCTGGGTGTGCTGCTCCTGCGATTTCCCCAAATGTGGGAAACTTGACTGCATAATTTGTGTTTCCCTGGTCGGCTCTCGTATAATTCAGATCTCTTTGTCTCAGGTCTCTCTCCAGCTTAGTTTGCTGTCTGTTTCCACTTCTCTTTTCTTGAGCCGCTCCCTTCTATGCCCTTGCGCACTATCCTGACTTCTCCCGTCTGCTTAATTTGTGCCTTCCAACGCACAATGCGAACTACAGGTAGTGCTGCAGGGCCCACACCCTTTTACTTGCCTTACAGAGCAGCTCTGGAGCTGTTACAGTGCCCAGCTGCTGCAAGAAATCAGTTTGAATGCTTCAGGGGCTGGGGCATAGCCAACATGAGCCCCACACCGAAGGAGGGTGGAGGTGTTTAATGCGAACTAGGGGTCATCCAAGCGCCGCAAAAGGCCGCCATGCCCTGCATACCCCTTTTCTCTTTTCATATGCAGATGAGGGTTCCAGCCAACTTTGACCCACTGCTTGGATGACTTCACCGTATGCAAATCCGTCTTCTGCAGACCTTCCCCCAGGAATGCTTGTACTAGTTGTTGCATTTGGTCTGTTGTTTGGGGGTGCTTCAGTATTAGGCAGCCTTCTGCCCTCCCATGTTCATCTGAAAATATGTGTTCTCCCTGCAGTTGTTGTCCCTAGATGAGAGTTCCCTTGTGCTGCCTCAGTTGAATCTCCTTTACTTGACAGAGTTGTGCCTGAGCAGAGGCACTCCCCAGCCCTATCCCAAATCATACTTATTTTGCATAGGAGATACCATGGTCATGAAGTTTGTTCTCCCAGGGTGAGGTTCATTCATTGCATTCTGGGTATGCTGACACCTGTGATTTCCCCAAATGTGGGAAACTCGACTGCATTATTTGTGGTAGTGGGGGACTGTGTTTGTGCTTTCCTCTGGTCAGCTCTGGTAAAAGTCCGATTTCTTTGTCTCAGATCTGCCTCTAGCCTTGTTCTTCTTTCGAGAGTTCCCTTGTGCTGCCTCAGTTGGATCTCCTTCACTTGACAGGGGGGTGCCCGAGCAGCGACCCTCCCCAGCTCTAGCCCAACTCCTACTAACCTGCCAGGTGATATACTATGATCAGGAAGGTGCTTCTCCCAGGGCAAGGCTCACCCATTGCACTCTGGGTGTGCTGATCCTGCGATTTCCCCAAATTTGGGAAACTTGATTGCATAATTTGTGTTTCCCCTGGTCGGCTCTCGTATAATTCAGATCTCTTTGTCTCAGGTCTCTCTCCAGCCTAGTTTGCTGTCTGTTTCCACTTCTCTTTTCTTGAGCCGCTCCCTTCTATGCCCTTGCGCACTATCCTGACTTCTTCCGTCTGCTTACTTTGTGCCTTCCAACGCACAATGCGAACTACAGGTAGTGCTGCAGGGCCCACACCCTTTTACTTGCCTTAAAGAGCAGCTCTGGAGCTGTTACAGTGCCCAACTGCTGCAAGAAATCAGCTTGAATGCTTCAAGGGCTGGGGCATAGCCAACATGAGCCCCACACCGAAGGAGGGTGGAGGTGTTTAATGCGAACTAGGGGTCATCCAAGCGCCGCAAAAGGCCGCCATGCCCTGCACGCCCCTTTTCTCTTTTCATATGCACATGAGGGTTGAAGCCAACTTTGACCCACTGCTTGAATGACATCACCATATGCAAATCCATCTGCTGCAGGCCTTCCCCCAGGAATGCTTGCACTAGTTGTTGCATTTGGTTTGTTGTTTGGGGGTGCTTCAGTATTAGGCAGCCTTCTGCCCTCCCATGTTCATCTGAAAATATGTGTTCTCCCTGCAGTTGTTGTCCCCAGATGAGAGTTCCCTTGTGCTGCCTCAGTTGAATCTCCTTTACTTGACAGAGATGTGCCTGAACAGCGGCCCTCCCCAGCCCTATCCCAAATCATACTTATTTTGCATAGGAGATACCATGGTCATGAAGATTGTTCTCCCAGGGTGAGGTTCATTCATTGCATTCTGGGTATGCTGACCCCTGTGATTTCCCGAGATGTGGGTAACTCGACTGCATTATTTGTGGTAGTGGGGGACTGTGTTTGTGCTTTCTTCTGGTCAGCTCTGGTAAAAGTCTGATTTCTTTGTCTCAGATCTTCCTCTAGCCTTGTTCCTCTTTCGAGAGTTTCCTTGTGCTGCCTCAGTTGGATCTCCTTCACTTGACAGGGGGGTGCCCGAGCAGCGACCCTCCCCAGCTCTAGCCCAACTCCTACTTACCTGCCAGGTGAGATACTATGATCATGAAGGTGCTTCTCCCAGGGCAAGGCTCACCCATTGCACTCTGGGTGTGCTGCTCCTGCGATTTCCTCAAATGTGGGAAACTTGACTACATAATTTGTGTTTCCCCTGGTTGGCTCTCGTATAATTCAGATCTCTTTGTCTCAGGTCTCTCTCCAGCCTAGTTTGCTGTCTGTTTCCACTTCTCTTTTCTTGAGCCGCTCCCTTCTATGCCCTTGCGCACTATCCTGACTTCTCCCGTCTGCTTAATTTGTGCCTTCCAACGCACAATGCGAACTACAGGTAGTGCTGCAGGGCCCACACCCTTTTACTTGCCTTACAGAGCAGCTCTGGAGCTGTTACAGTGCCCAGCTGCTGCAAGAAATCAGTTTGAATGCTTCAGGGGCTGGGGCATAGCCAACATGAGCCCCACACCGAAGGAGGGTGGAGGTGTTTAATGCGAACTAGGGGTCATCAAAGCGCCGCAAAAGGCCGCCATGCCCTGCACGCCCCTTTTCTCTTTTCATATGCAGACGAGGGTTGAAGCCAACTTTGACCCACTGCTTGGATGACATCACCATATGCAAATCCATCTGCTGCAGGCCTTCCCCCAGGAATGCTTGCACTAGTTGTTGCATTTGGTTTGTTGTTTGGGGGTGCTTCAGTATTAGGCAGCCTTCTGCCCTCCCATGTTCATCTGAAAATATGTGTTCTCCCTGCAGTTGTTGTCCCCAGATGAGAGTTCCCTTGTGCTGCCTCAGTTGAATCTCCTTTACTTGACAGAGATGTGCCTGAGCAGCGGCCCTCCCCAGCCCTATCCCAAAACATACTTATTTTGCATAGGAGATACCATGGTCATGAAGATTGTTCTCCTAGGGTGAGGTTCATTCATTGCATTCTGGGAATGCTGACCTCTGTGATTTCCCCAAATGTGGGAAACTCGACTGCATTATTTGTGGTAGTGGGGGACTGTGTTTGTGCTTTCCTCTGGTCAGCTCTGGTAAAAGTCCGATTTCTTTGTCTCAGATCTTCCTCTAGCCTTGTTCTTCTTTTGAGAGTTCCCTTGTGCTGCCTCAGTTGGATCTCCTTCACTTGACAGGGGGGTGCCCGAGCAGCGACCCTCCCCAGCTCTAACCCAACTCTTACTTACCTGCCAGGTGAGATACTATGATCATGAAGGTGCTTCTCCCAGGGCAAGGCTCACCCATTGCACTCTAAGTGTGCTGCCCCTGCGATTTCTCCAAATGTGGGAAACTTGACTGCATAATTTATGTTTCCCCTGGTCGGCTCTCGTATAATTCAGATCTCTTTGTCTCAGTTCTCTCTCCAGCCTTGTTTGCTGTCTGTTTCCACTTCTTTTTTCTTGAGCCTCTCCCTTCTATACCCTTGTGCACTATCCTGACTTCTCCTCCCGTCTGCTTACTTTGTGCCTTCTAATGCACAATGCAAACTACAGGTAGTGCTGCAGGGCCCACACCCTTTTACTTGCCTTACAGAGCAGCTCTGGAGCTGTTACAGTGCCCAGCTGCTGCAAGAAATAAGTTTGAATGCTTCAGGGGCTGGGTCATGGCCAACATGAGCCCCACACCGAAGGAGGGTGGGGGTGTTTAATGCGAACTATGGGTCATCCAAGCGCCGCAAAAGGCCGCCATGCCCTGCATACCCCTTTTCTCTTTTCATATGCAGATGAGGGTTCCAGCCAACTTTGGCCCACTGCTTGGATGACATCACCATATGCAAATCCATCTGCTGCAGGCCTTCCCCCAGGAATGCTTGCACTAGTTGTTGCATTTGGTTTGTTGTTTGGGGGTGCTTCAGTATTAGGCAGCCTTCTGCCCTCCCATGTTCATCTGAAAATATGTGTTCTCCCTGCAGTTGTTGTCCCCAGATGAGAGTTCCCTTGTGCTGCCTCAGTTGAATCTCCTTTACTTGACAGAGATGTGCCTGAGCAGCGGCCCTCCCCAGCCCTATCCCAAAACATACTTATTTTGCATAGGAGATACCATGGTCATGAAGTTTGTTCTCCCAGGGTGAGGTTCATTCATTGCATTCTGGGTATGCTGACACCTGTGATTTCCCCAAATGTGGGAAACTCGACTGCATTATTTGTGGTAGTGGGGGACTGTGTTTGTGCTTTCCTCTGGTCAGCTCTGGTAAAAGTCCGATTTCTTTGTCTCAGATCTGCCTCTAGCCTTGTTCTTCTTTCGAGAGTTCCCTTGTGCTGCCTCAGTTGGATCTCCTTCACTTGACAGGGGGGTGCCCGAGCAGCGACCCTCCCCAGCTCTAGCCCAACTCCTACTAACCTGCCAGGTGATATACTATGATCAGGAAGGTGCTTCTCCCAGGGCAAGGCTCACCCATTGCACTCTGGGTGTGCTGATCCTGCGATTTCCCCAAATTTGGGAAACTTGATTGCATAATTTGTGTTTCCCCTGGTCGGCTCTCGTATAATTCAGATCTCTTTGTCTCAGGTCTCTCTCCAGCCTAGTTTGCTGTCTGTTTCCACTTCTCTTTTCTTGAGCCGCTCCCTTCTATGCCCTTGCGCACTATCCTGACTTCTTCCGTCTGCTTACTTTGTGCCTTCCAACGCACAATGCGAACTACAGGTAGTGCTGCAGGGCCCACACCCTTTTACTTGCCTTAAAGAGCAGTTCTGGAGCTGTTACAGTGCCCAACTGCTGCAAGAAATCAGCTTGAATGCTTCAAGGGCTGGGGCATAGCCAACATGAGCCCCACACCGAAGGAGGGTGGAGGTGTTTAATGCGAACTAGGGGTCATCCAAGCGCCGCAAAAGGCCGCCATGCCCTGCACGCCCCTTTTCTCTTTTCATATGCACATGAGGGTTGAAGCCAACTTTGACCCACTGCTTGAATGACATCACCATATGCAAATCCATCTGCTGCAGGCCTTCCCCCAGGAATGCTTGCACTAGTTGTTGCATTTGGTTTGTTGTTTGGGGGTGCTTCAGTATTAGGCAGCCTTCTGCCCTCCCATGTTCATCTGAAAATATGTGTTCTCCCTGCAGTTGTTGTCCCCAGATGAGAGTTCCCTTGTGCTGCCTCAGTTGAATCTCCTTTACTTGACAGAGATGTGCCTGAACAGCGGCCCTCCCCAGCCCTATCCCAAATCATACTTATTTTGCATAGGAGATACCATGGTCATGAAGATTGTTCTCCCAGGGTGAGGTTCATTCATTGCATTCTGGGTATGCTGACCCCTGTGATTTCCCGAGATGTGGGTAACTCGACTGCATTATTTGTGGTAGTGGGGGACTGTGTTTGTGCTTTCTTCTGGTCAGCTCTGGTAAAAGTCTGATTTCTTTGTCTCAGATCTTCCTCTAGCCTTGTTCCTCTTTCGAGAGTTTCCTTGTGCTGCCTCAGTTGGATCTCCTTCACTTGACAGGGGGGTGCCCGAGCAGCGACCCTCCCCAGCTCTAGCCCAACTCCTACGTACCTGCCAGGTGAGATACTATGATCATGAAGGTGCTTCTCCCAGGGCAAGGCTCACCCATTGCACTCTGGGTGTGCTGCTCCTGCGATTTCCTCAAATGTGGGAAACTTGACTACATAATTTGTGTTTCCCCTGGTTGGCTCTCGTATAATTCAGATCTCTTTGTCTCAGGTCTCTCTCCAGCCTAGTTTGCTGTCTGTTTCCACTTCTCTTTTCTTGAGCCGCTCCCTTCTATGCCCTTGCGCACTATCCTGACTTCTCCCGTCTGCTTAATTTGTGCCTTCCAACGCACAATGCGAACTACAGGTAGTGCTGCAGGGCCCACACCCTTTTACTTGCCTTACAGAGCAGCTCTGGAGCTGTTACAGTGCCCAGCTGCTGCAAGAAATCAGTTTGAATGCTTCAGGGGCTGGGGCATAGCCAACATGAGCCCCACACCGAAGGAGGGTGGAGGTGTTTAATGCGAACTAGGGGTCATCAAAGCGCCGCAAAAGGCCGCCATGCCCTGCATGCCCCTTTTCTCTTTTCATATGCAGACGAGGGTTGAAGCCAACTTTGACCCACTGCTTGGATGACATCACCATATGCAAATCCATCTGCTGCAGGCCTTCCCCCAGGAATGCTTGCACTAGTTGTTGCATTTGGTTTGTTGTTTGGGGGTGCTTCAGTATTAGGCAGCCTTCTGCCCTCCCATGTTCATCTGAAAATATGTGTTCTCCCTGCAGTTGTTGTCCCCAGATGAGAGTTCCCTTGTGCTGCCTCAGTTGAATCTCCTTTACTTGACAGAGATGTGCCTGAGCAGCGGCCCTCCCCAGCCCTATCCCAAAACATACTTATTTTGCATAGGAGATACCATGGTCATGAAGATTGTTCTCCTAGGGTGAGGTTCATTCATTGCATTCTGGGAATGCTGACCTCTGTGATTTCCCCAAATGTGGGAAACTCGACTGCATTATTTGTGGTAGTGGGGGACTGTGTTTGTGCTTTCCTCTGGTCAGCTCTGGTAAAAGTCCGATTTCTTTGTCTCAGATCTTCCTCTAGCCTTGTTCTTCTTTTGAGAGTTCCCTTGTGCTGCCTCAGTTGGATCTCCTTCACTTGACAGGGGGGTGCCCGAGCAGCGACCCTCCCCAGCTCTAACCCAACTCTTACTTACCTGCCAGGTGAGATACTATGATCATGAAGGTGCTTCTCCCAGGGCAAGGCTCACCCATTGCACTCTAAGTGTGCTGCCCCTGCGATTTCTCCAAATGTGGGAAACTTGACTGCATAATTTATGTTTCCCCTGGTCGGCTCTCGTATAATTCAGATCTCTTTGTCTCAGTTCTCTCTCCAGCCTTGTTTGCTGTCTGTTTCCACTTCTTTTTTCTTGAGCCTCTCCCTTCTATACCCTTGTGCACTATCCTGACTTCTCCTCCCGTCTGCTTACTTTGCCTTCTAATGCACAATGCAAACTACAGGTAGTGCTGCAGGGCCCACACCCTTTTACTTGCCTTACAGAGCAGCTCTGGAGCTGTTACAGTGCCCAGCTGCTGCAAGAAATAAGTTTGAATGCTTCAGGGGCTGGGTCATGGCCAACATGAGCCCCACACCGAAGGAGGGTGGGGGTGTTTAATGCGAACTATGGGTCATCCAAGCGCCGCAAAAGGCCGCCATGCCCTGCATACCCCTTTTCTCTTTTCATATGCAGATGAGGGTTCCAGCCAACTTTGGCCCACTGCTTGGATGACATCACCATATGCAAATCCATCTGCTGCAGGCCTTCCCCCAGGAATGCTTGCACTAGTTGTTGCATTTGGTTTGTTGTTTGGGGGTGCTTCAGTATTAGGCAGCCTTCTGCCCTCCCATGTTCATCTGAAAATATGTGTTCTCCCTGCAGTTGTTGTCCCCAGATGAGAGTTCCCTTGTGCTGCCTCAGTTGAATCTCCTTTACTTGACAGAGATGTGCCTGAGCAGCGGCCCTCCCCAGCCCTATCCCAAATCATACTTATTTTGCATAGGAGATACCATGGTCATGAAGATTGTTCTTCCAGGGTGAGGTTCATTCATTGCATTCTGGGTATGCTGACCCCTGTGATTTCCCCAAATGTGGGAAACTCGACTGCATTATTTGTGGTAGTGGGGGACTGTGTTTGTGCTTTCTTCTGGTCAGCTCTGGTAAAAGTCAGATTTCTTTGTCTCAGATCTTCCTCTAGCCTTGTTCTTCTTTCGACATTTCCCTTGTGCTACCTCAGTTGGATCTCCTTCACTTGACAGGGGGGTGCCCGAGCAGCGACCCTCCCCAGCTCTAGCCCAACTCCTACTTACCTGCCAGGTGATATACTATGATCAGGAAGGTGCTTCTCCCAGGGCAAGGCTCACCCATTGCACTCTGGGTGTGCTGATCCTGCGATTTCCCCAAATGTGGGAAACTTGACTGCATAATTTGTGTTTCCCCTGGTCGGCTCTCATATAATTCAGATCTCTTTGTCTCAGGTCTCTCTCCAGCCTAGTTTGCTGTCTGTTTCCACTTCTCTTTTCTTGAGCCGCTCCCTTCTATGCCCTTGCGCACTATCCTGACTTCTCCCGTCTGCTTAATTTGTGCCTTCCAACGCACAATGCGAACTACAGGTAGTGCTGCAGGGCCCACACCCTTTTACTTGCCTTACAGAGCAGCTCTGGAGCTGTTACAGTGCCCAGCTGCTGCAAGAAATCAGTTTGAATGCTTCAGGGGCTTGGGCATAGCCAACATGAGCCCCACACCGAAGGAGGGTGGAGGTGTTTAATGCGAACTAGGGGTCATCAAAGCGCCGCAAAAGGCCGCCATGCCCTGCACGCCCCTTTTCTCTTTTCATATGCAGACGAGGGTTGAAGCCAACTTTGACCCACTGCTTGGATGACATCACCATATGCAAATCCATCTGCTGCAGGCCTTCCCCCAGGAATGCTTGCACTAGTTGTTGCATTTGGTTTGTTGTTTGGGGGTGCTTCAGTATTAGGCAGCCTTCTGCCCTCCCATGTTCATCTGAAAATATGTGTTCTCCCTGGAGTTGTTGTCCCCAGATGAGAGTTCCCTTGTGCTGCCTCAGTTGAATCTCCTTTACTTGACAGAGATGTGCCTGAGCAGCGGCCCTCCCCAGCCCTATCCCAAATCATACTTATTTTGCATAGGAGATACCATGGTCATGAAGATTGTTCTCCCAGGGTGAGGTTCATTCATTGCATTCTGGGTATGCTGACTCCTGTGATTTCCCCAAATGTGGGAAACTCGACTGCATTATTTGTGGTAGTGGGGGACTGTGTTTGTGCTTTCCTCTGATCAGCATTGGTAAAAGTCAGATTTCTTTGTCTCAGATCTTCCTCTAGCCTTGTTCTTCTTTCGAGAGTTCCCTTGTGCTGCCTCAGTTGGATCTCCTTAACTTGACAGGGGGGTGCCCGAGCAACGACCCTCCCCAGCTCTAGCCCAACTCCTACTATACTATGATCAGGAAGGTGCTTCTCCCAGGGCAAGGCTCACCCATTGCACTCTGGGTGTGCTGATCCTGCAATTTCCACAAATGTGGGAAACTTGACTGCATAATTTGTGTTTCCCCTGGTCGGCTCTCGTATCATTCAGATCTCTTTGTCTCAGGTCTCTCTCCAGCCTAGTTTGCTGTCTGTTTCCACTTCTCTTTTCTTTAGCCGCTCCCTTCTATGCCCTTGCGCACTATCCTGACTTCTCCCGTCTGCTTACTTTGTGCCTTCCAACGCACAATGCGAACTACAGGTAGTGCTGCAGGGCCCACACCCTTTTACTTGCCTTACAGAGCAGCTCTGGAGCTGTTACAGTGCCCAACTGCTGCAAGAAATCAGCTTGAATGCTTCAGGGGCTGGGGCATAGCCAACATGAGCCCCACACCGAAGGAGGGTGGGGGTGTTTAATGCGAACTAGGGGTCATCCAAGCGCTGCAAAAGGCCGCCATGCCCTGCATACCGCTTTTCTCTTTTCATATGCAAATGAGGGTTCCAGCCAACTTTAGCCCACTGCTTGGATGACATCACCGTATGCAAATCCGTCTTCTGAAGACCTTCCCCCAGGAATGCTTGTACTAGTTGTTGCATTTGGTTTGTTGTTTGGGGGTGCTTCAGTATTAGGCAGCCTTCTTCCCTCCCATGTTCATCTGAAAATATGTGTTCTCCCTGCAGTTGTTGTCCCCAGATGAGAGTTCCCTTGTGCTGCCTCAGTTGAATCTCCTTTACTTGACAGAGATGTGCCTGAGCAGCGGCCCTCCCCAGCCCTATCCCAAATCATACTTATTTTGCATAGGAGATACCATGGTCATGAAGATTGTACTCCCAGGGTGAGGTTCATTCATTGCATTCTGGGTATGCTGACCCCTGTGATTTCCCCAAATGTGGGAAACTCGACTGCATTATTTGTGGTAGTGGGGGACTGTGTTTGTGCTTTCCTCTGGTCAGCTCTGGTAAAAGTCAGATTTATTTGTCTCAGATCTTCCTCTAGCCTTGTTCTTCTTTCGAGAGTTCCCTTGTGCTTCCTCAGTTGGATCTCTTTCACTTGACAGGGGGGTGCCCGAGCAGCGACCCTCCCCAGCTCTAACCCAACTCCTACTTACCTGCCAGGTGAGATACTATGATCATGAAGGTGCTTCTCCCAGGGCAAGGCTCACCCATTGCACTCTAAGTGTGCTGCCCCTGCGATTTCTCCAAATGTGGGAAACTTGACTGCATAATTTATGTTTCCCCTGGTCGGCTCATGTATAATTCAGATCTCTTTGTCTCAGTTCTCTCTCCAGCCTTGTTTGCTGTCTGTTTCCACTTCTTTTTTCTTGAGCCCCTCCCTTCTATACCCTTGTGCACTATCCTGACTTCTCCTCCCGTCTGCTTACTTTGTGCCTTCTAATGCACAATGCAAACTACAGGTAGTGCTGCAGGGCCCACACCCTTTTACTTGCCTTACAGAGCAGCTCTGGAGCTGTTACAGTGCCCAGCTGCTGCAAGAAATAAGTTTGAATGCTTCAGGGGCTGGGTCATGGCTAACATGAGCCCCACACCGAAGGAGGGTGGGGGTGTTTAATGCGAACTATGGGTCATCCAAGCGCCGCAAAAGGCCGCCATGCCCTGCATACCCCTTTTCTCTTTTCAAATGCAGATGAGGGTTCCAGCCAACTTTGGCCCACTGCTTGGATGACATCACCGTATGCAAATCCGTCTTCTACAGACCTTCCCCCAGGAATGCTTGTATTAGTTGTTGCATTTGGTTTGTTGTTTGGGGGTGCTTCAGTATTAGGCAGCCTTCTGCCCTCCCATGTTCATCTGAAAATATGTGTTCTCCCTTCAGTTGTTGTCCCCAGATGAGAGTTCCCTTGTGCTGCCTCAGTTGAATCTCCTTTACTTGACAGAGATGTGCCTGAGCAGCGGCCCTCCCCAGCCCTATCCCAAATCATACTTATTTTGCATAGGAGATACCATGGTCATGACGATTGTTCTTCCAGGGTGAGGTTCATTCATTGCATTCTGGGTATGCTGACCCCTGTGATTTCCCCAAATGTGGGAAACTCGACTGCATTATTTGTGGTAGTGGGGGACTGTGTTTGTGCTTTCTTCTGGTCAGCTCTGGTAAAAGTCAGATTTCTTTGTCTCAGATCTTCCTCTAGCCTTGTTATACTTTCGACATTTCCCTTGTGCTACCTCAGTTGGATCTCCTTCACTTGACAGGGGGGTGCCCGAGCAGCGACCCTCCCCAGCTCTAGCCCAACTCCTACTTACCTGCCAGGTGATATGCTATGATCAGGAAGGTGCTTCTCCCAGGGCAAGGCTCACCCATTGCACTCTGGGTGTGCTGATCCTGCGATTTCCCCAAATGTGGGAAACTTGACTGCATAATTTGTGTTTCCCCTGGTCGGCTCTCATATAATTCAGATCTCTTTATCTCAGGTCTCTCTCCAGCCTAGTTTGCTGTCTGTTTCCACTTCTCTTTTCTTGAGCCGCTCCCTTCTATGCCCTTGCGCACTATCCTGACTTCTCCCGTCTGCTTACTTTGTGCCTTCCAACGCACAATGCGAACTACAGGTAGTGCTGCAGGGCCCACACCCTTTTACTTGCCTTACAGAGCAGCTCTGGAGCTGTTACAGTGCCCAACTGCTGCAAGAAATCAGCTTGAATGCTTCAGGGGCTGGGGCATAGCCAACATGAGCCCCACACCGAAGGAGGGTGGGGGTGTTTAATGCGAACTAGGGGTCATCCAAGCCGCAAAAGGCCGCCATGCCCTGCATACCCCTTTTCTCTTTTCAGATGCAGATGAGGGTTCCAGCCAATTTTGGCCCACTGCTTGGATGACATCACCGTATGCAAATCCGTCTTCTGCAGACCTTCCCCCAGGAATGCTTGTACTAGTTGTTGCATTTGGTTTGTTGTTTGGGGGTGCTTCAGTATTAGGCAGCCTTCTGCCCTCCCATGTTCATCTGAAAATATGTGTTCTCCCTGCAGTTGTTGTCCCCAGATGAGAGTTCCCTTGTGCTGCCTCAGTTGAATCTCCTTTACTTGACAGAGATGTGCCTGAGCAGCGGCCCTCCCCAGCCCTATCCCAAAACATACTTATTTTGCATAGGAGATACCATGGTCATGAAGATTGTTCTACTAGGGTGAGGTTCATTCATTGCATTCTGGGAATGCTGACCTCTGTGATTTCCCCAAATGTGGGAAACTCGACTGCATTATTTGTGGTAGTGGGGGACTGTGTTTGTGCTTTCCTCTGGTCAGCTCTGGTAAAAGTCAGATTTCTTTGTCTCAGATCTTCCTCTAGCATTGTTCTTCTTTCGAGAGTTCCCTTGTGCTGCCTCAGTTGGATCTCCTTCACTTGACAGGGGGGTGCCCGAGCAGCGACCCTCCCCAGCTGTAGCCCATCTCCTACTTACCTGCCAGGTGAGATACTATGATCAGGAAGGTGCTTCTCCCAGGGCAAGGCTCACCCATTGCACTCTGGGTGTGCTGCTCCTGTGATTTCCCCAAATGTGGGACACTTGACTGCATAATTTGTGTTTCCTCTGGTCTGCTCTCGTATAATTCAGATCTCTTTGTCTCAGGTCTCTCTCCAGCCTAGTTTGCTGTCTGTTTCCACTTCTCTTTTCTTGAGCCGCTCCCTTTTATGCCCTTGCGCACTATCCTGACTTCTCCCGTCTGCTTACTTTGTGCCTTCCAACGCACAATGCGAACTACAGGTAGTGCTGCAGGTCCCACACCCTTTTATTTGCCTTACAGAGCAGCTCTGAAGCTGTTACAGTGCCCAACTGCTGCAAGAAATCAGCTTGAATGCTTCAGGGGCTGGGGCATAGCCAACATGAGCCCCACACCGAAGGAGGGTGGGGGTGTTTAATGCGAACTAGGGGTCATCCAAGCGCCGCAAAATGCCACCATGCCCTGCATACCCCTTTTCTCTTTTCATATGCAGATGAGGGTTCCAGCCAATTTTGGCCCACTGCTTGGATGACATCACCGTATGCAAATCCGTCTTCTGCAGACGTTCCCCAAGGAATGCTTGTACTAGTTGTTGCATTTGGTTTGTTGTTTGGGGGTGCTTCAGTATTAGGCAGCCTTCTGCCCTCCCATGTTCATCTGAAAATATGTGTTCCCCTGCAGTTGTTGTCCCCAGATGAGAGTTCCCTTGTGCTGCCTCAGTTGAATCTCCTTTACTTGACAGAGATGTGCCTGAGCAGCGGCCCTCCCCAGCCCTATCCCAAAACATACTTATTTTGCATAGGAGATACCATGGTCATGAAGATTGTTCTCCCAGGGTGAGGTTCATTTATTGCATTCTGGGTATGCTGACCCCTATGATTTCCCCAAATGTGGGAAACTCGACTGCATTATTTGTGGTAGTGGGGGACTGTGTTTGTTCTTTCCTCTGGTCAGCTCTGGTAAAAGTCAGATTTATTTGTCTCAGATCTTCCTCTAGCCTTGTTCTTCTTTCGAGAGTTTCCTTGTGCTGCCTCAGTTGGATCTCCTTCACTTGACAGGGGGGTGCCCGAGCAGCGACCCTCCCCAGCTCTAGCCCAACTCCTACTTACCTGCCAGGTGAGATACTATGATCATGAAGGTGCTTCTCCCAGGGCAAGGCTCACCCATTGCACTCTGGGTGTGCTGCTCCAGCGATTTCCCCAAATGTGGGAAACTTGACTGCATAATTTGTGTTTCCCCTGGTCGGCTCTCGTATAATTCAGATCTCTTTGTCTCAGGTCTCTCTCCAGCCTAGTTTGCTGTCTGTTTCCACTTCTCTTTTCTTGAGCCGCTCCCTTCTATGCCCTTGCGCACTATCCTGACTTCTCCCGTATGCTTAATTTGTGCCTTCCAACGCACAATGCGAACTACAGGTAGTGCTGCAGGGCCCACACCCTTTTACTTGCCTTACAGAGCAGCTCTGGAGCTGTTACAGTGCCCAGCTGCTGCAAGAAATCAGCTTGAATGCTTCAGGGGCTGGGGCATAGCCAACATGAGCCCCACACCGAAGGAGGGTGGAGGTGTTTAATGCGATAATCCTGTCTTCCAAGACCAGAATCTCACTCCATTGGTGGCTGCACAATTCTCACCTCCTAGAGGGGCGATGGTTCGGGATCCAGGACTGGATCCTAGGGACCAAGGATGCAACCCTCCGAGGCTGGGAAGCAGTCACACAGGGGGAAAACATCCAAGGAAGATGGTCAAGTCAGGAAAGTTGTCTCCACATAAATGTTCTGGAGTTAAGGGCCATTTAATAACTGCAGACACAGTACGCACTGGGACGGTTGCCCAGCATCCTCTACGGACTAAGAGAAAAGGATTTACCGGTAGGTATTAAAATCCTATTTTCTCTAACGTCCTAGAGGATGCTGGGGACTCCGTAAGGACCATGTGGATAGACAGGCTCCGCAGGAGACATGGGTACTTTAAGAAAGACTTTAGTTCTGGGTGTACACTGGCTCCTCCCTCTATGCCCCTCCTCCAGACCTCAGTTTGATACTGTGCCCAGTGGAGACTGAGTGCTTTTCAGGAGCTCTCCTGAGCTTTCTGACAGAAAGTATTTTGTTAGGTTTTTAATTTTCAGGGAGCACTGCTGGCAACAGACTCCCTGCATCGAGGGACTGAGGGGAGAGAAGCAGCCCTACTCTCTGAGTTGCAAGGTCCTGCTTCTTAGGCTACTGGACACCATTTGCTCCAGAGGGATTGGTACACAGGATCTCACCCTCGCCGTCCGTCCCAGAGCCGCGCCTCCGTCCCCCTCGCAGAGCCGGAAGATAGAAGCCGGGTGAGTATGAGAAGAAAAGAGGACTTCAGAGGCGGCAGAAGATTTCATGATCTTCACTGAAGTAACGCACAGCACTGCAGCTGTGCGCCATTGCTCCCATACACCTCACATACTCCGGTCACTGTAAGGGTGCAGTGCGCAGGGGGGTGGGGGGTGGGCGCCCTGGGCAGCAATATAAACCTCTTTTTGGCATAAATATAACACATATACAGCTGGGCACTGTATATATGTATGAGCCCCCGCCAATTTTACAGTTTAAGCGGGACAGAAGCCCGCCGCCGAGGGTGCGGGGCTTCTCCCTCAGCACTCACCAGCGCCATTTTTTCTTCACAGCACCGCTGAGAGGAAGCTCCCCGGACTCTCCCCTGCTTATACCATGGTAGACAAGAGAGTTGAAAAGAGGGGGGGGGGGCACATAATTCGGCGCAAATTACATACAGCAGTACTACTGGGCAAACATTAAGTTACTGTGTTATTCCTGGGTTATATACCACTGGGGTGTGTGCTGGCATACTCTCTCTCTGTCTGTCTCTCCAAAGGGCGTTGTGGGGAAACTGTCTTCAGAAAAAGCATTCCCTGTGTGTGTGGTGTGTCGGTACACGTGTGTCGACATGTCTGAGGAAGAAGGCTATATTAGAGAGGAGCAGGAGCAAATGAATGTGGTGTCTCCGCCGACAGCTGATTGGATGGATATGTGGAATGTTTTAAATGCTAGTGTAAACTCATTGCACAAAAGATTAGACAAGGCTGAAGCTTTGGGACAGTCAGGGTCTCAACCCATGCCTGATCCTATGTTGCAGGGACTGTCAGGGTCTCATAAGCGCCCACTATCCCAGATTGTTGGCACAGATACCGACACGGATTCTGACTCCAGTGTCGATTACGATGATGCAAAGTTACAGCCAAAATTGGCAAAATCCATTCGATATATGATTATGGCAATAAAAGATGTTTTGCACATCACAGAGGAACCCCCTGTCCCTGACAAGAGGGTACATATGTACAAGGGAAAGAAGCCTGAGGTAACCTTTGAGGAGGTCACACGAGCTGAACGAGTTATGTGAAAAAGCTTGGGAATCTCCAGATAAAAGACTGCAGATTTCCAAAAGGATTCTTATGGCGTATCCTTTCCCATCAATGGATAGGTTACGATGGGAATCCTCCCCTAGGGTGGACAAAGCATTAACACGCTTATCCAAGAAGGTAGCCCTCCCGTCCTAGTATATGGCTACCCTCAAAGAGTCTGCTGACCGCAAACAGGAGATAACCCTGAAGTCCATTTATACACATTCAGGTACCTTACTCAGACCGGCAATTGCGTCGGCCTGGGTGTGTAGTGCTGTAGCGGCATGGACGGATACCTTATCTGAGGGGATGGATACCCTAGATAAGGATACTATTTTATTGACCCTGGGGCATATAAGAGATGCTGTCCTATATATGTGTGTGTATGCAAACTACAGGTGGTGCTGCAGGGCTCACACCCTTTTACTTGTCTTGTAGAGCAACTCTGGAGCTGTTACTGGGTCCAGCTGCTGCAAGAAATCAGCTTAAATGCTTCAGGGGCTGGGGCATGGCCAACATGAGCCCCACACTGATGGGGGATGGGGGTGTATAAAGCGATTTAGGGGTCATCCAAGCGCAACCCCACAAAGGCCGCCATGCCCTGCGTGACCCTTTTCTCTTTTCATATGCAGACGAGGGTTGCAGCCAACTATGCCCACTGCTTGGATGACATCACCATATGCAAATCCATCTGCTGCAGGCCTTCCCCCAGGAATGCTTGCACTAGTTGTTGCATTTGGTTTGTTGTTTGGGGGTGCTTCAGTATTAGGCAGCCTTCTGCCCTCCCACATTCGTCTGAAATTGTGTTCTCCCTGCAGTTGTTGTCCCCAGATGAGAGTTCCCTTGTGCTTCCTCTGTTGAATCTCCTTAACTTGACAGGGGTGTGCCAGAGCAGCCGCCCTCCACAGCCCTATCCCAACACATACTTATCTTGCATATGAGATCTCTTGATCATGAAGATAGTTCTCACAGGGTGAGGTTCATCCATTACATTTTAAAGTAGGAAGGTACAAATTATATATTCAAATTACATATATGTGCTGGATTCAAATGTTTCCCCCCCTTCCTTTCTCAATTGTGCCCATCAGCAGCTATTCTTATGTTGCTGCCAATGGGTGTGACACATTCATTTCTTCTGTGGGGTACACTGGACTCCACAAGGATTCACATTGGGGTGTAGAGTAGGATCTTGATCTGAGGCACCAACAGGCTCAAAGCTTTTGACTGTTCCCAAGATGTTTAGTGCCCCCTCCTCTATAACCTCACTTCCATGAACAGGGAGCTCAGTTTGTAGTTGGTGCCTTCAGTAGCAGGCCACTTAACATGGGGCTGCCTCAGGCAGCCTATTCTTAGCTATTAATTTTGGCAAGAAAAGAAGAACTTTTTTTATAAGAATCTACAAGGGCTGCAGCAGGCTAGGTCTAATAGACCTCTTTACTGCAGCTCCATCACTCCCAGTGGCGCAGTATACTCCCGTGCCCCGGTTGCTGGGTCACTTGCAGCAGAGGCTCCGGTTTCTTCCTAAGGTCAGTCACACACACACCGCCCTCCGGGATCACGAGGCCGCTGATGGGGGCGGGCCGTGTGCGCACTGGCGTGGACACTGATTACTGGGCAGCCGCTCCACTAGCCACCAGGGACAGTTAAGGAGCACAGCTCTGGGGTTTTTTCTCCTATATTAACCCCATTTTGTACTACCCGCAGTGCATTGTGATAGATAATGGGGCCTGATTCAGGTTGGATTGCAATCCAACTGCAAAAACTGCTAAGAGCATACGCATCCGCCTGCATTTTCTGCGGCACCCCGCAGATAATGCGATCGCCTCTGCCTGTCAATCGGTGCAGGGGGGGGGGAGGGGGGTCAACAACACTTCATTTCCAAGTCGGAGATGGAGCGGTGTGGGGGCACGGTTTCAAAATGGGGTCGGCAACGGAGAAACAGGAGGCGTGGTCAGAGCAGCTGCATGACATCACATGGGCCAGACTCTGCCAGTGGAGCCCCAGCGTCATGCGGTAGATTTTGTAGAGGCCGGGAGGACTTCTGTTCCTGGGAACTAGCTGTGTTGTGCAGCTTTATTCCTCTGCACCTACCTCTGGCAAGAAAGGACGCACCTCGCACTTTCTTGTTTCTTTGTGACCGAAAGGACTGCATTTGATAATGCGGAGCTTTCTTATGCTGTGAGGGAACATAAGGTAAAAAATTTGATTTTCCAGCTGTAGCTGTGCGTGTTAATGCTTTGTCCATCCTAGGGGAGGATTCCCATCGTAACCTGTCCGTTGATGGGAAAGGATACGCCATAAGAATCCTTTTGGAAATCTGCAGTCTTTTATCTGGAGATTCCCAAGCTTTTTCACATAACTCGTTCAGCTCGTGTAACCCCCTCAAAGGTTACCTCAGGCTTCTTTCCCTTGTACATATGTACACTCTTGTCAGGGACAGGGGGTTCCTCTGTGATGTGCAAAACATCTTTTATTGCCATAATCATATATCGAATGGATTTTGCCAATTTTGGCTGTAACTTTGCATCATCGTAATCGACACTGGAGTCAGAATCCGTGTCGGTATCTGTGTCAACAATCTGGGATAGTGGGCGCTTATGAGACCCTGACAGTCCCTGCAACATAGGATCAGGCATGGGTTGAGACCCTGACTGTCCCAAAGCTTCAGCCTTGTCTAATCTTTTGTGCAATGAGTTTACACTAGCATTTAAAACATTCCACATATCCATCCAATCAGGTGTCAGCGGAGACACCACATTCATTTGCTCCTGCTCCTCTCTATTATAGCCTTCTTCCTCAGACATGTCGACACACGTGTACCGACACACCACACACACAGGGAATGCTTTTTCTGAAGACAGTTTCCCCACAAGGCCCTTTGGAGAGACAGAGAGAGAGTATGCCAGCACACACCCCAGCGCTATATAACCCAGGAATAGCACCGTAACTTAATGTTTGTCCAGTAGCGCTGCTGTATGTAATTTGCGCCGAATTATGTCCCCCCCCTCTCTTTTCAACCGTCTTCTCTACCGTGGTATAATCAGGGGAGAGTCCGGGGAGCTTCCTCTCAGCGGTGCTGTGGAGAAAAAATGGCGCTGGTGTGTGCTGAGGGAGAAGCCCCGCCCCCTCGGCGGCGGGCTTCTGTCCCGCTTAAACTGTAAAATTGGCGGGGGCTCATACATATATACAGTGCCCAGCTGTATATATGTTATATTTTTGCCAAAAAGAGGTTTATATTGCTGCCCAGGGCGCCCCCCCTGCGCCCTGCACCATTACAGTGGCCGGATTATGTGAGGTGTATGGGAGCAATGGCGCACAGCTGCAGTGCTGTGCGTTTCCTCAGTGAAGATCATGAACTCTGTGGAGCCCGTGTATCCCCATGGTCCTTACAGAGTCCCCAGCTTCCTCTAGGACGGTAAATCCTTTTCTCTTAGTCTGAAGAGGATGCTGGGCACCCGTCCCAGTGTGTACTGTGTCTGCAGTTATTAAATGGCCCTTAACTCCAGAACATTTATGTGGAGACAACTTTCCTGACTTGACCATCTTCCTTGGACGTTTTCCCCCTGTGTGACTGCTCCCCAGCCTCGGAGGGTTGCATCCGTGGTCCCTAGGATCCAGTCCTGGATCCCGAACCATCGCCCCTCTAGGAGGTGAGAACTGTGCAGCCACCAATGGAGTGAGATTCTGGTCTTGGAAGACAGGATTATCCTCCGATGCATGTGTAGGTGGGATCCGGACCACTTGTCCAACAGGTCCCACTGGAACACTCTGGCATGGAACCTGCCAAACTGAATGGCCTCGTAGGCCACAACCATCTTCCCCAGCAACCGAATGCATTGATGGATTAACACTCTTGCTGGTTTCAGAATGTGTTTGACCAGACTCTGGATCTCCATAGCTTTTCCACTGGAAGAAAACCTCTTCTGTGTCCAGTATGACTCCCAAAAACAACAACCGCGTCATTGGGACCAACTGCGGTTTTGGCAAGTTTAGGAGCCAACCATGTTGTTGAAGAACTGTCAGGGAGAGTGCAATGTTTTGCACCAACTGGTCCCTGGATCTCGCCTTTATCAGGAGATCATCCAAGTATGGGATAATTGTGACTCCTTGCTTGCGAAGGAGAACCATCACTTCCGCCATCATCCTGGTGAAAATCCTCGGAGCTGTGGACAGACCAAACGGCAACGTCTGAAATTGGTAATGACAATCCTGAATTGCAAACCTTAGGTAGCTTGATGCAGTGGCTAAATGGGAACATGTAAGTAGGCATCCTTTATGTCTACCAAAACCATGAAATCTCCTTCCTCCGGACTGGAGATCACTACCCTGAGAGATTCCATCTTGAAATTGAATTTCTTTAGGAAGAAATTGAGGGATTTCAGATTTAAGATTGGTCTGACTGAGCCGTCCGGCTTCGGGACCACGAAGAGGCTTGAATAAAAACCTTCTCCCTGCTGACTAAGGCCAATTTGAACAATCAGTGAGGGGGAACGTCTTGAAACCCCAGTTTGTACCCTTGGGACACTATTTGTAAAACCCACGAGTCCAGGTCCGAATGAATCCAGAACTGACTGAAGAGTTTTAGACGTGCCCCCACTGGTGTGGGCTCCTGCAAGAAAGCCCCAGCGTCATGCAGTGGATTTGTCAGAAGCAGAGGACAATCTCTGCTCCTGCGATCTTGAAGAGGCTATAGACCTCTTCTTTCTCCTTCCTCTACCTGCAAAGAAAAGGGAATCTTAACTTCTTGCATATCTATTGGGCCAAAATGACTGCGTTAGATAATGATGCGTCTTCATCCGTTGAGAGGGAACATAGGACAAGAAGGTTGACTTACCTGCGGGAGCTGCCGAGATCAAATTAACTAGGCCGTCGCCAAACAAGGCTTCACCTTCATAGGGAAGAGACTCCCTTTCTTCTTGGAGTCAGCATCAGCATTCCCTTGGTGAATCCACAATGCCCTCCTATCCGAGACTGCCATGAAATTGGCCCGTGAACTCAATGTTTTTTTCCTGGGTCATATAGTGCTGGGGTGTGTGCTGGCATACTCTCTCTCTCTGTCTCTCCAAAGGGCCTTGTTGGGGAACTGTCCTCAGATAAGAGGATTCCCTGAGTGTATGGTGTGTCGGTACACGTGTGTCGACATGTCTGAGGTAGAAGGCTCTCCTAGAGAGGAGCAGGAGCAAATTAATGTGGTGTCTCCGTCGACAACGCCGACACCTGTCTGGATGGATATGTGGAATGTTTTAAGTGCTAATGTAAACTTATTGCACAAGAGATTAGACAAAGCTGAAGCTAGGGAACAGTCAGGGAGTCAACCCATGCCTGTCCCTATGTCGCAGGGACCTTCGGGGTCTCAAAAGCGCCCACTATCCCAAATAGTTGACACAGATACCGACACGGATTCTGACTCCAGTGTCGACTACGATGATGCAAAGTTACAGCCAAAATTGGCTAAATGTATTCGATATATGATTATTGCAATAAAAGATGTTTTGCACATCACAGAGGAACCCCCTGTCCCTGACACGAGGGTACACATGTATAAGGGAAAGAAACCTGAGATAACCTTTCCCCCCTCACATGAGTTGAACGAATTATGTGAAAAAGCTTGGGAATCTCCAGACAAAAAGCTGCAGATTCCCAAAAGGATTCTTATGGCGTATCCTTTCCTGCCAATGGACAGGATACGGTGGGAATCCTCCCCTAGGGTGGATAAATCATTGACACACTTATCCAAAAAGGTAGCGCTGCCATCCCAGGATACGGCTACCCTCAGGGACCCTGCTGACCGCAAGCAGGAGGTTACCCTAAAGTCCATTTACACACATTCTGGTACCTTACTCAGACCGGCAATTGCGTCGGCCGGGGTTGTAGCGCGGTAGCAGCATGAACAGATCCCTTATTAGCAGAGATTGAGACCCTAGATAAGGATGCTATGTTATTGACCATAGGGCATATAAAAGATGCTGTCCTATATATGAGAGATGCTCAAAGAGACATTAGTCTACTGGGTTCTAGAATAAACGCTATGTCGATTTCTGCTAGACGAGTCCTATGGACCCGGCAATGGACAGGTGATGCCGACTCAAAAAGGCATATGGAGGTTTTACCTTACAGGGGTGAGGAATTGTTTGGGGAAGGTCTCTCGGACCTAGTCTCCACAGCTACAGCTGGTAAATCAAATTTTTTGCCTTATATTCCCTCACAGCCTAAGACAGCACCACATTATCAAATGCAGTCCTTTCGATCACAGAGAAACAAGAAAGTACGAGGTGCGTCCTTTCTTGCCAGAGGTAAGGGCAGAGGGAAAAAGCTGCACAACACAGCTAGTTCCCAGGAACAGAAGTCCTCCCCGGCCTCTACAAAATCCACTGCATGACGCTGGTGCTCCGCTAAAGGAGTACGCCCCAGTGGGGGCACGTCTTCGAGTTTTCAGCCACATCTGGGTTCATTCGCAGGTGAATCCCTAGGCAATAGAAATTGTTTCTCAGGGTTACAAGCTGGAATTCGAAGAGGTGCCTCCTCGCCGGTTTTTCAAATCGGCCCTACCATCTTTTCCCCTGGAAAGGGAGATAGTGTTAAATGCAATTCACAAATTGTATCTTCAACAGGTGGCGGTCAAGGTTCCCCTGCTTCAACAAGGAAGGGGAAATTATTCGACCCTGTTTGTAGTCCCGAAACCGGACGGTTTGGTCAGACCCATATTAAATTTAAAATCCCTGAACCTATACTTGAAAAGGTTCAAGTTCAAGATGGAATCGCTAAGAGCGGTCATCGCCAGCCTAGAGGGGGGGGGGATTTTATGGTATCTCTGGACATAAAGGAGGCATACCTTCATGTACCCATTATCCACCTCATCAGGCGTACCTAAGATTTGTGGTACAGTATTGTCATTACCAATTTCAGACGTTGCCGTTTGGTCTCTCCAGAATTTTCCCCGAGAATTTTCACCAAGGTAATGGCGGAAATTATGGTGCTCCTGCAAAAGCAAGGTGTCACAATTATCCCGTACTTGAACGATCTCCTCATAAAAGCGAGATCAAGAGAGCAGTTGCTGAACAGCGTATAACTTTCACTGAAGGTGTTACAGCAACACAGCTGGATTCTCAATATCCCGAAGTCGCAGTTGGTTCCTACGACTCGTCTGACTTTGCTTGGGCATGATTCTGGATACGGACCAGAAAAAGGTTTATCTTCCGATAGAAAAGGCCCAGGAACTCATGACTCTGGTCAGGAACCTATTGAAACCAAAGGGTGTGGAGTGTAAGAGGGTGAGGGACTCACAAGCCCGAAGCTTTATTGAAAGACAGACACATATAAAGGGAGGATTAATAAATACAAAGATATCCTTTACTATAGAATGTAGTCCAATCCGGTCTTTCAACTTTTCCACAACTGAAAAACGGATAGTGTTCCCAAGCCTTCCATCCTGGAATATCTTCAGTCTCTCGCCAAAGAAGAAAACAATCCCTCCAGCAGACTCTTCAACCACGATACAAGATCACAGCCAAAAGGGCGAGAAGCAACTACACTTGCGTTTAACCAAAATGGCTAAAACTTAGTGGAGGAAAGTGCAGTGCACCAAAACATAAGCTGACACAATCATGGAGAATGCGCCAGCATATATGCTCTTCTAACAAGGGCCCTCATTCCGAGTTGTTCGCTCGGTAAAAATCTTCGCATCGCAGCGATTTTAAGCTTAATGCGCATGCGCAATGTCTGCACTGCGACTGCGCCAAGTAAATTTGCTATGCAGTTAGGAATTTTACTCACGGCATTTTCATCGTTCTGGCGATCGTAATGTGATTGACAGGAAATGGGTGTTACTGGGCGGAAACAGGCCGTTTTATGGGCGTGTGGGAAAAAACGCTACCGTTTCCGGAAAAAACGCAGGAGTGGCCGGAGAAACGGAGGAGTGTCTGGGCGAACGCTGGGTGTGTTTGTGACGTCAAACCAGGAACGACAAGCACTGAACTGATCGCAGATGCCGAGTAAGTCTGAAGCTACTCAGAAACTGCTACGAGGTGTGTAATCGCAATATTGCGAATACATCGTTCGCAATTTTAAGATGCTAAGATTCACTCCCAGTAGGCGGCGGCTTAGCATGAGCAAATCTGCTAAAATCCGCTTGCGAGCGAACAACTCGGAATGAGGGCCTATATTTTGCAAACCTGCTCTTGTTCCCTCCAGCTGCTCCATGTAGATTTGACGTCTGGCAAGGTGCATAACCCACTGACAAGCAGGCACACTCCTGCATGAGTTTTCACTCTCACTAGCTGGATGATACACATTCATTTGCATGTGCTCCACCTCCGACACACCGCCCACCCAACCACCCAGTCACCAGAGCCACCCACAAGCCAACTGGCTCCGTGATTTAATTTGCACAGTGCAGTCATCCAGGCAGCATGTCCTTCTCAATGGAATAATCTCTGGTTCCATGGAATCTTCCGCATTGGAATGCTGCGGAACAAAAATGATTTAAACATTCAGCTTGCTAGCATTCAATGTACCTGCGGCTTGGCTCTAGCACATGGGTCTTCATCCTGTGGCCCTCCAGCTGCTGTGAAACTACACATCCCAGCATGCCCTGCCATAGTTTTGCTATTAAGGTATGCTAAAACTGAGGCAGGGCATGCTGGGATATGTAGTTCCACAGCAGCTGGAGGGTCGCAGGTTGAAGACCCATGTTCTAGCATGCCTGTTCTATGATGCATGTTCCGTGATGTCACAATCAGCTTGGAATGGGGTGTCTAGCATGCATTTACTGACAGCCACTTGAGGGAGACACACATCAGGAGATGCAGCATATCGGAGGTCTTCGATGCCTTTCCAGCAAATGCACACCACCAGCTGCTGGTCTGGACACAAAGCAATGCCCACAATTGAAGGCTCAAAATGCCCAACTACAGGATTAATGTAAGTAGTGAATTTAGGAATGAATTTAAAAGTAGGAAATTAAGTTAGTTCACAAGTACATTCAAATTCAGATCTAAAGTCTAGGTAGGCCTCACGTCCTGGCAGCCCCCAGCATTTAAAAATGCCTTGATTAGAGTTAGGGAATTAAATGTAGATAAGAAGTAGACACAAAATAAGACTCCACAGAGCAATTATCAGGTGTCTTTATCAATTGTTGCATTTAAAAAATCAAGCAATTAGGGAACACAATGTTGTGACAATGTAACCCTATTTGCAAAATAGTACTAAATAAGTTTGTCGATGTAAGACATTTGCAAAGGCGCAAACAAAACACGCTGGAAAATGCAACTGAATCTGTTTTTGGAGGTTAGAATAGATGCAGGATCAAGTAGCTCAATGGGTAGGGTGTTTGATTAGAATTCAACAGGTTATAGGTTTGAATCCTGGGTATGGTAGTTTGAGATGTGTTATTTAATAAAGTATGTTTATATATTAGTCACACATGGCTTACTTGTATAAATGGCATGTCACCAGTTAGTGCTGACTGCTGATATGCCATTTGCACAAACACGCCATGTGTGACTGTATATGCATTTAAGGAGGGCAATACCACAAACCATTGAGTGTCAAGTATACTAGATATATCTTCATATCTCATGTGCTTTCTCTGAGACCAATCTTGTTATGCCCCTTCCCCACAAGGCATGCGCCTTTTGTCCATATTGCAAAAATGGGGAGGGAGGGGGGGGGCATATAATTCTCTGTCACAGGGCACCAAAAAGTCTAGTTATGGCTCTGGTATGCATTATGTAATCTGGCAGACCATCTCTCCAACACTGTCTGGTTGGAATAGAAATCCGGTTATCTATGTGAGCAAATGACCATCAACGATTTACTCTCAAACACTTGAAAATGGACAAAAATGGTCCCCTAAACAAATTGGTTAAATTTTGGGTTTAACCAATTTGTGTAATGACCATTTTTGACCACTTTTCTAGTGTTTGGGAGCAAATGGTTAATTGACATTTGCTCCTATACATTACCAGATTTTCATGCCATCCATCCAGACTGGATAGATAGCCTGACAGATAATTGTGTAGTGTACGCCCAGGATAACTGTCAGTTGTGCTTTCTTTTATGACGGCACATAAATGGGTGGGCAGATCCAGGGCAAGCACTGCCCACTCATGCATAGTTGTCAACTGATGTGAAGTTCCAGGGGGCAATCTCAGTTATAAAGAAAAGTATCTGGAAATTGTCCCTAGTTTAAAAAAAAAAAAAAAAAAGAAATTGATCAACTCCATTTATTTAGTATGCTATCCCAGGTGATAGGATGCCGGCAGTCAGAACAACATACTTTATTAAATAACACATCTCAAACTACCATACCCAGGATTCAAACCTATAACCTGTTGAATTCTAATCAAACACCCTACCCATTGAGCTATTTGATCCTGCATAAAAATTGTGAACATTATATGAAGCTATTGGTACTTTGCAAAAAAAAAGTATCAGCATTACAATGCAGCAGATCCATGCAGTTTGCAGCCACACACTACATGTACCTGCTCAGCCACAATGCTGATTATTTCTTCACAAAGTACAAGGTGAGCTCCAAACAAAATTCTTTAGCTTAGAATTATACCTTTCTATGCCAAACCTAGAAGTCCCCCAGAGGGAGGCCTGCACCGTCATGCGGCAGGCTTGTCCGTTTTGGAAGCAGGCTGATGGGCAGCCCAGGCTTGCTTCAGTCTGGGCTTGGCAGGTCTGGAAGCATGAGCTTGCATTGGGTATGCCTGACCTTGGGTACGCTTTACCTGGAGGATGAAAGGGCCAAGGGAAAGTACTTTTAGCCTTCTGCGTGGTAGGAGTCATACTAGGTAGGCAAGCTGTTTTAGCAGTAGCCAGATCAGCTACAATCTTATTGAGGTCTTCTCCAAAGAGAGTGTCTCCCTTGAAAGGAAGCACCTCCAGGGTTTTCTTGGAATCCATATCCACCGACCAGGATCTCAACCAGCTGTATAAAGTATTACCTTGGAACTGGCTCTCCACTCCCCATTATCTGGTTATCATGGCTTCCTCCGCCAGTGTCGAGACTCGCTTGCTGAAGCTCGGCCACTTCTTCCTAGCAGCAGGCTCCTGGATCACTGGGCAGCAGAGGTGCTTGGGAGCCGGAAGGGGGCGGAGCAATCAGGCAGGCAGTTGCAGTGCTGCCCAGCTATCTGTGGTGTGAGAAGAAGCAGGGGCACCCCACCGCTGGCAGTGCTGCAGCTAGAGGCTGCTGGGCTGGGTCTTGAAAAAGGTGGAAAGAAGGGTGTTACGGCATGGAATGTACAAACTGCGAGACCCTGCTGGTAGCGCCTTTGTCTATTTAGTAGGAAGGGCACGTAACAGCCGGGGGGCAATGGGGGAAGCCCCTTTAGGGCTGGAGCCCGGCGGCAACTGACTCCGTTGTCTCTGGCAGTTCCACCCCTGCACTAGAGGAATGGTCAAGAACATGGCAACATTTAATGCCAAAAAATGCAAAATCATACACGTCTCAAAAATGCAAAGGCTAACTATAAGATTAAGGGCATTATAATGGCAAGAGGAAAGCTATCTAAGTATTACTATTTCAGGTGAGCAATGTATCAAAGCAATAGGAAAGGCAAGTCAGATGCTTGTTTGCATAGGTTAAAGAACCAGTAGCAGAAAAAAGTAATACAGGTTGAGTATCCCATATCCAAATATTCCGAAATACGGAATATTCCGAAATACGGACTTTTTTGAGTGAGACTTTGTTTTTTGATGGCTCAGTGTACACAAACTTTGTTTAATACTCAAAGTTATTAAAAATATTGTATTAAATGAACTTCAGACTGTGTGTATAAGGTGTATATGAAACATAAATGAATTCTGTGAATGTACACACACTTTGTTTAATGCACAAAGTTATAAAAAATATTGGCTAAAATGACCTTCAGGCTGTGTGTATAAGGTGTATATGAAACATAAATGCATTCTGTGCTTAGATTTAGGTCCCATCACCATAATATCTCGTTATGGTATGCAATTATTCCAAAATACAGAAAAATCCGATATCCAAAATTCCTCTGGTCCCAAGCATTTTGGATAAGGGATACTCAACCTGTAATGCCACTGTATAGGTCCTTGGTACAGCCACATTTAGAATCCTGTGTTCAGTTCCAGAAGCCATATCTCCAGAAGGCTGTAATTACATTAGGGCAACTAAAATGGTGCATGGCCTACATCACAAAACTTACCTGGAAATACTAAAAGATATTGATGTGTATAGTTTGGAGAAGGGAAGAGGGAACATACAGTAATAGAAACATTTAAATATATAGGGAGGAATGTAATAGGGTGTGAGAATCAGAAAGTGAGAGATTTTGTGTTTTTTTCCTGTTGTTTTTTTGTTTTTGTTTGATTGTTTGTTTTTTAAAGTGGCAATCCTTTACATGGCAAAACCAGGTTGATTTTTGCCATGTAAAGGATTGCCACCATGGGCATGTGTAGAAGGGGCACTGCTACTGTTGGCATTATGTGTGTAAGCTGCACTGATATGGTGGTTATGTGTATAAAGGGCACTGCGACTGTGGGTATTATTATTATTATTATTATTATTACATGCGGTGTAATGACAATAAGATAGTGCTACTGTGTGGCGTATATTTATTTGGGGTGCTATTGTGTGGCCATGCCCCTTCCTTGTGATACCACACCTTCTTTTTTTAAGGCGCCTTTATTAAGTATTGGAGAGAGGGCTTAAATTAATAGTTTGCAGGGAGGCGCCAAACACCCTAGCACCGGCCCTTTGGTAGGGGACAGGATTTGCTTCTGCTTGTGCACATATGTTATGATTGCCAGCCAACAGCACTGGTTTTGCCTATAACACTAACTATAAATATTTTGAATTGGTCCTGGACCACCAATCCAAGGCACCCCTGCAAGTGTCCTGAGGCACCCCAGGGTGCAGTTTGAGAACAACTGGTCTAGTGAGTACCCAGGATAATTATTGTAGCTGGTCTGCGGGTAACAGCTCTCAGATCCACTTCTAGAAAAAATGCAACAATGTAATTTGAGTGACAAACTGCAGAGATGAACCCTTTCTGTGACTGCTGCACAGGGATCACACAAACTCTATTCATAGGGCTGACTTCACTTAGGGGAGATGTTCTCGCCCGTATATACCGCACTTACGGTACCATTGGATTTACAGATATTTTCTTGCAATACACTATGGGGGTCATTCTGAGTTGATTGTTTGCTAGCAGTTTTTAGCAGCCTTAAAACGGTGGAGTTAACATATCTCACGTGGAAGGTGGTCATGTTATTAGCCTTGGCTTCGGCTAGGCGAGTGTCGGAATTAGCGGCTTTGTCACATAAAAGCCCATATTTGGTGTTCCATGTGGATAGAGCGGAATTGCGGACCCGTCCTCAATTCCTACCAAAAGTGGTCTCATCTTTTCATATGAACCAACCTATTGTGGTGCCTTTGGCTATGTGTGACTTGGAGGATTCCGAGTTACTTGATGTGGTCAGGGCTTTGAAAATTTACGTGGCCAGGACGGCTAGAGTCAGGAAAACTGAAGCGCTGTTTGTCCTGTATGCAACCAACAAGATTGGTGCCCCTGCTTCAAAGCAGGCTATTGCTCGCTGGATTTGTAACACGATTCAGCAAGCGCATTCTATGGCTGGATTGCAGTTACAGAAATCGGTCTAGGCCCATTCCACGAGGAAAGTGGGCTCTTCTTGGGCAGCTGCCCGAGGGGTCTCGGCACTACAGCTGTGTCGAGCTGGTACTTGGCCAGGTTCAAACACCTTTTCAAAATACTATAAGTTTGATACCCTGGCTGAGGAGGAACTCATGTTTGCTCAATCGGTGCTGCAGAGTCATCCGCACTCTCCCGCCCGTTTTGGAGCTTTGGTATAATCCCCATGGTCCTTACGGAGTCCCCAGCATCCTCTAGGACGTTAGAGAAAATAAGATTTTAAACCTACCGGTAAATCTTTTTCTCGTAGTCCGTAGAGGATGCTGGGCGCCCGTCCCAAGTGCGGACTACTTCTGCAATACTTGTATATAGTTATTGCTTCAATAAGGGTTATGTTATAGTTGCATCGGTCCTGCACTGATGCTACAGTATGTTGTTTTTTCGTACTCATAACTGGGTAGTTTATCACAAGTTATACGGTGTGATTGGTGTGGCTGGTATGAATCTTGCCCTGGATTAACAAAATCCTTTCCTCATACTGTCAGTCTCCTCTGGGCACAGTTACTCTAACTGTGGCATAGAGGGGCATAGAGGGAGGAGCCAGTGCACACCCAGAACTAAAGTCTTTCTTAAAGTGCCCATGTCTCCTGCGGAGCCCGTCTATCCCCATGGTCCTTACGGAGTCCCCAGCATCCTCTACGGACTACGAGAAAAAGATTTACCGGTAGGTTTAAAATCTTATTTTCTACTTTTTTCTTTTCTATCCTAGTTTATTACGACCAACTCTCATCCAAGGAGTTTGATATTCTACTACCTGCATGCAATTTAAATTGCTTAAATTGTTTATATGGTTGATTTGTCCTTCACAATCCATAATCTGCAACTTGGATGTACTTGTGTCATTGAAAATCTTATAATAAAAATGTTTATATATTGAAAAAAAAAGTTATTAGACATATGCATTCAATATTTGAAGAAACAAAATAAAATAAAGCTATGTATTGGGTTTCACTAACAAGCACATTGGAAGACTTGACTACTGTTAAAAGACATGCATTACATGGTATAGAGCCACAAACCACAATGTAGTAAAATAAAAACAAACTTACATGTGTATCAAACCTATGTGAGGCTTACATTGATAGTGCAAGATCAACACTCTATCAACTGTGCAAACTAGACTGCACATAAATGCCATTTAATTTATCTGAGATTTTAGTAAATAAGGCCCGTTGCTGTCCGGGTCACACAGCCGTCACGGCCCGCCCCTATACGGTCCGGTCATGTCTGCGTTGTCCTGACTGTGCCCCCAAAATGGCGGCACAACGCCGCTGGCCCGACTCCTCCTGCCCAGTGACCGCCTCTGCCTGTCAATCAGACAGAGGCGCTCACTGGGCAGAGATGCTGATCGCATCTCTGGCATGTGCCGGTGCACTGTGGCACCAGCACACACGCACTTCAGACCTGATCTCCTGTTGTGTGAATATGCACAGCAGGGATCAGGTCTTAATTAGGCCCTATATACAGCTGTCAGTAAAGCAGGGATGTGCTGCTGCCAGTGAGGCAGGGATGTTCTGCTGTCAGTGAAGCAGTGATGTGCTGCTGTCAGTGAAGCAGTGATGTGCTGCTGTCAGCGAGGCAGTGATGTGCTGCTATCAGCGAGGCAGGGATGTGCTGCTATAAGTGAGGCAGGGATGTGCTGCCGTCAATGAGGCAGGGATGTGCTGCCGTCAATGTTGCAGGGATGTGTTGCTGTCAACGTTGCAGGGATGTGCTGCTGTCAGTGAAGCAGGAATGTGCTGCTGCAGTGAGGCAGAGATATGCTGCCCACTATCTCCCTATCACCCCTGCCTGAGTCACACACTTTCCCTGTCACCCCTGCCTCAGTTACCCACTATCTCCCAGTCACCGCTGCCTCAGTCAACCACTATACCTGCGACCCCTGCCTCAGTCACCCACTATCCCTGTCACCCCTGCCTCAGTCACCCACTGTCACCCTATCACCCCTGCTTCAGTCACCCACTATCCCTGTCAACCCTGCCTCAGTCTCTTACTGTCCCTGTCACCCCTGCCACAGTCATCCACTATCTCCCTATCATCCCTGCCTTATTCATTTATTATCCCTGTCACCCACTTTCTTCCCATACTTACCCAACCCCTTCCTATCACCCCTCCCTCAGTAACCCACTATCTCCCTGTCACCCCTGCCTCAGTCACCCACTATCACTGTCACCCCTGCATCAGTCACCCACTATCTCCCAGTCACCCGGCTTCAGTCACCCACTATCTCCCACTCATACATGCTTCAGTCACCCACTATCTCCCAGTCATCCCTGCCTCAGTCACCTACTGACACCAGTGCAGATATTTCTGCTGCAGCCTCTCCACTCTCCAGCGTGAACGTCCTGACGACTGAGGAAATCCGCTTTCCAGTTGAGGACTCCGGGAATGAACACTGCCGATATTGCTGGCAGATGACGTTCTACCCAACTGAGGATTTTTTTATACTTCCAGCTTTGCCATGCAGTTTCGAGTGCCGACTTGATGATTTGTGTACACTACCGTGGTGGCGTTGTCCGATTGTACTTGAACAGGCCTGTTCTGTACTAGAGGCAGGGCCAGTATCAATGAATTGAACACTGCCCGCAATTCCAGAATGTTTATCGGGAGGAGAGATTCCTCCCTGGTCCACCGATGGTGAAGGGTCGTCATCACGGCCATGACCTTGGTGAATTTCCGAGGTGCCGTGGCCAAACCAGAAGGCAGGACCTGAAATCCAAAAACTAACCAGGCACAACACTGCTTAGCTTCCAACATCAGATGAGATTGGACATATCCAGTGTGATGCGGCTGTAGATGATTTTTGCTGTTTCTAACTTCTACATCAATGAATAAGTTTCAAAATAGAATACATCAAGAGAACGGTGTTGGTAGTATAAAACTACCTACAGCACCTGGTATTCCCAGGTGGTCTCACATCCAAGAACAAACCAGGCCTAAGATCAGGTGATATTGGGCATATACAGTGTGGTGTGGCTGTAGATGAACTTAGTGGTTTCTGTTAGAGTTCTTCTACTTCTAACTACTAGTACATAAATGAATAAGCGGCCGATTTATTAAACCTGGTGGAATGATAAAGTACCAGCCAATCAGCTCCTAATTGCCATGTCACAGGCTGGGTTTGAAAAATGACAGTTAGGAGCTGACTGGCTGGTACTTTATCACCTTGCACTTTATCAGTTCACCAGGCTTAATAGATCTGCCCCAATGTTTCAAAATGGAATGCATCAAGAGAACGGTGTTGGTATTGTAAAAATACACACAGCTCCTGGTATTTCCTGGTGGTCTCCCATCCAAGTACTAAAACCAAGACCAACACTGCTCAGCTTCCATGATCAGGAGAGATTGGGCAAATCCAGTGTGCTGTGGCTGTAGATGAGCTGGTGGTTTCTGCTAGAGCTTTTCTACTTCTAACTTCTGGTACATAAAAGAATACGTGTAAAAATTAAATGTACCAAGAAAAGGGTGTTGGTAGTTTAAAAACACCTAAAGAATCTGATAATACATGGATGGGAGACTGCTTGGTAGTAACAAAGTCCAATACTGCTTTGCTTCAAAGATCAAATGAGATTGGGCATATCCAGTGTGGTGTGGCTTTAGATAAGCTTTGTGGTTTCTGTTAGAGCTCTTCTACTTCTAACTACTGGTACATTAATGAATATGTATAAGGTTGTAGTTTATCCAATATGCCTTTACTACCTTACCTTCCCCCCCCCTCCCCTCCCCTCCTTATAGCTTCCTTTGTTCTCTCCTCCTCGTGTGTGCGTTATTTGTTTTCTCATACGTCCTAGAGGATGCAGGGATCACATTAAGAACCATGGGGTATAGACGGGATCCGCAGGAGACATGGGCACTTTAAGACTTTCAAAGGGTGTGAACTGTCTCCTCCCTCTATGCCCCTCCTCCAGACTCCAGTTTTAGAATTGTGCCCAGTGAGACTGGATGCACTACAGGGGAGCTCTACTGAGTTTCTCTGAAAAGACTTATGTTAGTTTTTCTTATTTTCAGGGAGGCTGCTGGCAACAGTCTCCCTGCTTCGTGGGACTTAGGGGAGAGAAGTATGACCAACTTCTAGTGAGTTCAATGGCTCTACTTCTGGCTGACAGGACACCATTAGCTCCTGAGGGTGCTGATCGCTGGGTACGCCTAGATGCCCACTCCCGTAGCCTGCCGTCACCCCCTTACAGAGCCAGAAGTCAGAAGACAGGCGAGTAGCAGAAGAACAGATGGCATTCTGAGGTACCACGCAGCGAGCGGAATGCTGTGCGCCATGCTCCCACACAAACACAGGCACTGCAGGGTGCAGGGCGTGGGGGGAGGGCACCCTGGGCAGCATAAATTCCTCACAAAAGGCTGGCAAAAGTGGACATTAGTGCCTGGGCACTGTCCTTACCCCACCAGCGTAATTAATTATTTGTTTCTGAGCGGGACAGAAGCGTGCCATTACAGCGGCGGGGCTTCTTCCTCACCTCACCAGCACATCTAAAGAGCGTTACAAGTCTATCACTATAGAGTTTATTATTTCCCAGACTGTGTACTTTTGACGCTGGGTTGTGAGCTGAAAAATCCCATCTGTCCCTCTGACATATTTACTGTAGGTCTATCCCCCATAAGCCGATGTGTCTGTGGGTACTTGGTACATGTGTGTCAACATGTCGGTGGCTGAATGTTTTTCCCAAGAGGAAACTATATTAGGAATGCAGACATATGATGGTGGCCCTGTTGGCACCACCAATAACTGACTGGGTGAAAGTTTCAGTAATATCAGAGTGAGGTTGGATAAATCTGTGTCCCAGACACAGACGTAGAGAAAAGATGTGATGTTCATGGCTATGCTTCTTTTCCCTCAGGCCCCGCAAAAATGTTATTTTGCCCAGTTACTACACACTGATACTGACTCGGATACTGATTCCTATGTCGACCATAATATTTCCTGATTAGATCCAATATTGGCAAGGAGCATTCAGTACATGATTGTGGATATTAAGGACATATTAACATCACTGAGGACCCTGCTGTTCCTGACAAAGGGGTCTATTTGTATGTATATATAGATATATAATGAAAGCTGATGTAACGTTCCTTCATCTCTGTTTGAGAAAGTCTGGGCCAGCTCGACAAGATGGTTTCAAATCCCCAAAAGGTTTCCGGTTGTTTATTTATTTCCTGCCGCGGACAGAATAAAGTGGGAGTCACCCCCTGTTCTGCACGGGGCCCTGTCACAAATCCAGCGGATCGTATGCAGGAAGCTACATTATTTCTAGTTATGTAACCACGGGTACATTACTTAGACCTGCCATTACATGCGCATGGGTGAGTAGTAGTATTCAAGAATTGGTCGAATACCTTGTCATCCGATATAGATATCCTGGAGACATGGGATGCTCCTTACGTTGGATCATATCAAGGACACTGCAGCATACTTACGACTGCAAGGGATATAGGACTCTTGAGTTCACGGGCCAATTTCATGGCAGTCTCGGATAGGAGGGCATTGTGGATTCACCAAGGGAATGCTGATGCTGACTCCAAGAAGAAAGGGAGTCTCTTCCCTATGAAGGTGAAGCCTTGTTTGGCGACGGCCTAGTTATTTTGATCTCGGCAGCTCCCGCAGGTAAGTCAACCTTCTTGCCCTATGTTCCCTCTCAACGGATGAAGACGCATCATTATCTAACGCAGTCATTTTGGCCCAATAGATATGCAAGAAGTTAAGATTCCCATTTCTTTGCAGGTAGAGGAAGGAGAAGAGGGAAGAGGTCTATAGCCTCTTCAAGATCGCAGGAGCAGAGATCGTCCTCTGCTTCTGCCAAATCCACTGCATGACGCTGGGGCTCTCTTGCAGGAGCCCACACCAGTGGGGGCACGTCTAAAACACTTCAGTCAGTACTGGATTAATTTGGACCTGGACTCGTGGGTTTTACAAATAGTGTCCCAAGGGTACAAACTGGGGTTTCAAGACGTTCCCCCTCACCGATTGTTCAAATCGGCATTAGTCAGCAGGGAGAAGGCTTTTATTCAAGCCTCTTCGTGGTCCCGAAGCCGGACGGCTCAGTCAGACCAATCTTAAATCTGAAATCCCTCAATTTCTACCTAAAGAAATTCAATTTCAAGATGGAATCTCTCAGGGTAGGGATCTCCGGTCCGGAGGAAGGAGATTTCATGGTTTTGGTAGACATAAGGATACCTACTTACATGTTCCCGTTTAGCCACTGCATCAAGCTACCTGAGGTTTGCAATTCAGGATTGTCATTACCAATTTCAGACATTGCCGTTTGGTCTGTCCACGGCTCCGAGGATTTTCACCAGGGTGATGGCGGAAATGATGGTTCTCCTTCGCAAGCAAGGAGTCACAATTATCCCGTACTTGGATGATCTCTTGATAAAGGCGAGATCCAGGGACCAGTTGTTGCAAAACATTGCACTCTCCCTGACAGTTCTTCAACAACATGGTTGGCTCCTAAACTTGCCAAAATCGCAGTTGGTCCCAATGACACGGTTGTTGTTTTTGGGAGTGATACTGGACACAGAAGAGGTTTTCTTCCAGTGGAAAGGCTATGGAGATCCAGAGTCTGGTCAAACAAATTCTGAAACCAGCAAGAGTGTTAATCCATCAATGCATTCGGTTGCTGGGGAAGATGGTTGCGGCCTACGAGGCCATTCAGTTTGGCAGGTTCCATGCTAGAGTGTTCCAGTGGGACCTGTTGGACAAGTGGTCCGGATCCCACCTACACATGCACCGGAGGATAATCCTGTCTTCCAAGACCAGAATATCACTCCATTGGCGGCTGCACAGTTCTCACCTCCTAGAGGGGAGATGGTTCGGGATCCAGGACGGGATCCTAGGGACCACGGATGCAACCCTCCGAGGCTGGGAAGCAGTCACACAGGGTGAAAACATCCAAGGAAGATGGTCAAGTCGGGAAAGTTGTCTCCACATAAATGTTCTGGAGTTAAGGGCCATTTAATAACTGCAGACACAGTACGCACTGGGACGGGTGCCCAGCATCCTCTACGGACTAAGAGAAAAGGATTTACCGGTAGGTATTAAAATCCTATTTTCTCTAACGTCCTAGAGGATGCTGGGGACTCCGTAAGGACCATGGGGATAGACGGGCTCCGCAGGAGACATGGGCACTTTAAGAAAGACTTTAGTTCTGGGTGTGCAGTGGCTCCTCCCTCTATGCCCCTCCTCCATACCTCAGTTTGATACTGTGCCCAGTGGAAACTGGGTGCTTTTCAGGAGCTCTCCTGAGCTTTCTGACAGAAAGTATTTTGTTAGGTTTTTAATTTTCAGGGAGCACTGCTGGCAACAGACTCCCTGCATCGAGGGACTGAGGGGAGAGAAGCAGCCCTACTCTCTGAGTTGCAAGGCCCTGCTTCTTAGGCTACTGGACACCATTAGCTCCAGAGGGATTGGTACACAGGATCTCACCCTCGCCGTCCGTCCCAGAGCCGCGCCGCCGTCCCCCTCGCAGAGCCGGAAGATAGAAGCCGGGTGAGTATGAGAAGAAAAGAAAGACTTCAGCGGCGGAAGAAGACTTCATGATCTTCACTGAAGTAACGCACAGCACTGCAGCTGTGCGCCATTGCTCCCATACACCTCACATACTCTGGTCACTGTAAGGGTGCAGGGCGCAGGGGGGGCGCCCTGGGCAGCAATATAAACCTCTTTTTGCCAAAAATATAACACATATACAGCTGGGCACTGTATATATATATGAGCCCCCGCCAATTTTACAGTTTAAGCGGGACAGAAGCCCGCAGCTGAGGGGGCGGAGCTTCTCCCTCATCACTCACCAGCGCCATTTTTTCTCCACAGCACCGCTGAGGAAGCTCCCCAGACTCTCCCCTGCTGAAACCACGGTAGACAAGAGGGTTGAAAAGAGGGGGGGGGGGGGCACATAATTCGGCGCAAATTACATACAGCAGCACTACTGGGCAAACATTAAGTTACTGTGTTATTCCTGGGTTATATAGCGCTGGGGTGTGTGCTGGCATACTCTCTCTCTCTGTCTCTCCAAAGGGCCTTGTGGGGAAACTGTCTTCAGAAAAAGCATTCCCTGTGTGTGTGGTGTGTCGGTACACGTGTGTCGACATGTCTGAGGAAGAAGGCTATATTAGAGAGGAGCGGGAGCAAATTAATGTGGTGTCTCCGCCGACAGCTGATTGGATGGATATGTGGAATGTTTTAAATGCTAGTGTAAACTCATTGCACAAAAGATTAGACAAGGCTGAAGCTTCGGGACAGTCAGGGTCTCAACCCATGCCTGATCCTATGTCGCAGGGACTGTCAGGGTCTCATAAGCGCCCACTATCCCAGATTGTTGACACAGATACTGACACGGATTCTGACTCCAGTGTCGATTACGATGATGCAAAGTTACAGCCAAAATTGGCAAAATCCATTCGATATAGGATTATGGCAATAAAAGATGTTTTGCACATCACAGAGGAACCCCCTGTCCCTGACAAGAGGGTACATAAGTACAAGGGAAAGAAGCCTGAGGTAACCTTTCCCCCCTCACACGAGCTGAACGAGTTATGTGAAAAAGCTTGGGAATCTCCAGATAAAAGACTGCAGATTTCCAAAAGGATTCTTATGGCGTATCCTTTCCCATCAATGGATAGGTTAAGATGGGAATCCTCCCCTAGGGTGGACAAAGCATTAACACGCTTATCTAAGAAGGTAGCCCTCCCGTCCCAGGATACGGCTACCCTCAAAGAGTCTGCTGACCGCAAACAGGAGATAACCCTGAAGTCAATTTATACACATTCGGGTACCTTACTCAGACCGGCAATTGCGTCGGCCTGGGTGTGTAGTGCTGTAGCAGCATGGACGGATACCTTATCTGAGGGGATGGATACCCTAGATAAGGATACTATTTTATTGACCCTGGGGCATATAAGAGATGCTGTCCTATATATGTGTGTATGCAAAGTACAGGTGGTGCTGCAGGGCTCACACCCTTTTACTTGTCTTGTAGAGCAACTCTGGAGCTGTTACTGGATCCATCTGCTGCAGGCCTTCCCCCAGGAATGCTTGCACTAGTTGTTGCATTTGGTTTGTTGTTTGGGGGTGCTTCAGTATTAGGCAGCCTTCTGCCCTCCCACATTCATCTGAAAATGTGTTCTCCCTGCAGTTGTTGTCCCCAGATGAGAGTTCCCTTGTGCTTCCTCAGTTGAATCTCCTTAACTTGACGGGGGTGTGCCCGAGCAGCCGCCCTCCACAGCCCTATCCCAACACATACTTATCTTGCATATGAGATCTCTTGATCATGAAGATAGTTCTCACAGGGTGAGGTTCATCCATTACATTTTAAAGTAGGAAGGTACAAATTACATATTCGAATTACATATATGTTCTGGATTCAAATGTTTTCCCCCCTTCCTTTCTCAATTGTGCCCATCAGCAGCTATTCTAATGTTGCTGCCAATGGTTGTGACACATTTTTTTCTTCTGTGGGGTACACTGGACTCCACAAGGATTCACATTGGGGTGTAGAGTAGGACCTTGATCTGAGGCACCAACAAGCTCAAAGCTTTTGACTGTTCCCAAGATACTCAGCGCCCCCTCCTCTATAACCTCGCTTCCATGAACAGGGAGCTCAGTTTGTAGTTGGTGCCTTCAGTAGCAGGCCACTTAACAGGGGGCTGCCTCAGGCATCCTATTCTTAGCTATTAATTTTGACAAGAAAAGAAGAACTTTTTTAATAAGAATCTACAAGGGCTGCAGCAGGCTAGGTCTAATAGACATATTTACTGCAGCTCCATCACTCCCAGCGGCGCAGTATACTCCCGTGCCCCGGTTGCTGGGTCACTGCAGCGGAGGCTCCGGTTTCTTCCTAAGGTCAGTCACACACACACCGCCCTCCGGGATCACGAGGCCGCTGATGAAAGGGTGGTAAGGGGCTTCTGTGCACACACTATACCGTGATCCAGCGTGGCTGTAGGGGGCGGGCATTGTGCGCACTGGCGTGGACACTGATTACTGGGCAGCTGCTCCACTAGCCACCAGGGACAGTTAAGGAGCACAGCTCTGGGGGTTTTTCTCCTATATTAACCCCATTTTGTACTACCCGCAGTGCATTGTGATAGGTAATAGGGCCTGATTCAGGTTGGATTGCAATCGCAATAAGCAATCCAACTGCAAAAATTGCTAAGAGCATACGCATCCGCCTGCATTTTCTGCGGCACCCCGCAGATAATTCGATCGCCTCTGCCTGTCAATCGGTGCAGGGGGGGGGGGGGGGGGGGGTCAACAACACTCCATTTCCAAGTCGGAGATGGAGCGGTGCGGGGGCAGGGTTTCAATATTGGGTCGGCAACGGAGAAACAGGAGGCGTGGTTAGAGCGGCTGCATGACATCTCATGGGCCGGACTCCGCCAGTGGAGCCCCAGCGTCATGCAGTAGATTTTGTAGAGGCCAGGGAGGACTTCTGTTCCTGGAAGCTAGCTGTGTTGTGCAGCTTTTTTCCTCTGCCCCTACCTCTGGCAAGAAAGGACGCACCTCGCACTTTCCTTCGGTGTGGGGCTCATGTTGGCTATGCCCCAGCCCCTGAAGCATTCAAGCTGATTTCTTGCAGCAGCTGGGCACTGTAACAGCTCCAGAGCTGCTCTGTAAGGCAAGTAAAAGGGTGTGGGCCCTGCAGCACTACCTGTAGTTCGCATTGTGCATTGGAAGGCACAAAGTAAGCAGACGGGAGAAGTCAGGATAGTGCGCAAAGGCATAGAAGGGAGCGGCTCAAGAAAAGAGAAGTGGAAACAGACAGCAAACTAGGCTGGAGAGAGACCTGAGACAAAGAAATCTGAATTATACGAGAGCCGACCAGAGGAAACACACATTATGCAGTCAAGTGTCCCACATTTGGGGAAATCGCAGGAGCAGCACACCAAGAGTGCAATGGGTGAGATTTGCCCTGGGAGAAGCACCTTCCTGATCATAGTATCTCACCTGGCAGGTAAGTAGGAGTTAGGCTAGAGCTGGGGAGGGTCGCTGCTCGGGCACCCCCCTGTCAAGTGAAGGAGATCCAACTGAGGAAGCACAAGGGAACTCTCGAAAGAAGAACAAGGCTAGAGGAAGATCTGAGACAAAGAAATCTGACTTTTACCAGAGCTGACCAGAGGAAAGCACAAACACAGTCCCCCACTACCACTAATAATGCAGTTGAGTTTCCCACATTTGGGGAAATCACAGGGGTCAGCATACCCAGAATGCAATGAATGAACCTCACCCTGGGAGAACAATCTTCATGACCATGGTATCTCCTATGCAAAATAAGTATGATTTGGGATAGGGCTGGGGAGGGCCGCTGCTCAGGCATATCTCTGTCAAGTAAAGGAGATTCAACTGAGGCAGCACAAGGGAACTCTCATCTGGGGACAACAACTGCAGGGAGAACACATATATTCAAATGAACATGGGAGGGCAGAAGGCTGCCTAATACTGAAGCACCCCCAAACAACAAACCAAATGCAACAACTAGTACAAGCATTCCAGGGGGAAGGTCTACAGAAGACGGATTTGCATAGTGATGTCATCCAAGCAGTGGGCCAAAGTTGGCTGGAACCCTCATCTGCATATGAAAAGAGAAAAGGGGTATGCAGGGCATGGCGGCCTTTTGCGGCACTTGGATGGCCCCTTAAGCATTCAAGCTGATTTCTTGCAGCAGCTGGGCACTGTAACAGCTCCAGAGCTGCTCTGTTAGGCAAGTAAAAGGGTGTGGGCCCTGCAGCACTACCTGTAGTTCGCATTGTGCATTGGAAGGCACAAAGTAAGCAGACTGGAGAAGTCAGGATAGTGCGCAAGGGCATAGAAGGGAGCGGCTCAAGAAAAGAGAAGTGGAAACAGACAGCAAACTAGGCTGGAGAGAGACCTGAGACAAAGAGATCTGAATTATACGAGAGCCGACCAGGGGAAACACAAATTATGCAGTCAAGTTTCCCATATTTGGGGAAATCACAGGGGCAGCACACCCAGAGTGCAATGGGTGAGCCTTGCCCTGGGAGAAGCACCTACATGATCATAGTATCTCACCTGGCAGGTAAGTAGGAGTTGGGCTAGAGCTGGGGAGGGTCGCTGCTCGGGCACCCCCCTGTCAAGTGAAGGAGATCCAACTGAGGTAGCACAAGGGAACTCTCGAAAGAGGAACAAGGCTAGAGGATAATCTGAGACAAAGAAATCTGACTTTTACCAGAGCTGACCAGAGGAAAGCACAAACACAGTCCCCCACTACCTCAAATAATGCAGTCGAGTTTCCCACATTTGGGGAAATCACAGGGGTCAGCATACCCAGAATGCAATGAATGAACCTCACCCTGGGAGAACAATCTTCATGACCATGGTATCTCCTATGCAAAATAAGTATGATTTGGGATAGGGCTGGGTAGGGCCGCTGCTCAGGCACATCTCTGTCAAGTAAAGGAGATTCAACTGAGGCAGCACAAGGGAACTCTCATCTGGGGACAACAACTGCAGGGAGAACACATATTTTCAGATGAACATGGGAGGGCAGAAGGCTGCCTAATACTGAAGCACCCCCAAACAACAAACCAAATGCAACAACTAGTGCAAGCATTCCCTGGGGAAGGCCTACAGCAGACGGATTTGCATATGGTGATGTCATCCAAGCAGTGGGTCAAAGTTGGCTTCAACCCTCGTCTGCATATGAAAAGAAAAAAGGGATGGCAGGGCATGGCGGCCTTTTGTAGCGCTTGGATGACCCCTAATTCGCATTAAACATCTCCACCCTCCTTCAGTGTGGGGCTCATGTTGGCTATGCCCCAGCCCCTGAAGCATTCAAGCTGATTTCTTGCAGCAGCTGGGCACTGTAACAGCTCCAGAGCTGCTCTGTAAAGCATGTAAAAGGGTGTGGGCCCTGCAGCACTACCTGTAGTTTGCATTGTGCGTTGGAAGGCACAAAGTAAGCAGACGGGAGAGGTCAGGATAGTGCGCAAGGGCATAGAAGGGAGCGGCTCAAGAAAAGAGAAGTGGAAACAAACAGCAAACTAGGCTGGAGAGAGACCTGAGAAAAAGAGATCTGAATTATACGAGAGCCGACCAGAGGAAACACAAATTATGCAGTCAAGTGTCCCACATTTGGGGAAATCGCAGGAGAAGCACACCCAGAGTGCAATGGGTGAGCCTTGCCCTGGGAGAAGCACCTTCCTGATCTTAGTATCTCACTTGGCAGGTAAGTAGGAGATGGGCTAGAGCTGGGGAGGGTCGCTGCTCGGGCAACCCCCTGTCAAGTGAAGAAGATCCAACTGAGGCAGCACAAGGAAACTCTCGAAAGAGGAACAAGGCTAGAGGAAGATCTGAGACAAAGAAATCTGACTTTTACCAGAGGTGACCAGAGGAAAGCACAAACACAGTCCCCCACTACCACAAATAATGCAGTCGAGTTTCCCACATTTGGGGAAATCACAGGGGTCAGCATACCCAGAATGCAATGAATGAACCTCACCCTGGGAGAACAATCTTCATGACCATGGTATCTCCTATGCAAAATAAGTATGATTTGGGATAGGGCTGGGGAGGGCCGCTGCTCAGGCATATCTCTGTCAAGTAAAGGAGATTCAACTGAGGCAGCACAAGGGAACTCTCATCTGGGGACAACAACTGCAGGGACAACACATATATTCAAATGAACATGGGAGGGCAGAAGGCTGCCTAATACTGAAGCACCCCCAAACAACAAACCAAATGCAACAACTAGTACAAGCATTCCTGGGGGAAGGTCTACAGAAGACGGATTTGCATAGTGATGTCATCCAAGCAGTGGGCCAAAGTTGGCTGGAACCCTCATCTGCATATGGAAAGAGAAAAGGGGTATGCAGGGCATGGCGGCCTTTTGCGGCACTTGGATGGCCCCTTAAGCATTCAAGCTGATTTCTTGCAGCAGCTGGGCACTGTAACAGCTCCAGAGCTGCTCTGTTAGGCAAGTAAAAGGGTGTGGGCCCTGCAGCACTACCTGTAATTCGCATTGTGCATTGGAAGGCACAAAGTAAGCAGACTGGAGAAGTCAGGATAGTGCGCAAGGGCATAGAAGGGAGCGGCTCAAGAAAAGAGAAGTGGAAACAGACAGCAAACTAGGCTGGAGAGAGACCTGAGACAAAGAGATCTGAATTATACGAGAGCCGACCAGGGGAAACACAAATTATGCAGTCAAGTTTCCCATATTTGGGGAAATCACAGGGGCAGCACACCCAGAGTGCAATGGGTGAGCCTTGCCCTGGGAGAAGCACCTACATGATCATAGTATCTCACCTGGCAGGTAAGTAGGAGTTGGGCTAGAGCTGGGGAGGGTCGCTGCTCGGGCACCCCCCTGTCAAGTGAAGGAGATCCAACTGAGGTAGCACAAGGGAACTCTCGAAAGAGGAACAAGGCTAGAGGATAATCTGAGACAAAGAAATCTGACTTTTACCAGAGCTGACCAGAGGAAAGCACAAACACAGTCCCCCACTACCACAAATAATGCAGTCGAGTTTCCCACATTTGGGGAAATCACAGGGGTCAGCATACCCAGAATGCAATGAATGAACCTCACCCTGGGAGAACAATCTTCATGACCATGGTATCTCCTATGCAAAATAAGTATGATTTGGGATAGGGCTGGGGAGGGCCGCTGCTCAGGCACATCTCTGTCAAGTAAAGGAGATTCAACTGAGGCAGCACAAGGGAACTCTCATCTGGGGACAACAACTGCAGGGAGAATACATATTTTCAGATGAACATGGGAGGGCAGAAGGCTGCCTAATACTGAAGCACCCCCAAACAACAAACCAAATGCAACAACTAGTGCAAGCATTCCTTGGGGAAGGCCTACAGCAGACGGATTTGCATATGGTGATGTCATCCAAGCAGTGGGTCAAAGTTGGCTTCAACCCTCGTCTGCATATGAAAAGAAAAAAGGGATGGCAGGGCATGGCGGCCTTTTGTGGCGCTTGGATGACCCCTAATTCGCATTAAACATCTCCACCCTCCTTCAGTGTGGGGCTCATGTTGGCTATGCCCCAGCCCCTGAAGCATTCAAGCTGATTTCTTGCAGCAGCTGGGCACTGTAACAGCTCCAGAGCTGCTCTGTAAAGCATGTAAAAGGGTGTGGGCCCTGCAGCACTACCTGTAGTTTGCATTGTGCGTTGGAAGGCACAAAGTAAGCAGACGGGAGAGGTCAGGATAGTGCGCAAGGGCATAGAAGGGAGCGGCTCAAGAAAAGAGAAGTGGAAACAAACAGCAAACTAGGCTGGAGAGAGACCTGAGAAAAAGAGATCTGAATTATACGAGAGCCGACCAGAGGAAACACAAATTATGCAGTCAAGTGTCCCACATTTGGGGAAATCGCAGGAGCAGCACACCCAGAGTGCAATGGGTGAGCCTTGCCCTGGGAGAAGCACCTTCCTGATCTTAGTATCTCACTTGGCAGGTAAGTAGGAGATGGGCTAGAGCTGGGGAGGGTCGCTGCTCGGGCAACCCCCTGTCAAGTGAAGGAGATCCAACTGAGGCAGCACAAGGAAACTCTCGAAAGAGGAACAAGGCTAGAGGAAGATCTGAGACAAAGAGATCTGAATTATATGAAAGCCGACCAGTGGAAACACAAATTATGCAGTCAAGTTTCCCACATTTGGGGAAATCACAGGGGCAGCACACCCAGAGTGCAATGGGTGAGCCTTGCCCTGGGAGAAGCACCTTCATGATCATAGTATCTTACCTGGCAGGTAAGTAGGAGTTGGGCTAGAGCTGGGGAGGGTCGCTGCTCAAGCACCCCCCTGTCAAGTGAAGGAGATCCAACTGAGGCAGCACAAGGAAACTCTCGAAAGAGGAACAAGGCTAGAGGAAGATCTGAGACAAAGAAATCTGACTGTTACCAGAGCTGACCAAAGGAAAGCACAAACAGTCCCCCACTACCACAAATAATGCAGTCGAGTTTCCCACATTTGGGGAAATCACAGGGGTCAGTATACCCAGAATGCAATGAATGAACCTCACCCTGGGAGAACAATCTTCATGACCATGGTATCTCCTATGCAAAATAAGTATGATTTGGGATAGGGCTGGGGAGGGCCGCTGCTCAGGCACATCTCTGTCAAGTAAAGGAGATTCAACTGAGGCAGCACAAGGGAACTCTCATCTGGGGACAACAACTGCAGGGAGAACACATATTTTCAGATGAACATGGGAGGGCAGAAGGCTGCCTAATACTGAAGCACCCCCAAACAACAAACCAAATGCAACAACTAGTGCAAGCATTCCTGGGGGAAGGCCTGCAGCAGATGGATTTGCATATGGTGATGTCATCCAAGCAGTGGGTCAAAGTTGGCTTCAACCCTCGTCTGCATATGAAAAGAGAAAAGGGGCGTGCAGGGCATAGCGGCCTTTTGCGGCGCTTGGATGACCCCTAGTTCGCATTAAACACCTCCACCCTCCTTCGGTGTGGGGCTCATGTTGGCAATGCCCCAGCCCTTGAAGCATTCAAGCTGATTTCTTGCAGCAGCTTGGCACTGTAACAGCTCCAGAGCTGCTCTGTAAGGCAAGTAAAAGGGTGTGGGCCCTGCAGCACTACCTGTAGTTCGCATTGTCCGTTGGAAGGCACAAAGTAAGCAGACAGGAGGAGAAGTCAGGATAGTACACAAGGGTATAGAAGGGAGGGGCTCAAAAAAAAAGAAGTGGAAACAGACAGCAAACTAGGCTGGAGAGAGACCTGAGACAAAGAGATCTGAATTAAATGAAAGCCGACCAGGGGAAACACAAATTATGCAGTCAAGTGTCCCACATTTGGGGAAATCACAGGAGCAGCACACCCAGAGTGCAATGGGTGAGCCTTGCCCTGGGAGAAGCACCTTCCTGATCATAGTATCTCACCTGGCAGGTAAGTAGGAGTTGCGCTAGAGCTGGGGAGGGTCGCTGCTCGGGCACCCCCCTGTCAAGTGAAGGAGATCCAACTGAGGAAGCACAAGGGAACTCTCGAAAGAAGAACAAGGCTAGAGGAGGATCTGAGACAAAGAAATCTGACTGTTACCAGAGCTGACCAAAGGAAAGCACAAACAGTCCCCCACTACCACAAATAATGCAGTCGAGTTTCCCACATTTGGGGAAATCACAGGGGTCAGTATACCCAGAATGCAATGAATGAACCTCACCCTGGGAGAACAATCTTCATGACCATGGTATCTCCTATGCAAAATAAGTATGATTTGGGATAGGGCTGGGGAGGGCCGCTGCTCAGGCACATCTCTGTCAAGTAAAGGAGATTCAACTGAGGCAGCACAAGGGAACTCTCATCTGGGGACAACAACTGCAGGGAGAACACATATTTTCAGATGAACATGGGAGGGCAGAAGGCTGCCTAATACTGAAGCACCCCCAAACAACAAACCAAATGCAACAACTAGTGCAAGCATTCCTGGGGGAAGGCCTGCAGCAGATGGATTTGCATATGGTGATGTCATCCAAGCAGTGGGTCAAAGTTGGCTTCAACCCTCGTCTGCATATGAAAAGAGAAAAGGGGCGTGCAGGGCATAGCGGCCTTTTGCGGCGCTTGGATGACCCCTAGTTCGCATTAAACACCTCCACCCTCCTTCGGTGTGGGGCTCATGTTGGCAATGCCCCAGCCCTTGAAGCATTCAAGCTGATTTCTTGCAGCAGCTTGGCACTGTAACAGCTCCAGAGCTGCTCTGTAAGGCAAGTAAAAGGGTGTGGGCCCTGCAGCACTACCTGTAGTTCGCATTGTCCGTTGGAAGGCACAAAGTAAGCAGACAGGAGGAGAAGTCAGGATAGTACACAAGGGTATAGAAGGGAGGGGCTCAAAAAAAAAGAAGTGGAAACAGACAGCAAACTAGGCTGGAGAGAGACCTGAGACAAAGAGATCTGAATTAAATGAAAGCCGACCAGGGGAAACACAAATTATGCAGTCAAGTGTCCCACATTTGGGGAAATCACAGGAGCAGCACACCCAGAGTGCAATGGGTGAGCCTTGCCCTGGGAGAAGCACCTTCCTGATCATAGTATCTCACCTGGCAGGTAAGTAGGAGTTGCGCTAGAGCTGGGGAGGGTCGCTGCTCGGGCACCCCCCTGTCAAGTGAAGGAGATCCAACTGAGGAAGCACAAGGGAACTCTCGAAAGAAGAACAAGGCTAGAGGAGGATCTGAGACAAAGAAATCTGACTGTTACCAGAGCTGACCAAAGGAAAGCACAAACAGTCCCCCACTACCACAAATAATGCAGTCGAGTTTCCCACATTTGGGGAAATCACAGGGGTCAGCATACCCAGAATGCAATGAATGAACCTCACCCTGGAGAACAATCTTCATGACCATGGTATCTCCTATGCAAAATAAGTATGATTTGGGATAGGGCTGGGGAGGGCCGCTGCTCAGGCATATCTCTGTCAAGTAAAGGAGATTCAACTAAGGCTGCACAAGGGAACTCTCATCTGGGGACAACAACTGCAGGGAGAACACATATTTTCAAATGAACATGGGAGGGCAGAAGGCTGCCTAATACTGAAGCACCCCAAACAACAAACCAAATGCAACAACTAGTACAAGCATTTCTGGGGGAAGGTCTGCAGAAGACGGATTTGCATACAGTGATGTCATCCAAGCAGTGGGCCAAAGTTGGCTGGAACCCTCATCTGCATATGAAAAGAGATTAGGGATATGCAGGGCATGGCGGCCTTTTGCGGCGCTTGGATGACCCTTCGTTCGCATTAAACACCCCCACCCTCCTTCGGTGTGGGGCTCATGTTGGCAATGCCCCAGCCCCTGAAGCATTCAAGCTGATTTCTTGCAGCAGCTTGGCACTGTAACAGCTCCAGAGCTGCTCTGTTAGGCAAGTAAAAGGGTGTGGGCCCTGCAGCACTACCTGTAGTTTGCATTGTGCATTGGAAGGCACAAAGTAAGCAGACAGGAGGAGAAGTCAGGATAGTGCACAAGGGTATAGAAGGGAGGGGCTCATAAAAAAAAGAAGTGGAAACAGACAGCAAACTAGGCTGGAGAAAGACCTGAGACAAAGAGATCTGAATTATATGAAAGCCGACCAGTGGAAACACAAATTATGCAGTCAAGTTTCCCACATTTGGGGAAATCACAGGGGCAGCACACCCAGAGTGCAATGGGTGAGCCTTGCCCTGGGAGAAGCACCTTCATGATCATAGTATCTTACCTGGCAGGTAAGTAGGAGTTGGGCTAGAGCTGGGGAGGGTCGCTGCTCAAGCACCCCCCTGTCAAGTGAAGGAGATCCAACTGAGGCAGCACAAGGGAACTCTCGAAAGAGGAACAAGGCTAGAGGAAGATCTGAGACAAAGAAATCTGACTTTTACCAGAGGTGACCAGAGGAAAGCACAAACACAGTCCCCCACTACCACAAATAATGCAGTCGAGTTTCCCACATTTGGGGAAATCACAGGGGTCAGCATACCCAGAATGCAATGAATGAACCTCACCCTGGGAGAACAATCTTCATGACCATGGTATCTCCTATGCAAAATAAGTATGATTTGGGATAGGGCTGGGGAGGGCCGCTGCTCAGGCACATCTCTGTCAAGTAAAGGAGATTCAACTGAGGCAGCACAAGGGAACTCTCATCTGGGGACAACAACTGCAGGGAGAACACATATTTTCAGATGAACATGGGAGGGCAGAAGGCTGCCTAATACTGAAGCACCCCCAAACAACAAACCAAATGCAAGAACTAGTGCAAGCATTCCTGGGGGAAGGCCTGCAGCAGATGGATTTGCATATGGTGATGTCATCCAAGCAGTGGGTCAAAGTTGGCTTCAACCCTCGTCTGCATATGAAAAGAGAAAAGGGGCGTGCAGGGCATAGCGGCCTTTTGCGGCGCTTGGATGACCCCTAGTTCGCATTAAACACCTCCACCCTCCTTCGGTGTGGGGCTCATGTTGGCAATGCCCCAGCCCTTGAAGCATTCAAGCTGATTTCTTGCAGCAGCTTGGCACTGTAACAGCTCCAGAGCTGCTCTGTAAGGCAAGTAAAAGGGTGTGGGCCCTGCAGCACTACCTGTAGTTCGCATTGTCCGTTGGAAGGCACAAAGTAAGCAGACAGGAGGAGAAGTCAGGATAGTGCACAAGGGTATAGAAGGGAGGGGCTCAAAAAAAAAGAAGTGGAAACAGACAGCAAACTAGGCTGGAGAGAGACCTGAGACAAAGAGATCTGAATTAAATGAAAGCCGACCAGTGGAAACACAAATTATGCAGTCAAGTGTCCCACATTTGGGGAAATCACAGGAGCAGCACACCCAGAGTGCAATGGGTGAGCCTTGCCCTGGGAGAAGCACCTTCCTGATCATAGTATCTCACCTGGCAGGTAAGTAGGAGTTGCGCTAGAGCTGGGGAGGGTCGCTGCTCGGGCACCCCCATGTCAAGTGAAGGAGATCCAACTGAGGCAGCACAAGGGAACTCTCGAAAGAAGAACAAGGCTAGAGGAGGATCTGAGACAAAGAAATCTGACTGTTACCAGAGCTGACCAGAGGAAAGCACAAACAGTCCCCCACTACCACAAATAATGCAGTCGAGTTTCCCACATTTGGGGAAATCACAGGGGTCAGCATACCCAGAATGCAATGAATGAACCTCACCCTGGGAGAACAATCTTCATGACCATGGTATCTCCTATGCAAAATAAGTATGATTTGGGATAGGGCTGGGGAGGGCCGCTGCTCAGGCATATCTCTGTCAAGTAAAGGAGATTCAACTGAGGCAGCACAAGGAAACTCTCATCTGGGGACAACAACTGCAGGGAGAACACATATTTTCAAATGAACATGGGAGGGCAGAAGGCTGCCTAATACTGAAGCACCCCCAAACAACAAACCAAATGCAACAACTAGTACAAGCATTCCTGGGGGAAGGTCTGCAGAAGACGGATTTGCATACAGTGATGTCATCCAAGCAGTGGGCCAAAGTTGGCTGGAACCCTCATCTGCATATGAAAAGAGAATAGGGGTATGCAGGGCATGGCGGCCTTTTGCGGCGCTTGGATGACCCTTAGTTCGCATTAAACACCCCCACCCTCCTTCGGTGTGGGGCTCATGTTGGCAATGCCCCAGCCCCTGAAGCATTCAAGCTGATTTCTTGCAGCAGCTTGGCACTGTAACAGCTCCAGAGCTGCTCTGTAAGGCAAGTAAAAGGGTGTGGGCCCTGCAGCACTGCCTGTAGTTTGCATTGTGCATTGGAAGGCACAAAGTAAGCAGACAGGAGGAGAAGTCAGGATAGTGCACAAGGGTATAGAAGGGAGTGGCTCAAAAAAAAAGAAGTGGAAACAGACAGCAAACTAGGCTGGAGAAAGACCTGAGACAAAGAGATCTGAATTATATGAAAGCCGACCAGTGGAAACACAAATTATGCAGTCAAGTTTCCCACATTTGGGGAAATCACAGGGGCAGCACACCCAGAGTGCAATGGGTGAGCCTTGCCCTGGGAGAAGCACCTTCATGATCATAGTATCTTACCTGGCAGGTAAGTAGGAGTTGGGCTAGAGCTGGGGATGGTCGCTGCTCAAGCACCACCCTGTCAAGTGAAGGAGATCCAACTGAGGCAGCACAAGGGAACTCTCAAAAGAGGAACAAGGCTAGAATAAGATCTGAGACAAAGAAATCTGACTTTTACCAGAGGTGACCAGAGGAAAGCACAAACACAGTCCCCCACTACCACAAATAATGCAGTCGAGTTTCCCACATTTGGGGAAATCACAGGGGTCAGCATACCCAGAATGCAATGAATGAACCTCACCCTGGGAGAACAATCTTCATGACCATGGTATCTCCTATGCAAAATAAGTATGATTTGGGATAGGGCTGGGGAGGGCCGCTGCTCAGGCACATCTCTGTCAAGTAAAGGAGATTCAACTGAGGCAGCACAAGGGAACTCTCATCTGGGGACAACAACTGCAGGGAGAACACATATTTTCAGATGAACATGGGAGGGCAGAAGGCTGCCTAATACTGAAGCACCCCCAAACAACAAACCAAATGCAACAACTAGTGCAAGCATTCCTGGGGGAAGGCCTGCAGCAGATGGATTTGCATATGGTGATGTCATCCAAGCAGTGGGTCAAAGTTGGCTTCAACCCTCGTCTGCATCTGAAAAGAGAAAAGGGGTATGCAGGGCATGGCGGCCTTTTGCGGCTTGGATGACCCCTAGTTCGCATTAAACACCTCCACCCTCCTTCGGTGTGGGGCTCATGTTGGCAATGCCCCAGCCCTTGAAGCATTCAAGCTGATTTCTTGCAGCAGCTTGGCACTGTAACAGCTCCAGAGCTGCTCTGTAAGGCAAGTAAAAGGGTGTGGGCCCTGCAGCACTACCTGTAGTTCGCATTGTCCGTTGGAAGGCACAAAGTAAACAGACATGAGGAGAAGTCAGGATAGTGCACAAGGGTATAGAAGGGAGGGGCTCAAAAAAAAAGAAGTGGAAACAGACAGCAAACTAGGCTGGAGAGAGACCTGAGACAAAGAGATCTGAATTAAATGAAAGCCGACCAGGGGAAACACAAATTATGCAGTCAAGTGTCCCACATTTGGGGAAATCACAGGAGCAGCACACCCAGAGTGCAATGGGTGAGCCTTGCCCTGGGAGAAGCACCTTCCTGATCATAGTATCTCACCTGGCAGGTAAGTAGGAGTTGCGCTAGAGCTGGGGAGGGTCGCTGCTCGGGCACCCCCCTGTCAAGTGAAGGAAATCCAACTGAGGCAGCACAAGGGAACTCTCGAAAGAAGAACAAGGCTAGAGGAGGATCTGAGACAAAGAAATCTGACTGTTACCAGAGCTGACCAGAGGAAAGCACAAACAGTCCCCCACTACCACAAATAATGCAGTCGAGTTTCCCACATTTGGGGAAATCACAGGGGTCAGCATACCCAGAATGCAATGAATGAACCTCACCCTGGGAGAACAATCTTCATGACCATGGTATCTCCTATGCAAAATAAGTATGATTTGGGATAGGGCTGGGGAGGGCCGCTGCTCAGGCATATCTCTGTCAAGTAAAGGAGATTCAACTGAGGCAGCACAAGGGAACTCTCATCTGGGGACAACAACTGCAGGGAGAACACATATTTTCAAATGAACATGGGAGGGCAGAAGGCTGCCTAATACTGAAGCACCCCCAAACAACAAACCAAATGCAACAACTAGTACAAGCATTCCTGGGGGAAGGTCTGCAGAAGACGGATTTGCATACAGTGATGTCATCCAAGCAGTGGGCCAAAGTTGGCTGGAACCCTCATCTGCATATGAAAAGAGAATAGGGGTATGCAGGGCATGGCGGTCTTTTGCGGCGCTTGGATGACCCTTAGTTCGCATTAAACACCCCCACCCTCCTTCGGTGTGGGGCTCATGTTGGCAATGCCCCAGCCCCTGAAGCATTCAAGCTGATTTCTTGCAGCAGCTTGGCACTGTAACAGCTCCAGAGCTGCTCTGTAAGGCAAGTAAAAGGGTGTGGGACCTGCAGCACTGCCTGTAGTTTGCATTGTGCATTGGAAGGCACAAAGTAAGCAGACAGGAGGAGAAGTCAGGATAGTGCACAAGGGTATAGAAGGGAGTGGCTCAAAAAAAAAGAAGTGGAAACAGACAGCAAACTAGGCTGGAGAGAGACCTGAGACAAAGAGATCTGAATTATATGAAAGCCGACCAGTGGAAATACAAATTATGCAGTCAAGTTTCCCACATTTGGGAAATCACAGGGGCAGCACACCCAGAGTGCAATGGGTGAGCCTTGCCCTGGGAGAAGCACCTTCATGATCATAGTATCTCACCTGGAAGGTAAGTAGGAGTTGGGCTAGAGCTGGGGAGGGTCGCTGCTCAAGCACTCCCCTGTCAAGTGAAGGAGATCCAACTGAGGCAGCACAAGGGAACTCTCGAAAGAAGAATAAGGCTAGAGGAAGAAATGAGACAAAGAAATCTGACTTTTATCAGAGCTGACCAGAGGAAAACACAAACACAGTCCCCCACTACCACAAATAATGCAGTCGAGTTTCCCACATTTGGGGAAATCACAGGGGTCAGCATACCCAGAATGCAATGAATGAACCTCATCCTGGGAGAACAATCTTCATGACCATGGTATCTCCTATGCAAAATAAGTATGATTTGGGATAGGGCTGGGGAGGGCCGCTGCTCAGGCACAACTCTGTCAAGTAAAGGAGATTCAACTGAGGCAGCACAAGGGAACTCTCATCTGGGGACAACAACTGCAGGGAGAACACATATTTTCAGATGAACATGGGAGGGCAGAAGGCTGCCTAATACTCAAGCACCCCCAAACAACAAACCAAAAGCAACAACTAGTGCAAGCATTCCTGGGGGAAGGCCTGCAGCAGATGGATTTGCATATGGTGATGTCATCCAAGCAGTGGGTAAAAGTTGGCTTCAACCCTCGTCTGCATATGAAAAGAGAAAAGGGGCGTGCAGGGCATGGCGGCCTTTTGCGGCGCTTGGATGACCACTAGTTCGCATTAAACACATCCACCCTCCTTCGGTGTGGGGCTCATGTTGGCTATGCCCCAGCCCCTTAAGCATTCAAGCTGATTTCTTGCAGCAACTGGGCACTGTAACAGCTCCAGAGCTGCTCTGTAAGGCAAGTAAAAGGGTGTGGGCCCTGCAGCACTACCTGTAGTTCGCATTGTGCGTTGGAAGGCACAAAGTAAGCAGACGGGAGAAGTCAGGATAGTGCGCAAGGGCATAGAAGGGAGCGGCTCAAGAAAAGAGAAGTGGAAAAAGACAGCAATCTAGGCTGGAGAGAGACCTGAGACAAAGAGATCTGAATTATACGAGAGCCGACCAGGGGAAACACAAATTATGCAGTCAAGTTTCCCACATTTGGGGAAATCGCAGGAGCAACACACCCAGAGTGCAATGGGTGAGCCTTGCCCTGGGAGAAGCACCTTCATGATCATAGTATCTCACCTGGCAGGTAAGTAGGAGTTGGGCTAGAGCTGGGGAGGGTCGCTGCTCGGGCACCCCCCTGTCAAGTGAAGGAGATCCAACTGAGGCAGCACAAGGGAACTCTCGAAAGAAGAACAAGGCTAGAGGAAGATCTGAGACAAAGAAATCTGACTTTTACCAGAGCTGACTAGAGGAAAGCACAAACACAGTCCCCCACTACCACAAATAATGCAGTCGAGTTTCCCACATTTGGGGAAATCACAGGGGTCAGCATACCCAGAATGCAATGAATGAACCTCACCCTGGGAGAACAACCTTCATGACCATGGTATCTCCTATGCAAAATAAGTATGATTTGGGATAGGGCTGGGGAGGGCCGCTGCTCAGGCACATCTCTGTCAAGTAAAGGAGATTCAACTGAGGCAGCACAAGGGAACTCTCATCTGGGGACAACAACTGCAGGGAGAACACATATTTTCAGATGAACATGGGAGGACAGAAGGCTGCCTAATACTGAAGCACCCCCAAACAACAAACCAAATGCAACAACTAGTGCAAGCATTCCTGGGGGAAGGCCTGCAGCAGATGGATTTGCATATGGTGATGTCATCCAAGCAGTGGGTCAAAGTTGGCTTCAACCCTCGTCTGCATATGAAAAGAGAAAAGGGGCGTGCAGGGCATGGCGGCCTTTTGCGGCGCTTGGATGACCCCTAGTTCGCATTAAACACCTCCACCCTCCTTCGGTGTAGGGCTCATGTTGGCTATGCCCCAGCCCCTTAAGCATTCAAGCTTATTTCTTGCAGCAGCTGGGCACTGTAACAGCTCCAGAGCTGCTCTGTAAGTGCTAAAACACACGAGACGGCTGTCGCCGCCCGGCAAACACACGGCCGGCTTTTAACTGCTGCCGTGATGTAAAGACACATGCAGCGCAATGTGTCCTTACACACGGCACGGTGCTGGCCCAGCTGCCGGGTAACAGCCGGGACTCACCACTGAATAGTCCGGCTGCCGGCCCGTGCTCCTGCCGTCTGTCTGATTCAGTGTATAAGCACTGTCAATGAGTGCTTACACACACAACAGCTATTCGCCGGGAACGATGTGTTTCCTCACCCATACATCACATGGTTTATTGATAAAAACACTACAACCCGCCCACATCAGTGCACTCACTGCAGGCGTAGTTTGGAGAAAATGGCAGAGCTAGATATTGACACTGAGAGACTGATTTCCTTGGTAGAAATCAGACCAGTTTTGTGGGATAAAACTCTTGAAGTTTATAAAGACAGAAATGCCACCAGAAAGGCTTGGCACGAGCTTTGCTGTGATTTGAAAGCTGATTTCAATGAGCTTGCTGAGAATGATAAAGAACTGTTTGGTTAGTATTTGATTTATTGTTTCGATTTATAATACAGTTGTGTCATTTATATATATATATATGTCTATATATCTATGTATATGTGTGTGTTTGTGTTCTTTTCGGACTCAGTACATTTTTCTAATCAACTTTCTATTGGGCCAAACTGGGAATACTTTTTTGTTGTAGTTTTCTGTGTCAAGCAACTGTGCACCAGTGCCGTAACTAGACATTTTAGCGCTGTGTGCAAAAAACAGCATCAGCGGCCCCCACACTTATGTAATATAAGGGCAGTGTGCGCCGCAGCCGTTCCAAAAAATATAGGGTCATGGCTTCATGGGGAAGGTGTGTGGCCACAAAAGAATCCCAATTCATACTACGGTGCACAGTAGTCTCTATTATTTAAATTACACCGCACAGTAGCGCCACTACACCAGGTAGAGCCCCTTTTACACAGTACGGCTGATAGATTCCCCTTTTTACACATTACGGCAGACAGAGGGGGGTCATTCGGATTTGATCGCTCACTAGCAACTTTTGGGTGCGCTGCGATCATAGAGTCGCCGCCTATGGGGGAGTGTATTTTCACTTGGCAAGTGTGGGAACGCCTTTGCAGCTGAGTGGCCCCAAAACAGTTTTTGCAGTTTCTGAGTAGCTCTGGACTTACTCAGCCACTGCGATCACTTTAGTCTTTTTGGTCGTGGAATTGACGTCAGACACCCGCCTTGCAAACGCTTGGACACGCCTGCGTTTTTGCAAACACTCCCAGAAAACGGACAGTTGCCAACCATAAACACCCTCTTCCTGGCAATCACCTTGCGATCGACTGTGCGAATGGATTCTTCGTAAAATCTATCGGCCAGCACCGATCCTCTTTGTACCCGTAGGACGCGCCTGCGCATTGCAGTGCATATGCATGCACAGTTTGGCCAAGTTTTAACATGATCACAGCGCTGCAAAAATTTCCTAGCGATCGAACAACTTGTAATGACCCCTAGAGTCCCCCCTTTTACACATTACGGAAGACAATCCCTGTTTAAGCACATTACGGCAGCCAGTCCCCCTTTTCACACATTCTGGCACACAGGATTTCCCTTTTTCCACATTACGGCAGCCAGTCCACCTTTCATACATTAGGTAAACAGGAGAGAGAGATAGATAGATAGATAGATAGATAGATAGATAGATAGATAGATAGATAGATAGATAGATAGAAAGATAGATAGATAGACAGACAAATAGCAGCGCTATGTAATTGGTGGCAGCGTCACATGCAGCTGTCCCTCTCCTTCCGCATTGGCTGGCCGCCGCCGCTGTGAATGCTGGGATGAGGGAGGCGCATCCCAGCATTCACAGCGGCGGCGTCCAGACAATGCAGAAGGAGAGGGACAACTGCAGCAGCGCCACCAACAATTACACTGCGCTGCTGCAGCTCCAGAGTCCCCCTACTCCTCCCCTGCCCCCGGAGCTGCTCCTCTCCGGCGGCAGCACACGCACACAGGCGGCTTGTAGTGACTCATTACAATGCCGCTGATGACTTACCGACGCCGGAATCCCAACAACACAATGACGACAGGGGTGGCGAGCGGAACGCAGCCCCTTGCGGGCTAGCTTCGCTCGCCACACTGCGGGCACGGTGCCTCGCTACGCTCGGCACACTATTATATTCTCCCTCTATGGGTGTCGTGGACACCCACGGAGGGAGAATATGTTGGGATTGTGGCAGTTGGGATTCCGTCGGCGGTATCTTGACCGCATCCCACATATATATATATATATATATATATATATACACACACCAGGGCCGTAACTACGTGTGTGCCAAGGGGGCTTGGCACACAGCGCAGTTGCCCTGAGGGCGCAACGGCCAGCGGCATGTAATGAGTCAAATTGACTCATTACATGCCGCCGAAGTCTGCGCCGTGCGCCCCGCTGTGTAGGGAGAAGAGGACCAGCGCCGGGCAGCGGAGAGAAGGAGGAGGAAGGAGGGGGAGCAGTGAGCCGCAGCAGCGCTATTTGATTGGTAGTAAGCGCCGCTGCAGCATCCCCCTCTCCTCCTGTATTGGCTGCCCGGCGCTGCTAAGGATGCTGGGATGCGGTTTCCCAGCATCCACAGCAGCGCCAGGCAACCAATACAGGAGGAGAGGGGGATGCTGCAGCGGCGCTTACTACCAATCAAATAGCGCTGCTGCGGCTCCCTGCTCCCCCTCTTTCCTCCTCCTTCTCATCTCACACAGCCTGCACCGAGAGGAAGCTGCACGAGGAGCCTGTCAGCGGGGAGAAAGTAAGTATATTCTCTCTCTCTCTCTCTCTCTCTCTTGGTCACCGTCTGCCGCAATGTGTAAAAAGGGGTCCCGTCTGCCGCAATGTGTAAAAATGGGGACTGGCTGCCGCAATGTGTAAAAAGGGGGCCTGGATGCCGCAATGTGTAAAAAGGGGGCCTGGCTGCCGCAATGTGTAAAAAGGGGGACTGGCTGCCGCAATGTGTAAAAAGGGGGACTGGCTGCTGTAATGTGTAAAAAGGGGGACGCTGTCTATTGTAATGTATAAAAGGGGCGCTACTGTGCAGCGAAATTTGAATAATGTAGATTACTGTGCACCGTAGTATGAATTGCTATTATTTTGTGGCCACGCACCCTTCCCCTTTAAGCCACGCCCCTATAAATTTTTTGCGCACCTTAGGCGTGCACTGCCCCTATCTTACATTGGGGGGGGCGCCACTATCGTTTCTTGCACACAGCGCTAAAATGCCTAGTTACGGCACTGACACACACATACACACACACACACACACAATGTACATCCACCGTTACTCCCACTAAAGTCCGTACCGGCCAGGTGCTCACCCAGGTAAGATACCTCACAAATACACTACGAACTCGGGTGCCACTCAAGGGTCTCTGCAGTTAGTACAACAGACAGTGGATCTTGTAAATCAACGTTTTGATTTAATGACTAAATCGTCATCAGGATGTGAAACTGAGGCCGATTTAGACATGAAATGGAAACGTTGATCTACAAGATCTACTGTCTGTCGGACTAACTGTGCAGACCCTTTAGTGGCACCAGACTTCGTTGTGTGTGTGTGTATATATATATTATAAGGGCACGGTCGTGCCCTTATATTAAGGCTGAATCGAACAAACGGAATTCTCCCATAGGGAACTTCTGAGATGGGGGCATGGTGTTTGAGGGGCTACACCTCAAAACTGATTGGACGTACTGAGCTCAAATTTGGCATGGGAGCGTAGAATCGTCACCTGCTGCTGCATGCCAAATTTCAGGGCAAAATAATAAAAAATGAGGAATTGGGAGTAACCTAAAGTTCCAACTGTCAGTTTTTTTCTGCCACTCCCTCAGTGGCTTTTTGACATGGTTTTCCTATAGAGTGAATGAGGATATTTTTGGGAAGGCATAACTTAGGATAGAGGACGAATTAAGACTTGGGGTTTGTTTTATTAGATAGAGTATGTCCCAGTGTAGTGCCTTTTGGGGTTGTGGTTTTTGAGAAAGTTATAGTTTTTTTTTAATTAAGTAAAATATGCCCCATTATAAAGATAGGGCTTTTCAATTTGTTGCGGCTGCGCAGTGGCCGCCAGCAGGGGGTGTACAAACAGTAGCTTCAAATGGGTGTACAAATATGGCTGACATCTGCACAGAAGCGGACATCGGATCTGCGATCCTCCTCGCAGCCAGAACACTCTGCCGGTCCCCTCCTTAAATTGACGCTTGGCCAGCAATAAGGTATCCGGGGGGTGGGGGGAAAGGGGCAGTAAGTGAGCGGCGCGGGTGGCTCATTTATACACCGGGCGCCCTGTGCGGCGGTGTAATATTGCCCCCCGCCGCCGCGTGTGCTGACCTGGGAGGGGAATGCTGGCACAGGAGTGCAGACTACCTCTCTGGCTAATGGGTGATGAGAGGTATCTGCAGTGCATGAGCGGCTCCCCGGCCCTGCTGCTAGTACGGTGTGAGTGCGGCCAGGCAGAGGTGTCAGTGTGGAATCGCCAGCGAGTCACCCAGCGACCCGTCAGAGCAGCGGAGGAGGGATGCGGCGTCATACACCCAGCAGCAGCATCTCCGTCCTCACAGCCGCTGCCCGGACACCGCACACACAGCTGCTGCCCGCTCCTTGCTGCTGGACACTATTGGGGAGGGCCTGGCATGTGCCAGCGGCGGCTGCCCGGGGATATATACTGTGCACCGGTCCCTGGGCTGGGAGTCTCTGTGCTGCACTTGCACAGTGTGAGGAGGACACAGAGGGAAGGGGGTTTTATATCCACACACACAGGAGACACGCTGAACCGCACCATCAGGAGGATCCCACCACCACAGTCCAGAGAAGCCTGTGTGTGTGTGTGTCCGTGTCCCCTCCCCCTTCACCTCCCCCTTCATCTCCTCCCCCCCCCTCCTCTCCCCCTCCCTGCTGTTTGTCCGGCCTCCCTCCCCTCCCCTCCCCTGCTGTGTGTCCGGCCACCCCCCCCCCGCCCGCCCGCCCCTGCTGTGTGTCCGCCCCCCCCCCGCCCGCCCCTGCTGTGTGTCCGGTCACCCCCCCCCTCCTCCCCTGCTGTGTGTCCGGTCACCCTCCCCTCCCCTGCTGTGTGTCCGGCCACCCCCCCCCCCGCCCCTGCTGTGTGTCCGGCCACCCCCCACTTCTCCCCTGCTGTGTGTCCGGCCACCCCCCCCTCCTCCCGCTGTGTCCGGCCACCCCCTACCACCTTCCCTCCCTGCCGTGTGTCCGGTCACCCTCCCCTCCCTGCCGTGTGTCCGGTCACCCTCCCCTCCCTGCCGTGTGTCCGGTCACCCTCCCCTCCCTGCTGTGTGTCCGGCCGCCCTCCCCTCCACTGCTGTGTGTCCGGCCACCCTCCCCTGCTGTGTGTCCGGCCACCCCCCCCCTCCTCCCCTGCTGTGTGTCCGGCCACCCCCCCCTCCTCCCCTGCTGTGTGTCCGGCCACCCACCCTCCTCCCCTGCTGTGTGTCCGGCCACCCCCCCCTCCTCCCCTGCTGTGTGTCCGGCCACCCCCCCCTCCTCCCCTGCTGTGTGTCCGGCCACCCCCCCCCCTCCTCCCATGCTGTGTGTCCGGCCACCCCCCACTCCTCCCCTGCTGTGTGTCCGGCCACCCTCCCCCGCCCCTGCTGTGTGTCCGGCCACCCCCCCTCCTCCCCTGCTGTGTGTCCGGCCACACCCCCCCCCTCCTCCCGCTGTGTCCGGCCACCCCCTACCACCTTCCCTCCCTGCCGTGTGTCCGGTCACCCTCCCTTCCCTGCCGTGTGTCCGGTCGCCCTCCCCTCCCTGCTGTGTGTCCGGCCGCCCTCCCCTCCACTGCTGTGTGTCCGGCCACCCCCCCTCCTCCCGCTGTGTCCGGCCACCCCCTACCACCTTCCCTCCCTGCCGTGTGTCCGGTCACCCTCCCCTCCCTGCTGTGTGTCCGGCCGCCCTCCCCTCCCCTGCTGTGTGTCCAGCAACCCCCCCCCTCCTCCTCCTCTCTGCTGTGTGTCCGGCCGCCCCCCCCCTTCCCTCCCTGCTGTGTGTCCGGCCACCCCCCCTCCCTGCTGTGTGTCCTGCCACCCCCCCCCCCCAGACACGCCTGACGCACACGCATATGCAGCGCCTGACACACACGCAGCACCTGACACACACACACACAGACGCAGCACCTGACACTCACACGGACCTGACACACACGCACACACACGCAGCGCCTGACACACACACACACAGACACGCAGCGCATTTGACACACACAGACACGCAGCACATTTGACACACACAGACACGCAGCGCATTTGACACACACAGACACGCAGCGCATTTGACACACACAGACACACAGCGCATTTGACACACACACACACGCAGCACCTGACACACGCACACCTGACAGACGCACTCACACGCTGCACCTGACATACACACACGCAGCACCTGACACACACGCAGACACGCAGCACCTGACACGCACACACACAGCACCTGACACGCACACACGCAGCACCTGACACACACGCAGCACCTGGCACACACGCAGCACCTGGCACACGCAGCACCTGACACGCAGCGCCTGACACGCGCAGACACGCAGCGCCTGACACGCGCAGACACGCAGCGCCTGATACGCGCAGACACGCAGCGCCTGACACGCGCAGACACGCAGCGCCTGACACGCGCAGACACGCAGCGCCTGACACGCGCAGACACGCAGCGCCTGACACGCGCAGACACGCCGCACCTGACACGCGCAGACACGCAGCACCTGACACACACACACAGACATGCAGCACCTGACACACACATGCAGCACCTGACAGACACACACACACAGACATGCAGCACCTGACACACCCACACACAGACATGCAGCACCTGACACACCCACACATATACAGACATGCAGCACCTGACACACCCACACACATACAGACATGCAGCAACTGACACACACACACACACACATACAGACATGCAGCACCTGACACACCCACACACATACAGACATGCAGCACCTGACACACCCACACACATACAGACATGCAGCAACTGACACACCCACACACATACAGACATGCAGCAACTGACACACCCACACACATACAGACATGCAGCAACTGACACACACACATACAGATATGCAGCACCTGACACACACACACACAGGCAGCACCTGTCACACAAATATACATGTGGCATTTAACGCACACACGCACAGCACCTGACACACAATCATATACACTCAGAGCATCTAACACACACATACACACGCAGCACCTGCCACTCACACATATATACACATGCAGCACCTGCCACTCCCACATACATGAACAGCACCTAACACACACATATATACATGCAGCACCTGACACACACATACACGCGCAGCACCTGACAGTCACACACATACAGATGCGACACCTGACACAAACACATACACGCTCAACACCTGACACCCACGTGGCAGCTGACGCATACAAATGCAGCACCTGAGATACACACATATACACGTGCAGCACCTGAGACACACACATACACGTACAGCACCTGACATACACACACACATGTATGTACAGGCGCGGCTCCAGGCACACACATACATACATGCGTACGTACGTACGTACGTACGTACACACACGGCACTTGACACACACACACACACACACGTACACGCGCGGCACCTGACACACACACGTACGTACACGTGTGGCACCTGACACACACACACACGTATGCACACGTGTGGCTCCTGACACACACACACACGCATGGATCCTGACACACACACATATACTTACACGCGCGGCTCCTGACAACCACACGCATGTACACGCGCGGCACCTGACACATACACGCGTGTACGTACACACATGCACAGCACCTGACATACACACATGTAGGTACGTGCCACCTGACACACACACGTACACGCACGACACTTGACACACACGTACGTGCACGCACGGCACTGACACGTACGTACGTACGTACGTACGTACGTACGTACGCGCACGGCACCTGACACACACGTACATACTAGTGATGAGTGGGTTCGGTTCGTCAGAATCCGAACCCCCGAACTTCACCCATTTTACAAGGGTATGAGGCAGGTTCGAACCTTCCCGCCTTGCTCGGCTAACCCGAGCGCGCCCTAACGTCATCATCCCGCTGTCGGATTCTCGCGAGATTCGGATGTCTGCATTCGTGGAAAGGGGTCCTATGTGTAAACATGGGACCCCTTTCAGTCCGTGTGGTCCGGGTGTTCGGTTTGTTGTTTTGCCAAGTACGTGGATTTAATCTGGAACCTGGATCAGGTGAGTATAATTATCTTTTATTTTCATGTACCTGTGGATTCTACTTGGAGAAGAGGACCGACTGCTTCGTGTCAACATAGGTAAGTATGTGTGTGTCGGCAGGTGTGAAATAAAGTTTTACTTTCACGGTGTCTGTGTCCTGTTTTTATTTGGGTATTTTTTCCCCAGTAGAACTACAGGTACCAGCGGGCCCGTTTTTCTCCTGCATGCTGGTACTTGTGGTTCTCCAAGTACCAGCTTGCGGGGGAGGCTTGCTGGGACTTGTAGTACTACTGGAAAAAACAATATTCTTTCAATTTTCTCAAGGCTATCAGCCTCCCATCCGCAGCCCTTGGATGGGGGGGACAGCCTCGGGCTTCACCCCTGGCCCTTGGGTGGCTGGGGGGGGGGACCCCTTGATTGAAGGGGTCCCCACTCCCCCAGGGTACCCCGGCCAGGGGTGACTAGTTGGATATTTAATGCCACGGCAGCAGGGCACTGTATAAAAGTGACCCCCGGCTGTGGCATTATCTGTCCAGCTAGTGGAGCCCGATGCTGGTGTAAAAAATACGGGGGACCCCTACTCTTTTTGTCCCCCGTATTTTTTTGCACCAGCACCAGGCGCAGAGCCCGGTGCTTGTTTTAAAAATACGGGGGATCCCCTGTCCGTTTTTCCCCCGGATTTTTAGAACCAGGAGCGGCTCGAAGAGCCCGAGGCTGGTTATGCTTTGGAGGGGGGACACCACGCAATTTTTTTTCCGTTTTTTTCACATTCCATAAAAAAAAAAAAATCTTTTAAAAAATATATAAATAATACTTGTGCCTCCAAAAAAGACAAACCAAGTACCTAATCCAGGCATTCCCAACCGCGGTCCTCAAGGCACACCAACAGTGCAGGTTTTAGTGATATCCAGGCTGCAGCACAGATGGTTAAATCAAAATAACTGAGCTACTAATTAAGTCACCTGTGCTGAAGCCTGGATATCACTAAAACCTGCACTGTTAGTGTGCCTTGAGGGCCGCGGTTGGGAATGCCTGACCTAATCCCTTCTAATATAAATAGATATGCTATTACCAAAAAAAAAAAAACAGCAAAAAAACAACATGTTTTTAAATTTTTTTATTAGATTCCGCCAGCAAAGTGTGGTGGATTGAAAATGACGAATTTACTGTTTAAAAGCACTGTTGTCGAATTTACAAACTTCAATTGAATATACTTTTGTCGAATTGCCGCATTTGTACCATTGCAGAAAAGTAGAATTTGTCAAATGTCGAATTTTAAAAAAAATAGAATTTTGAAAGCCTGTAAGAATAGGCCCCGCCCCCTTCTTCACATCAGCCGTCCCCTTCTACCCCTGTACCTTGCTCTCTCCCGTCTGTAGGACTAGGCCCCGCCCCCTTCTTACCCTCCAGTGACTGCTCTCTCCTGACAAGTGGACCAGGCCTGCTCCCTACACGCTGCTGGTGTCTTCATTGTTACTTGGTCTGGAGCTCCGCTGGGGAGAGAACTCACGTGAGCTCATTAAGAATGAGGAACTGGGATGTTTTAATTTTATTGTGAGTAGTGTAGTGTGGTGATGTAGTATGTTGTATGGGGGGTATAGTGTAATTATGAAGTGCAGCATATGGGAGGGCTATAGCATAGTGATGTAGTGTGGCATATGGGGGGTGGTAGCGCATAGGCGTGCGCACAGGCACTCCCTAATGTCCAGCACCGCTGCACGCCACGCTTGCTGTAGCACAGTGATCGCTGAGTGTGTGATCGGTGGAGCCTAGCCTGCAGCTCATTTCCGTACCTCCCACCACCGCTGCGCCCGCCCCCCCCCCCCTGCCTGCTGCTAATACTATGCTGAGTGCATTCGTCGGCGGCCTCACTGGGGGGACTGGCGTCACCTTGCAATGTGACGTGGTGATGTCCGCCCATGCTCTACTCCCGCCCACCTGTGCTTTCCTCCCGCTGCGGTCTCTCAGTCCTAGTGTGCAGCGGCAGCCACACCACTGGCAGTGTTCCTCTAGGAGGGACTGGGAGCCGCCAGCAGACACATTCTGCTGAGACTTACTTGTCAGTGCGGGTTCCGGATGGCAGGCGGCGGGTGGGAGGGAGGGCAGACGGGGAGCAGGTGTCACAAGGAGTGTGTGGGTAACTAATTCACAATACTTCCGCTCAACGTGGCACTGCTGGTCCTTCATCTCCCATGTCTCTTCACCAGGTGGCGGGCGGCCTGGAAATGAAGTGATGTGTTGTGCAGCAGTCAGTGTGAAGTGACTGTGAGTAACACTGGTGGTGCTGATGATGCTGCTGCAGAATCGGGAAGCAATTAATTCATAAATATAATGTACTCTATCAGTGTATTATACATACATAAACATGTACATACGTGTATTTGTGTATACATGTTTATACATGAGTGTGTGTGTGTGTGTGTGTGTGTGTGTGTGTGTGTATATATATATATATATATATATATGACTTGGGGTTTGTTTTATTAGATAGAGCATGTCCCAGTGAAGTGCCTTTTGGGGTTGTGGTTTTTCAGAAAGTTACAGGGTTTTTTTAATTAAGAGAAATATGCCCCATTACAGAGATGGGGCATTTCAATTTTTTGCGCCTGCGCAGTGGCCGCCAGCAGGGGGTGTACTACAGGGCCTTCACTTGAGAGCCGCAATATGGCCGCCTTCTCCCCGGTTATTCTGTAAATAGGAAAATAACCTCACAGGTTCACATAGGGCAGAGTTGCCACTACTAGTGCAGGGCTGTAACATACAGTACTAAGGAAAAGCCATATTCTAAAGCGGCACGTGACCTCACCCCTCTCAGAGACACCAGGGCGCAGCACACTGTATGGGGTACACTTGGTACACACACCTGTTAGCTCAGGGCAGCACTATAGGACCCTCCTGTAATGCTGTGCTGGCGGCATGTAGTGATCAGGGCACTGGGAGACTGGCTGGCTGGTCTCCGTCTCTGCTGCCTATAGAACTTCCACCTCTGTTATATATCAGGGCTGCTCTCCTGTGTGTTCTCTTCCTCTCCTACCTCACACTGGAACTGGCCGCCCAGAGAACGAGAGGGCAGCGGCTGACAGAGAGGGTGCAGCAATCTGTGTGGGCAGAGCCCTTCACAGCAAGGTGTCCTTATGCTGTGCCCCGTGTAGTCACTGTGATCAATAAAGACTCTCACCCTGGTATGCTCTCTATTTATTATTTATTTTTTTACACTGCGGCATGCTCGAGGGAAGGGAGCAGGCACCCCCCCACCCCACCGCCACTACTCCGCCAGCATCACTGCAGAGCCGGTCAGTGTTCCGTCGGCAATGAGCAGTAGGCAGCCACCAGCAACAACAGTCAGGAAGCTGTTACTCCCGGCAGCAGTAGCGTCAAGCTGCAATTCAGCCAGCGGCACGATGATCCGGGAGACAGTGGCAGCACAGGGAAGCAGTACCCCCTCCAATCGCAGCACCAACCAGGAGACTGAGGCAGCAACCTACCCCCAGCAGCAGCACCACCCTGATGATAGGTAAGATGCATTTTGGTGTCACAAGAAGGTGGCCGGAGTAGTGGCTGGCTGTGGTCACACCCCGGGGAAAAGTGATAGGGATTTCAGTGTTCCCTTGAGCAGTGATTGGATGTGTAGCTGTATGGAGGCTATGTATGTATAGATGTGAGCGGCAGTGTGCGGATGTATGGGGGCGGCAGTGTGCGGTTGTAAGAGTGCGGCAGTGTGCGGTTGTAAGAGTGCGGCAGTGTGCGGTTGTAAGAGTGCGGCAGTGTGCGGTTGTAAGAGTGCGGCAGTGTGCGGATGGATGTAAGAGTGCGGCAGTGTGCGGATGGATGTATGAGAGCGGCAGTGTACGGCTGTATAACTGCGTCGGTATGCGGCTGTATAACCGCGTCGGTGTGCGGCTGTATGAGAGCAGCAGTGTGCGGATGTATGAGAGCGGGGTTGTACGGCTGTATGAGAGCGGCAGTGTGCGGATGTATGAGAGCGGCAGTGTGCGGATGTATGAGAGCGGCAGTGTGCGGATGTATGAGAGCGGCAGTGTACGGCTGTATAACTGCGTCGGTATGCGGCTGTATAACCGCGTCGGTGTGCGGCTGTATGAGAGCAGCAGTGTGCGGATGTATGAGAGCGGGGTTGTACGGCTGTATGAGAGCGGCAGTGTGCGGATGTATGAGAGCGGCAGTGTGCGGATGTATGAGAGCGGCAGTGTGCGGATGTATGAGAGCGGCAGTGTGCGGATGTATGAGAGCGGCAGTGTGCGGCTGTATAACTGCGTTGGTGTGTGGATGTATGAGTGCGGTGGTGTGTGGATGTATGAGAGCGGCAGTGTGCGGATGTGTGAGAGCGGCAGTGTGCGGATGTGTGAGAGCGGCAGTGTGCGGATGTGTGAGAGCGGCAGTGTGCGGATGTATGAGAGCGGCAGTGTGCGGACGTATGAGAGCGGGGTTGTTCGGATGTATGAGAGCGGCAGTGTATGGATGTATGAGAGCAGCAGTGTACAGTTGTGTGAGAGCGGCAGTGTGCGGATGTATGAGAGCTGGGTTGTACGGATGTATGAGAGCGGCAGTGTGCGGATATATGAGAGCGGCAGTTTACAGCTGTATGAGAGCGGCGGTGTGCGGCTGTATGAGAGCGGCAGTGTGCGGATGTATGAGAGCGGCGGTGTGCGGATGTATGAGAGCGGCGGTGTGCGGATGTATGAGAGCGGCGGTGTGCGGATGTATGAGAGCGGCGGTGTGCGGATGTATGAGAGCGGCGGTGTGCGGATGTATGAGAGCGGCGGTGTGTGGATGTATGAGAGCGGCAGTGTATGGATGGCAGCGTCATAGGGAGGGATGTCAGAATGCTGTTATAGGATTCCTAATACAAAATGGAATCCCTATAGTGGGCGGGGCTGACACCATGGCACCACGTTGGGCTTGATGGGCAGGTAGTGCAGCAAGCACACCCAAATTGGCGTCTGACGTCGCCTGCAGTCCACACTGTTGTGAGGAGTCCGAGTTAATTTTGACTGTGTAGTGCACTCACAGAGGACCTACCGCCCGTCCCCTCCTCGCATCTGAGCAGCAGGTCAGGCTCTTATTTTCTTTTTAATCAGGAGAGGCCGAGTGAACTGTGAGCAGGGGGGCAGAGCTACATGGGACCCAGAGGGGCTGCTGTCCTGTCAGAGAGGGAGAGGAAGAGAGAGATGAAGCTACTGCAGATCCCCAGTGTTACAAACCTGCAGCGGCCGCGGCGGCCGCGCTTGTCCCTACGGGTGGTCTGGTCTGCCCGGCGCCTCGTTCCCCCTGGCGGTCTCCGGATTCAGTAGCGGGTCGGCGCTGCTCCCCGGCGGCTTCCCGGAAGCAGGGACGCCGCCATCGCAAGTGAGGGCAAGCAGGCGGAGCAGGTCTGACGTCACCTGCCTGCTCCGTCAATCAGGCTGGGGCGGGGAGTTTAAAAGCGGATACCAGGCAGAGATCCGGTGCCTGAGTATCTTCGTTTCTCCTTCGGAAGCTGTGATTCCAGAGCTCCCTCGTCCTGTGCCTCCAAGCGTCCTGTGCCTCCAAGCATCCTGTACCTCCAAGCATCCCGTGCCTCCAAGCACCTCCGTGCCTCCAAGCACCTCCGTGCCTCCAAGCACCTCCGTGCCTCCAAGCACCCCGTGCCTCCAAGCACCTCGTGCCTCCAAGCACCTCCGTGCCTCCAAGCACCTCCGTGCCTCCAAGCACCTCGTGCCTCCAAGCACCTCCGTGCCTCCAAGTACCTCCGTGCCTCCAAGTACCCTCGTGCCTTCAAGCACCTCCGTGCCTCCAAGCACCTCGTGCCTCCAAGCACCTCCGTGCCTCCAAGCACCTCCGTGCCTCCAAGCACCTCGTGCCTCCAAGCATCTCCGTACCTCCAGGGGCCTCCTAGCACGCCCTGTACTTCCAGCACCTCAGAACCCCAATACCGCGGAGCCTCCGACATCACGGTACCTCTAATATCTCAGTACCCCAGCCTTCAGTATTTCTACGAGTCTTGTCTTACAGGAGACCGTCAAGAACTCCTCTGTGCCTCCCGCCTGCCGACGTAGTCCTGCATGAGGAAGACCTACATCCGGCCATCCCTACTGCGACCCAGTGGCGGTTCCTCTTCCCGGTCATCGGAAGAAGCCCCGAGTCCACAACACTCCCAAACCAGGTCAGTGATAGTATACTCAGGCCTAATGGACTCGGGGATTCGGAACACGGACTCGAGTGCCATCCAGAACCTGGCTTCCCGAGTACAAAGTCAGGAGGCGGCGCAAGGCCAGGTGATGCAGTACCTCCAGCAGTTGTCCGGACGTCTGGATCAGATCCAGGCGTCTCTGGCCTCAGTAATTCCGGCTCCTGCTCCAGTGGTCGCACCAGTTGTCGTTGCCAGTAATGTTCAACCATCGGCTGGTATCACTCCACGTCTTCAGTTGCCTACTCCGTCCCGCTATAATGGGAATCCCAAAAATTGCCGCGGTTTCTTGAACCAATGCGAGGTACATTTCGAGCTACTTGCACACAACTTTCCTACAGACCGGTCCAAGGTAGCATATATCATTTCTTTATTGGAAGGTTCTGCTCTGGATTGGGTGTCTCCACTATGGGAACGGTCCGATCCCATGGTTTCCAACTATACCAACTTCATCTCGTCCTTTCGAAGGATTTTCGACGAACCCGGCAGAATGACCACGGCTTCTTCCGATTTGCTCCATGTTCGGCAAGGCGCCCGTTCCGTGGGCCAGTATGTGGTTCATTTCCAGACCATTGCTTCCGAACTACGCTGGAATAATGACGCCCTGAGAGCTGCCTTCTGGAACGGTCTTTCCGACCGGCTGAAAGATGAGCTGGTTACTAGAGATCTGCCGGATCCATTAGAAGATTTGATTTCTCTGTGCGTCAAGGTGGATCTTCGGATGCAAGAGCGTGGAAGAGAACGTAGCCATTCAGATCGTCCCAGGCTCCGGAATCCTACTCCTAGGCCGGTGGCCTCACCTAGCTCAGATGAGCCCATGCAAATTAACCGCTCCCGACTGTCTCCAGAAGAACGACAGCGTCGTCGTGAGGGTAAACTCTGCCTTTACTGTGGAGCCGCAGATCATTTTCTTAAATCTTGTAAAGTCCGTCCGGGAAACGGGCAGTCCTAGCTTGTTCCGGAGGAGTCAAGCTGGGAGTTGCGACAAAAGCTTCTCCAACTTCGGACTGTTTGCTTCCAGTAACTCTAGTCTCCAACTCAGTCTCCAAGTCTTGTGAAGCCCTATTGGACTCCGGAGCTGCGGGGAACTTCGTTTCTTCCATCTGTGCCCAAAGTTTGGGTTTGAAGTTACGGCCTATCGACCGGCCAATCTCACTGACGGCTATCAATGGGACTAGAATTGCCAAAGGTCTTATAAGGTGGCGCACGGGGCCAGTTAAGCTGCAGGTCGGGGCTCTACATCAGGAAGATTTGGAACTCTTGGTAATCCCAGAAATGTCCCATGATCTGGTTCTTGGAATACCTTGGCTAAAAAGTCATAATCCCCACATCGACTGGAAGTCGTCACAAATTCTGTCCTGGAGTTCCTTTTGTCACACTAATTGTCTTACTCCTGTCTGTCCGCTCCGTGTCACTTCCAAGACGGATGAAGAGCACATTCCGGAGGCATATCAAGGGTACAAGGACGTGTTTTCGGAACAAGCTGCGGACCTATTACCACCTCACAGGCCTTGGGACTGCTCTATTGACCTTGTCCCAGGGAAGACGCCACCCCGTGGTCGCACATATCCTCTGTCTCTTCCTGAGACCCAAGCCATGTCGGAGTATATTAAGTCCAATCTGCTCAAAGGATTCATTCGCCCCTCTTCCTCCCCTGCTGGTGCAGGCTTCTTTTTTGTGAAGAAAAAAGACGGAGGGTTGAGACCATGCATCGACTACCGCGGCCTAAATGACATTACTATTAAGAATAAGTACCCTTTGCCACTAATCACAGAGTTATTTGATAGGGTTCGTGGGGCCCGCATTTTTTCCAAACTCGACTTGAGAGGAGCTTATAATCTTATACGCATCCGAGAGGGGGATGAATGGAAGACTGCCTTTAATACCCGAGATGGGCATTACGAATACTTGGTGATGCCATTTGGTCTTAGTAATGCTCCCGCGGTTTTCCAGGGATTCGTCAATGAAATCTTTCGTGATATGCTGTATCAGAGCGTTGTGGTATATTTGGACGACATATTGATTTTTTCCAAGAATCTTGTCGAACACAGGTTACAAGTCAAAGAAGTACTACACCGTTTACGAGAGAATCATCTCTACGCCAAGCTCTCCAAGTGTACATTTGAAGTAACATCTATTCCGTTCCTCGGTTATGTCATCTCGGGGACGGAGCTTCGCATGGATCCGGAAAAGTTATCTGCCATTCGTGACTGGACTCAACCTCTTTCCCTGAAAGCAATACAAAGATTCCTGGGCTTTGCGAACTACTACAGGAAATTCATTAAGGGTTTCTCCACCATTGTTGCGCCCATTACTGCCCTGACGAGGAAGAGTTCCAATCCTAGTCTGTGGTCCCCGGAAGCCATTTTAGCTTTTTCTCGTTTAAAATTAGCCTTCATGACGGCTCCAGTTCTCAAACAACCAGATTTCGATGAACCCTTCTTCTTAGAAGTTGATGCGTCTTCAGTCGGAGTTGGGGCTGTTCTCTCCCAGTATTCCTCTGATAAGAAACTACATCCGTGTGGCTTCCATTCTCGTAAGTTCTCTCCGGCCGAACGGAACTACACTATTGGAGACCAGGAACTCTTGGCAATCAAGTCTGCCTTGGAAGAATGGAGATATCTTCTGGAAGGGGCTAAACACGTGTTTACTATCTACACAGATCACAAGAATTTGCTGTACATCAAATCCGCACAGTGCTTGAATCCTCGCCAGGCAAGATGGGCACTTTTCTTTTCCCGATTCTCGTTCATTATCAAGTACCGGGCCGGGAGTCTCAATATTAAAGCAGATGCACTTTCTCGTTCACAAGTTTCCTCTGACGAGGATGAACCTCCGGAGCGGGGTTTAATTCTGAATCCAGTTTCTGTCTCTGTTGCTTTAACTACTCCAGCTCCTCCTCCTGGAAGAATGTCCGTACCAGCTAGATTCCGCTCAAGGATACTACTGTGGGTCCATAACTCCAAGTTTTCCGGTCATCCCGGCGCTCAGAAGATGTACAAGTTTCTGCAAAGATCTTACTGGTGGAACACCATGAGGAAGGATGTACAAGATTGCGTTAATTCCTGTCCCCAATGTACACAACACAAATCTCCTCGTTTGCCTCCTGCAGGGTTACTTCGTCCTCTGCCTATCCCTGTGAGACCCTGGACTCACATTTCCATGGACTTCGTCACTGACCTGCCCTGTTCCAAAGGTTTCAACACCGTTTGGGTTATCGTTGACCGTTTTTCGAAGATGGCACACTTTGTGCCCTTGACTGGTCTTCCAACAGCACCGAAACTGGCACTACTGTTTATCCGAGAACATTTTCGTTTGCATGGGTTGCCACAAGAGATTGTTTCTGACCGAGGAGTACAGTTCACCGCCAGGTTTTGGAAAGCCCTTTGTTCGACTCTGCAAATCAAACTTAAGTTTTCGTCTGCTTATCATCCCCAAACAAATGGACAAACGGAACGTGTCAATCAGGATCTAGAGACTTTTCTTCGTCTGTACCTCTCTCCTTCACAGGACAATTGGGTGGAGTTGCTGCCTTGGGCGGAGTTTGCCCACAACCATTTGTTTCATTCTTCCACTGGGGAATCACCATTTTTCGTCAATTACGGGTTCCATCCCCGTGTTCCGGAATTTCCAAGCCTTCCGTTAGTAGAGGTTCCTGCTGTAGTATCCACTCTACGACACTTTGGACAAATTTGGAGGAAGGTTCATGCCAATCTTAAGCAGGTTTCGGCTCGGTACAAGTTCTTCGCAGATAAGAAACGGCGAGCTGCACCTCAATATAAAGTTGGGGACAGGGTATGGCTGTCCACACGGAACCTCCGGCTGAAGGTGCCTACCATGAAATTCGCTCCAAGGTTCATCGGGCCCTACCCTGTGCTAAAAGTCTTAAATCCTGTGGTCTGTAAACTGGGTTTGCCTGCCCATCTTCGAGTACCTAACGCCTTTCATGTTTCTCTACTCCGTCCCCTCGTTCTGAATCGGTTCCACTCAGCACTCCCTAGGTCAACGTCAGTAGTGGCAGAAGCCGGAGCAGAGTTTGAAATCAAAGCTATTCTTGACTCCCGTTATCTTCATAAAAAATTACAGTACTTGGTGGACTGGAAGGGTTACGGTCCTGAGGAAAGAAGTTGGATTGGAGCTACTGAAGTAATGGCTCCTCGTCTGATTCGGATCTTCCACTCCAAACATCCGACTAAGCCCGGGAAGTGTCCAGGGGCCACTCCTGGAGGAGGGGGTACTGTTACAAACCTGCAGCGGCCGCGGCGGCCGCGCTTGTCCCTACGGGTGGTCTGGTCTGCCCGGCGCCTCGTTCCCCCTGGCGGTCTCCGGATTCAGTAGCGGGTCGGCGCTGCTCCCCGGCGGCTTCCCGGAAGCAGGGACGCCGCCATCGCAAGTGAGGGCAAGCAGGCGGAGCAGGTCTGACGTCACCTGCCTGCTCCGTCAATCAGGCTGGGGCGGGGAGTTTAAAAGCGGATACCAGGCAGAGATCCGGTGCCTGAGTATCTTCGTTTCTCCTTCGGAAGCTGTGATTCCAGAGCTCCCTCGTCCTGTGCCTCCAAGCGTCCTGTGCCTCCAAGCATCCTGTACCTCCAAGCATCCCGTGCCTCCAAGCACCTCCGTGCCTCCAAGCACCTCCGTGCCTCCAAGCACCTCCGTGCCTCCAAGCACCCCGTGCCTCCAAGCACCCCGTGCCTCCAAGCACCTCCGTGCCTCCAAGCACCTCCGTGCCTCCAAGCACCTCGTGCCTCCAAGCACCTCCGTGCCTCCAAGTACCTCCGTGCCTCCAAGTACCCTCGTGCCTTCAAGCACCTCCGTGCCTCCAAGCACCTCGTGCCTCCAAGCACCTCCGTGCCTCCAAGCACCTCCGTGCCTCCAAGCACCTCGTGCCTCCAAGCATCTCCGTACCTCCAGGGGCCTCCTAGCACGCCCTGTACTTCCAGCACCTCAGAACCCCAATACCGCGGAGCCTCCGACATCACGGTACCTCTAATATCTCAGTACCCCAGCCTTCAGTATTTCTACGAGTCTTGTCTTACAGGAGACCGTCAAGAACTCCTCTGTGCCTCCCGCCTGCCGACGTAGTCCTGCATGAGGAAGACCTACATCCGGCCATCCCTACTGCGACCCAGTGGCGGTTCCTCTTCCCGGTCATCGGAAGAAGCCCCGAGTCCACAACACTCCCAAACCAGGTCAGTGATACCCAGCTGATTGTGAGGTGCCGGGTTGAAGGGTGATGTGATCACCCTTCTCCCTCGCTGCCGCTGGGGACCGCATCTAGGCTTCCTCCATCGAGGGCACGCGGCGCAGCAGTGGGCAGCATGTAATGAGTTTGTCTGACTCATACTGCTGCCTGTTGTGGACACCTCCGTCCGTACGGACTGGTGTACATGCCCAGCACAGAGGTGACAGTGTTGGTGGAAGTGCTGCCCGGCTCTGACCCTGCAGGCCTCCCTGATCTGGCTGCAGCCGCTGCTGCTGCGGCCTGAAACCCCTGCCGGTCCCCTCCATAGACTTCTGCCTGGCCAGCACTGAGGTACTAGGGGTAGCCCAGCTGCGGGAAGGGTATGTCTCTGGCTTTCTCTCCGGCAGGGGAAGGTGACAGCGGGGGAGGAAGCGTTGCCCACCTCAGACACTACAGGCCTCCCCGATCCAGCTGCGGCCACAGCTAATGCTGCCAGAACCCCCTGCTGCTCTCCTTTGTTGACTGCCGCATGGCCAGTGCTGAAGTACTGGGGGTAAGCCAGCTACGGGAAGAGTGTCTCTGCCTCAGGCTCTCTCTATGGCTGGGGAAGGAAGGGCTGATTCTCTGGCACAACAGGGAGGGCTGGGCTGCAGGAACACAGCACTGGAAGAAACAGGAGGCCGAACTCATGACCAAAAAGTGAGCAGTGCCGTGATCAGCCCCCTGGTCTTTCCCTCTCTCTGGGTGCAGAGCTGTATTCTATAGAGAGAGCTGGGATGGGAAGAAGGGGAACGGCACCTGACACACACATACACGCGCAACACCTGACACACACACATATACACGTGCGGCACCTGACACACACACACACACACGTAGCATCAGACACAATAAAATAAACATGCAGCACCTGACACACACATACACACGCAGCACCTGACACACACACATATACACGCAGCACCTGACACACACACACATATACACGTAGCACCTGACACATACATATACACGCAGCACCTGACACATACATATACACGCACACCATTAGACACACTAATATACACACGCAGCACCTGACACACACATACACACGCAGCACCTTACTCACACACACATGTACATGCGCAGCACCTGACGCACACACATGTACACGCGCAGCACCTGACGCACACACATGTACACGCGCAGCACCTGACGCACACTCATGTACACGCGCAGCACCTGACGCACACTCGTGTACACGCTCAGCACCTGTTGCACACTCGTGTACACGCTCAGCACCTGTTGCACACTCGTGTGCACGCGCAGCACCTGACGCACACTCGTGTACATGCGCAGCACCTGACGCACACTCGTGTACACGCGCAGCACCTGACACACACACATATACACGTGCGGCACCTGACACACACACACGTAGCATCAGACACAATAAAATAAACATGCAGCACCTGACACACACATACACACGCAGCACCTGACATATACATATACACATGCGGCACCTGACACACACACACATACACGTAGCACCTGACACATACATATACACGCACACCATCAGACACACTAATATACACACGCAGCACCTGACACACACATACACACGCAGCACCTTACTCACACACACATGTACACGCGCAGCACCTGACGCGCACACATGTACACGCGCAGCACCTGACGCACACACATGTACACGCGCAGCACCTGACGCACACACATGTACACGCGCAGCACCTGATGCACACACATGTACACGCGCAGCACCTGACGCACACACATGTACACGCGCAGCACCTGACGCACACACGTGTACACGCGCAGCACCTGACGCACACACGTGTACACGCGCAGCACCTGACGCACACTCGTGTACACGTGCAGCACCTGACGCACACTCGTGTACACGCGCAGCACCTGACGCACACTCGTGTACACGCGCAGCACCTGACGCACACTCGTGTGCACGCGCAGCACCTGACGCACACACATATACACGTGCGGCACCTGACACACACACGTAGCATCAGACACAATAAAATAAACATGCAGCACCTGACACACACATACACGTGCGGCACCTGACACACACACACGTAGCATCAGACACATAAGATAAACATGCAGCACCTGACACACATATACACACGCAGCACCTGACACACACACATATACACGTGCGGCACCTGACACACACACACGTAGCATCAGACACAATAAAATAAACATGCAGCACCTGACACACACATACACGTGCGGCACCTGACACACACGTAGCATCAGACACAATAAGATAAACATGCAGCACCTGACACACATACACACGCAGCACCTGACACACACATATACACATGCGGCACCTGACACACACACATATACACGCAGCACCTGACACATACATATACACGCACACCATCAGACACACTAATATACACACGCAGCACCTGACACACGCATACACACGCAGCACCTGACACACACATACACACGCAGCACCTTACTCACACACACATGTACACGCGCAGCACCTGACGCACACACATGTACACGCGCAGCACCTGACGCACACACGTGTACACGCGCAGCACCTGACGCACACTCGTGTACACGCGCAGCACCTGACGCACACTCGTGTACACGCGCAGCACCAGACGCACACTCGTGTACATGCGCAGCACCTGACGCACACTCGTGTACACGCGCAGCACCTGACGCACACTCGTGTACACGCGCAGCACCTGACGCACACTCGTGTACACGCGCAGCACCTGACGCACACTCGTGTACACGCGCAGCACTTGACACACACACATATACACGTGCGGCACCTGACACACACACGTAGCATCAGACACAATAAAATAAACATGCAGCACCTGACACACACATACACGTGCGGCACCTGACACACACACGTAGCATCAGACACAATAAGATAAACATGCAGCACCTGACACACATATACACACGCAGCACCTGACACACACACATATACACGCAGCACCTGACACATACATATACACGCACACCATCAGACACACTAATATACACACGCAGCACCTGACACACACATACACACGCAGCACCTTACTCACACACACATGTACACGCGCAGCACCTGAAGCAACACACATGTACACGCGCAGCACCTGACGCACACACATGTACACGCGCAGCACCTGACGCACACTCATGTACACGCGCAGCACCTGACGCACACTCGTGTACACGCGCAGCACCTGACGCACACTCGTGTACACGCTCAGCACCTGACGCACACTCGTGTGCACGCGCAGCACCTGACACACTCGTGTACACGCGCAGCACCTGACGCACACTCGTGTACACGCGCAGCACCTGACGCACACTCATGTACACGCGCAGCACCTGACGCACACTCATGTACACGCGCAGCACCTGACGCACACTCATGTACACGCGCAGCACCTGACGCACACTCATGTACACGCGCAGCACCTGACGCACACTCATGTACACGCGCAGCACCTGACGCACACTCATGTACACGCGCAGCACCTGACGCACGCAGCACCTGACACAGACATACGTATTCATGCACAGCACCAGCCATACACTTGTACACACGCGGAGCACCTGATACACACACATATACACCCGCAACACCTGACACACACACACACACACACACACACAGGACCTGACACACACATACACAGGCAGCACCTGACACCACGCACTCACACGTACAAGCAATGCATTTCACGCCTACCTCCAGCCTCAGTCACAGGCTGCTGCCGCCTACCCCCCTCCCTGCATCAGCTGCAAAGGCAGCAAAATATTTTGACCAAAGTCTAAAGGCCCATACACATTAAACAATGTCGATCTGTGAGCGACATCGTCTAATGTTTCCCCCTCCCGGGCCGGCGGCCGACTGTACACACTGAGCGATATGACCGCTCATATCGCTCAGTGACGTCACGCCCCCGCCAGCCCTGCACGAAGGTCGTGGACGACAGTCCACATCCTTCATGCATGCCCTACCGACAGCGACGATCGTTGCCGACCCGCGGGGCCGCGCATTCGTTCGTCGCTGGCAGCATACACACTTAACGATAAAACGAGCAATGTCGCTCAAGGAGGGGGAAAATGAGCGACGTCGCTCATTAAATCGTTAAGTGTGTACGGACTTTAAACAATTCGGTTTGGTAAATAAAATAATTTTGCACAGAATAGTGATGTTATACGAACATTTTCATTAAACATTTAAAAAATCAAATGTTTATTCTTACAGTGAAATTTTACATTTCTGAATAAAAAAAATTAATTTAAAAAAAGCGATGAAATTCCATAGACAAAAAACCTTACGGTTTCACATGTCCCATTAAGGCTTCTTAGACATGATCGAAATTTCAGAAACCTGTTGTAACTCTTCCACTCAAACTCCAAAAAGCAATGAAATTCCGATCATTAAGGCTGACACCTTAATGGACGTGTTCCTTGCGCAATACAGATATGGTATGCCATCACAGCCTGTGGGTAAGTGCAGATTCAGCACTCTCACAGAGTGACATTGCTGTCACTCACACAATGGTGGAGCTGCTAATTCACAGATTTGTGTGCTCATTGGAATACACACATGCAGTCTATGCAACTGAAGGTCTGAGCGGAAGACAAAGCTGCTCGGATGAGGTAAGAGTGTTGTTGGTTGGAGGGAGGAGACAGCATTGTGGATGGGGGAACAAAAGTGTGTGGCTAGAGGGAAGACTAAGCAGCACTAATGGGGGGGACAAAGAAGCACAGGGGATAATTCAGACTGCAGCGATCGCAGTCTGAATTAGTTTGTGGGGTGCGAATGCACAATGGCTGCACTGTGCGTGCGTACCCGGGAGCGCAGCGGGGGGAGGGGAGGGCCTGACATGCTGGGCGGACTAGCCCTGTGCTGGGCGTCACATTGCATGTCAGAGTAAATGATTGTAGATGTGCTAAATTTGGCACATCTACAATCAACTGAGCAGCACTGAGCAGCACAGAGAGAAGGAAACGGTGGTACAGACAAGGCACAGGTGGGGAAAGGCAGATGGTACAGATAAATTAGTACAGACTAGCACAGATGGGAGAACACAGCAGTAGGGATTGGGGAAGACAGAGCAGCATGGGGGTGTAGGGGAAGTAAGTGTAGATGCATAGACCGTAGATGTGGTATTATAGTTTTAGCAATTAACCAAGATGTTTGAGGGAGCTAAATGTGTATTCTAAATGAGATGGATGTATGGAGTTAGAAGGATGTTGTAACAAGGTGGGATTGTTGTGACTGAATGGGATGGTTGTGAGGACTGTGTGGGATGGGAGCACCACATAACTGCTCAGACCTTCAGTTGCATAGACTGCATGTGTGTATTCCAATGAGCACACAAATCTGTGAATTAGCAGCTCCACCATTGTGTGAGTGACAGCAATGTCACTCTGTGAGAGTGCTGAATCGGCACTTACCCACAGGCTGTGATGGCATACCATATCTGTATTGCGCAAGGAACACGTCCATTAAGGTGTCAGCCTTAATGATCGGAATTTCATTGCTTTTTGGAGTTTGAGTGGAAGAGTTACAACAGGTTTCTGAAATTTCGATCATGTCTAAGAAGCCTTAATGGGACATGTGAAACCGTAAGGTTTTTTGTCTATGGAATATATATATATATATACATACATACACACACTTACAGGTAGTTCGGTACTCAGATGCACGCAAGTTACCCTGATATCCTGGCCTGGTCCAGCATGTACTAGGCTTGAAAAGTGATCAATTGTAGAAGTGATGGCACTCAGAGGCTTTTGGGAACACAAAGGAATTTATTCACAAAGTAACATGAGGCAGCACATCTACGTTTAGGTGCACAACGCAACATCTTCGTGATTTATTAAACAAAAGCACAACACAGATGAGCGACATTAGTATGGCAACTTAAACAATTTTAAGGTGCGCACAAATTGTGCATAAAAAAACGCACATGTAGAACAGTGACTTTGCGGGTATATAAGGTATATATGCAATACTCCGTTTGCACACATATCACTTGTTGCTGACATTGTGCATAACCAAAACCAAAACTGGGGAGCACCACGGGTCATTGATGTGACAGGTGAACGTCATCAAACAAGGTGCGGGAGGACTGTGCGAAACACGACTGGGGCCCAGCTGACCGTAAATCTCCTGTTGTGTTTACATTTTTAGCACAGTTTAATGAAAATGACTACAGTCAGATTTTTGACATTTGCCAGGACACAGCTCCAATGTCTGTTACAAAGTATTTGGCAAATATTTGTCTGACGTTGTTTGCGGTCATGCCTCCTCGTGCTGTGGGTTCACGTTGCCAATCTTCCAAGCCTGTTATTGATGTAGTGTCCTCAATCTGAAACCCATCTCTAGCCCTAACAAAATTATGGAGAATTATACAAGTCTTGACAATGTCAACGGCAAAATCGGGATTGACATTAATTGGTCTATGGAAAATTCTCCACTTATTAGTTAGAATGCCAAATGAGCATTCCACATATCTACGGGCTCGACTCAGGCGGTAGTTAAAAATTCTTTTGTCTTGCGTCAGGTTTGGCCCACCATAAGGTCGGAGTAGATGCTTATGAAGTGCAAATGCTTCGTCACCCACAAACACATATGGCACTTTAGGACTTTCTGTTCATGGTAGACATTTCTCGTCTGGAAGTTGGTGTGTGTTTGTTATAATTGACCTCCACAGACTAAATCTTTTCCAGATAGCAGAGTCGCAGTCTTTACCAAAACTTCCTATATTCACGTAGACAAAGCGGTATTTGGAGTCTGCAATGGCCATTAACACTACAGAATAGTAATCTTTGTAATTGAAGTACATTGAGCCGCTGCTGGATGGACAAATTAGTCGGATATGTTTGCCATCTAATGCCCCTATGCAATGTGGGAAGTTTGCGTTTTTCTCAAAATCAGCTGCTATCGATTGCCAGTGTTCTTTTGTAGGTGTAGGTAGGCATTCTGATTGCATGACTGACCAAATGGCTCGGCAAACTTCTTTAATTATCTGATTTACAGTTGAAATTCCAATTCGATAACTATAGTGTAGATCAGTAAAAGTGCACCCACTTGCCAGATATCTGAAAAGAACAAATGCAAACTATGAGTAATTGGTCAGTAGGTCTTTGGTAAACATTACAAAATGTAAAACATTTATATTGTTATTGAATGATATTGTTCTAGGTAAAGAAGTCATGTGAAGATGGAGCAATATTCGAGACTACTTTGCAAAGTCTTTCAAAAAAATCGAAGAAAGCAAGAGATCTGGAGCTGGGGCAGTGAAGCATAGGAAATATGTGTTTCATGACCAGATGCAATTCTTAAAAAAATTGTATGTGTGTCGGGATACTGAAGAAAATTCACTCTGGAGGATGTCATACCAGATAACCCAGTTGAAGATGCTGTGAGGGAAAACTCAGTTCCTGAAAATGAGCCCAAAAATACAACAGAGACTCTACTAACACCAGCAGCCAGTGCCACACATGGTGGTTTTTCGACCACAAACACGCCGCCGTAAGCCAGATGAAGTAGAATTAAAACTGCTAAAGGCTCTGGAACCTGAAAAGCCAAATCGTCATATATCTTTCTTTCAGGGGATCATGCCTGCTTTAGAGAAATTAGACGAAGATGAAATATTACAGTTCCAAATGGGGGTTCTTCAACTGATTTCTAATATAAATCAGCAGAAGCGGAGATCCTTGCAGCCTTCGCCCCTGCCTTATCAGTCTATGCCAATGCACCAAACACTATTGCAAGCAATGCCTTTACAGCAACCTTATGGCCAAAATCCTATGCAACAAGCCCAACCTCCGCTAACATCTCAATTGTACCCACATTTTGGAAACATGCCTCCAATAAATAGCCCTCAAAGTTGTCCCTCTCAAACTCCATCCCCTGCACCGTCTTCTGGTTCATACAGTTCCGTGGACTTTTCATCACTGCACCCATTATAAATACCAATCTAGCCCTGATTCAACCAAATTTGTTACAAATCACACACATGGTGCATAACACATGCAATTTAATTTCCACCGTTGGCTGTTTGTTACATTTGTTACCTAATGTTTTGGATATAAGTTAATTGCAAATATTGCTCATACTTTAAATATGTCCATTTTCAGTGTGAAATAAAAACATTGTACTTTCAAATGTCTTTGATTTACTTACCTCAGTGTAACTGCTAACATTTGAACAGGTGGAATACAATTTTGCATTGTAGTGTTCTCATGTTGAATATGGGCTCTCAGCCGCATATGTAATTCGTCAAAAGATGACAAGGACATGCGGAAATAATTGAAGAATTTATTCTCATCTGCTCTTAGGTCTTCAAATAGTGAGTTGAATGTATTCAGTTCATCTCTTCTTAAGTTTATTGGGTGAACCTGATAAAGCTAAATATTTATCTTATTTAAAACCCTTTAAGAGGTCTAAGAACACTGTACGCTATTGACGTATGGAGTACCGTAAGGGTACGCACGTTGCGTAACAATCGCTTAGCCGTAGTCGAGACGCTCAAGCGTCACGTTTGCTTACGGCCAAGAGATCACAGGCAGGCACGCTATTGGCTGCCGACTAACGTAATGATTCGCTATAGCGATGCGAACGCTCGGGACCACGAGGAGATCACCAGCGGCGCAAACGCTCACAATGTTAAACCCTTATAACTATACCATAAAACAGTGTATTATGCAGTAAACCTTGGTGTAGAGATAGAGTGTGGATGCAACACAGTGTAACCTTATTAACTAAAAAGCGCTCTGAGAATACTTAACACTATAAGAAATACACAGATACCGTGCTTAGGGTCTAACGCCTTATATGAATGTTATACTTGAAAAAAGAATAATACAATACAAGTCATACACTACAATATAACATAGACTAACTAACCAGATAACTACACAGTAAAATACAATACAATACAATTACGTTTTAAGGGAAAATGAGAGAAAAAGGAGAAGAGAGAGAGAGATATGGCCCATAATAACGAGAAAGACAATATGATTGCGGAGAAAACTTACGCACAAAGGGAACGATCGCATGCGCCTCTGGACATCCAGCTCCCGATTATCAGCAATGAGAACCGTTGAAGAGTGAGAGCTGGATGTGGTCGGCTTGTCTATTTATGCCTCACACACAATACAATTCAATGGTCCCTACAATCTCATTGTTCATTGGACACAGGAATTCCTCTTCGCATTATAACAAAAGGTCATAGGTTGATTCATACAGGTGGGCTGTGACAATTTCCAACTGCTCAGGTGGGTGGGAAACTAGGTTTCCCGCCGCATGGATAAGTAAGTGCAAATAATAGTAAATGGACATAAACTTCTTATGTCCATAACTATTCGCACGAGCGATTAATCTGTTTCAAACCAACACCGGAATATTGCTAATTAAATACTCTTCCGATGGATACTAAACACCACTGTATTACTCCTGTCTGACCCTTCGTATCAAACAAAGAGGGATCTCTCTGTCCATGAACATGCTACATTAACCAAACTTTCAGATTCTATCAAAGGGACCATTATCTACAAAATACATTATATAGTTAAAATATGTTATGAACGAGTCGCCCGCTAGACGCACACGAACTCTACCGTAAATGCGCATACCGTGCGCCTGCGGGTGCCCGCAACAGCGAGTATGCGCACGCACGGGAGAGCGCACGCATGCGCAGCAGGGACACATATGAGGTGCAAATATGGCAGTGTGCATCGTGATATTTTTCTGACTTTGACAGTCCACCCTTTGGCAGTCAGCAATAACTGCCACTTCCTAAAACATTTCAAAAAGAGAAAAATATATGTCATATGTATATATGTATATACCAAAATATTTCTATGGTTGGGTAGGGGAGGAGAGGAGGAGGTGAGAAAAGGGTATGACCTAGTGAGATAGCAGAAGCATGTGTGTATGAATCCGTGTTTTGGGGGGTCATGTATCATCGTGCCGTACGTGTTTTAAATCAAGCTACGAGGTATTGCGAAGTATACATTTGAATTCCTTCTTATCCCGTGGTACGGGTCTGTGGATGGGCTGTCAAACTTTACCGAGCTCTCTTCGGCTTTTGGTTGCAACAAAATGGGGAGCACATTTTAGTTGATGATACATGAATGGGGGGGATATGTGATTGCTGGTATCTGTGCCTGTATTCCCTATCGACTATGTGTGTCATTACCTGAAGGTTGTAGAGATGAAGATAAGACATAATTATGGTAAATGCAGTGGTATTCTATGTCAGGTTAATGAACATTTGTCGGTTGAAGTCTTGTTCGGTGTCTGTTGAATGCAGTCTTCTTTGTGCTTTTGCCAAAAGGCGTGGGCAAAAAGCTTTGTCAATGTCCATAGACTTACAAAAAGTGTTGGGCTAGCGTAATTTTAAAATTTCTAGGGAAACTGGGGGTCTATGGCATAGTTCATCAAATCTCTGTGTATAAGGTTGTCAAAACTTCTTCTTTAATCCACCAGTTGTCTGTATACAGGATCATCAAATTCCTCGTCAAACGTAGGTCTTTTTACCTTGGAGAAACCGGAAAAACAGGTGAAAGAAACGGACCGTATAATCGCATTTTCATCACATCATTGTTTCTACAGTTGGGTCATAAATCAAATCCATTGGAATTACAATTTCCTCACTCCTTAGACTCATTACCCTGGTACTACGTTTGCACTTCATTAAAGCCTGACCGCATCTAAATATCAAACCAATCGTTATGACAACACCTAAGATACATAGGAGAAACTTCCCTACATCCATTATGACTCCTTGAGCCCATTCTCCTAAACCAGAGAACCAATTTCGCGGGTTCAACCATGACACCCAACTAGTCAGCTCATTACTCACAGCAGCAAGGGTGAGATTGTGTCTCCTGCGGAATTCCCATTTTAATTGGAGAATGTCGTCCATCTTTTGGTCTATGACCTCGACCGGGTCCTCGGTACTATTTGTAATATATGTGCAACATTTCACGCCGTACTGCGTTGCCAGTGTGACACAATATCCACCTGTTACTGCTGTGAGATAATTGAGAACCATTCTATGCTGAACTAGTTCTGTTTTATAAGCTTGAAGTTCTCTTCCAGTATACCTAAACGTGTCATCATACATTTCTGTGATATTATCTAACAAATTTGCAAGTGCAGAGATGTATCTATAGTTCAGCACTCCTCTAGCGGTGCGAGTGATATCTAACGCGATTAGAAACTGAATCCCGGTGGATTCATGGATCATGTCAGAGGCCGGATGCTCTGTTCTTTCTATCAGGTGCCGTTTAACTACGTGCTCATAATGAGTATGAGTATAAGGAGTTTGGGCACCACGGTGAATATCTTTCATTTTGGCATGTGATACAGTCATTACTTCAGGCAGTACTTTTCCAATATAACACAATCCTTCAGAGTTTGGGGCAAGCCACTTATACGCCTTCCTCCCGCATATGAAATATGCATCATCGGGGAGAACATATGGGACGGAGTAGGACATAACCATATTACACATCTTCCATGTGAAATCTCCTAACCCTAATTCTCCCATCTGTCTAGTACACGTACCAGTTTGTACGATATGTGCACAGTATCCTGGTGATACCTCTCCAACTCTCGTAATCCTATTTCCTAGGGTATACCTATATCGGAAAGACTTTTCTCTACTGGCTATGTGGCGTATAAGCTCTGTATCTGTAGGCATTCTATCTGCCCTATATGAAAGGGTCATGGTTTGGTTACTCCATGACACTTCCCAATTTCCCGGCTTTCGGGGATTGGTAATGTTAAAACATATTAGGGATCTATCCACATGATATTGGTGGAGCTTCAAACTAGGAGGACTGGAGATATTAAACCTCCTGTCCACCGGTCTCCCACCCTTTAGCTCAAGTACCTCCCCTACCGTTAAAGGAAATGGTACTAGTCCTGATTTGCTATGACCTTGAGGTACTTGAGAGCATACCCAACAATCTGTTTGATTTAACACACTACCCACTAAGGAGTGATAGTCACTCAAGGGATGCCGGTCCATGTGGATATTAAAACTGGATTGGCATTTCTTGATGCACCCATCCTCAACTACATTGTCACAGAGCCTACAGATACAGTTTTCTTCAGCTAACAATCCTTCACAATTCCTTCTATTGTCAATGCTATCGGATCGTTTTCTGATACTCGCCTTTACTTGTTGGTTAAGTTGTTCTTGGAAAACTACGCCTCCATCTCTGTCATCAGAACCCATTCCAGAACCTCTCTCGACCTCCATGGTACTCTCGCCGGAACAGACTGCTCTGGTCAACATCATGGTCAACAGGAAAATCCGGATCACAGTCTCTTGAGGCAAGTCCATCTTAGGAGGAAACGAAGAAGAATGAGAAGGGGGAAAAATAATTTGAGGGAGAGGGGATGGGAAGTGGAGAAAAACAATAAAAGGGAACAGGGAATCGACAACTGCTTTTGATCTTGTGATTCTCGATGCTCAGGTGCCGCCTCAGTCCTCCTGGAACAGACACTCCAGTGATACAACTTCCTCTACCGTCTGTTCCTTATCACGGGACCTCTCTGGATCAGCAACCTTCTTACAATGGGACAAATGAACCCAAGTCTCTCTCTCGGCAACTTTCAATGCTGTAGTGCTAGTCAATAAGACCTGGTATGGTCCTTCCCATCTGTCAATAAGGCAACCTGAGCGTAGAAAATTTCGTATCATTACATAATCCCCAGGTTCAATGTCATGACAATTACTATCTGGCAAATCAGGAATCACTAACTTCAAATTATCATTTTGATTCCTTAGCTGTTTACTCATGTTAACCAGGTACTTTACAGTCACTTCATTGTTACACTTCAAATCATCCTGAGGGTTAATCATAACATGCGGTTGTCGACCAAACAAGATTTCAAAGGGAGACAGATTAAGAGGGGACCTGGGAGTGGTTCTGATGCTGTACAGTACAATGGGTAAAGCTTCTGGCCATGTCAATCCTGTCTCTGCCATAACTTTGCTCAGTTTATTTTTAATAGTGCTGTTCACTCTTTCCACCTTCGCACTCGCCTGTGGACGGTATGGAGTGTGCAGCTTGCTATCAATTCCCATCAACTTACACATTCCTTGAAAGACATCACCTGTAAAATGGGTACCCCTATCACTTTCGATTATTCTAGGGATACCATATCTACATACAAATTCCTGCACAATTTTCTTAGCAGTAAACATAGCGGTATTTGTGGCCGCAGGAAATGCTTCGACCCAATTTGAGAATACATCTATACAAACAAGTACATATTTCGAATTTCGACAAGGGGGTAATTGAATAAAGTCAATCTGTATTACCTGAAAAGGACCGCCTGTAGGTGGGATATGAGATGGTTCTGTTGGTATTGCCTTTCCGATATTCTTTCTCAGACAGGTAAGGCATGACATTGCTCTCTTACTTGCATGAGATGAAAATCCTGGGGCGCACCAATATGCTCTTACCAACTTGCACATTCCTTCCTTGCCCAGATGAGTCAGCCCGTGAGCTGCCTCAGCTAAACATGGAAGATATGCTCTGGGGGCCACCGGTTTACCTTGTCCATCTGTCCAGAGTCCTGAGGACTCCTGGCCATATCCCTTTGCCTTCCAGACTGCCTTTTTCTGTGTGGAACACAAATTTTGCATCTCACACAACTTCTGTGTGTTGATGGTATTAAATACCATCAGTTGTGTGGTGTCTGTCTGTCTGGGGGTACCAGCTGCTAATTTAGCAGCTTCGTCTGCTCGGCTGTTACCAAGTGATACTGGGTCTTGGCTATATGTGTGTGCTTTACACTTGATAACAGCCACTCTGTCGGGTTCCTGTATCGCTGTTAGAAGCCTTTTGATGTGCGCTGCATGCGCTACCGGTGTACCAGCTGCCGTCATGAAGTTTCTGAGGCGCCATAGGGCTCCGAAATCATGGACTACCCCGAATGCGTATCTAGAGTCGGTGTAGATATTGGCTGATTTGCCCTTAGCCAATTCACATGCTCTGGTTAGGGCGACCAGTTCAGCAACCTGGGCTGAGTGAGGTGGGCCTAGCGGTTCCGCTTCTATGGTGCCTTGGTCATCTACGACTGCGTATCCAGTACACAAGTCTCCCGAGTCTGACTGTCTGTGACAACTACCGTCCGTGTAGAAAGTTAGATCTACATCTTCCAGTGGGTTGTCACTGATGTCAGGCCTTGCGGTAAAATTTTTGGTCAAATATTCCATACAATCATGTGTGTCCTCCTTTGTATTAAATTCTCCTTCCCCACCACTCTCATCCTCCACCCTTTGTGCCTGTCCAGGCACACCTGGGAGATATGTTGCAGGATTTAATGCACTGCATCTCCTTATGGTGATGTTTACGGGGGCCATTAGTGCCAATTCCCATCTTGTAAACCGCGCTGATGAGACGTGCCTGGTTTGGGCAGAATTTAGCAAGGCTGACACTGCATGTGGTGTATGAATTGTGAGGTTGTGACATAGCACTACATCTTCGCTTTTCGTTACTAGCAATGCTATCGCAGCAACGCTTCGCAAGCATGTGGGGAGGGATCGCGCTACCGTGTCTAGCTGAGCGCTGTAGTATGCTACTGGTCTGCTGGCATCACCGTGCTTTTGGGTTAGGACGCCTGCTGCGCAACCAGCGCTTTCTGTTCCGTACAGCTCAAAGGGTTTCCCATAGTCTGGCATACCTAATGCTGGTGCCTGCGTTAGGCACTGTTTAAGTCTCTCAAATGCCATCTCAGACTCGTCTGTATGCGAAATCCGATCAGGCTTGTTTGAGGAAACCATCTCCTGCAAAGGTAATGCTAGAATGGAAAATCCTGGGATCCAGTTACGGCAATACCCACACATTCCTAAAAACGTTCTGATCTGTTGCTGGGTTTGTGGCAGAGTCATGTCTCTAATTGCTTGAATTCTATCAGCGGTCAGGTGTCTCAGTCCTTGTGTTAGACAGTGTCCCAAATACTTTACCTTAGTTTGGCATAATTGCAACTTGTCTTTGGAAACCTTGTGTCCAGTGTCTGAAAGATGAAACAGGAGCTGTTTCGTATCCTTCAGGGATGCTTCCAATGAATCAGAACACAGTAGTAGATCATCCACGTACTGTATTAATACTGATCCACTCTCTGGTTGGAAAGACTGTAAACAATCATGCAAAGCCTGGGAAAATATACTTGGACTGTCTATGAAACCTTGTGGTAATCGGGTCCATGTGTATTGGACTCCTCTGTATGTAAATGCAAACAAATACTGTCTGTCAGGGTGCAGAGGTACCGAAAAGAAAGCGGAGCAGAGGTCAATAACAATGAAAAATTTCGCAGTGGGAGGGATTTGCATAAGGATGACAGCTGGATTTGGCACTACGGGGAACTGACTCTCAACTATTTTGTTAATCCCCCTTAGATCCTGCACTAGCCTGTAACCCCTCCCCCCACTCTTTTTAACAGGGAAGATGGGACTGTTGGCAGTGCTGGACGTTCTTACCAGGATGCCCTGTTGTAGCAAGCGCTCTATTACTGGGTAAACTCCTAACTCCACCTCTAGCTTCAGAGGGTACTGTGGGATTTTTGGAGCTATCCTACCATCTTTTACTTGCACAACTACTGGAGCTACGTTTGCCATCAATCCAGTGTCTTGTCCGTCTTTAGTCCACAGTGACTCTGGTATCTGGGATGTCATTTCTTCTACTTGGGATGGAGTCCTATTTGTCATAATGGTATGTGACATTAATTTTGATGGGGAGTCTAACATGTCTCGCACTTCCTGAGCGTGATTCTCAGGTATGTCCAAGAATACACCTTCAGGAGTACAATAAATGACGCACCCCATTTTACACAATAAGTCTCTTCCCAGGAGATTAGTCGGTGCCGATGCAGCCAGCAAAAAGGAATGCTTGGTATGTAAAGGCCCTACTGTGATCTCGGCTGGTTTGCTAACAGGGTAGTGCTGGACTACTCCCGTTACTCCCATGGCTGGAATTGTCTTACCAGTGGTTCTCATGCCCACTGTCGAATTTATCACTGATTTGGCCGCCCCCGTATCTACAAGGAAGTTTAATGTTTTACCAGCTACATTAATTGCAATTTCGGGTTCACTCCCAAGACTTGCAATCAATTTTACTGGCTGCAGATTACAGGTATGGCCACACCCCTATTGGGTATGGTGACCTCCCTGAATCCCGCTGGCAGCAACTACTTGTGAAGGGGTTAAATGGGAACTACCAGAGGCTTGCCAGTCTCTGTTCGGGGGGTATCTTTTTGTTTCCCCTGCATGTGGCTCATAACTCCGTTTCTGCGGACCCTGCTCCCAATGTCGTGTGTCGTGTCGTTGTCTAGGGGGTTGATATGAGTTTTGTGAATGTTTCACTCTACAGCAGGCATTCCCAACCACGCTCCTCAAGGCACACCAACAGTGCAGGTTTTAGTGATATCCAGGCTGCAGCACAGATGGTTAAATCAAAATAACTGAGCTACTAATTAAGTCACCTGTGCTGAGGCCTGGATATCACTAAAACATGCACTGTTAGTGTGCCTTGAGGACCGTGGTTGGGAATGCCTGCTCTACAGTCTCGTGCCATGTGTCCCTGTCTATGACAAGAAAAACAAGTTACCACATTTGACTTACCCACAGGGTTTGGTGATTTATACAAAGGCTGCCTTGTGGTCAGGGCCTGTATACTTACGGCCATTAACTTATCACCTTGTGATTCCCTGTGTCTGGTGATATTCCGATCGTGATCCACAGCTGCCTCTCTCAAAGTAGCCACCGACAGACCTCGCCAACATGGTTGCGTGGTCTGTACCCTTGTCTTTAATGTCTCTTTTAAACCATCCATCAGTACAGATACTGCTACTTCTCGATGGTTTATGTTTGTTTTAATGTCCTCTATACCTGTGTATTTTGCCATATCTAGTAATGCCCTGTGAAAATATTCTGCAGCAGTTTCTGACTCTTTCTGTTTAATGGAGAAAATCTTGTTCCATTTAACTACTGCTGAAAAATACTCCTTAAATTGTAAATTTATTCTTTTTACATTATCTTTGTTGTACACATCTGTAAGAGGTACATCCTGATCCAATCCACAGTCAGCTAAAAATTGAGCTGCGTCGACATTGGAGGGTAAACATGCCCTCAGCAATATCTGCCAGTCTTTGTTATTGGGCTCTAAAGTGTTCCCTAGGTCTCTGATGTATTTCTGGCAGGCAACTAAATCTTTCCTAGGGTCAGGGAATTCGGACACTATGGTTCTTAATTCCATTCGGGAAAATGGGCTGTACATGGCAATGTTCCTAACAGGAGTGATTCCTGTTGTGTCAGTTTTCCCATTTGGCACTGCTATTACCCTAACAGGATTAAGTCTACTAACATCATTCTGTGTAGATTCTACAGCCTGTGGTGAAATGGTTTCAGCATAGTGTATGGTGCCGTACTTACCCGTAGATACGACCTCACCTGTCCCTCCGCTAGGGGCCTTTGTTACTAATCTTAAGGGTTGGGCCGTGCCTACTGTTGTTTCTGATATGGTGGCTGCTAGAGAGAGCGCTGATATTGTTGCCGATTCGTCCTCTTGATCACACTCCTGGGGAAAGTTCAAAACAGGGTACAACTTGCACGGGTTAGTACTTGCATTGGTTAACTTATTAACATTTACGCAGTTGCTAAGTGTTTGTTTGTTACACCCTAATGCGTCATTCTCCGCCACCAATTTCTCTCCCGATATGTATGGTGGCGGCGGGGCCGTGGCTATCAATTTCTTGACAGGATTAGATCCCGCCGCCAGAGCCAATCCTCTCTGTATTTCACCCTCCTGTTGCCATAACTGCAAATAATCATAATGTTGGATTCGTCTCTTTGTTGATTTAATGAGACATATCCTCCTCCTTAAATTTTGTAACACTTCTGGGCTAAAGCTACCTACTCTTGGGAATTTCTCCCCGTCATGCACAGTCATTCTCTCCCATTCATCACATAAAACCTCTGTGTGTGAACCATATTTTTCACACATTACGTACCTTGCCGACCCGACTGGTCGGTTTACTGAATCAACCCGAACCGAGGTTGATCGCCCCCTTCCTGAACAATTGGCCCCCATAACTTGCAGGCGTTGCTTTCACCACCTCTGACCTTCAATCAGGGTCTTCAGCGAACCCTTACAATAACCAAAATGTTCACGATAGGCTGACGGTGGCGGTTTACCGAGTACCCCACTCACTCGCCCACGCCGACCAATACGACCTACACACTGCCCTAGTGCTGGCGTACTCGACCCAGGGCCCCTATGAACCTTCGTTTACTGGAACATGTGAGTGTGTTCCGCAGAGCATTGACCCTTTCCAGTAACTGTTGGTTGTTGGACAATTCCTGAGTGACCAGCGAACTTCCCTTCAGAAAATAAAAAATTACACAAATCACGTCAGAATGTACAAATAGTTTTATAACCGGTTGCGTACACAAATGGTACTGGTCAGATTAACTAATGCACACAATTACGTGCGGTACAATCGTTCAGCACATAAGCAACTAATCTTATGTACTGAGCGACCAGTGGAATCGAAAATTTCGGCTGCGAATTCCTTCAGCCAGAGCTTTATTGGCCTATATGGGTTTTGCACCAACCCCCTGGGTTGTGCCCTTTTCTCTTATTTATAGCGGACTTCTTTGTCTGCTGTACCTGGACCTCCTGGTCTGTTCTGGACCTCCTGGTCTGTGCTACAGTATGACCTCCTGGTCTGCTATACTCTACTGCTCAAATTTTATATTTAACAAGGGATGCCTCCCTCGCCACCATGTACGACACTTACATGCATGTACCTCTGCGAGAACTCGACTTCTTGTGGTTCAACCTTGAAAATTGTATAAACTTATATATACAAAAACACTCACTCACCACATATATACTTTTGTTTCTATTTCTATTTCTGCGCAGAAATTTTCTTTAAACCAGATGTGTTGTGAATTTGGAGAAGGATCTGTTAGTCTAAATTTCGGACACTAAAATAAACTTGCGCCATTTATCGCGTTCCCACCTTTTCGCCTGTTAAAATAACACTACCGTGTGATTTGAGTTACGTGAGCGTGCCCGGATGCTCCGTTTGCGTAATATACGCTGCGTGCGTCGGCCTTTGAGTTGCGTACGCGAGTCTCACCCTTTGTTAGAGACACGTGTACGCAAAGCAAATCTCCACCGTAACACAACTAACACGTTTATCAATGTAGATGATCCTCGATCGTCTACCGCGCACCACACCAATCTCTCCTTGTACCTTTAGGTAGAGTTGCGTGTGTGCTTTTACACTTTATCCCTTAATATATTACTTTTACACTTTAACTATGAAATAGCGACAAATCTCTCTTAGCACGTTTTATCAATTATAAAATGGCAAACAGGAGAGTGATATGAAAATACACGAATGAAAAAGAAATGCAGATATGTGCGTGCGTACGCAAGACAGAAATAAACAGTTTTAAAAGACACTAGCTTTTGTTCTTACCTCCGGTTCCGGATTCCTTCAGCACCCTTTACTAAGCGAAGCAGACGCTTAGCCAGACAGCACTACGGGGAATATGATCTCCCGCCCTTTGCTGATGGATAATGTCTGCTGAAATTACCTAGCAGAGATATGTGAAGGACGGACGAGCCGCCAATTGATAAAGCTAAATATTTATCTTATTTAAAACCCTTTAAGAGGTCTAAGAACACTGTACGCTATTGACGTATGGAGTACCGTAAGGGTACGCACGTTGCGTAACAATCGCTTAGCCGTAGTCGAGACGCTCAAGCGTCACGTTCGCTTACGGCCAAGAGATCACAGGCAGGCACGCTATTGGCTGCCGACTAACGTAATGATTCGCTATAGCGATGCGAACGCTCAGGACCACGAGGAGATCACCAGCGGCGCAAACGCTCACAATGTTAAACCCTTATAACTATACCATAAAACAGTGTATTATGCAGTAAACCTTGGTGTAGAGATAGAGTGTGGATGCAACACAGTGTAACCTTATTAACTAAAAAGCGCTCTGAGAATACTTAACACTATAAGAAATACACAGATACCGTGCTTAGGGTCTAACGCCTTATATGAATGTTATACTTGAAAAAAGAATAATACAATACAAGTCATACACTACAATATAACATAGACTAACTAACCAGATAACTACACAGTAAAATACAATACAATACAATTACGTTTTAAGGGAAAATGAGAGAAAAAGGAGAAGAGAGAGAGAGAGAGAGATATGGCCCATAATAACGAGAAAGACAATATGATTGCGGAGAAAACTTACGCACAAAGGGAACGATCGCATGCGCCTCTGGACATCCAGCTCCCGATTATCAGCAATGAGAACCGTTGAAGAGTGAGAGCTGGATGTGGTCGGCTTGTCTATTTATGCCTCACACACAATACAATTCAATGGTCCCTACAATCTCATTGTTCATTGGACACAGGAATTCCTCTTCGCATTATAACAAAAGGTCATAGGTTGATTCATACAGGTGGGCTGTTTCAATTTCCAACTGCTCAGGTGGGTGGGAAACTAGGTTTCCCGCCGCATGGATAAGTAAGTGCAAATAATAGTAAATGGACATAAACTTCTTATGTCCATAACTATTCGCACGAGCGATTAATCTGTTTCAAACCAACACCGGAATATTGCTAATTAAATACTCTTCCGATGGATACTAAACACCACTGTATTACTCCTGTCTGACCCTTCGTATCAAACAAAGAGGGATCTCTCTGTCCATGAACATGCTACATTAACCAAACTTTCAGATTCTATCAAAGGGACCATTATCTACAAAATACATTATATAGTTAAAATATGTTATGAACGAGTCGCCCGCTAGACGCACACGAACTCTACCGTAAATGCGCATACCGTGCGCCTGCGGGTGCCCGCAACAGCGAGTATGCGTACGCACGGGAGAGCGCACGCATGCGCAGCAGGGACACATATGAGGTGCAAATATGGCAGTGTGCATCGTGATATTTTTCTGACTTTGACAAACCCAATAAAGAGGCTTATGCCTCTGTGCTCGTCGGCGACGATATAACAACCACAACGCAATAATACGTTTGCGATCCATGTGATAATGCTGCTCAGTCACACACACACTGTGAAATGCTGCTGCTGCTGCTGCTGCACATGCCTACTTCATCCCAATTTAGAACCACAGCATTAAAACCGGCTAAAAGCTGTTGCATGTGAAAGGCTCAGCCGGCCGGCAAAAAAACGGACAGCTTTTGTCCGGCTTATTGCCGTCCGGCCAAAACCGGGTAGTGTGTTACAGCCCTTAGGAAGTAAAAGGGTGTGGGCCCTGCAGCTCTACCTGTAGTTCGCATTGTGCGTTGGAAGGCACAAAGTAAGCAGACGGGAGAAGTCAGGATAGTGCGCAAGGGCATAGAAGGGAGCGGCTCAAGAAAAGAGAAGTGGAAACAGACAGCAAACTAGGCTGGAGAGAGACCTGAGACAAAGAGATCTGAATTATACGAGAGCCGACCAGGGGAAACACAAATTATGCAGTCAAGTTTCCCACATTTGGGGAAATCGCAGGAGCAGCACACCCAGAGTGCAATGGGTGAGCCTTGCCCTGGGAGAAGCACCTTCATGATCATAGTATCTCACGTGGCAGGTAAGCAGGAGTTGGGCAAGAGCTGAGGAGGGTCGCTGCTCGGGCACCACCCTGTCAAGTGAAGGAGATCCAACTGAGGCAGCACAAGAGAACTCTCGAAAGAAGAACAAAGCTAGAGGAAGATCTGAGACAAAGAAATCTGGCTTTTACCAGAGCTGACCAGAGGAAAGCACAAACACAGTCCCCCACTACCACAAATAATGCAGTCGAGTTTCCCACATTTGGGGAAATCACAGGGGTCAGCATACCCAGAATGCAATGTATGAACCTCACCCTGGGAGAACAATCTTCATGACCATGGTATCTCCTATGCAAAATAAGTATGATTTGGGATAGGGCTGGGGAGGGCCGCTGCTCAGGCACATCTCTGTCAAGTAAAGGAGATTCAACTGAGGCAGCACAAGGGAACTCTCATCTGGGGACAATAACTGCAGGGAGAACACATATTTTCAGATGAACATGGGAGGGCAGAAGGCTGCCTAATACTGAAGCACCCCCAAACAACAAACCAAATGCAACAACTAGTACAAGCATTCCTGGGGGAAGGCCTGCAGCAGATGGATTTGCATATGGTGATGTCAGCCAAGCAGTGGGCCTAAGTTGGCTGGAACCCTCATCTGCATATGAAAAGAGAAAAGGGGTATGCAGGGCATGGCGGCCTTTTGCGGCGCTTGGATGACCCCTAGTTCGCATTAAACACCCCCACCCTCCTTCGGTGTGGGGCTCATGTTGGCCATGCCCCAGCCCCTGAAGCATTCAAGCTGATTTCTTGCAGCAGCTGGGCACTGTAACAGCTCCAGAGCTGCTCTGTAAGGCAACTAAAAGGGTGTGGGCCCTGCAGCACTACCTGTAGTTCGCATTGTGCGTTGGAAGGCACAAAGTACGCAGACGGGAGAAGTCAGGATAGTGCGCAAGGGCATAGAAGGGAGCAGCTCAAGAAAAGAGAAGTGGAAACAGACAGCAAACTAGGCTGGAGAGAGACCTGAGACAAAGAGATCTGAATTCTACGAGAGCCGACCAGGGGAAACACAAATTATGCAGTCAACTTTCCCACATTTGGGGAAATCGCAGGAGCAGCACACCCAGAGTGCAATGGATGAGCCTTGCCCTGGGAGAAGCACCTTCATGATCATCCAAGCGCCGCAAAAGGCCGCCATGCCCTGCATACCCCTTTTCTCTTTTCATATGCAGATGAGGGTTCCAGCCAACTTTGGCCCACTGCTTGGCTGACATCACCGTATGCAAATCCATCTTCTGCAGACCTTCCCCGAGGAATGCTTGCACTAGTTGATGCATTTGGTTTGTTGTTTTGGGGGTGCTTCAGTATTAGGCAGCATTCTGCCCTCCCATGTTCATCTGAAAATATGTGTTCTCCCTGCAGTTGTTGTCCCCAGATGAGAGTTCCCTTGTGCTGCCTCAGTTGAATCTCCTTTACTTGACAAGGGAGGCATTTTGGATTTTTTCTTTGGGTACCCTTACACCTGATGGTCTGAATGAGAGCATCGAACTTAACAACATTGGCAGTCTCTGAAGATTTTATCTATTGATTTACCTAATATATTATTTATTGAATATCCATTTATTGTATGTTTAATAAATAAACAAAATTATTAGAAGTAGCTATTTTGGGAACAGCTTTCCTCTTAGGATGAAACTGTATAATCCTGTTGTGTGTGTTCCTTTAAAGTTCTTTAGTAAAATCCACTAGTAATGATGAACATCAGATTTCTTCCTCCATCCTCTTTTTACACTTTCTCTTGGTTCTATATATATATTTTTTTATTTTTATTTTTTTCCCCTCCTTCTCCCAAAAGGCCCCCCTCCCTCCCCCCCCCCCTCCCTGTTTTAAATTTTAAAATCTTTAAATCTTTAAATCTTCGAATCCTTAAATTGTCTGTTTAATATTTATTTTTTATTCAATTCTTTTTGTTGTTTAAGCAGCAATGTAATTATTCCAGGGGTTAAAATAATGAAATATAGAAATAATATTAACAAAAATTAAAGGTAAAAATGAATTGATAGAATGATCCCATTAAAAGTAAATAAATAATATGGATGTTAAGCTGAGCCGGTTGGATTCTAACATGGGACTCGCTGCATAGAGTGCAGGTGATGTTTCCCCTGCGCCACAAGAGCAGCTTTAGTAGTGGCCTGGATTTATGTTACCCTAAAAGGTTTTATATAAGTAAATGGGGATCCTTAGTGCTGAGTCTCTGAATTATGTATATGTGATTATAGATATGAGGTATTGATTGAAAGATTAGAGGTTAATCTGTATATAGATTATATATTTTCTGTTATTTTTTAAACCACCTTGTTGCTTATTTTATTATTATTTTTAATCACCATGTTGCTTATTTTTATATTATGAAATGCCTTTATATGTGCAATTGCTATTAGAAAGTTGTTCCATATATGAGTCATTACATGTATGCATCCAATTAGTATATGTATGTATCCAATCAACTAATTAGTAATGCTATTGGTCCGGTGCATTTTAAAAAGAGCCTGCTAGGCTGCTGATGTATCCTCTGACGAAACCGCTCTTGGATAACAGCGGAGAAACGCGTAAGCAAGGTGACTACCGGACACTCTGATTGCTGAGATATAAGCCCGTTCATGAACGAGGTACATCACGGCGGACGTCTGATGCAAAGACAGCGGTGAAGGGGAAAAAGCAATTTGAGAGCGAGCAAAAGGAGGTCTCTACCCCACGGCAGGGAGGAATATCCCGACCGCAAGTGCCAATAAGATCCAGCCACGGTTAACGGGGGTCGTAGCATACCGCTGTGTTTCACCAACCATCACAGCGCTCTCCCCCTGTTTTCTTTCATTACTCACGTGAATTACATATGAACTTTAACTGCAGTAAATAAGAGGCGTTGGTTACAACTGTTGCTGTTCATCCACAAGAAGGAATTTAATGTATCAATTACAATTGGAAAGTAACGATTAAATTACAACAGCTGTATCCAGGAGGATTTTTTGGACACTTTAATAGACATTCCGTTGTCATCAAGGGCAATATGAAATAGATACTGATTACATTTAGATATGGATAGTGGTGCCTATATATGTTGACTCCATTGTATTTTATTGAATGTAGGTTTCTTCTGTCTATATATATTTTTTAAAAATAAAGAGCTTGTATATTTTATTTTTTGCGCTCCCTTGATAACAAGTGTGATTATCTTTAAAATTTGGTTTATTATTGGTAGAACAGTACTACCTATGGGAGCAGCATTTTATAATATATGGTGAAAATTAATAGATGTATAAAGATGAAATAAGCAACAAATTGGTGAAATAGATACGTTTTGATAGGAGCGCTGGGTTCTATATATATATATTGACATTTGGTTATATATATGTATAGACTTTATAAATTCTTGACAGAGATGTGCCTGAGCAGCGGCCCTCCCCAGCCCTATCCCAAATCATACTTATTTTGCATAGGAGATACCATGGTCATGAAGATTGTTCTCCCAGGGTGAGGCTCATTCATTGCATTCTGGGTATGCTGATCCCTGTGATTTCCCCAAATGTGGGAAACTGGACTGCATTATTTGTGGTAGTGAGGGACTGTGTTTGTGCTTTCCTCTGGTCAGCTCTGGTAAAAGTCAGATTTCTTTGTCTCAGATCTTCCTCTAGCCTTGTTCTTCTTTCGAGAGTTTCCTTGTGCTGCCTCAGTTGGATCTCCTTCACTTGACAGGGGGGTGCCCGAGCAGCGACCCTCCCCAGCTCTATCCCAAATCCTACTTACCTGCCAGGTGAGATACTATGATCATGAAGGTGCGTCTCCCAGGGCAAGGCTCTCCCATTGCACTCTGGGTGTGCTGCTCCTGCGATTTCCCCAAATGTGGGAAACTTGACTGCATAATTTGTGTTTCCCCTGGTCGGCTTTCGTATAATTCAGATCTCTTTGTCTCAGGTCTCTCTCCAGCCTAGTTTGCTGTCTGTTTCCACTTCTCTTTTCTTGAGCCGCTCCCTTCTATGCCCTTGCGCACTATCCTGACTTCTCCCGTCTGCTTACTTTGTGCCTTCCAACGCACAAAGGCTTGAATGGCCTTTTGCTGCTCCTCCATCCTCTGAAGCATATAGAGGGTTGAATTCCACCTCGTTACCACCTCTTGCTTCAGAGGATGGCAGGGCAGGTTCAGGAATGTTTGGTGGTGCTCCAGTCTTCGGCACGCGGTGGCTGAATGCAGAAAGTGGCCCGCAATTCTTCGGGCCACCGACAGCATCTCTTGCACGCCCCTGTCGTTTTTTTAAATAATTCTGCACCACCAAATTCAATGTATGTGCAAAACATGGGACGTGCTGGAATTTGCCCAGATGTAATGCACGCACCATATTGGTGGCATTGTCCGATGTCACAAATCCCCAGGAGAGTCCAATTGGGGTAAGCCATTCTGCGATGATGTTCCTCAGTTTCAGTAAGAGGTTGTCAGCTGTGTGCCTCTTATGGAAAGCGGTGATACAAAGCGTAGTCTGCCTAGGAACGAGTTGACATTTGCGAGATGCTGCTACTGGGGCCGCCGCTGCTGTTCTTGCTGCGGGAGGCAATACATCTACCCAGTGGGCTGTCACAGTCATATAGTCCTGAGTCTGCCCTGCTCCACTTAACCACGGACATGTGGACTAGTGGACCTTGGGTACAACTGCATTTTTTAGGACACTGGTGACTCTTTTTCTGAGGTCTGTGTACATTTTCGGTATCGCCTGCCTAGAGAAATGGAACCTAGATGGCATTTGGTACCGGGGACACAGTACCTCAATCAAGTCTCTAGTTGCCTCTGAATTAACGATGGATACCGGAACCACGTTTCTCACCACCCAGGCTGACAAGACCTGAGTTATCCGCTTTGCAGCAGGATGACTGCTGTGATATTTCATCTTCCTCGCAAAGGACTGTTGGACAGTCAATTGCCTACTGGAAGTAGTACAAGTGGTCTTCCAACTTCCCCTCTGGGATGACGATCGACTCCCAGCAGCAACAACAGCAGCGCCAGCAGCAGTAGGCGTTACACTCAAGGATGCATCGGAGGAATCCCAGGCAGGAGAGGATTCGTCAGACTTGCCAGTGACATGGCCTGCAGGACTATTGGCTTTCCTGTCTAAGGAGGAAATTGACACTAAGGGAGTTGGTGGTGTGGTTTGCAGGAGCTTGGTTACAAGAGGAAGGGATTTAGTGGTCAGTGGACTGCTTCCGCTGTCATCCAAAGTTTTTGAACTTGTCACTGACTTATGATTAATGCGCTGCAGGTGACGTATAAGTGAGGATGTTCTGAGGTGGTTAACGTCCTTACCCCTACTTATTACAGCTTGACAAAGGCAACACACGGCTTGACACCTGTTGTCCGCATTTATGTACAGGATGCATACCTTCATGTCCCCATTTATCCATCTCATCAGGCGTACCTCAGATTTGCGGTACAGGACTGTCATTGCCAATTTCAGACGTTGCTGTTTGGTCTCTCCACGGCCCAGAGAATTTTCACCAAGGTAATGGCGGAAATGATGGTTCTCCTGCGTAAGCAAGGTGTCACAATTATCCCGTACTTGAGCGATCTCATAAAAGCGAGATCAAGAGAGCAGTTGCTGAACAGCGTATCACTTTCACTGAAAGTGTTACAGCAACACGGCTGGATTTTCAATATCCCAAAGTCGCAGTTGGTTTCTACGACTCGTCTGTCTTTCTTGGGCATGATTCTGGACACAGACCAGAAGAGAGTTTATCTCCCGATAGGAAAGGCCAAGGAACTCATGACTCTTGTCAGGAACCTATTGAAACCAAAACTTGTGTCAGTGCATCACTGCACTTGAGTCCTGGGAAAGATGGTGGCATCATACGAAGCCATTCCATTCGGCAGGTTCCATGCGAGGACTTTCCAATGGGACCTACTGGACAAGTGGTCTGGGTCACATTTACAGATGCATTGGTTGATCACCCTGTCCCCCAGGGTCAGGGTATCACTCCTGTGGTGGCTGCAGAGTGCTCACCTTCTCGAGTGACGCAGATTCGGCATTCAGGACTGGATCCTGGTGACCACAGAGGCAAGCCTCCAAGGTTGGGGAGCAGTCACACAGGGAAGAAATATCCAAGGTCTTTGGTCAAGTCAAGAGACTTGTCTTCACATCAACATCCTGAAACTAGAGGCCATATACAATGCTCCGTCATGCGGAGACCTTACTTCGGGACCAACCGGTTCTGATCCAGTCAGACAACGTCACCGCAGTGGCTCATGTAAACCGCCAAGGCGGCACAAGGAGCAGAGTGGCGATGGCACAAGCCACAAGAATTCTTCGCTGGGTGGAGAATCACGCAAGCGCACTGTCAGCAGTGTTCATTCTGGGAGTGGACAACTGGGAAGCAGACTTCCTCAGCAGACACGACCTACATCCGGGAGAGTGGGGACTTTTATCAGGAAGTCTTTGCACAGATTACAAGTCGGTGGGAACTGCCACAGATAGACATGATGGCGTCCCGGCTCAACAAAAAGCTACAGAGGTATTGCGCAAGGTCAAGAGACCCTCAGGCAGTAGCTGTAGACACCCTAGTGACACCGTGGGTGTTCCGGCCGGTCTATGTATTTCCTCCTCTTCCTCTCATATCCAAGGTGTTAAGGATAATAAGACAAAGAGGAGTGAGAACTATCCTCATTGTTCCAGATTGGCCACGGAGGACCTGGTATCCGGATCTGCAGGAAATGCTCACAGAAGATCCGTGGCCTCTTCCTCTAAGACAGGACCTGTTGCATCAGGGGCCCTGTCTGTTCCAAGACTTACCGCAGCTGCGTTTGACGGCATGGCGGTTGAATGCCGGATCCTAGCAGTGAAAGGCACTCCGGTTGAGGTCATCCCTACGCTGATAAAGACTAGGAAGGATGTAACGTCAAAACATTACACCGAATATGGCGAAATTATATTTCTTGGTGTGAGGCCAGGAATGCTCCTACGGAAGAATTCCATCTGGGCCGTTTCCTTCACTTCCTACAAACTGGAGTGAATTTGGGCCTAAAATTAGGCTCTATTAAGGTCCAGATTTCGGCCTTATCCATTTTCTTTCAAAAAGAATTGGTTTCTCTTCCAGAAGTTCAGACTTTTGTAAAAGGAGTGCTGCATATTCAGCCTCCTTTTGTGCCTCCGGTGGCACCTTGGGACCTTAACGTGGTGTTAAGTTTTCTAAAATCACACTGGTTTGAACCACTTAAAACGGTGGAGTTAAAATATCTCACATGGAAGGTGGTCATGTTATTAGCCTTGGCTTCGGCTAGGCGAGTGTCGGAATTAGCGGCTTTGTCACATAAAAGCCCATATTTGGTGTACCATGTGGATAGAGCGGAATTGCGGACCCGTCCTCAATTCCTACCAAAAGTGGTCTCATCTTTTCATATGAACCAACCTATTGTGGTGCCTTTGGCTACGCGTGACTTGGAGGATTCCGAGTTACTTGATGTGGTCAGGGCTTTGAAAATTTACGTGGCCAGGACGGCTAGAGTCAGGAAAACTGAAGCGCTGTTTGTCCTGTATGCAACCACCAAGATTGGTGCCCCTGCTTCAAAGCAGGCTATTGCTCGCCAGATTTGTAACACGATTCAGCAAGCGCATTCTATGGCTGGATTGCAGTTACCGAAATCGGTCTAGGCCCATTCCACGAGGAAAGTGGGCTCTTCTTGGGCGGCTGCCCGAGGGGTCTCGGCACTACAGCTGTGTCGAGCTGCTACTTGGTCAGGTTCAAACACCTTTTCAAAATACTATAAGTTTGATACCCTGGCTGAGGAGGAACTCATGTTTGCTCAATCGGTGCTGCAGAGTCATCCGCACTCTCCCGCCCGTTTTGGAGCTTTGGTATAATCCCCATGGTCCTTACGGAGTCCCCAGCATCCTCTAGGACGTTAGAGAAAATAAGATTTTAAACCTACCGGTAAATCTTTTTCTCGTAGTTCGTAGAGGATGCTGGGCGCCCGTCCCAAGTGCGGACTACTTCTGCAATACTTGTATATAGTTATTGCTTCAATAAGGGTTATGTTATAGTTGCATCGGTCCTGCACTGATGCTACAGTATGTTGTTTTTTCGTACTCATAACTGGGTAGTTTATCACAAGTTATACGGTGTGATTGGTGTGGCTGGTATGAATCTTGCCCTGGATTAACAAAATCCTTTCCTCATACTGTCAGTCTCCTCTGGGCACAGTTTCTCTAACTGTGGCATAGAGGGGCATAGAGGGAGGAGCCAGTGCACACCCAGAACTAAAGTCTTTCTTAAAGTGCCCATGTCTCCTGCGGAGCCCGTCTATCCCCATGGTCCTTACGGAGTCCCCAGCATCCTCTACGGACTACGAGAAAAAGATTTACCGGTAGGTTTAAAATCTTATTTTCTACTTTATTATTTTCTATCCTAGTTTATTACGACCAACTTTCATCCAAGGAGTTTGATATTCTACTACCTGCGTGCAATTTAAATTGCTTAAATTGTTTATATGGTTGATTTGTCCTTCACAATCAATAATCTGCAACTTGGATGTACTTGTGTCATTGAAAATCTTATAATAAAAATGTTTATATATTGAAAAAAAAAGTTATAAGACATATGCCTACCTACTAAATGGGGTAAAATTAGGGGATTCTGTACTGGAAAAGGACTTAGGTGTCCTCATAGATAGCAAGCTAAGCAGTAGTACCCAAAGTAGGACTGCAGCAAAGAAGGCTAATAAGATATTAGCATGCATAAAACGGGGTATTGATGCTAGGGACGAGAGTATTATACTCCCGTTATATAAATCACTAGTGAGGCCACACCTTGAATACTGTGTACAGTTCTGGGCACCGTACTACAAAAAGGATATCCTGGAGCTTGAAAAGGTACAGAGGAGGGCGACCAAACTAATTAAGGGCATGGAGATGATGGAATACAAGGAAAGGCTTGAAAGACTAGGCATGTTTACATTGGAAAAGCGGAGACTAAGAGGGGATATGATCAACATCTACAAATATGTAAGGGGACAATACACAGAGCTTGCGCTGGACCTGTTTCTGGTTAGATCAACACAGAGGACTCGTGGACACTCGCTCAGTTTTTGTAAGATGTTTCTTCCATCAACCAACGAAGAAACACATTGGTACTTTCCCATGATGAGTGAGTGCTTCAGGATCTCTTGCACTTACATGTGCAGCAGAGTACAGCAATGGAAGCATGCTGGGCCCATAACCCAGAGGTAGGCAGATTGAAACTATCCTTTGCTATATGCATTTTTTTTGTTAATTAAAGTAATCCAAAACTGGGATTGATATTTTGGCTCTTTTATTTTTACTTAAAGTACAATAACTTTTACCATTTTAATTTGTTTTGATAGTATATTGACAGTATTGTTTTCTTTCAAAAATCCACTTAATTTTCTTTACCCTATTATTAAAATGGTAATTGACAAAAACAAACTACATTGTCACCAGAAGAGCAATACAAAATGTACAAGTGTTATATTAAAATCATCTTTCCAGCTTGAATTTCAATGATGCATTGGGGCAACGATTTTGTGAGAAACATCTTCACCCTTAAATAAAGATTTTCTTAATTCCTTACCTGTGTGCTAATTAGATATCACCTTGTTTTCACATTAAACAGACTTCCACATGAGAAAGCAGCAAGGATGCAGTGGCGTTAATGTTTCCTGGTGTCAACCTGTATTATTTCAGTAGACATTGAAATGAGGATGCATCTTGCTGCCTTTCCAATGAAGCAAGTTTAATTTAGTAATAGGTGAAAAACCATCCCTACAAAGGTGTTAATCAGAGACTTGGTTTTGTGGACACTTTTCAGAGAACAAATTTGTTAGCATAAAAATAAAGCCAGAAAATGAAGAGCTGTTTAATCACTCAATTGTATTTTTTTGCCAGCATATTTTTTTTATCTGCAACCCACTGCTAAATTGTGCTTCCTAGCTGTTTTTTTATAAAATCACTGAATCAAATCTAACTCTGATTACATCAGAGAAGGCCAGGTACCCTACACAATAAGAGGGGGTTTGAAATTTTGACTTGTCTACTTAAATATCACCAAAATCTGATCACAAGGTCAATTACATTCCTGGGTGGGATTGAACCACCAACCTTTTGGTTAGTAGCCTTACACACTAACCAATTGCGCCACAGAGACACTTTGCAAAAGTACATACTGACAAAGGCTAATAAGCATTCATCTAGAACGTTTCCTAGAAAAACTTTAAAAAGTCAATAATCTGGAGAGTTTTTGTAAGATGTTTCTTCCATCAACCAACGAAGAAACACATTGGTACTTTCCCATGATGAGTGAGTGCTTCAGGATCTCTTGCACTTACATGTGCAGCAGAGTACAGCAATGGAAGCATGCTGGGCCCATAACCCAGAGGTAGGCAGATTGAAACTATCCTTTGCTATATGCATTTTTTTGTTAATTAAAGTAATCCAAAACTGGGATTGATATTTTTGCTCTTTTATTTTTACTTAAAGTACAATAACTTTTACCATTTTAATTTGTTTTAATAGTATATTGACAGTATTGTTTTCTTTCAAAAATCCACTTAATTTTCTTTACCCTATTATTAAAATGGTAATTGACAAAAACAAACTACATTGTCACCAGAAGAGCAATACAAAATGTACAAGTGATATATTAAAATCATCTTTCCAGCTTGAATTTCAATGATGCATTGGGGCAACGATTTTGTGAGAAACATCTTCACCCTTAAATAAAGATTTTCTTAATTCCTTACCTGTGTGCTAATTAGATATCACCTTGTTTTCACATTAAACAGACTTCCACATGAGAAAGCAGCAAGGATGCAGTGGCGTTAATGTTTCCTGGTGTCAACCTGTATTATTTCAGTAGACATTGAAATGAGGATGCATCTTGCTGCCTTTCCAATGAAGCAAGTTTAATTTAGTAATAGGTGAAAAACCATCCCTACAAAGGTGTTAATCAGAGACTTGGCTTTGTGGACACTTTTCAGAGAACAAATTTGTTAGCATAAAAATAAAGCCAGAAAATGAAGAGCTGTTTAATCACTCAATTGGATTTTTTTGCCAGCATATTTCTTTTTCTCTGCAACCCACTGCTAAATTGTGCTTCCTAGCTGTTTTTATAAAATCACTGAATCAAATCTAACTCTGATTACATCAGAGAAGGCCAGGTACCCTAAACCATAACAGGGGGTTTGAAATTTTGACTTGTCTACTTAAAGATCACCAAAATCTGATCACAAGGTCAATTACGTTCCTGGGTGTGATTAAACCACCAACCTTTTGGTTAGTAGCCGTACACACTAACTGATTGCGCCACAGAGACACTTTGCAGAAGTAATTACTGACAAAGGCTAATAAGCATTCATCTAAAACGTTTCCTAGAAAAACTTTAAAAAGTCAATAATCTGGAGAGTTTTTGTAAGATGTTTCTTCCATCAACCAACGACGAAACACATTGGTACTTTCCCATGATGAGTGAGTGCTTCAGGATCTCTTGCACTTACATGTGCAGCAGAGTACAGCAATGGAAGCATGCTGGGCCCATAACCCAGAGGTAGGCAGATTGAAACTATCCTCTGCTATATGCATTTTTTTTTGTTAATTAAAGTAATCCAAAACTGGGATTGATATTTTGGCTCTTTTATTTTTACTTAAAGTACAATAACTTTTACCATTTTAATTTGTTTTAATAGTATATTGACAGTATTGTTTTCTTTCAAAAATCCACTTAATTTTCTTTACCCTATTATTAAAATGGTAATTGACAAAAACAAACTACATTGTCACCAGAAGAGCAATACAAAATGTACAAGTGATATATTAAAATCATCTTTCCAGCTTGAATTTCAATGATGCATTGGGGCAACGATTTTGTGAGAAACATCTTCACCCTTAAATAAAGATTTTCTTAATTCCTTACCTGTGTGCTAATTAGATATCACCTTGTTTTCACATTAAACAGACTTCCACATGAGAAAGCAGCAAGGATGCAGTGGCGTTAATGTTTCCTGGTGTCAACCTGTATTATTTCAGTAGACATTGAAATGAGGATGCATCTTGCTGCCTTTCCAATGAAGCAAGTTTAATTTAGTAATAGGTGAAAAACCATCCCTACAAAGGTGTTAATCAGAGACTTGGCTTTGTGGACACTTTTCAGAGAACAAATTTGTTAGCATAAAAATAAAGCCAGAAAATGAAGAGCTGTTTAATCACTCAATTGGATTTTTTTGCCAGCATATTTCTTTTTCTCTGCAACCCACTGCTAAATTGTGCTTCCTAGCTGTTTTTATATAATCACTGAATCAAATCTAACTCTGATTACATCAGAGAAGGCCAGGTACCCTAAACCATAACAGGGGGTTTGAAATTTTGACTTGTCTACTTAAAGATCACCAAAATCTGATCACAAGGTCAATTACGTTCCTGGGTGTGATTGAACCACCAACCTTTTGGTTAGTAGCCGTACACACTAACTGATTGCGCCACAGAGACACTTTGCAGAAGTAATTACTGACAAAGGCTAATAAGCATTCATCTAAAACGTTTCCTAGAAAAACTTTAAAAAGTCAATAATCTGGAGAGTTTTTGTAAGATGTTTCTTCCATCAACCAACGAAGAAACACATTGGTACTTTCCCATGATGAGTGAGTGCTTCAGGATCTCTTGCACTTACATGTGCAGCAGAGTACAGCAATGGAAGCATGCTGGGCCCATAACCCAGAGGTAGGCAGATTGAAACTATCCTCTGCTATATGCATTTTTTTTTGTTAATTAAAGTAATCCAAAACTGGGATTGATATTTTGGCTCTTTTATTTTTACTTAAAGTACAATAACTTTTACCATTTTAATTTGTTTTAATAGTATATTGACAGTATTGTTTTCTTTCAAAAATCCACTTAATTTTCTTTACCCTATTATTAAAATGGTAATTGACAAAAACAAACTACATTGTCACCAGAAGAGCAATACAAAATGTACAAGTGATATATTAAAATCATCTTTCCAGCTTGAATTTCAATGATGCATTGGGGCAACGATTTTGTGAGAAACATCTTCACCCTTAAATAAAGATTTTCTTAATTCCTTACTTGTGTGCTAATTAGATTTCACCTTGTTTTCACATTAAACAGACTTCCACATGAGAAAGCAGCAAGGATGCAGTGGCGTTAATGTTTCCTGGTGTCAACCTGTATTATTTCAGTAGACATTGAAATGAGGATGCATCTTGCTGCCTTTCCAATGAAGCAAGTTTAATTTAGTAATAGGTGAAAAACCATCCCTACAAAGGTGTTAATCAGAGACTTGGCTTTGTGGACACTTTTCAGAGAACAAATTTGTTAGCATAAAAATAAAGCCAGAAAATGAAGAGCTGTTTAATCACTCAATTGGATTTTTTTGCCAGCATATTTCTTTTTCTCTGCAACCCACTGCTAAATTGTGCTTCCTAGCTGTTTTTATACAATCACTGAATCAAATCTAACTCTGATTACATCAGAGAAGGCCAGGTACCCTAAACCATAACAGGGTGTTTGAAATTTTGACTTGTCTACTTAAAGATCACCAAAATCTGATCACAAGGTCAATTACGTTCCTGGGTGTGATTGAACCACCAACCTTTTGGTTAGTAGCCGTACACACTAACTGATTGCGCCACAGAGACACTTTGCAGAAGTAATTACTGACAAAGGCTAATAAGCATTCATCTAAAACGTTTCCTAGAAAAACTTTAAAAAGTCAATAATCTGGAGAGTTTTTGTAAGATGTTTCTTCCATCAACCAACGACGAAACACATTGGTACTTTCCCATGATGAGTGAGTGCTTCAGGATCTCTTGCACTTACATGTGCAGCAGAGTACAGCAATGGAAGCATGCTGGGCCCATAACCCAGAGGTAGGCAGATTGAAACTATCCTCTGCTATATGCATTTTTTTTTGTTAATTAAAGTAATCCAAAACTGGGATTGATATTTTGGCTCTTTTATTTTTACTTAAAGTACAATAACTTTTACCATTTTAATTTGTTTTAATAGTATATTGACAGTATTGTTTTCTTTCAAAAATCCACTTAATTTTCTTTACCCTATTATTAAAATGGTAATTGACAAAAACAAACTACATTGTCACCAGAAGAGCAATACAAAATGTACAAGTGATATATTAAAATCATCTTTCCAGCTTGAATTTCAATGATGCATTGGGGCAACGATTTTGTGTTTGAAACATCTTCACCCTTAAATAAAGATTTTCTTAATTCCTTACTTGTGTGCTAATTAGATTTCACCTTGTTTTCACATTAAACAGACTTCCACATGAGAAAGCAGCAAGGATGCAGTGGCGTTAATGTTTCCTGGTGTCAACTTGTATTATTTCAGTAGACATTGAAATGAGGATGCATCTTGCTGCCTTTCCAATGAAGCAAGTTTAATTTAGTAATATGTGAAAAACCATCCCTACAAAGGTGTTAATCAGAGACTTGGCTTTGTGGACACTTTTCAGAGAACAAATTTGTTAGCATAAAAATAAAGCCAGAAATGAAGAGCTGTTTAATCACTCAATTGGATTTTTTTGCCAGCATATTTCTTTTTCTCTGCAACCCACTGCTAAATTGTGCTTCCTAGCTGTTTTTATAAAATCACTGAATCAAATCTAACTCTGATTACATCAGAGAAGGCTAGGTACCCTACACAATAAGAGGGGGTTTGAAATTTTGACTTGTCTACTTAAATATCACCAAAATCTGATCACAAGGTCAATTACGTCCCTGGGTAGGATTTAACCACCAACCTTTTGGTTAATAGCCGTACACACTAACCAATTGCGCCACAGAGACACTTTGCAAAAAGTACATACTGACAAAGGCTAATAAGCATTCATCTAGAACGTTTCCTAGAAAAACTTTAAAAAGTCAATAATCTGGAGAGTTTTTGTAAGATGTTTCTTCCATCAACCAACGAAGAAACACATTGGTACTTTCCCATGATGAGTGAGTGCTTCAGGAACTCTTGCACTTACATGTGCAGCAGAGTACTGCAATGGAAGCATGCTGGGCCCATAACCCAGAGGTAGGCAGATTGAAACTTTCCTTTGCTATATGCATTTTTTTTGTTAATTAAAGTAATCCAAAACTGGGATGGATATTTTTGCTCTTTTATTTTTACTTAAAGTACAATAACTTTTACCATTTTAATTTGTTTTAATAGTATATTGACAGTATTGTTTTCTTTCAAAAATCCACTTAATTTTCTTTACCCTATTATTAAAATGGTAATTGACAAAAACAAACTACATTGTCACCAGAAGAGCAATACAAAATGTACAAGTGATATATTAAAATCATCTTTCCAGGTTGAATTTCAATGATGCATTGGGGCAACGATTTTGTGAGAAACATCTTCACCCTTAAATAAAGATTTTCTTAATTCCTTACCTGTGTGCTAATTAGATATCACCTTGTTTTCACATTAAACAGACTTCCACATGAGAAAGCAGCAAGGATGCAGTGGCGTTAATGTTTCCTGGTGTCAACCTGTATTATTTCAGTAGACATTGAAATGAGGATGCATCTTGCTGCCTTTCCAATGAAGCAAGTTTAATTTAGTAATAGGTGAAAAACCATCCTTACAAAGGTGTTAATCAGAGACTTGGCTTTGTGGACACTTTTCAGAGAACAAATTTGTTAGCATAAAAATAAAGCCAGAAAATGAAGAGCTGTTTAATCACTCAATTGGATTTTTCTGCCAGCATATTTTTTTTCTCTGCAACCTACTGCTAAATTGTGCTTCCTAGCTGTTTTTATAAAATCACTGAATCAAATCTAACTCTGATTACATCAGGGAAGGCCAGGTACCCACACCATAACAGGGCGTTTGAAATTTTGACTTGTCTACTTAAATATCACCAAAATCCGATCACAAGGTCAATTACATCCCTGGGTGGGATTGAACCACCAACCTTTTGGTTAATAGCCGAACACACTAACCGATTGCACCACAGAGACACTTTGCAAAAAGTACATACTGACAAAGGCTAATAAGCATTCATCTAGAACGTTTCCTAGAAAAACTTTAAAAAGTCAATAATCTGGAGAGTTTTTGTAAGATGTTTCTTCCATCAACCAACGAAGAAACACATTGGTACTTTCCCATGATGAGTGAGTGCTTCAGGATCTCTTGCACTTACATGTGCAGCAGAGTACTGCAATGGAAGCATGCTGGGCCGATAACCCAGAGGTAGGCAGATTGAAACTATCCTCTGCTATATGCATTTTTTTTTAATTAAAGTAATCCAAAATTGGGATTGATATTTTAGCTCTTTTAATTTTACTTAAAGTACAATAACTTTTACCATTTTAATTTGTTTAATAGTATATTGACAGTATTGTTTTCTTTCAAAAATCCACTTAATTTTCTTTACCCTATTATTAAAATGGTAATTGACAAAAACAAACTACATTGTCACCAGAAGAGCAATACAAAATGTACAAGTGATATATTAAAATCATCTTTCCAGGTTGAATTTCAATGATGCATTGGGGCAACGATTTTGTGAGAAACATCTTCACCCTTAAATAAAGATTTTCTTAATTCCTTACCTGTGTGCTAATTATATATCACCTTGTTTTCACATTAAACAGACTTCCACATGAGAAAGCAGCAAGGATGCAGTGGCGTTAATGTTTCCTGGTGTCAACCTGTATTATTTCAGTAGACATTGAAATGAGGATGCATCTTGCTGCCTTTCCAATGAAGCAAGTTTAATTTAGTAATAGGTGAAAAACCATCCTTACAAAGGTGTTAATCAGAGACTTGGCTTTGTGGACACTTTTCAGAGAACAAATTTGTTAGCATAAAAATAAAGCCAGAAAATGAAGAGCTGTTTAATCACTCAATTGGATTTTTCTGCCAGCATATTTTTTTTCTCTGCAACCTACTGCTAAATTGTGCTTCCTAGCTGTTTTTATAAAATCACTGAATCAAATCTAACTCTGATTACATCAGGGAAGGCCAGGTACCCACACCATAACAGGGCGTTTGAAATTTTGACTTGTCTACTTAAATATCACCAAAATCCGATCACAAGGTCAATTACATCCCTGGGTGGGATTGAACCACCAACCTTTTGGTTAATAGCCGAACACACTAACCGATTGCGCCACAGAGACACTTTGCAAAAAGTACATACTGACAAAGGCTAATAAGCATTCATCTAGAACGTTTCCTAGAAAAACTTTAAAAAGTCAATAATCTGGAGAGTTTTTGTAAGATGTTTCTTCCATCAACCAACGAAGAAACACATTGGTACTTTCCCATGATGAGTGAGTGCTTCAGGATCTCTTGCACTTACATGTGCAGCAGAGTACTGTAATGGAAGCATGCTGGGCCGATAACCCTGAGGTAGGCAGATTGAAACTATCCTCTGCTATATGCATTTTTTTTTAATTTAAGTAATCCAAAATTGGGATTGATATTTTAGCTCTTTTAATTTTACTTAAAGTACAATAACTTTTACCATTTTAATTTGTTTAATAGTATATTGACAGTATTGTTTTCTTTCAAAAATCCACTTAATTTTCTGTACCCTATTATTAAAATGGTAATTGACAAAAACAAACTACATTGTCACCAGAAGAGCAATACAAAATGTACAAGTGATATATTAAAATCATCTTTCCAGGTTGAATTTCAATGATGCATTGGGGCAACGATTTTGTGAGAAACATCTTCACCCTTAAATAAAGATTTTCTTAATTCCTTACCTGTGTGCTAATTAGATATCACCTTGTTTTCACATTAAACAGACTTCCACATGAGAAAGCAGCAAGGATGCAGTGGCGTTAATGTTTCCTGGTGTCAACCTGTATTATTTCAGTAGATATTGAAATGACGATGCATCTTGCTGCCTTTCCAATGAATCAAGTTTAATTTAGTAATAGGTGAAAAACCATCCCTACAAAGGTGTTAATCAGATACTTGGCTTTGTGGACACTTTTCAGAGAACAAATTTGTTAGCATACTTCATTGGTTGATGGAAGAAACATCTTACAAAAACTCTCCAGATTATTGACTTTTTAAAGTTTTTCTAGGAAACGTTCTTGATGAATGCTTATTAGCCTTTGTCAGTATGTACTTTTTGCAAAGTGTCTCTGTGGTGCAATTGGTTAGTGTGTAAGGCTATTAACCAAAAGGTTGGTGGTTCAATCCCACCCTGGAACGTAATTGACCTTGTGATCAGATTTTGGTGATATTTAAGTAGACAAGTCAAAATTTCAAACCCCCTCTTATTGTGTAGGGTACCTGGCCTTCTCTGATGTAATCAGAGTTAGATTTGATTCAGTGATTTTATAAAAAAAAGCTAGGAAGCACAATTTAGCAGTGGGTTGCAGAGAAAAAAAATATGCTGGCAAAAAAAATCCAATTGAGTGGTTAAACAGCTCTTCATTTTCTGGCTTTATTTTTATGCTAACAAATTTGTTCTCTGAAAAGTGTCCACAAAGCCAAGTCTCTGATTAACAGGGAGATAGTGGGCTGCATATCTCTGCCTCACTGCAGCAGCACATTCCTGCTTCAATGACAGCAGCACATCCCTACCTCACTTATAGCAGCACATCCCTGCCTCGCTGACAGCAGCACATCCCTGCCTCGCTGACAGCAGCACATCCCTGCCTCGCTGACAGCAGCACATCCCTGCCTCGCTGACAGCAGCACATCCCTGCTTCGCTGACAGCAGCACATCCCTGCTTCGCTGACAGCAGCACATCCCTGCTTCGCTGACAGCAGCACATCCCTGCCTCGCTGACAGCAGCACATCCCTGTCTCGCTGACAGCAGCACAGCACTGCTTCGCTGACAGCAGCACATCACTGCTTCACTACCAGCAGCACATCCCTGCCTCACTGGCAGCAGCACATCCCTGCCTTACTGACAGCTGTATATAGGGCCTAATTCAGACCTGATCCCTGCTGTGCATATTCACACAACAGGAGATCAGGTCTGAAGTGCGTGTGTGCTGGTGCCGCAGTGCACCGGCACATGCCAGAGATGCGATCAGCATCTCTGCCCAAGTGAGCGCCTCTGCCTGATTGACAGGCAGAGGCGGTCACTGGGCAGGAGGAGTCGGGCCAGCGGCGTTGTGCCGCCATTTTGGGGGCACAGTCAGGACAACGCAGACATGACCGGACCGTATGGGGGCGGGCCGTGACGGCTGCGTGACCCGGACAGCAACGGGCCTTATTTACTAAAATCTCAGATAAATTTTATGGCATTTATGTGCAGTCTAGTTTGCACAGTTGATAGAGTGTTGATCTTGCACTATCAATGTAAGCCTCACATAGGTTTGATACACATGTAAGTTTGTTTTTATTTTACTACATTGTGGTTTGTGGCTCTATACCATGTAATGCATGTCTTTTAACAGTAGTCAAGTCTTCCAATGTGCTTGTTAGTGAAACCCAATAGATAGCTTTATTTTATTTTGTTTCTTCAAATATTGAATGCATATGTCTTATAACTTTTTTTTTTTTCAATATACAGGTTGAGTATCTGTATATACATTTTTATTATAAGATTTTCAATGACACAAGTACATCCAAGTTGCAGATTATGGATTGTGAAGGACAAATCAACCATATAAACAATTTAAGCAATTTAAATTGCATGCAGGTAGTAGAATATCAAACTCCTTGGATGAGAGTTGGTCGTAATAAACTAGCATAGAAAAGAATAAAGTAGAAAATAAGATTTTAAACCTACCGGTAAATCTTTTTCTCGTAGTCCGTAGAGGATGCTGGGGACTCCGTAAGGACCATGGGGATAGACGGGCTCCACAGGAGACATGGGCACTTTAAGAAAGACTTTAGTTCTGGGTGTGCACTGGCTCCTCCCTCTATGCCACAGTTAGAGAAACTGTGCCCAGAGGAGACGGACAGTATGAGGAAAGGATTTTGTTAATCCAGGGCAAGATTCATACCAGCCACACCAATCACACCGTATAACTTGTGATAAACTACCCAGTTATCAGTATGAAAAAACAACATAGCATCAGTGCAGGACCGATGCAACTATAACATAACCCTTATTGAAGCAATAACTATATACAAGTATTGCAGAAGTAGTCCGCACTTGGGACGGGCGCCCAGCATCCTCTACGGACTACGAGAAAAAGATTTACCAGTAGGTTTAAAATCTTATTTTCTCTAACGTCCTAGAGGATGCTGGGGACTCCGTAAGGACCATGGGGATTATACCAATGCTCCAAAACGGGCGGGAGAGTGCGGATGACTCTGCAGCACCGATTGAGCAAACATGAGTTCCTTCTCAGCCAGGGTATCAAACTTATAGTATTTTGCAAAGGTGTGTGAACCCGACCAAGTAGCAGCTTGACACAGCTGTAGTGCCGAGACCCCTCGGGTAGCCGCCCAAGAAGAGCCCACTTTCCTCGTGGAATGGGCCTTGGCCGATTTCAGTAACTGCAATCCAGCCATAGAATGCGCTTGCTGAATCGTGTTACAAATCCGGCGAGCAATAGCCTGCTTTGAAGCAGGGGCACCAATCTTGTTGGTTGCATACAGGACAAACAGCGCTTCAGTTTTCCTGACTCTAGCCGTCCTGGCCACGTAAATTTTCAAAGCCCTAACCACATCAAGTAACTCGGAATCCTCCAAGTCACGCGTAGCCACAGGCACCACAATAGGTTGGTTCATATGAAAAGATGAGACCACTTTTGGTAGGAATTGAGGACGGGTCTGCAATTCCGCTCTATCCACATGGAATACCAAATATGGGCTTTTATGTGACAAAGCCGCTAATTCCGACACTCGCCTAGCCGAAGCCAAGGCTAATAACATGACCACCTTCCATGTGAGATATTTTAACTCCACTGTTTTAAGTGGTTCAAACCAGTGTAATTTTAGAAAACTTAACACCACGTTAAGGTCCCAAGGTGCCACCGGAGGCACAAAAGGAGGCTGAATATGCAGCACTCCTTTTACAAAAGTCTGAACTTCTGGAAGAGAAGCCAATTCTTTTTGAAAGAAAATGGATAAGGCCGAAATCTGGACCTTAATAGAGCCTAATTTTAGGCCCAAATTCACTCCAGTTTGTAGGAAGTGAAGGAAACGGCCCAGATGGAATTCTTCCGTAGGAGCATTCCTGGCCTCACACCAAGAAACATAATTTCGCCATATACGGTGTAATGTTTTAACGTTACATCCTTCCTAGCCTTTATCAGCGTAGGGATGACCTCAACCGGAATGCTAGGATCCGGCATTCAACCGCCATGCCGTCAAACGCAGCCGCGGTAAGTCTTGGAACAGACAGGGCCCCTGATGCAACAGGTCCTGTCTTAGAGGGAGAGGCCACAGATCTTCTGTGAGCATTTCCTGCAGATCCGGATACCAGGTCCTCCGTGGCCAATCTGGAACAATGAGGATTGTTCTCACTCCTCTTTGTCTTATTATCCTCAACACCTTGGGTATGAGAGGAAGAGGAGGAAATACATAGACCGACCGGAACACCCACGGTGTCACTAGGGCGTCTACAGCTACTGCCTGAGGGTCTCTTGACCTTGCGCAATACCTCTGTAGCTTTTTGTTGAGCCGGGACGCCATCATGTCTATCTGTGGCAGTTCCCACCGACTTGTAATCTGTGCAAAGACTTCCTGATGAAGTCCCCACTCTCCCGGATGTAGGTCGTGTCTGCTGAGGATGTCTGCTTCCCAGTTGTCCACTCCCGGAATGAACACTGCTGACAGTGCGCTTGCGTGATTCTCCACCCAGCGAAGAATTCTGGTGGCTTGTGCCATCGCCACTCTGCTTCTTGTGCCGCCTTGGCGGTATACATGAGCCACTGCGGTGACGTTGTCTGACTGGATCAGAACCGGTTGGTCGCAAAGTAAGGTCTCCGCTTGACGTAGGGCATTGTATATGGCCCTTAGTTCCAGGATGTTGATGTGAAGACAAGTCTCTTGACTTGACCAAAGACCTTGGAAATTTCTTCCCTGTGTGACTGCTCCCCAACCTTGGAGGCTTGCGTCTGTGGTCACCAGGATCCAGCCCTGAATGCTGAATCTGCGTCCCTCGAGAAGGTGAGCACTCTGCAGCCACAAGAGTGATACCCTGACCCTGGGGGACAGGGTGATCAACCAATGCATCTGTAAATGTGACCCGGACCACTTGTCCAGTAGGTCCCATTGGAAAGTCCTTGCATGGAACCTGCCGAATGGAATGGCCTCGTATGATGCCACCATCTTTCCCAGGACTCGAGTGCAGTGATGCACTGACACCTGTTTTGGTTTCAATAGGTTCCTGACAAGAGACATGAGTTCCTGGGCCTTTTCTATCAGGAGATAAACCCTCTTCTGGTCTGTGTCCAGAATCATGCCCAAGAAAGACAGACGAGTAGTAGGAATCAACTGCGACTTCGGGATATTGAGAATCCAGCTGTGTTGCTGTAACACTTTCAGTGAAAGTGATACGCTGTTCAGCAACTGCTCTCTTGATCTCGCTTTTATGAGATCGCCCAAGTACGGGATAATTGTGAAACCTTGCTTGCACAGGAGCACCATCATTTCCGCCATTACCTTGGTGAAAATTCTCAGGGCCATGGAGAGACCAAACAGCAACGTCTGAAATTGGCAATGACAGTCCTGTACCGCAAATCTGAGTTACGCCTGATGAGGTGGATAAATGGGGACATGAAGGTATGCATCCTGTACACAAATGCGGACAACAGATGTCAAGCCGTGTGTTGCCTTTGTCAAGCTGTAATAAGTAGGGATAAGGACGTTAACCACCTCGGAACATCCTCCCTTATACGTCACCTGCAGCGCATTCATCATAAGTCAGTGACAAGTTCAAAAACTTTGGATGACAGCAGAAGCAGTCCACTAACCACTAAATCCCTTCCTCTTGTAACCAAGCTCCTGCAAACCACACCACCAACTCCCTCAGTGTCAATTTCCTCCTTAGACAGGAGAGCCAATAGTCCTGCAGGCCATGTCACTGGCAAGTCTGACGAGTCCTCTCCTGCCTGGGATTCCTCCGATGCATCCTTGAGTGTAACGCCTACTGCTGCTGGCGCTGCTGTTGTTGCTGCTGGGAGTCGATCGTCATCCCAGAGGGGAAGTCGGAAGACCACTTGTACTTCTTCCAGTAAGCAATTGACTGTCCAACAGTCCTTTGCGAGGAAGATGAAATATCACAGCAGTCATCCTGCTGCAAAGCGGATAACTCAGGTCTGGGTGGTGAGAAACGTGGTTCCGGTATCCATCGTTAATTTAGAGGCAACTAGAGACTTGATTGAGGTACTGTGTCCCCGGTACCAAATACCCTCTAGGTTCCATTTCTCTAGGCAGGCGATACCGAAAATGTACACAGACCTCAGAAAAAGAGTCACCAGTGTCCTAAAAAATGCAGTTGTACCCAATGTCCATTTGTCTGTGGTTAAGTGGAGCAGGGCAGACTCAGGACTATATGACTGTGACAGCCCACTGGGTAGATGTATTGCCTCCCGCAGCAAGAACAGCAGCGGCGGCACCAGTAGCAGCATCTCGCAATTGCCAACTCGTTCCTAGGCAGGCTACGCTTTGTATCACCGCTTTCCATAAGAGGCACACAGCTGACAACCTCTTACGGAAACTGAGGAACATCATCGCAGAATGGCTTACCCCAATTGAACTCTCCTGGGGATTTGTGACACCGGACAATGCCACCAATATTGTGCGTGCATTACATCTTGGCAAATTCCAGCACGTCCCATGTTTTGCACATACATTGAACTTGGTGGTGCAGAATTATTTAAAAAACGACAGGGGCGTGCAAGAGATGCTGTCGGTGGCCCGAAGAATTGCGGGCCACTTTCTGCCTTCAGCCACCGCATGCCGAAGACTGGAGCACCACCAAACATTCCTGAACCTGCCCTGCCATCATCTGAAGCAAGAGGTGGTAACGAGGTGGAATTCAACCCTCTATATGCTTCAGAGGATGGAGGAGCAGCAAAAGGCCATTCAAGCCTATACATCTGCCCACGATATAGGCAAAGGAGGGGGAATGCACCTGACTCAAGCGCAGTGGAGAATAATTTCAACGTTGTGCAAGGTTCTGCAACCCTTTGAACTTTCCACACGTGAAGTCAGTTCAGACACTGCCAGCCTGAGTCAGGTCATTCCCCTCATCAGGCTTTTGCAGAAGAAGCTGGAGACATTGAAGGAGGAGCTAAAACAGAGCGATTCAACTAGGCATGTGGGACTTGTGGATGGAGCCCTTAATTCGCTTAACCAGGATTCAATCTGTTGAAATCAGAGCACTACATTTTGGCCGCCGTGCTCGATCCTAGATTTAAAACCTACATTGTATCTCTCTTTCCGGCAGACACAAGTCTGCAGAGGTTCAAAGACCTGCTGGTGAGAAAATTGTCAAGTCAAGCGGAACGTGACCCGTCAACAGCTCCTCCTTCACATTCTCCCGCAACTGGGGGTGCGAGGAAAAGGCTAAGAATTCCGAGCCCACCCGCTGGCGGTGATGCAGGGCAGTCTGGAGTGAGTGCTGACATCTGGTCCAGACTGAAGGACCTGGCAACGATTACTGACATGTCGTCTACTGTCACTGCATATGATTCTGTCACCTTTGAAAGAATGGTGGAGAAAAAGAGGCAATTTGGAGGCCCTTGCACAAACTGGCTTTATTCTACCTAAGTTGCCCTCCCTCCAGTGTGTACTCCGAAAGAGTGTTTAGAGCTGCCGCTCACCTTGTCAGCAATCGGTGTACAAGGTTACTTCCAGAAAATGTGGAGAAGATGATGATCATCAAAATTAATTATAATCAATTCCTCCGTGGAGACATTCACCAGCAATTGCCTCCAGAAAGTACACAGGGATCTGAGATGGTGGATTCCAGTGGGGACGAATTAATAATCTGTGAGGAGGAAGATGTACACAGTGAAAGGGGTGAGGAATCGGAGGATGAGGAGGTGGACATCTTGCCTCTGTAGAGCCAGTTTGTGCAAGGAGAGATTGATTGATTGATTCTTTTTTGGTGGGGGCCCAAACCAACCAGTCATTTCAGTCAGTCGTGTGGCAGACCCTGTCGCTGAAATGATGGGTTCGTCAATGTTTTTCTTTTCAATCTAAGCCCCTGCAGTTTTCTGTAAGCATCTGCTTCGCTATGATGATCAACAAGTCACAAGGGAAAACACTCAGGGCTGGAGGCGTAGATCTTAGGACCAGCTGCTACAAGCATGGCAGAGGTGTCACTATCACTGGTGACACCCAGAGAGGCGGCGAGGGAGATTGTAATGCAGTGCGCGCAGATAAGCAGCGCAATGGTAAAAAGGAGGCATGGTCTCATAGGTAGGGGCGTGGCCTGAATCACCATTTTGTTGCTCCGGGCATCCCGGGGGTTGGGGGCTGTACCCGGGGACTAGTGTGTGAGTGGTGCTGGCTCCTGCACAGTGACAGAAACTGGGTGTTGCACGTAATGTCACAGTGAAACACCCATATTTTGTCACTGAAGAAGAGCCGGCACTTTGGTGTCACCCCACTTGGCGGGTGACACTCGGGTGTGTGCCGCAACCCCGTTGTGATGCCACTGACCCATGGGAAGCTTTACGTGGCTTACCCATGTGTTAGTAGCCCCAAGCATCTTTTGTGTTAGTCCCTGAAGAAAAACTTCAAATATTGTTTACAATTTTGTAATCAATGGCCTAATTCAGTAAGGATTGCAAATTCTGCTAAGTAACAGAATTTGCAATCCTTTGGTTCGCATGCTGGGGCCACCCATCACAGGGCATGGCCACCCAGCATGCCGCCTCCCTTCTTGACCACGCTGAAATTGCAGTCTCAGTGCAGTTCAGCGTGATCATAAAAAATGGGTTAGCCTCCTGTTGGTGCAGACTGTACGTGTGCGCAGGAAGCCGCCACCATTTTTGTGATCGCAACGGCTGCATGTGATGTCATGCAGCCGCTCTGACCACGCCTCCTGTTTCTCCGTTGAAGCCCTGCCCCCGCACCGCTCCATCTTCGACTTTGAAATGGAGTGTTGCTGACCACCCCCCCCCCCCCGCACCGATTGACAGTCACAGAAAATGCAGGCGCATGCGTATGCTCTTAGCAATTTTTGCAGTTGGATTGCTTATTGTGATTGCAATCCAACCTGAATCAGGCTCTATTACCTATCACAATGCACTGCAGGTAGTACAAAATGGGGTTAATATAGGAGAAAAAAACCCCAGAGCTGTGCTCCTTAACTGTCCCTGGTGGCTAGTGGAGCGGCTGCCCAGTAACCAGTGTCCACGCCAGTGCGCACACGGCCCGCCCCCTACAGCCACGCTGGATCACGGTATAGTGTGGGCACAGAAGCCCCTTACCTCCCTTTCATCAGCGGCCTCGTGATCCCGGAGGGCGGTGTGTGTGTGACTGACCTTAGGAAGAAACCGGAGCCTCCGCTGCAGTGACCCAGCAACGAGGGCGCGGGAGTATACTGCGCCGCTGGGAGTGATGGAGCTGCAGTAAAGATGTCTATTAGACCTAGCCTGCTGCAGCCCTTGTACATTCTTATAAAAAAAAGTTCTTCTTTTCTTGTCAAAATTAATAGCTAAGTATAGGCTGCCTGAGGCAGCCCCCTGTTAAGTGTCCTGCTACTGAAGGCACCAACTACAAACTGAGCTCCATGTTCATGGAAGCGAGGTTATAGAGCAGGGGGCGCTGAGCATCTTGGGAACAGTCAAAAGCTTTGAGCCTGTTGGTGCCTCAGATCAAGATCCTACTCTACACCCCAATGTGAATCCTTGTGGAGTCCAGTGTACCCCACAGAAGAAATGAATGTGTCACACCCATTGGCAGCAACATTAGAATAGCTGCTGATGGGCACAATTGAGAAAGGAAGGGGGGAAAACATTTGAATCCAGCACATATATGTAATTTGAATATGTAATTTGTACCTTCCTACTTTAAAATGTAATGGATGAACCTCACCCTGTGAGAACTATCTTCATGATCAAGAGATCTCATATGCAAGATAAGTATGTGTTGGCAGAGGCGCTCACTGGGCAGAGATGCTGATCGCATCTCTGGCATGTGCCGGTGCACTGCGGCACCAGCACACACACACACACACTTCAGACCTGATCTCCTGTTGTGTGAATATGCACAGCAGAGATCAGGTCTGAATTAGGCCCTATATACAGCTGTCAGTAAGGCAGGGATCTGCTGCTGCCAGTGAGGCAGGGATGTGCTGCTGTCAGTGAAGCAGTGATCTGCTGCTGCCAGTGAGGCAGGGATCTGCTGCTGCCAGTGAGGCAGGGATGTGCTGCTATAAGTGAGGCAGGTATGTGCTGCTGTCAATGAGGCAGGGATGTGCTGCTGTCAGTGAAGCAGGGATGTGCTGCTGTCAGCGAGGCAGTGATCTGCTGCCCACTATCTCCCTATCACCCCTGCCTGAGTCACACACTTTCCCTGTTACCCCTGCCCCAGTTACCCACTATCTCCCAGTCACCGCTGCCTCAGTTAACCACTATACCTGCGACCCCTGCCTCAGTCACCCACTATACCAGTCACCCCTGCTTTAGTCACCCACTATCTCTGTCACCCCTGCCTCAGTCAACCACTATCTCCATATCACCCCTACCTCAGTCACCCACTATCCCTGTCACCTCTGCCTCAGTCACCCACTGTCACCCTATCACCCCTGCCTCAGTCACCCACTATCCCTGTCACCCCTGCCTCAGTCTCCTACTGTCCCTGTCACCCCTGCCACAGTCATCCACTATATCCCTATCACCCCTGCCTTAGTCACTGACTATCTCCCAGTCACCCCGGCCTCAGTCACCCACTATCTCCCAGTCATACATGCTTCAGTCACCCACTATCTCCCAGTCATCCCTGCCTCAGTCACCTACTGACACCAGTGCAGACATTTCTGCTGCGGCCTCTCCACTCTCCAGCGTGAACGTACTGACGACTGAGGAAATCCGCTTCCCAGTTGAGGACTCCGGGAATGAACACTGCCGATATTGCTGGCAGATGACGTTCTACCCAACTGAGGATTTTTGATACTTCCAGCTTTGCCATGCAATTTCGAGTGCCGCCTTGATGATTTGTGTACACTACCGTGGTGTCGTTGTCCGATTGTACTTGAACAGGCCTGTTCTGTACTAGAGGCAGGGCCAGTGTCAATGAATTGAACACTGCCCGCAATTCCAGAATGTTTATCGGGAGGAGAGATTCCTCCCTGGTCCACCGATGGTGAAGGGTCGTCATCACGGCCATGACCTTGGTGAATTTCCGAGGTGCCGTGGCCAAACCAGAAGGCAGGACCTGAAATCCAAAAACTAACCAGGCACAACACTGCTTAGCTTCCAACATCAGATGAGATTGGACATATCCAGTGTGATGCGGCTGTAGATGATTTTTGCTGTTTCTAACTTCTACTTCTAACTACTGGTACATCAATGAATAAGTTTCAAAATATAATGCATCAAGAGAACGGTGTTGGTAGTATAAAACTACCTACAGCACCTGGTATTCCCAGGTGGTCTCACATCCAAGAACAAACCAGGCCTAAAATCAGGTGATATTGGGCATATACAGTGTGGTGTGGCTGTAGATGAGCTTAGTGGTTTCTGTTAGAGTTCTTCTACTTCTAACTACTCGTACATAAATGAGTAAGCAGCCGATTTATTAAACCTGGTGAAATGATAATTTGCATGGTGATAAAGTACCAGCCAATCAGCTCCTAATTGCCATGTCACAGGCTGGGTTTGAAAAATGACAGTTAGGAGCTGACTAGCTGGTACTTTATCACCTTGCACTTTATCAGTTCACCAGGCTTAATAGATCTGCCCCAATGTTTCAAAATGGAATGCATCAAGAGAACGGTGTTGGTAGTATAAAACTACATACAGCACCTGGTATTCCCAGGTGGTCTCACATCCAAGAACAAACCAGGCCTAAAATCAGGTGATATTGGGCATATACAGTGTGGTGTGGCTGTAGATGAGCTTAGTGGTTTCTGTTAGAGTTCTTCTACTTCTAACTACTCGTACATAAATGAGTAAGCAGCCGATTTATTAAACCTGGTGAAATGATAATTTGCATGGTGATAAAGTACCAGCCAATCAGCTCCTAATTGCCATGTCACAGGCTGGGTTTGAAAAATGACAGTTAGGAGCTGACTGGCTGGTACTTTATCACCTTGCACTTTATCAGTTCACCAGGCTTAATAGATCTGCCCCAATGTTTCAAAATGGAATGCATCAAGAGAACGGTGTTAGTATTGTAAAAATACACACAGCTCCTGGTATTTCCTTGTGGTCTCCCATCCAAGTACTAAAACCAGGACCAACACTGCTCAGCTTCCATGATCAGGAGAGATTGGGCAAATCCAGTGTGCTGTGGCTGTAGATGAGCTGGTGGTTTCTGTTACAGCTCTTCTACTTCTAACTTCTGGTACATAAAAGAATACATGTAAAAATTAAATGTACCAAGAAAATGGTGTTGGTAGTTTAAAAACACCTGACTTCTCCCGTCTGCTTACTTTGTGCCTTCCAACGCACAATGCAAACTACAGGTAGTGCTGCAGGGCCCACACCCTTTTACTTGCCTTAAAGAGCAGCTCTGGAGCTGTTACAGTGCCCAGCTGCTGCAAGAAATCAGCTTGAATGCTTCAGGGGCTGGGGCATGGCCAACATGAGCCCTACACCGAAGGAGGGTGGGGGTGTTTAATGCGAACTAGGGGTCATCCAAGCGCCGCAAAAGGCCGCCATGCCCTGCATACCCCTTTTCTCTTTTCATATGCAGATGAGGGTTCCAGCCAACTTTGGCCCACTGCTTGGATGACATCACTGTATGCAATCCGTCTTCTGCAGACCTTCCCCCAGGAATGCTTGTACTAGTTGTTGCATTTGGTTTGTTGTTTGGGGGTGCATCAGTATTAGGCAGCCTTCTGCCCTCCCATGTTCATCTGAAAATATGTGTTCTCCCTGCAGTTGTTGTCCCCAGATGAGAGTTCCCTTGTGCTGCCTCAGTTGAATCTCCTTTACTTGACAGATATGTGCCTGAGCAGCGGCCCTCCCCAGCCCTATCCCAAATCATACTTATTTTGCATAGGAGATACCATGGTCATGAAGATTGATCTCCCAGGGTGAGGTTCATTCATTGCATTCTGGGTATGCTGACCCCTATGATTTCCCCAAATGTGGGAAACTCGACTGCATTATTTGTGGTAGTGGGGGACTGTGTTTGTGCTTTCCTTTGGTCAGCTCTGGTAAAAGTCAGATTTCTTTGTCTCAGATCTTCCTCTAGCCTTGTTCTTCTTTCGAGAGTTCCCTTGTGCTGCCTCAGTTGGATCTCCTTCACTTGACAGGGGGGTGCATGTAGGGAGTTATTCGAGGAGATAAGCTGCAGACCTAGGTGAACCCCCTCACAATTCACCTGGTCAAAGCGTTTCCCGACTTGTTCGGACAATTACGAGCAAAATGTCCCTTACCCCCACAGTACAGACAAAGACCAGAATTTTGCCTTCTGGCTCTTTCTTCAGGAGACAGCCGGGAGAGACCCATCTGCATGGTCTCCTCTACGTCTTCAGGAATGGAATATACACACGGACTTGACCTTACAGGTGCTCCTTTTTCAGCACTCCGCTCTCTGAGACGACGATCAATCTTAATAGAAAGCTCCATGAGTTTATCGAGAGTCTCAGGAGCGGGGTACTGAAGGAGACTGTCTTTTATAGACTCTGATAAGCCGAGGCGAAACTGACTGCGCAGGGCTGGGTCATTCCAGCCACAGTCGTTCGACCAACGGCGAAACTCCGTACAATAAACCTCTGCAGGATTTCTACCCTGTCTGAGAGCGCGCAACTGACTTTCAGCGGACGCCTCTCTATCAGGGTCATCATACAAAAGCCCTAAAGACTAAAAAAAAGCGTCAACTGACAACAATGCCGGATCCTCTGCTCTTAAACCAAATGCCCAGGTCTGAGGATCCCCCTGGAGCAAAGAAATAATAAACCCGACCCGCTGAGATTCAGTACCCGAGGAAGTCGGTCTTAAACGAAAATAAAGTTTACAGGATTCTTTAAAATTAAAAAACTCTTTTCTATCACCAGAAAAACGGTCAGGCAAATGCATCTTTGGTTCAGGGACTACCCTTGGGGAAGCTCGCAAAAGATCTTCCTGCGACTTCACCCGAAGAGAAAGATCCTGAACCATCTGAGTAAGTTCTTGAATCTGGCTGACTAAGAGCTGACCAGGATTTGGCCCTAAACCTGTTGGATTCATGAGGCCGATAAACTCTCACAAAACTGAATGAGAAAAAATTAAACCAGAGGTGACCAGAGGAAAGCACAAACACTGGAGAATTTTTGTAAGATGTTTCTTCCATCAACCAACGAAGAAACACATTGGTACTTTCCCATGATGAGTGAGTGCTTCAGGATCTCTTGCACTTACATGTGCAGCAGAGTACTGCAATGGAAGCAGATTGTAGGCAGATTGAAACTATCCTCTGCTATATGCATTTTTTTTGTTAATTAAAGTAATCCACAACTGGGATTGATATTTTAGCTCTTTTATTTTTACTTAAAGTACAATAACTTTTACCATTTTAATTTGTTTTAATAGTATATTGACAGTATTGTTTTCTTTCAAAAATCCACTTAATAGTATCTCACCTGGCAGGTAAGTAGGAGTTAGGCTAGAGCTGGGGAGGGTCGCTGCTCGGGCACCCCCCTGTCAAGTGAAGGAGATCCAACTGAGGCAGCACAAGGGAACTCTCGAAAGAAGAACAAGGCTAGAGGAAGATCTGAGACAAAGAAATCTGACTTTTACCAGAGCTGACCAGAGGAAAGCACAAACACAGTCCCCCACTACCACAAATAATGCAGTCAAGTTTCCCACATTTGGGGAAATCACAGGGGTCAGCATACCCAGAATGCAATGAATGAACCTCACCCTGGGAGAACAATCTTCATGACCATGGTATCTCCTATGCAAAATAAGTATGATTTGGGATAGGGCTGGGGAGGGCCGCTGCTCAGGCACATCTCTGTCAAGTAAAGGAGATTCAACTGAGGCAGCACAAGGGAACTTTCATCTGGGGACAACAACTGCAGGGAGAACACATATTTTCAGATGAACATGGGAGGGCAGAAGGCTGCCTAATACTGAAGAACCCCCAAACAACAAACCAAATGCAACAACTAGTACAAGCATTCCTGGGGGAAGGTCTGCAGAAGACGGATTTGCATACGGTGATGTCATCCAAGCAGTGGGCCAAAGTTGGCTGGAACCCTCGTCTGCATATGAAAAGAGAAGAGGGGTGTGCAGGGCATGGCGGCCTTTTGCGGCGCTTGGATGACCCCTAGTTCGCATTAAACATTTCCACCCTCCTTCGGTGTGGGGCTCATGTTGGCTATGCCCCAGCCCCTGAAGCATTCAAGCTGATTTCTTGCAGCAGCTGGGCACTGTAACAGCTCCAGAGCTGCTCTGTAAGGCAAATTAAAGGGTGTGGGACCTGCAGCACTACCTGTAGTTCGCATTGTGCGTTGGAAGGCACAAAGTAAGCAGACGGGAGAAGTCAGGATAGTGCGCAAGGGCATAGAAGGGAGCGGCTCAATAAAAGAGAAGTGGAAACAGACAGCAAACTAGGCTGGAGAGAGACCTGAGACAAAGAGATCTGAATTATACTAGAGCCGACCAGAGGAAACACAAATTATGCAGTCAAGTGTCCCACATTTGGGGAAATCAGAGAAGCAGCACACCCAGAGTGCAATGGGTGAGCCTTGCCCTGGGAGAAGCACCTTCCTGATCATAGTATCTCACCTGGCAGGTAAGTAGGAGATGGGCTAGAGCTGGGGAGGGTCGCTGCTCGGGCACCCCCCTGTCAAGTGAAGGAGATCCAACTGAGGCAGCACAAGGGAACTCTCGAAAGTTCCCTTGTGCTGCCTCAGTTGGATCTCCTTCACTTGACAGGGGGGTGCCCGAGCAGCGACCCTCCCCAGCTCTAGCCCATCTCCTACTTACCTGCCAGGTGAGATACTATGATCAGGAAGGTGCTTCTCCCAGGGCAAGGCTCACCCATTGCACTCTGGGTGTGCTGCTTCTCTGATTTCCCCAAATGTGGGACACTTGACTGCATAATTTGTGTTTCCTCTGGTCGGCTCTCGTATAATTCAGATCTCTTTGTCTCAGGTCTCTCTCCAGCCTAGTTTGCTGTCTGTTTCCACTTCTCTTTTATTGAGCCGCTCCCTTCTATGCCCTTGCGCACTATCCTGACTTCTCCCGTCTGCTTACTTTGTGCCTTCCAACGCACAATGCGAACTACAGGTAGTGCTGCAGGTCCCACACCCTTTAATTTGCCTTACAGAGCAGCTCTGGAGCTGTTACAGTGCCCAGCTGCTGCAAGAAATCAGCTTGAATGCTTCAGGGGCTGGGGCATAGCCAACATGAGCCCCACACCGAAGGAGGGTGGAGGTGTTTAATGCGAACTAGGGGTCATCCAAGCGCCGCAAAAGGCCGCCATGCCCTGCACACCCCTCTTCTCTTTTCATATGCAGACGAGGGTTCCAGCCAACTTTGGCCCACTGCTTGGATGACATCACCGTATGCAAATCCGTCTTCTGCAGACCTTCCCCCAGGAATGCTTGTACTAGTTGTTGCATTTGGTTTGTTGTTTGGGGGTTCTTCAGTATTAGGCAGCCTTCTGCCCTCCCATGTTCATCTGAAAATATGTGTTCTCCCTGCAGTTGTTGTCCCCAGATGAAAGTTCCCTTGTGCTGCCTCAGTTGAATCTCCTTTACTTGACAGAGATGTGCCTGAGCAGCGGCCCTCCCCAGCCCTATCCCAAATCATACTTATTTTGCATAGGAGATACCATGGTCATGAAGATTGTTCTCCCAGGGTGAGGTTCATTCATTGCATTCTGGGTATGCTGACCCCTGTGATTTCCCCAAATGTGGGAAACTCGACTGCATTATTTGTGGTAGTGGGGGACTGTGTTTGTGCTTTCCTCTGGTCAGCTCTGGTAAAAGTCAGATTTCTTTGTCTCAGATCTTCCTCTAGCCTTGTTCTTCTTTCGAGAGTTCCCTTGTGCTGCCTCAGTTGGATCTCCTTCACTTGACAGGGGGGTGCCCGAGCAGCGACCCTCCCCAGCTCTAGCCTAACTCCTACTTACCTGCCAGGTGAGATACTATTAAGTGGATTTTTGAAAGAAAACAATACTGTCAATATACTATTAAAACAAATTAAAATGGTAAAAGTTATTGTACTTTAAGTAAAAATAAAAGAGCTAAAATATCAATCCCAGTTGTGGATTACTTTAATTAACAAAAAAAATGCATATAGCAGAGGATAGTTTCAATCTGCCTACAATCTGCTTCCATTGCAGTACTCTGCTGCACATGTAAGTGCAAGAGATCCTGAAGCACTCACTCATCATGGGAAAGTACCAATGTGTTTCTTCGTTGGTTGATGGAAGAAACATCTTACAAAAACTCTCCAGTGTTTGTGCTTTCCTCTGGTCACCTCTGGTTTAATTTTTTCTCATTCAGTTTTGTGAGAGTTTATCGGCCTCATGAATCCAACAGGTTTAGGGCCAAATCCTGGTCAGCTCTTAGTCAGCCAGATTCAAGAACTTACTCAGATGGTTCAGGATCTTTCTCTTCGGGTGAAGTCGCAGGAAGATCTTTTGCGAGCTTCCCCAAGGGTAGTCCCTGAACCAAAGATGCATTTGCCTGACCGTTTTTCTGGTGATAGAAAAGAGTTTTTTAATTTTAAAGAATCCTGTAAACTTTATTTTCGTTTAAGACCGACTTCCTCGGGTACTGAATCTCAGCGGGTCGGGTTTATTATTTCTTTGCTCCAGGGGGATCCTCAGACCTGGGCATTTGGTTTAAGAGCAGAGGATCCGGCATTGTTGTCAGTTGACGCTTTTTTTTAGTCTTTAGGGCTTTTGTATGATGACCCTGATAGAGAGGCGTCCGCTGAAAGTCAGTTGCGCGCTCTCAGACAGGGTAGAAATCCTGCAGAGGTTTATTGTACGGAGTTTCGCCATTGGTCGAACGACTGTGGCTGGAATGACCCAGCCCTGCGCAGTCAGTTTCGCCTCGGCTTATCAGAGTCTATAAAAGACAGTCTCCTTCAGTACCCCGCTCCTGAGACTCTCGATAAACTCATGGAGCTTTCTATTAAGATTGATCGTCGTCTCAGAGAGCGGAGGGCTGAAAAAGGAGCACCTGTAAGGTCAAGTCCGTGTGTATATTCCATTCCTGAAGACGTAGAGGAGACCATGCAGATGGGTCTCTCCCGGCTGTCTCCTGAAGAAAGAGCCAGAAGGCAAAATTCTGGTCTTTGTCTGTACTGTGGGGGTAAGGGACATTTTGCTCGTAATTGTCCGAACAAGTCGGGAAACGCTTTGACCAGGTGAATTGTGAGGGGGTTCACCTAGGTCTGCAGCTTATCTCCTCGAATAACTCCCTACATGCACCCCCCTGTCAAGTGAAGGAGATCCAACTGAGGCAGCACAAGGGAACTCTCGAAAGAAGAACAAGGCTAGAGGAAGATCTGAGACAAAGAAATCTGACTTTTACCAGAGCTGACCAAAGGAAAGCACAAACACAGTCCCCCACTACCACAAATAATGCAGTCGAGTTTCCCACATTTGGGGAAATCATAGGGGTCAGCATACCCAGAATGCAATGAATGAACCTCACCCTGGGAGATCAATCTTCATGACCATGGTATCTCCTATGCAAAATAAGTATGATTTGGGATAGGGCTGGGGAGGGCCGCTGCTCAGGCACATCTCTGTCAAGTAAAGGAGATTCAACTGAGGCAGCACAAGGGAACTCTCATCTGGGGACAACAACTGCAGGGAGAACACATATTTTCAGATGAACATGGGAGGGCAGAAGGCTGCCTAATACTGATGCACCCCCAAACAACAAACCAAATGCAACAACTAGTACAAGCATTCCTGGGGGAAGGTCTGCAGAAGACGGATTGCATACAGTGATGTCATCCAAGCAGTGGGCCAAAGTTGGCTGGAACCCTCATCTGCATATGAAAAGAGAAAAGGGGTATGCAGGGCATGGCGGCCTTTTGCGGCGCTTGGATGACCCCTAGTTCGCATTAAACACCCCCACCCTCCTTCGGTGTAGGGCTCATGTTGGCCATGCCCCAGCCCCTGAAGCATTCAAGCTGATTTCTTGCAGCAGCTGGGCACTGTAACAGCTCCAGAGCTGCTCTTTAAGGCAAGTAAAAGGGTGTGGGCCCTGCAGCACTACCTGTAGTTTGCATTGTGCGTTGGAAGGCACAAAGTAAGCAGACGGGAGAAGTCAGGTGTTTTTAAACTACCAACACCATTTTCTTGGTACATTTAATTTTTACATGTATTCTTTTATGTACCAGAAGTTAGAAGTAGAAGAGCTGTAACAGAAACCACCAGCTCATCTACAGCCACAGCACACTGGATTTGCCCAATCTCTCCTGATCATGGAAGCTGAGCAGTGTTGGTCCTGGTTTTAGTACTTGGATGGGAGACCACAAGGAAATACCAGGAGCTGTGTGTATTTTTACAATACTAACACCGTTCTCTTGATGCATTCCATTTTGAAACATTGGGGCAGATCTATTAAGCCTGGTGAACTGATAAAGTGCAAGGTGATAAAGTACCAGCCAGTCAGCTCCTAACTGTCATTTTTCAAACCCAGCCTGTGACATGGCAATTAGGAGCTGATTGGCTGGTACTTTATCACCATGCAAATTATCATTTCACCAGGTTTAATAAATCGGCTGCTTACTCATTTATGTACGAGTAGTTAGAAGTAGAAGAACTCTAACAGAAACCACTAAGCTCATCTACAGCCACACCACACTGTATATGCCCAATATCACCTGATTTTAGGCCTGGTTTGTTCTTGGATGTGAGACCACCTGGGAATACCAGGTGCTGTATGTAGTTTTATACTACCAACACCGTTCTCTTGATGCATTCCATTTTGAAACATTGGGGCAGATCTATTAAGCCTGGTGAACTGATAAAGTGCAAGGTGATAAAGTACCAGCTAGTCAGCTCCTAACTGTCATTTTTCAAACCCAGCCTGTGACATGGCAATTAGGAGCTGATTGGCTGGTACTTTATCACCATGCAAATTATCATTTCACCAGGTTTAATAAATCGGCTGCTTACTCATTTATGTACGAGTAGTTAGAAGTAGAAGAACTCTAACAGAAACCACTAAGCTCATCTACAGCCACACCACACTGTATATGCCCAATATCACCTGATTTTAGGCCTGGTTTGTTCTTGGATGTGAGACCACCTGGGAATACCAGGTGCTGTAGGTAGTTTTATACTACCAACACCGTTCTCTTGATGCATTATATTTTGAAACTTATTCATTGATGTACCAGTAGTTAGAAGTAGAAGTTAGAAACAGCAAAAATCATCTACAGCCGCATCACACTGGATATGTCCAATCTCATCTGATGTTGGAAGCTAAGCAGTGTTGTGCCTGGTTAGTTTTTGGATTTCAGGTCCTGCCTTCTGGTTTGGCCACGGCACCTCGGAAATTCACCAAGGTCATGGCCGTGATGACGACCCTTCACCATCGGTGGACCAGGGAGGAATCTCTCCTCCCGATAAACATTCTGGAATTGCGGGCAGTGTTCAATTCATTGACACTGGCCCTGCCTCTAGTACAGAACAGGCCTGTTCAAGTACAATCGGACAACGACACCACGGTAGTGTACACAAATCATCAAGGCGGCACTCGAAATTGCATGGCAAAGCTGGAAGTATCAAAAATCCTCAGTTGGGTAGAACGTCATCTGCCAGCAATATCGGCAGTGTTCATTCCCGGAGTCCTCAACTGGGAAGCGGATTTCCTCAGTCGTCAGTACGTTCACGCTGGAGAGTGGAGAGGCCGCAGCAGAAATGTCTGCACTGGTGTCAGTAGGTGACTGAGGCAGGGATGACTGGGAGATAGTGGGTGACTGAAGCATGTATGACTGGGAGATAGTGGGTGACTGAGGCCGGGGTGACTGGGAGATAGTCAGTGACTAAGGCAGGGGTGATAGGGATATAGTGGATGACTGTGGCAGGGGTGACAGGGACAGTAGGAGACTGAGGCAGGGGTGACAGGGATAGTGGGTGACTGAGGCAGGGGTGATAGGGTGACAGTGGGTGACTGAGGCAGAGGTGACAGGGATAGTGGGTGACTGAGGTAGGGGTGATATGGAGATAGTGGTTGACTGAGGCAGGGGTGACAGAGATAGTGGGTGACTAAAGCAGGGGTGACTGGTATAGTGGGTGACTGAGGCAGGGGTCGCAGGTATAGTGGTTAACTGAGGCAGCGGTGACTGGGAGATAGTGGGTAACTGGGGCAGGGGTAACAGGGAAAGTGTGTGACTCAGGCAGGGGTGTTAGGGAGATAGTGGGCAGCAGATCACTGCCTCGCTGACAGCAGCACATCCCTGCTTCACTGACAGCAGCACATCCCTGCCTCATTGACAGCAGCACATACCTGCCTCACTTATAGCAGCACATCCCTGCCTCACTGGCAGCAGCAGATCCCTGCCTCACTGGCAGCAGCAGATCACTGCTTCACTGACAGCAGCACATCCCTGCCTCACTGGCAGCAGCAGATCCCTGCCTTACTGACAGCTGTATATAGGGCCTAATTCAGACCTGATCTCTGCTGTGCATATTCACACAACAGGAGATCAGGTCTGAAGTGTGTGTGTGTGTGTGTGTGTGTGCTGGTGCCGCAGTGCACCGGCACATGCCAGAGATGCGATCAGCATCTCTGCCCAGTGAGCGCCTCTGCCAACACATACTTATCTTGCATATGAGATCTCTTGATCATGAAGATAGTTCTCACAGGGTGAGGTTCATCCATTACATTTTAAAGTAGGAAGGTACAAATTACATATTCAAATTACATATATGTGCTGGATTCAAATGTTTTCCCCCCTTCCTTTCTCAATTGTGCCCATCAGCAGCTATTCTAATGTTGCTGCCAATGGGTGTGACACATTCATTTCTTCTGTGGGGTACACTGGACTCCACAAGGATTCACATTGGGGTGTAGAGTAGGATCTTGATCTGAGGCACCAACAGGCTCAAAGCTTTTGACTGTTCCCAAGATGCTCAGCGCCCCCTGCTCTATAACCTCGCTTCCATGAACATGGAGCTCAGTTTGTAGTTGGTGCCTTCAGTAGCAGGACACTTAACAGGGGGCTGCCTCAGGCAGCCTATACTTAGCTATTAATTTTGACAAGAAAAGAAGAACTTTTTTTATAAGAATGTACAAGGGCTGCAGCAGGCTAGGTCTAATAGACATCTTTACTGCAGCTCCATCACTCCCAGCGGCGCAGTATACTCCCGCGCCCTGGTTGCTGGGTCACTGCAGCGGAGGCTCCGGTTTCTTCCTAAGGTCAGTCACACACACACCGCCCTCCGGGATCACGAGGCTGCTGATGAAAGGGAGGTAAGGGGCTTCTGTGCCCACACTATACCGTGATCCAGCGTGGCTGTAGGGGGCGGGCCGTGTGCGCACTGGCGTGGACACTGATTACTGGGCAGCCGCTCCACTAGCCACCAGGGACAGTTAAGGAGCACAGCTCTGGGGTTTTTTCTCCTATATTAACCCCATTTTGTACTACCTGCAGTGCATTGTGATAGGTAATAGAGCCTGATTCAGGTTGGATTGCAATCACAATAAGCAATCCAACTGCAAAAATTGCTAAGAGCATACGCATGCGCCTGCATTTTCTGTGACTGTCAATCGGTGCGGGGGGGGGGGGGGGGGTGGTCAGCAGCACTCCATTTCAAAGTCGAAGATGGAGCGGTGCGGGGGCAGGGCTTCAACGGAGAAACAGGAGGCGTGGTCAGAGCGGCTGCATGACATCACATGCAGCCGTTGCGATCACAAAAATGGTGGCGGCTTCCTGCGCACACGTACAGTCTGCACCAACAGGAGGCTAACCCATTTTTTATGATCACGCTGAACTGCACTGAGACTGCAATTTCAGCGTGGTCAAGAAGGGAGGCGGCATGCTGGGTGGCCATGCCCTGTGATGGGTGGCCCCAGCATGCGAACCAAAGGATTGCAAATTCTGTCCCCAGATGAAAGTTCCCTTGTGCTGCCTCAGTTGAATCTCCTTTACTTGACAGAGATGTGCCTGAGCAGCGGCCCTCCCCAGCCCTATCCCAAATCATACTTATTTTGCATAGGAGATACCATGGTCATGAAGATTGTTCTCCCAGGGTGAGGTTCATTCATTGCATTCTGGGTATGCTGACCCCTGTGATTTCCCCAAATGTGGGAAACTCGACTGCATTATTTGTGGTAGTGGGGGACTGTGTTTGTGCTTTCCTCTGGTCAGCTCTGGTAAAAGTCAGATTTCTTTGTCTCAGATCTTCCTCTAGCCTTGTTCTTCTTTCGAGAGTTCCCTTGTGCTGCCTCAGTTGGATCTCCTTCACTTGACAGGGGGGTGCCCGAGCAGCGACCCTCCCCAGCTCTAGCCTAACTCCTACTTACCTGCCAGGTGAGATACTATTAAGTGGATTTTTGAAAGAAAACAATACTGTCAATATACTATTAAAACAAATTAAAATGGTAAAAGTTATTGTACTTTAAGTAAAAATAAAAGAGCTAAAATATCAATCCCAGTTGTGGATTACTTTAATTAACAAAAAAAATGCATATAGCAGAGGATAGTTTCAATCTGCCTACAATCTGCTTCCATTGCAGTACTCTGCTGCACATGTAAGTGCAAGAGATCCTGAAGCACTCACTCATCATGGGAAAGTACCAATGTGTTTCTTCGTTGGTTGATGGAAGAAACATCTTACAAAAACTCTCCAGTGTTTGTGCTTTCCTCTGGTCACCTCTGGTTTAATTTTTTCTCATTCAGTTTTGTGAGAGTTTATCGGCCTCATGAATCCAACAGGTTTAGGGCCAAATCCTGGTCAGCTCTTAGTCAGCCAGATTCAAGAACTTACTCAGATGGTTCAGGATCTTTCTCTTCGGGTGAAGTCGCAGGAAGATCTTTTGCGAGCTTCCCCAAGGGTAGTCCCTGAACCAAAGATGCATTTGCCTGACCGTTTTTCTGGTGATAGAAAAGAGTTTTTTAATTTTAAAGAATCCTGTAAACTTTATTTTCGTTTAAGACCGACTTCCTCGGGTACTGAATCTCAGCGGGTCGGGTTTATTATTTCTTTGCTCCAGGGGGATCCTCAGACCTGGGCATTTGGTTTAAGAGCAGAGGATCCGGCATTGTTGTCAGTTGACGCTTTTTTTTAGTCTTTAGGGCTTTTGTATGATGACCCTGATAGAGAGGCGTCCGCTGAAAGTCAGTTGCGCGCTCTCAGACAGGGTAGAAATCCTGCAGAGGTTTATTGTACGGAGTTTCGCCATTGGTCGAACGACTGTGGCTGGAATGACCCAGCCCTGCGCAGTCAGTTTCGCCTCGGCTTATCAGAGTCTATAAAAGACAGTCTCCTTCAGTACCCCGCTCCTGAGACTCTCGATAAACTCATGGAGCTTTCTATTAAGATTGATCGTCGTCTCAGAGAGCGGAGGGCTGAAAAAGGAGCACCTGTAAGGTCAAGTCCGTGTGTATATTCCATTCCTGAAGACGTAGAGGAGACCATGCAGATGGGTCTCTCCCGGCTGTCTCCTGAAGAAAGAGCCAGAAGGCAAAATTCTGGTCTTTGTCTGTACTGTGGGGGTAAGGGACATTTTGCTCGTAATTGTCCGAACAAGTCGGGAAACGCTTTGACCAGGTGAATTGTGAGGGGGTTCACCTAGGTCTGCAGCTTATCTCCTCGAATAACTCCCTACATGCACCCCCCTGTCAAGTGAAGGAGATCCAACTGAGGCAGCACAAGGGAACTCTCGAAAGAAGAACAAGGCTAGAGGAAGATCTGAGACAAAGAAATCTGACTTTTACCAGAGCTGACCAAAGGAAAGCACAAACACAGTCCCCCACTACCACAAATAATGCAGTCGAGTTTCCCACATTTGGGGAAATCATAGGGGTCAGCATACCCAGAATGCAATGAATGAACCTCACCCTGGGAGATCAATCTTCATGACCATGGTATCTCCTATGCAAAATAAGTATGATTTGGGATAGGGCTGGGGAGGGCCGCTGCTCAGGCACATCTCTGTCAAGTAAAGGAGATTCAACTGAGGCAGCACAAGGGAACTCTCATCTGGGGACAACAACTGCAGGGAGAACACATATTTTCAGATGAACATGGGAGGGCAGAAGGCTGCCTAATACTGATGCACCCCCAAACAACAAACCAAATGCAACAACTAGTACAAGCATTCCTGGGGGAAGGTCTGCAGAAGACGGATTGCATACAGTGATGTCATCCAAGCAGTGGGCCAAAGTTGGCTGGAACCCTCATCTGCATATGAAAAGAGAAAAGGGGTATGCAGGGCATGGCGGCCTTTTGCGGCGCTTGGATGACCCCTAGTTCGCATTAAACACCCCCACCCTCCTTCGGTGTAGGGCTCATGTTGGCCATGCCCCAGCCCCTGAAGCATTCAAGCTGATTTCTTGCAGCAGCTGGGCACTGTAACAGCTCCAGAGCTGCTCTTTAAGGCAAGTAAAAGGGTGTGGGCCCTGCAGCACTACCTGTAGTTTGCATTGTGCGTTGGAAGGCACAAAGTAAGCAGACGGGAGAAGTCAGGTGTTTTTAAACTACCAACACCATTTTCTTGGTACATTTAATTTTTACATGTATTCTTTTATGTACCAGAAGTTAGAAGTAGAAGAGCTGTAACAGAAACCACCAGCTCATCTACAGCCACAGCACACTGGATTTGCCCAATCTCTCCTGATCATGGAAGCTGAGCAGTGTTGGTCCTGGTTTTAGTACTTGGATGGGAGACCACAAGGAAATACCAGGAGCTGTGTGTATTTTTACAATACTAACACCGTTCTCTTGATGCATTCCATTTTGAAACATTGGGGCAGATCTATTAAGCCTGGTGAACTGATAAAGTGCAAGGTGATAAAGTACCAGCCAGTCAGCTCCTAACTGTCATTTTTCAAACCCAGCCTGTGACATGGCAATTAGGAGCTGATTGGCTGGTACTTTATCACCATGCAAATTATCATTTCACCAGGTTTAATAAATCGGCTGCTTACTCATTTATGTACGAGTAGTTAGAAGTAGAAGAACTCTAACAGAAACCACTAAGCTCATCTACAGCCACACCACACTGTATATGCCCAATATCACCTGATTTTAGGCCTGGTTTGTTCTTGGATGTGAGACCACCTGGGAATACCAGGTGCTGTATGTAGTTTTATACTACCAACACCGTTCTCTTGATGCATTCCATTTTGAAACATTGGGGCAGATCTATTAAGCCTGGTGAACTGATAAAGTGCAAGGTGATAAAGTACCAGCTAGTCAGCTCCTAACTGTCATTTTTCAAACCCAGCCTGTGACATGGCAATTAGGAGCTGATTGGCTGGTACTTTATCACCATGCAAATTATCATTTCACCAGGTTTAATAAATCGGCTGCTTACTCATTTATGTACGAGTAGTTAGAAGTAGAAGAACTCTAACAGAAACCACTAAGCTCATCTACAGCCACACCACACTGTATATGCCCAATATCACCTGATTTTAGGCCTGGTTTGTTCTTGGATGTGAGACCACCTGGGAATACCAGGTGCTGTAGGTAGTTTTATACTACCAACACCGTTCTCTTGATGCATTATATTTTGAAACTTATTCATTGATGTACCAGTAGTTAGAAGTAGAAGTTAGAAACAGCAAAAATCATCTACAGCCGCATCACACTGGATATGTCCAATCTCATCTGATGTTGGAAGCTAAGCAGTGTTGTGCCTGGTTAGTTTTTGGATTTCAGGTCCTGCCTTCTGGTTTGGCCACGGCACCTCGGAAATTCACCAAGGTCATGGCCGTGATGACGACCCTTCACCATCGGTGGACCAGGGAGGAATCTCTCCTCCCGATAAACATTCTGGAATTGCGGGCAGTGTTCAATTCATTGACACTGGCCCTGCCTCTAGTACAGAACAGGCCTGTTCAAGTACAATCGGACAACGACACCACGGTAGTGTACACAAATCATCAAGGCGGCACTCGAAATTGCATGGCAAAGCTGGAAGTATCAAAAATCCTCAGTTGGGTAGAACGTCATCTGCCAGCAATATCGGCAGTGTTCATTCCCGGAGTCCTCAACTGGGAAGCGGATTTCCTCAGTCGTCAGTACGTTCACGCTGGAGAGTGGAGAGGCCGCAGCAGAAATGTCTGCACTGGTGTCAGTAGGTGACTGAGGCAGGGATGACTGGGAGATAGTGGGTGACTGAAGCATGTATGACTGGGAGATAGTGGGTGACTGAGGCCGGGGTGACTGGGAGATAGTCAGTGACTAAGGCAGGGGTGATAGGGATATAGTGGATGACTGTGGCAGGGGTGACAGGGACAGTAGGAGACTGAGGCAGGGGTGACAGGGATAGTGGGTGACTGAGGCAGGGGTGATAGGGTGACAGTGGGTGACTGAGGCAGAGGTGACAGGGATAGTGGGTGACTGAGGTAGGGGTGATATGGAGATAGTGGTTGACTGAGGCAGGGGTGACAGAGATAGTGGGTGACTAAAGCAGGGGTGACTGGTATAGTGGGTGACTGAGGCAGGGGTCGCAGGTATAGTGGTTAACTGAGGCAGCGGTGACTGGGAGATAGTGGGTAACTGGGGCAGGGGTAACAGGGAAAGTGTGTGACTCAGGCAGGGGTGTTAGGGAGATAGTGGGCAGCAGATCACTGCCTCGCTGACAGCAGCACATCCCTGCTTCACTGACAGCAGCACATCCCTGCCTCATTGACAGCAGCACATACCTGCCTCACTTATAGCAGCACATCCCTGCCTCACTGGCAGCAGCAGATCCCTGCCTCACTGGCAGCAGCAGATCACTGCTTCACTGACAGCAGCACATCCCTGCCTCACTGGCAGCAGCAGATCCCTGCCTTACTGACAGCTGTATATAGGGCCTAATTCAGACCTGATCTCTGCTGTGCATATTCACACAACAGGAGATCAGGTCTGAAGTGTGTGTGTGTGTGTGTGTGTGTGTGTGTGCTGGTGCCGCAGTGCACCGGCACATGCCAGAGATGCGATCAGCATCTCTGCCCAGTGAGCGCCTCTGCCAACACATACTTATCTTGCATATGAGATCTCTTGATCATGAAGATAGTTCTCACAGGGTGAGGTTCATCCATTACATTTTAAAGTAGGAAGGTACAAATTACATATTCAAATTACATATATGTGCTGGATTCAAATGTTTTCCCCCCTTCCTTTCTCAATTGTGCCCATCAGCAGCTATTCTAATGTTGCTGCCAATGGGTGTGACACATTCATTTCTTCTGTGGGGTACACTGGACTCCACAAGGATTCACATTGGGGTGTAGAGTAGGATCTTGATCTGAGGCACCAACAGGCTCAAAGCTTTTGACTGTTCCCAAGATGCTCAGCGCCCCCTGCTCTATAACCTCGCTTCCATGAACATGGAGCTCAGTTTGTAGTTGGTGCCTTCAGTAGCAGGACACTTAACAGGGGGCTGCCTCAGGCAGCCTATACTTAGCTATTAATTTTGACAAGAAAAGAAGAACTTTTTTTATAAGAATGTACAAGGGCTGCAGCAGGCTAGGTCTAATAGACATCTTTACTGCAGCTCCATCACTCCCAGCGGCGCAGTATACTCCCGCGCCCTGGTTGCTGGGTCACTGCAGCGGAGGCTCCGGTTTCTTCCTAAGGTCAGTCACACACACACCGCCCTCCGGGATCACGAGGCTGCTGATGAAAGGGAGGTAAGGGGCTTCTGTGCCCACACTATACCGTGATCCAGCGTGGCTGTAGGGGGCGGGCCGTGTGCGCACTGGCGTGGACACTGATTACTGGGCAGCCGCTCCACTAGCCACCAGGGACAGTTAAGGAGCACAGCTCTGGGGTTTTTTCTCCTATATTAACCCCATTTTGTACTACCTGCAGTGCATTGTGATAGGTAATAGAGCCTGATTCAGGTTGGATTGCAATCACAATAAGCAATCCAACTGCAAAAATTGCTAAGAGCATACGCATGCGCCTGCATTTTCTGTGACTGTCAATCGGTGCGGGGGGGGGGGGGGGGGGGTGGTCAGCAGCACTCCATTTCAAAGTCGAAGATGGAGCGGTGCGGGGGCAGGGCTTCAACGGAGAAACAGGAGGCGTGGTCAGAGCGGCTGCATGACATCACATGCAGCCGTTGCGATCACAAAAATGGTGGCGGCTTCCTGCGCACACGTACAGTCTGCACCAACAGGAGGCTAACCCATTTTTTATGATCACGCTGAACTGCACTGAGACTGCAATTTCAGCGTGGTCAAGAAGGGAGGCGGCATGCTGGGTGGCCATGCCCTGTGATGGGTGGCCCCAGCATGCGAACCAAAGGATTGCAAATTCTGTTACTTAGCAGAATTTGCAATCCTTACTGAATTAGGCCATTGATTACAAAATTGTAAACAATATTTGAAGTTTTTCTTCAGGGACTAACACAAAAGATGCTTGGGGCTACTAACACATGGGTAAGCCACGTAAAGCTTCCCATGGGTCAGTGGCATCACAACGGGGTTGCGGCACACACCCGAGTGTCACCCGCCAAGTGGGGTGACACCAAAGTGCCGGCTCTTCTTCAGTGACAGAATATGGGTGTTTCACTGTGACATTACGTGCAACACCCAGTTTCTGTCACTGTGCAGGAGCCAGCACCACTCACACACTAGTCCCCGGGTACAGCCCCCAACCCCCGGGATACCCGGAGCAACAAAATGGTAATTCAGGCCACGCCCCTACCTATGAGACCATGCCTCCTTTTTACCATTGCGCTGCTTATCTGCGTGCACTGCATTACAATCTCCCTCGCCGCCTCTCTGGGTGTCACCAGTGATAGTGACACCTCTGCCATGCTTGTAGCAGCTGGTCCTAAGATCTACGCCTCCAGCCCTGAGTGTTTTCCCTTGTGACTTGTTGATCATCATAGCGAAGCAGATGCTTACAGAAAACTGCAGGGGCTTAGATTGAAAAGAAAAACATTGACGAACCCATCATTTCAGCGACAGGGTCTGCCACACGACTGACTGAAATGACTGGTTGGTTTGGGCCCCCACCAAAAAAGAATCAATCAATCAATCTCTCCTTGCACAAACTGGCTCTACAGAGGCAAGATGTCCACCTCCTCATCCTCCGATTCCTCACCCCTTTCACTGTGTACATCCCCCTCCTCACAGATTATTAATTCGTCCCCACTGGAATCCACCATCTCAGATCCCTGTGTACTTTCTGGAGGCAATTGCTGGTGAATGTCTCCACGGAGGAATTGATTATAATTAATTTTGATGATCATCATCTTCTCCACATTTTCTGGAAGTAACCTTGTACACCAATTGCTGACAAGGTGAGCGGCAGCACTAAACACTCTTTCGGAGTACACACTGGAGGGAGGGCAACTTAGGTAGAATAAAGCCAGTTTGTGCAAGGGCCTCCAAATTGCCTCTTTTTCTCCACCATTCTTTCAAAGGTGACAGAATCATATGCAGTGACAGTAGACGACATGTCAGTAATCGTTGCCAGGTCCTTCAGTCTGGACCAGATGTCAGCACTCACTCCAGACTGCCCTGCATCACCGCCAGCGGGTGGGCTCGGAATTCTTAGCCTTTTCCTCGCACCCCCAGTTGCGGGAGAATGTGAAGGAGGAGCTGTTGACGGGTCACGTTCCGCTTGACTTGACAATTTTCTCACCAGCAGGTCTTTGAACCTCTGCAGACTTGTGTCTGCCGGAAAGAGAGATACAATGTAGGTTTTAAATCTAGGATCGAGCACGGCGGCCAAAATGTAGTGCTCTGATTTCAACAGATTGAATCCTGGTTAAGCGAATTAAGGGCTCCATCCACAAGTCCCACATGCCTAGTTGAATCGCTCTGTTTTAGCTCCTCCTTCAATGTCTCCAGCTTCTTCTGCAAAAGCCTGATGAGGGGAATGACCTGACTCAGGCTGGCAGTGTCTGAACTGACTTCACGTGTGGAAAGTTCAAAGGGTTGCAGAACCTTGCACAACGTTGAAATCATTCTCCACTGCGCTTGAGTCAGGTGCATTCCCCCTCCTTTGCCTATATCGTGGGCAGATGTATAGGCTTGAATGGCCTTTTGCTGCTCCTCCATCCTCTGAAGCATATAGAGGGTTGAATTCCACCTCGTTACCACCTCTTGCTTCAGATGATGGCAGGGCAGGTTCAGGAATGTTTGGTGGTGCTCCAGTCTTCGGCATGCGGTGGCTGAAGGCAGAAAGTGGCCCGCAATTCTTCGGGCCACCGACAGCATCTCTTGCACGCCCCTGTCGTTTTTTAAATAATTCTGCACCACCAAGTTCAATGTATGTGCAAAACATGGGACGTGCTGGAATTTGCCAAGATGTAATGCACGCACAATATTGGTGGCGTTGTCCGGTGTCACAAATCCCCAGGAGAGTTCAATTGGGGTAAGCCATTCTGCGATGATGTTCCTCAGTTTCCGTAAGAGGTTGTCAGCTGTGTGCCTCTTATGGAAAGCGGTGATACAAAGCGTAGCCTGCCTAGGAACGAGTTGGCAATTGCGAGATGCTGCTACTGGTGCCGCCGCTGCTGTTCTTGCTGCGGGAGGCAATACATCTACCCAGTGGGCTGTCACAGTCATATAGTCCTGAGTCTGCCCTGCTCCCCTTAACCACAGACAAGTGGACATTGGGTACAACTGCATTTTTTAGGACACTGGTGACTCTTTTTCTGAGGTCTGTGTACATTTTCGGTATCGCCTGCCTAGAGAAATGGAACCTAGAGGGTATTTGGTACCGGGGACACAGTACCTCAATCAAGTCTCTAGTTGCCTCTAAATTAACGATGGATACCGGAACCACGTTTCTCACCACCCAGACCTGAGTTATCCGCTTTGCAGCAGGATGACTGCTGTGATATTTCATCTTCCTCGCAAAGGACTGTTGGACAGTCAATTGCTTACTGGAAGAAGTACAAGTGGTCTTCCGACTTCCCCTCTGGGATGACGATCGACTCCCAGCAGCAACAACAGCAGCGCCAGCAGCAGTAGGCGTTACACTCAAGGATGCATCGGAGGAATCCCAGGCAGGAGAGGACTCGTCAGACTTGCCAGTGACATGGCCTGCAGGACTATTGGCTCTCCTGTCTAAGGAGGAAATTGACACTGAGGGAGTTGGTGGTGTGGTTTGCAGGAGCTTGGTTACAAGAGGAAGGGATTTAGTGGTTAGTGGACTGCTTCTGCTGTCATCCAAAGTTTTTGAACTTGTCACTGACTTATGATGAATGCGCTGCAGGTGACGTATAAGGGAGGATGTTCCGAGGTGGTTAACGTCCTTATCCCTACTTATTACAGCTTGACAAAGGCAACACACGGCTTGACACCTGTTGTCCGCATTTGTGTACAGGATGCATACCTTCATGTCCCCATTTATCCACCTCATCAGGCGTAACTCAGATTTGCGGTACAGGACTGTCATTGCCAATTTCAGACGTTGCTGTTTGGTCTCTCCATGGCCCTGAGAATTTTCACCAAGGTAATGGCGGAAATGATGGTGCTCCTGTGCAAGCAAGGTGTCACAATTATCCCGTACTTGGGCGATCTCATAAAAGCGAGATCAAGAGAGCAGTTGCTGAACAGCGTATCACTTTCACTGAAAGTGTTACAGCAACACGGCTGGATTCTCAATATCCCGAAGTCGCAGTTGATTCCTACTACTCGTCTGTCTTTCTTGGGCATGATTCTGGACACAGACCAGAAGAGGGTTTATCTCCTGATAGAAAAGGCCCAGGAACTCATGTCTCTTGTCAGGAACCTATTGAAACCAAAACAGGTGTCAGTGCATCACTGCACTCGAGTCCTGGGAAAGATGGTGGCATCATACGAGGCCATTCCATTCGGCAGGTTCCATGCAAGGACTTTCCAATGGGACCTACTGGACAAGTGGTCCGGGTCACATTTACAGATGCATTGGTTGATCACCCTGTCCCCCAGGGTCAGGGTATCACTCTTGTGGCTGCAGAGTGCTCACCTTCTCGAGGGACGCAGATTCAGCATTCAGGGCTGGATCCTGGTGACCACAGACGCAAGCCTCCAAGGTTGGGGAGCAGTCACACAGGGAAGAAATTTCCAAGGTCTTTGGTCAAGTCAAGAGACTTGTCTTCACATCAACATCCTGGAACTAAGGGCCATATACAATGCCCTACGTCAAGCGGAGACCTTACTTTGCGACCAACCGGTTCTGATCCAGTCAGACAACGTCACCGCAGTGGCTCATGTAAACCGCCAAGGCGGCACAAGAAGCAGAGTGGCGATGGCACAAGCCACCAGAATTCTTCGCTGGGTGGAGAATCACGCAAGCGCACTGTCAGCAGTGTTCATTCCGGGAGTGGACAACTGGGAAGCAGACATCCTCAGCAGACACGACCTACATCCGGGAGAGTGGGGACTTCATCAGGAAGTCTTTGCACAGATTACAAGTCGGTGGGAACTGCCACAGATAGACATGATGGCGTCCCGGCTCAACAAAAAGCTACAGAGGTATTGCGCAAGGTCAAGAGACCCTCAGGCAGTAGCTGTAGACGCCCTAGTGACACCGTGGGTGTTCCGGTCGGTCTATGTATTTCCTCCTCTTCCTCTCATACCCAAGGTGTTGAGGATAATAAGACAAAGAGGAGTGAGAACAATCCTCATTGTTCCAGATTGGCCACGGAGGACCTGGTATCCGGATCTGCAGGAAATGCTCACAGAAGATCTGTGGCCTCTCCCTCTAAGACAGGACCTGTTGCATCAGGGGCCCTGTCTGTTCCAAGACTTACCGCGGCTGCGTTTGACGGCATGGCGGTTGAATGCCGGATCCTAGCATTCCGGTTGAGGTCATCCCTACGCTGATAAAGGCTAGGAAGGATGTAACGTTAAAACATTACACCGTATATGGCGAAATTATGTTTCTTGGTGTGAGGCCAGGAATGCTCCTACGGAAGAATTCCATCTGGGCCGTTTCCTTCACTTCCTACAAACTGGAGTGAATTTGGGCCTAAAATTAGGCTCTATTAAGGTCCAGATTTCGGCCTTATCCATTTTCTTTCAAAAAGAATTGGCTTCTCTTCCAGAAGTTCAGACTTTTGTAAAAGGAGTGCTGCATATTCAGCCTCCTTTTGTGCCTCCGGTGGCACCTTGGGACCTTAACGTGGTGTTAAGTTTTCTAAAATTACACTGGTTTGAACCACTTAAAACAGTGGAGTTAAAATATCTCACATGGAAGGTGGTCATGTTATTAGCCTTGGCTTCGGCTAGGCGAGTGTCGGAATTAGCGGCTTTGTCACATAAAAGCCCATATTTGGTATTCCATGTGGATAGAGCGGAATTGCAGACCCGTCCTCAATTCCTACAAAAAGTGGTCTCATCTTTTCATATGAACCAACCTATTGTGGTGCCTGTGGCTACGCGTGACTTGGAGGATTCCGAGTTACTTGATGTGGTTAGGGCTTTGAAAATTTACGTGGCCAGGACGGCTAGAGTCAGGAAAAACTGTATGCAACCAACAAGATTGGTGCCCCTGCTTCAAAGCAGGCTATTGCTCGCCGGATTTGTAACACGATTCAGCAAGCGCATTCTATGGCTGGATTGCAGTTACTGAAATCGGTCAAGGCCCATTCCACGAGGAAAGTGGGCTCTTCTTGGGCGGCTGCCCGAGGGGTCTCGGCACTACAGCTGTGTCAAGCTGCTACTTGGTCGGGTTCACACACCTTTGCAAAATACTATAAGTTTGATACCCTGGCTGAGAAGGAACTCATGTTTGCTCAATCGGTGCTGCAGAGTCATCCGCACTCTCCCGCCCGTTTTGGAGCATTGGTATAATCCCCATGGTCCTTACGGAGTCCCCAGCATCCTCTAGGACGTTAGAGAAAATAAGATTTTAAACCTACTGGTAAATCTTTTTCTCGTAGTCCGTAGAGGATGCTGGGCGCCCGTCCCAAGTGCGGACTACTTCTGCAATACTTGTATATAGTTATTGCTTCAATAAGGGTTATGTTATAGTTGCATCGGTCCTGCACTGATGCTATGTTGTTTTTTCATACTGATAACTGGGTAGTTTATCACAAGTTATACGGTGTGATTGGTGTGGCTGGTATGAATCTTGCCCTGGATTAACAAAATCCTTTCCTCATACTGTCCGTCTCCTCTGGGCACAGTTTCTCTAACTGTGGCATAGAGGGAGGAGCCAGTGCACACCCAGAACTAAAGTCTTTCTTAAAGTGCCCATGTCTCCTGTGGAGCCCGTCTATCCCCATGGTCCTTACGGAGTCCCCAGCATCCTCTACGGACTACGAGAAAAAGATTTACCGGTAGGTTTAAAATCTTATTTTCTACTTTATTCTTTTCTATGCTAGTTTATTACGACCAACTCTCATCCAAGGAGTTTGATATTCTACTACCTGCATGCAATTTAAATTGCTTAAATTGTTTATATGGTTGATTTGTCCTTCACAATCCATAATCTGCAACTTGGATGTACTTGTGTCATTGAAAATCTTATAATAAAAATGTATATACAGATACTCAACCTGTATATTGAAAAAAAAAAAAGTTATAAGACATATGCATTCAATATTTGAAGAAACAAAATAAAATAAAGCTATCTATTGGGTTTCACTAACAAGCACATTGGAAGACTTGACTACTGTTAAAAGACATGCATTACATGGTATAGAGCCACAAACCACAATGTAGTAAAATAAAAACAAACTTACATGTGTATCAAACCTATGTGAGGCTTACATTGATAGTGCAAGATCAACACTCTATCAACTGTGCAAACTAGACTGCACATAAATGCCATAAAATTTATCTGAGATTTTAGTAAATAAGGCCCGTTGCTGTCCGGGTCACGCAGCCGTCACGGCCCGCCCCCATACGGTCCGGTCATGTCTGCGTTGTCCTGACTGTGCCCCCAAAATGGCGGCACAACGCCGCTGGCCCGACTCCTCCTGCCCAGTGACCGCCTCTGCCTGTCAATCAGGCAGAGGCGCTCACTTGGGCAGAGATGCTGATCGCATCTCTGGCATGTGCCGGTGCACTGCGGCACCAGCACACACGCACTTCAGACCTGATCTCCTGTTGTGTGAATATGCACAGCAGGGATCAGGTCTGAATTAGGCCCTATATACAGCTGTCAGTAAGGCAGGGATGTTCTGCTGCCAGTGAGGCAGGGATGTGCTGCTGGTAGTGAAGCAGTGATGTGCTGCTGTCAGCGAAGCAGTGCTGTGCTGCTGTCAGCGAGACAGGGATGTGCTGCTGTCAGCGAGGCAGGGATGTGCTGCTGTCAGCGAAGCAGGGATGTGCTGCTGTCAGCGAAGCAGGGATGTGCTGCTGTCAGCGAAGCAGGGATGTGCTGCTGTCAGCGAGGCAGGGATGTGCTGCTGTCAGCGAGGCAGGGATGTGCTGCTGTCAGCGAGGCAGGGATGTGCTGCTATAAGTGAGGTAGGGATGTGCTGCTGTCATTGAAGCAGGAATGTGCTGCTGCAGTGAGGCAGAGATATGCAGCCCACTATCTCCCTGTTAATCAGAGACTTGGCTTTGTGGACACTTTTCAGAGAACAAATTTGTTAGCATAAAAATAAAGCCAGAAAATGAAGAGCTGTTTAATCACTCAATTGGATTTTTTTTGCCAGCATATTTTTTTTCTCTGCAACCCACTGCTAAATTGTGCTTCCTAGCTTTTTTTAATAAAATCACTGAATCAAATCTAACTCTGATTACATCAGAGAAGGCCAGGTACCCTACACAATAAGAGGGGGTTTGAAATTTTGACTTGTCTACTTAAATATCACCAAAATCTGATCACAAGGTCAATTACGTTCCTGGGTGGGATTGAACCACCAACCTTTTGGTTAATAGCCTTACACACTAACCAATTGCACCACAGAGACACTTTGCAAAAAGTACATACTGACAAAGGCTAATAAGCATTCATCAAGAACGTTTCCTAGAAAAACTTTAAAAAGTCAATAATCTGGAGAGTTTTTGTAAGATGTTTCTTCCATCAACCAATGAAGTATGCTAACAAATTTGTTCTCTGAAAAGTGTCCACAAAGCCAAGTATCTGATTAACACCTTTGTAGGGATGGTTTTTCACCTATTACTAAATTAAACTTGCTTCATTGGAAAGGCAGCAAGATGCATCGTCATTTCAATATCTACTGAAATAATACAGGTTGACACCAGGAAACATTAACGCCACTGCATCCTTGCTGCTTTCTCATGTGGAAGTCTGTTTAATGTGAAAACAAGGTGATATCTAATTAGCACACAGGTAAGGAATTAAGAAAATCTTTATTTAAGGGTGAAGATGTTTCTCACAAAATCGTTGCCCCAATGCATCATTGAAATTCAACCTGGAAAGATGATTTTAATATATCACTTGTACATTTTGTATTGCTCTTCTGGTGACAATGTAGTTTGTTTTTGTCAATTACCATTTTAATAATAGGGTAAAGAAAATTAAGTGGATTTTTGAAAGAAAACAATACTGTCAATATACTATTAAACAAATTAAAATGGTAAAAGTTATTGTACTTTAAGTAAAATTAAAAGAGCTAAAATATCAATCCCAATTTTGGATTACTTTAATTAAAAAAAAATGCATATAGCAGAGGATAGTTTCAATCTGCCTACCTCTGGGTTATCGGCCCAGCATGCTTCCATTACAGTACTCTGCTGCACATGTAAGTGCAAGAGATCCTGAAGCACTCACTCATCATGGGAAAGTACCAATGTGTTTCTTCGTTGGTTGATGGAAGAAACATCTTACAAAAACTCTCCAGATTATTGACTTTTTAAAGTTTTTCTAGGAAACGTTCTAGATGAATGCTTAATAGCCTTTGTCAGTATGTACTTTTTGCAAAGTGTCTCTGTGGCGCAATCGGTTAGTGTGTTCGGCTATTAACCAAAAGGTTGGTGGTTCAATCCCACCCAGGGATGTAATTGACCTTGTGATCGGATTTTGGTGATATTTAAGTAGACAAGTCAAAATTTCAAACGCCCTGTTATGGTGTGGGTACCTGGCCTTCCCTGATGTAATCAGAGTTAGATTTGATTCAGTGATTTTATAAAAACAGCTAGGAAGCACAATTTAGCAGTAGGTTGCAGAGAAAAAAAATATGCTGGCAGAAAAATCCAATTGAGTGATTAAACAGCTCTTCATTTTCTGGCTTTATTTTTATGCTAACAAATTTGTTCTCTGAAAAGTGTCCACAAAGCCAAGTCTCTGATTAACACCTTTGTAAGGATGGTTTTTCACCTATTACTAAATTAAACTTGCTTCATTGGAAAGGCAGCAAGATGCATCCTCATTTCAATGTCTACTGAAATAATACAGGTTGACACCAGGAAACATTAACGCCACTGCATCCTTGCTGCTTTCTCATGTGGAAGTCTGTTTAATGTGAAAACAAGGTGATATCTAATTAGCACACAGGTAAGGAATTAAGAAAATCTTTATTTAAGGGTGAAGATGTTTCTCACAAAATCGTTGCCCCAATGCATCATTGAAATTCAACCTGGAAAGATGATTTTAATATATCACTTGTACATTTTGTATTGCTCTTCTGGTGACAATGTAGTTTGTTTTTGTCAATTACCATTTTAATAATAGGGTAAAGAAAATTAAGTGGATTTTTGAAAGAAAACAATACTGTCAATATACTATTAAACAAATTAAAATGGTAAAAGTTATTGTACTTTAAGTAAAATTAAAAGAGCTAAAATATCAATCCCAATTTTGGATTACTTTAATTAAAAAAAAATGCATATAGCAGAGGATAGTTTCAATCTGCCTACCTCTGGGTTATCAGCCCAGCATGCTTCCATTGCAGTACTCTGCTGCACATGTAAGTGCAAGAGATCCTGAAGCACTCACTCATCATGGGAAAGTACCAATGTGTTTCTTCGTTGGTTGATGGAAGAAACATCTTACAAAAACTCTCCAGATTATTGACTTTTTAAAGTTTTTCTAGGAAACGTTCTAGATGAATGCTTATTAGCCTTTGTCAGTATGTACTTTTTGCAAAGTGTCTCTGTGGCGCAATCGGTTAGTGTGTTCGGCTATTAACCAAAAGGTTGGTGGTTCAATCCCACCCAGGGATGTAATTGACCTTGTGATCGGATTTTGGTGATATTTAAGTAGACAAGTCAAAATTTCAAACGCCCTGTTATGGTGTGGGTACCTGGCCTTCCCTGATGTAATCAGAGTTAGATTTGATTCAGTGATTTTATAAAAACAGCTAGGAAGCACAATTTAGCAGTAGGTTGCAGAGAAAAAAAATATGCTGGCAGAAAAATCCAATTGAGTGATTAAACAGCTCTTCATTTTCTGGCTTTATTTTTATGCTAACAAATTTGTTCTCTGAAAAGTGTCCACAAAGCCAAGTCTCTGATTAACACCTTTGTAAGGATGGTTTTTCACCTATTACTAAATTAAACTTGCTTCATTGGAAAGGCAGCAAGATGCATCCTCATTTCAATGTCTACTGAAATAATACAGGTTGACACCAGGAAACATTAACGCCACTGCATCCTTGCTGCTTTCTCATGTGGAAGTCTGTTTAATGTGAAAACAAGGTGATATCTAATTAGCACACAGGTAAGGAATTAAGAAAATCTTTATTTAAGGGTGAAGATGTTTCTCACAAAATCGTTGCCCCAATGCATCATTGAAATTCAACCTGGAAAGATGATTTTAATATATCACTTGTACATTTTGTATTGCTCTTCTGGTGACAATGTAGTTTGTTTTTGTCAATTACCATTTTAATAATAGGGTAAAGAAAATTAAGTGGATTTTTGAAAGAAAACAATACTGTCAATATACTATTAAAACAAATTAAAATGGTAAAAGTTATTGTACTTTAAGTAAAAATAAAAGAGCAAAAATATCCATCCCAGTTTTGGATTACTTTAATTAACAAAAAAAATGCATATAGCAAAGGATAGTTTCAATCTGCCTACCTCTGGGTTATGGGCCCAGCATGCTTCCATTGCAGTACTCTGCTGCACATGTAAGTGCAAGAGATCCTGAAGCACTCACTCATCATGGGAAAGTACCAATGTGTTTCTTCGTTGGTTGATGGAAGAAACATCTTACAAAAACTCTCCAGATTATTGACTTTTTGAAGTTTTTCTAGGAAACGTTCTAGATGAATGCTTATTAGCCTTTGTCAGTATGTACTTTTTGCAAAGTGTCTCTGTGGCGCAATTGGTTAGTGTGTACGGCTATTAACCAAAAGGTTGGTGGTTAAATCCTACCCAGGGACGTAATTGACCTTGTGATCAGATTTTGGTGATATTTAAGTAGACAAGTCAAAATTTCAAACCCCCTCTTATTGTGTAGGGTACCTAGCCTTCTCTGATGTAATCAGAGTTAGATTTGATTCAGTGATTTTATAAAAACAGCTAGGAAGCACAATTTAGCAGTGGGTTGCAGAGAAAAAGAAATATGCTGGCAAAAAAATCCAATTGAGTGATTAAACAGCTCTTCATTTCTGGCTTTATTTTTATGCTAACAAATTTGTTCTCTGAAAAGTGTCCACAAAGCCAAGTCTCTGATTAACACCTTTGTAGGGATGGTTTTTCACATATTAATAAATTAAACTTGCTTCATTGGAAAGGCAGCAAGATGCATCCTCATTTCAATGTCTACTGAAATAATACAAGTTGACACCAGGAAACATTAACGCCACTGCATCCTTGCTGCTTTCTCATGTGGAAGTCTGTTTAATGTGAAAACAAGGTGAAATCTAATTAGCACACAAGTAAGGAATTAAGAAAATCTTTATTTAAGGGTGAAGATGTTTCTCACAAAATCGTTGCCCCAATGCATCATTGAAATTCAAGCTGGAAAGATGATTTTAATATATCACTTGTACATTTTGTATTGCTCTTCTGGTGACAATGTAGTTTGTTTTTGTCAATTACCATTTTAATAATAGGGTAAAGAAAATTAAGTGGATTTTTGAAAGAAAACAATACTGTCAGTATACTATTAAAACAAATTAAAATGGTAAAAGTTATTGTACTTTAAGTAAAAATAAAAGAGCCAAAATATCAATCCCAGTTTTGGATTACTTTAATTAACAAAAAAAAATGCATATAGCAGAGGATAGTTTCAATCTGCCTACCTCTGGGTTATGGGCCCAGCATGCTTCCATTGCTGTACTCTGCTGCACATGTAAGTGCAAGAGATCCTGAAGCACTCACTCATCATGGGAAAGTACCAATGTGTTTCTTCGTTGGTTGATGGAAGAAACATCTTACAAAAACTCTCCAGATTATTGACTTTTTAAAGTTTTTCTAGGAAACGTTTTAGATGAATGCTTATTAGCCTTTGTCAGTAATTACTTCTGCAAAGTGTCTCTGTGGCGCAATCAGTTAGTGTGTACGGCTACTAACCAAAAGGTTGGTGGTTCAATCACACCCAGGAACGTAATTGACCTTGTGATCAGATTTTGGTGATCTTTAAGTAGACAAGTCAAAATTTCAAACCCCCTGTTATGGTTTAGGGTACCTGGCCTTCTCTGATGTAATCAGAGTTAGATTTGATTCAGTGATTTTATAAAAACAGCTAGGAAGCACAATTTAGCAGTGGGTTGCAGAGAAAAAGAAATATGCTGGCAAAAAAATCCAATTGAGTGATTAAACAGCTCTTCATTTTCTGGCTTTATTTTTATGCTAACAAATTTGTTCTCTGAAAAGTATCCACAAAGCCAAGTCTCTGATTAACACCTTTGTAGGGATGGTTTTTCACCTATTACTAAATTAAACTTGCTTCATTGGAAAGGCAGCAAGATGCATCCTCATTTCAATGTCTACTGAAATAATACAGGTTGACACCAGGAAACATTAACGCCACTGCATCCTTGCTGCTTTCTCATGTGGAAGTCTGTTTAATGTGAAAACAAGGTGATATCTAATTAGCACACAGGTAAGGAATTAAGAAAATCTTTATTTAAGGGTGAAGATGTTTCTCACAAAATCGTTGCCCCAATGCATCATTGAAATTCAAGCTGGAAAGATGATTTTAATATATCACTTGTACATTTTGTATTGCTCTTCTGGTGACAATGTAGTTTGTTTTTGTCAATTACCATTTTAATAATAGGGTAAAGAAAATTAAGTGGATTTTTGAAAGAAAACAATACTGTCAATATACTATTAAAACAAATTAAAATGGTAAAAGTTATTGTACTTTAAGTAAAAATAAAAGAGCAAAAATATCAATCCCAGTTTTGGATTACTTTAATTAACAAAAAAAATGCATATAGCAAAGGATAGTTTCAATCTGCCTACCTCTGGGTTATGGGCCCAGCATGCTTCCATTGCAGTACTCTGCTGCACATGTAAGTGCAAGAGATCCTGAAGCACTCACTCATCATGGGAAAGTACCAATGTGTTTCTTCGTTGGTTGATGGAAGAAACATCTTACAAAAACTCTCCAGATTATTGACTTTTTAAAGTTTTTCTAGGAAACGTTCTAGATGAATGCTTATTAGCCTTTGTCAGTATGTACTTTTGCAAAGTGTCTCTGTGGCGCAATTGGTTAGTGTGTAAGGCTATTAACCAAAAGGTTGGTGGTTCAATCCCACCCAGGAATGTAATTGACCTTGTGATCAGATTTTGGTGATATTTAAGTAGACAAGTCAAAATTTCAAACCCCCTCTTATTGTGTAGGGTACCTGGCCTTCTCTGATGTAATCAGAGTTAGATTTGATTCAGTGATTTTATAAAAAAAACAGCTAGGAAGCACAATTTAGCAGTAGGTTGCAGATAAAAAAAATATGCTGGCAAAAAAATACAATTGAGTGATTAAACAGCTCTTCATTTTCTGGCTTTATTTTTATGCTAACAAATTTGTTCTCTGAAAAGTGTCCACAAAACCAAGTCTCTGATTAACACCTTTGTAGGGATGGTTTTTCACCTATTACTAAATTAAACTTGCTTCATTGGAAAGGCAGCAAGATGCATCCTCATTTCAATGTCTACTGAAATAATACAGGTTGACACCAGGAAACATTAACGCCAATGCATCCTTGCTGCTTTCTCATGTGGAAGTCTGTTTAATGTGAAAACAAGGTGATATCTAATTAGCACACAGGTAAGGAATTAAGAAAATCTTTATTTAAGGGGGAAGATGTTTCTCACAAAATCGTTGCCCCAATGCATCATTGAAATTCAAGCTGGAAAGATGATTTTAATATATCACTTGTACATTTTGTATTGCTCTTCTGGTGACAATGTAGTTTGTTTTTGTCAATTACCATTTTAATAATAGGGTAAAGAAAATTAAGTGGATTTTTGAAAGAAAACAATACTGTCAATATACTATCAAAACAAATTAAAATGGTAAAAGTTATTGTACTTTAAGTAAAAATAAAAGAGCCAAAATATCAATCCCAGTTTTGGATTACTTTAATTAACAAAAAAAATGCATATAGCAAAGGATAGTTTCAATCTGCCTACCTCTGGGTTATGGGCCCAGCATGCTTCCATTGCTGTACTCTGCTGCACATGTAAGTGCAAGAGATCCTGAAGCACTCACTCATCATGGGAAAGTACCAATGTGTTTCTTCATTGGTTGATGGAAGAAACATCTTACAAAAACTGAGCGAGTGTCCACGAGTCCTCTGTGTTGATCTAACCAGAAACAGGTCCAGCGCAAGCTCTGTGTATTGTCCCCTTACATATTTGTAGATGTTGATCATATCCCCTCTTAGTCTCCGCTTTTCCAATGTAAACATGCCTAGTCTTTCAAGCCTTTCCTTGTATTCCATCATCTCCATGCCCTTAATTAGTTTGGTCGCCCTCCTCTGTACCTTTTCAAGCTCCAGGATATCCTTTTTGTAGTACGGTGCCCAGAACTGTACACAGTATTCAAGGTGTGGCCTCACTAGTGATTTATATAACGGGAGTATAATACTCTCGTCCCTAGCATCAATACCCCGTTTTATGCATGCTAATATCTTATTAGCCTTCTTTGCTGCAGTCCTACTTTGGGTACTACTGCTTAGCTTGCTATCTATGAGGACACCTAAGTCCTTTTCCAGTACAGAATCCCCTAATTTTACCCCATTTAGTAGGTAGGCATATGTCTTATAACTTTTTTTTTCAATATATAAACATTTTTATTATAAGATTTTCAATGACACAAGTACATCCAAGTTGCAGATTATGGATTGTGAAGGACAAATCAACCATATAAACAATTTAAGCAATTTAAATTGCACGCAGGTAGTAGAATATCAAACTCCTTGGATGAAAGTTGGTCGTAATAAACTAGGATAGAAAATAATAAAGTAGAAAATAAGATTTTAAACCTACCGGTAAATCTTTTTCTCGTAGTCTGTAGAGGATGCTGGGGACTCCGTAAGGACCATGGGGATAGACGGGCTCCGCAGGAGACATGGGCACTTTAAGAAAGACTTTAGTTCTGGGTGTGCACTGGCTCCTCCCTCTATGCCCCTCTATGCCACAGTTAGAGAAACTGTGCCCAGAGGAGACTGACAGTATGAGGAAAGGATTTTGTTAATCCAGGGCAAGATTCATACCAGCCACACCAATCACACCGTATAACTTGTGATAAACTACCCAGTTATGAGTACGAAAAAACAACATACTGTAGCATCAGTGCAGGACCGATGCAACTATAACATAACCCTTATTGAAGCAATAACTATATACCAGGGACGTGCGGTGAGCTAAATGGCTCAGGAGGCACTGGCTAACCCCAGAGCCAGATTTACATGCAATATATGAGCCAAAGCGTACATCTGGGCATTATACACAGGTGCAGAATTATAAACTCCTGGAAATTTGGTGAGTTTTGATCAGAAATGTGCTGAAAAGATACACAGGTGAGGCACTGCCTCACCTGCCATAGACTGTTTACTCCAGAGTTTGGGCTATAAAAATTATTAGAATAATGCAAAGAAGATATTTCAAACAAATTATTAGTATTTTTCATATACTTTATTCAGTCAAAACTCTGGTTTAAACGTAAGTATGACAGGAAAGGCTCTGCCTCACCTGCCTCACCCCACCGCACGTCACTGCTATATACAAGTATTGCAGAAGTAGTCCGCACTTGGGACGGGCGCCCAGCATCCTCTACGAACTACGAGAAAAAGATTTACCGGTAGGTTTAAAATCTTATTTTCTCTAACGTCCTAGAGGATGCTGGGGACTCCGTAAGGACCATGGGGATTATACCAAAGCTCCAAAACGGGCGGGAGAGTGCGGATGACTCTGCAGCACCGATTGAGCAAACATGAGTTCCTCCTCAGCCAGGGTATCAAACTTATAGTATTTTGAAAAGGTGTTTGAACCTGACCAAGTAGCAGCTCGACACAGCTGTAGTGCCGAGACCCCTCGGGCAGCCGCCCAAGAAGAGCCCACTTTCCTCGTGGAATGGGCCTAGACCGATTTCGGTAACTGCAATCCAGCCATAGAATGCGCTTGATGAATCGTGTTACAAATCCGGCGAGCAATAGCCTGCTTTGAAGCAGGGGCACCAATCTTGTTGGTTGCATACAGGACAAACAGCGCTTCAGTTTTCCTGACTCTAGCCGTCCTGGCCACGTAAATTTTCAAAGCCCTGACCACATCAAGTAACTCGGAATCCTCCAAGTCACGCGTAACCAAAGGCACCACAATAGGTTGGTTCATATGAAAAGATGAGACCACTTTTGGTAGGAATTGAGGACGGGTCCGCAATTCTGCTCTATCCACATGGTACACCAAATATGGGCTTTTATGTGACAAAGCCGCTAATTCCGACACTCGCCTAGCCGAAGCCAAGGCTAATAACATGACCACCTTCCATGTGAGATATTTTAACTCCACCGTTTTAAGTGGTTCAAACCAGTGTGATTTTAGAAAACTTAACACCACGTTAAGGTCCCAAGGTGCCACCGGAGGCACAAAAGGAGGCTGAATATGCAGCACTCCTTTTACAAAAGTCTGAACTTCTGGAAGAGAAACCAATTCTTTTTGAAAGAAAATGGATAAGGCCGAAATCTGGACCTTAATAGAGCCTAATTTTAGGCCCAAATTCACTCCAGTTTGTAGGAAGTGAAGGAAACGGCCCAGATGGAATTCTTCCGTAGGAGCATTCCTGGCCTCACACCAAGAAATATAATTTCGCCATATACGGTGTAATGTTTTGACGTTACATCCTTCCTAGTCTTTATCAGCATAGGGATGACCTCAACCGGAGTGCCTTTCACTGCTAGGATCCGGCATTCAACCGCCATGCCGTCAAACGCAGCTGCGGTAAGTCTTGGAACAGACAGGGCCCCTGATGCAACAGGTCCTGTCTTAGAGGAAGAGGCCACGGATCTTCTGTGAGCATTTCCTGCAGATCCGGATACCAGGTCCTCCGTGGCCAATCTGGAACAATGAGGATAGTTCTCACTCCTCTTTGTCTTATTATCCTTAACACCTTGGATATGAGAGGAAGAGGAGGAAATACATAGACCGGCCGGAACACCCACGGTGTCACTAGGGTGTCTACAGCTACTGCCTGAGGGTCTCTTGACCTTGCGCAATACCTCTGTAGCTTTTTGTTGAGCCGGGACACCATCATGTCTATCTGTGGCAGTTCCCACCGACTTGTAATCTGTGCAAAGACTTCCTGATGAAGTCCCCACTCTCCCGGATGTAGGTCGTGTCTGCTGAGGAAGTCTGCTTCCCAGTTGTCCACTCCCAGAATGAACACTGCTGACAGTGCGCTTGCGTGATTCTCCACCCAGCGAAGAATTCTTGTGGCTTGTGCCATCGCCACTCTGCTCCTTGTGCCGCCTTGGCGGTTTACATGAGCCACTGCGGTGACGTTGTCTGACTGGATCAGAACCGGTTGGTCCCGAAGTAAGGTCTCCGCATGACGGAGCATTGTATATGGCCTCTAGTTTCAGGATGTTGATGTGAAGACAAGTCTCTTGACTTGACCAAAGACCTTGGATATTTCTTCCCTGTGTGACTGCTCCCCAACCTTGGTGGCTTGCCTCTGTGGTCACCAGGATCCAGTCCTGAATGCCGAATCTGCGTCACTCGAGAAGGTGAGCACTCTGCAGCCACCACAGGAGTGATACCCTGACCCTGGGGGACAGGGTGATCAACCAATGCATCTGTAAATGTGACCCAGACCACTTGTCCAGTAGGTCCCATTGGAAAGTCCTCGCATGGAACCTGCCGAATGGAATGGCTTCGTATGATGCCACCATCTTTCCCAGGACTCAAGTGCAGTGATGCACTGACACAAGTTTTGGTTTCAATAGGTTCCTGACAAGAGTCATGAGTTCCTTGGCCTTTCCTATCGGGAGATAAACTCTCTTCTGGTCTGTGTCCAGAATCATGCCCAAGAAAGACAGACGAGTCGTAGAAACCAACTGCGACTTTGGGATATTGAAAATCCAGCCGTGTTGCTGTAACACTTTCAGTGAAAGTGATACGCTGTTCAGCAACTGCTCTCTTGATCTCGCTTTTATGAGATCGCTCAAGTACGGGATAATTGTGACACCTTGCTTACGCAGGAGAACCATCATTTCCGCCATTACCTTGGTGAAAATTCTCTGGGCCGTGGAGAGACCAAACAGCAACGTCTGAAATTGGCAATGACAGTCCTGTACCGCAAATCTGAGGTACGCCTGATGAGATGGATAAATGGGGACATGAAGGTATGCATCCTGTACATAAATGCGGACAACAGGTGTCAAGCCGTGTGTTGCCTTTGTCAAGCTGTAATAAGTAGGGGTAAGGACGTTAACCACCTCAGAACATCCTCACTTATACGTCACCTGCAGCGCATTAATCATAAGTCAGTGACAAGTTCAAAAACTTTGGATGACAGCGGAAGCAGTCCACTGACCACTAAATCCCTTCCTCTTGTAACCAAGCTCCTGCAAACCACACCACCAACTCCCTTAGTGTCAATTTCCTCCTTAGACAGGAAAGCCAATAGTCCTGCAGGCCATGTCACTGGCAAGTCTGACGAATCCTCTCCTGCCTGGGATTCCTCCGATGCATCCTTGAGTGTAACGCCTACTGCTGCTGGCGCTGCTGTTGTTGCTGCTGGGAGTCGATCGTCATCCCAGAGGGGAAGTTGGAAGACCACTTGTACTACTTCCAGTAGGCAATTGACTGTCCAACAGTCCTTTGCGAGGAAGATGAAATATCACAGCAGTCATCCTGCTGCAAAGCGGATAACTCAGGTCTTGTCAGCCTGGGTGGTGAGAAACGTGGTTCCGGTATCCATCGTTAATTCAGAGGCAACTAGAGACTTGATTGAGGTACTGTGTCCCCGGTACCAAATGCCATCTAGGTTCCATTTCTCTAGGCAGGCGATACCGAAAATGTACACAGACCTCAGAGAAAGAGTCACCAGTGTCCTAAAAAATGCAGTTGTACCCAAGGTCCACTAGTCCACATGTCCGTGGTTAAGTGGAGCAGGGCAGACTCAGGACTATATGACTGTGACAGCCCACTGGGTAGATGTATTGCCTCCCGCAGCAAGAACAGCAGCGGCGGCCCCAGTAGCAGCATCTCGCAAATGTCAACTCGTTCCTAGGCAGACTACGCTTTGTATCACCGCTTTCCATAAGAGGCACACAGCTGACAACCACTTACGGAAACTGAGGAACATCATCGCAGAATGGCTTACCCCAATTGGACTTTCCTGGGGATTTGTGACATCGGACAATGCCACCAATATGGTGCGTGCATTACATCTGGGCAAATTCCAGCACGTCCCATGTTTTGCACATACATTGAATTTGGTGGTGCAGAATTATTTAAAAAAAACGACAGGGGCGTGCAAGAGATGCTGTCGGTGGCCCGAAGAATTGCGGGCCACTTTCTGCATTCAGCCACCGCGTGCCGAAGACTGGAGCACCACCAAACATTCCTGAACCTGCCCTGCCATCCTCTGAAGCAAGAGGTGGTAACGAGGTGGAATTCAACCCTCTATATGCTTCAGAGGATGGAGGAGCAGCAAAAGGCCATTCAAGCCTTTGTGCGTTGGAAGGCACAAAGTAAGCAGACGGGAGAAGTCAGGATAGTGCGCAAGGGCATAGAAGGGAGCGGCTCAAGAAAAGAGAAGTGGAAACAGACAGCAAACTAGGCTGGAGAGAGACCTGAGACAAAGAGATCTGAATTATACGAAAGCCGACCAGGGGAAACACAAATTATGCAGTCAAGTTTCCCACATTTGGGGAAATCGCAGGAGCAGCACACCCAAAGTGCAATGGGTGAGCCTTGCCCTGGGAGACGCACCTTCATGATCATAGTATCTCACCTGGCAGGTAAGTAGGATTTGGGATAGAGCTGGGGAGGGTCGCTGCTTGGGCACCCCCCTGTCAAGTGAAGGAGATCCAACTGAGGCAGCACAAGGAAACTCTCGAAAGAAGAACAAGGCTAGAGGAAGATCTGAGACAAATAAATCTGACTTTTACCAGAGCTAACCAGAGGAAAGCACAAACACAGTCCCCCACTACCACAAATAATGCAGTCGAGTTTCCCACATTTGGGGAAATCACAGGGGTCAGCATACCCAGAATGCAATGAATGAACCTCACCCTGGGAGAACAATCTTCATGAAAATGGTATCTCCTATGCAAAATAAGTATGATTTGGGATAGGGCTGGGGAGGGCCGCTGCTCAGGCACATCTCTGTCAAGTAAAGGAGATTCAACTGAGGCAGCACAAGGGAACTCTCATCTGGGGACAACAACTGCAGGGAGAACACATATTTTCAGATGAACATGGTAGGGCAGAAGGCTGCCTAATACTGAAGCACCCCCAAACAACAAACCAAATGCAACAACTAGTGCAAGCATTCCCGGGGGAAGGCATGCAGCAGATGGATTTGCATATGGTGATGTCATCCAAGCAGTGGGTCAAAGTTGGCTTCAACTCTCGTCTGCATATGAAAAGAGAAAAGGGGCGTGCAGGGCATGGCGGCCTTTTGCGGCGCTTGGATGACCCCTAGTTCGCATTAAACACCTCCACCCTCCTTCGGTGTGGGGCTCATGTTGGCTATGCCCCAACCCCTGAAGCATTCAAGCTGATTTCTTGCAGCAGCTGGGCACTGTAACAGCTCCAGAGCTGCTCTGTAAGGCAAGTAAAAGGGCATGGGCCCTGCAACACTACCTGTAGTTTGCATTGTGCATTGGAAGGCACAAAGTAAGCAGACGGGAGAAGTCAGGATAGTGCGCAAGGGCATAGAAGGGAGCGGCTCAAGAAAAGAGAAGTGGAAACAGACAGCAAACTAGGCTGGAGAGAGACCTGAGACAAAGAGATCTGAATTATACGAGAGCCGACCAGGGGAAACACAAATTATGCAGTCAAGTGTCCAACATTTGGGAAAACCGCAGGAGCAGCACACCCAGAGTGCAATGGGTGAGCCTTACCCTGGGAGAAGCACCTTCATGATCATAGTATCTCACCTGGCAGGTAAGTAGGAGTTGGGCTAGAGCTGGGGAGGGTCGCTGCTCGGGCACCCCCCTGTCAAGTGAAGGAGATCCAACAGAGGCAGCACAAGGGAACTCTCGAAAGAAGAACAAGGCTAGAGGAAGATCTGAGACAAAGAAATCTGACTTTTACCAGAGCTGACCAGAGGAAAGCACAAACACAGTCCCTCACTACCACAAATAATGCAGTCCAGTTTCCCACATTTGGGGAAATCACAGGGATCAGCATACCCAGAATGCAATGAATGAGCCTCACCCTGGGAGAACAATCTTCATGACCATGGTATCTCCTATGCAAAATAAGTATGATTTGGGATAGGGCTGGGGAGGGCCGCTGCTCAGGCACATCTCTGTCAAGAATTTATAAAGTCTATACATTTATATAACCAAATGTCAATATATATATATAGAACCCAGCGCTCCTATCAAAACGTATCTATTTCACCAATTTGTTGCTTATTTCATCTTTATACATCTATTAATTTTCACCATATATTATAAAATGCTGCTCCCATAGGTAGTACTGTTCTACCAATAATAAACCAAATTTTAAAGATAATCACACTTGTTATCAAGGGAGCGCAAAAAATAAAATATACAAGCTCTTTATTTTTAAAAAATATATATAGACAGAAGAAACCTACATTCAATAAAATACAATGGAGTCAACATATATAGGCACCACTATCCATATCTAAATGTAATCAGTATCTATTTCATATTGCCCTTGATGACAACGGAATGTCTATTAAAGTGTCCAAAAAATCCTCCTGGATACAGCTGTTGTAATTTAATCGTTACTTTCCAATTGTAATTGATACATTAAATTCCTTCTTGTGGATGAACAGCAACAGTTGTAACCAACGCCTCTTATTTACTGCAGTTAAAGTTCATATGTAATTCACGTGAGTAATGAAAGAAAACAGGGGGAGAGCGCTGTGATGGTTGGTGAAACACAGCGGTATGCTACGACCCCCGTTAACCGTGGCTGGGTCTTATTGGCACTTGCTGTCGGGATATTCCTCCCTGCCGTGGGGTAGAGACCTCCTTTTGCTCGCTCTCAAATTGCTTTTTCCCCTTCACCGCTGTCTTTGCATCAGACGTCCGCCGTGATGTACCTCGTTCATGAACGGGCTTATATCTCAGCAATCAGAGTGTCCGGTAGTCACCTTCCTTACGCGTTTCTCCGCTGTTATCCAAGATCGGTTTCGTCAGAGGATACATCAGCAGCCTAGCAGGCTCTTTTTAAAATGCACCGGACCAATAGCATTACTAATTAGTTGATTGGATACATACATATACTAATTGGATGCATACATGTAATGACTCATATATGGAACAACTTTCTAATAGCAATTGCACATATAAAGGCATTTCATAATATAAAAATAAGCAACATGGTGATTAAAAATAATAATAAAATAAGCAACAAGGTGGTTTAAAAAATAACAGAAAATATATAATCTATATACAGATTAACCTCTAATCTTTCAATCAATACCTCATATCTATAATCACATATACATAATTCAGAGACTCAGCACTAAGGATCCCCATTTACTTATATAAAACCTTTTAGGGTAACATAAATCCAGGCCACTACTAAAGCTGCTCTTGTGGCGCAGAGGAAACATCACCTGCACTCTATGCAGCGAGTCCCATGTTAGAATCCAACCGGCTCAGCTTAACATCCATATTATTTATTTACTTTTAATGGGATCATTCTATCAATTCATTTTTACCTTTAATTTTTGTTAATATTATTTCTATATTTCATTATTTTAACCCCTGGAATAATTACATTGCTGCTTAAACAACAAAAAGAATTGAATAAAAAATAAATATTAAACAGACAATTTAAGGATTCGAAGATTTAAAGATTTAAAGATTTTAAAATTTAAAACAGGGAGGGGGGGGGAAGGGAGGGGGGCCTTTTGGGAGAAGGAGGGGAAAAAAATAAAAATAAAAATATATATATATAGAACCAAGAGAAAGTGTAAAAAGAGGATGGAGGAAGAAATCTGATGTTCATCATTACTAGTGGATTTTACTAAAGAACTTTAAAGGAACACACACAACAGGATTATACAGTTTCATCCTAAGAGGAAAGCTGTTCTCAAAATAGCTACTTCTAATAATTTTGTTTATTTATTAAACATACAATAAATGGATATTCAATAAATAAAATATTAGGTAAATCAATAGATAAAATCTTCAGAGACTGCCAATGTTGTTAAGTTCGATGCTCTCATTCAGACCATCAGGTGTAAGGGTACCCAAAGAAAAAATCCAAAATGCCTCCCTTGTCAAGTAAAGGAGATTCAACTGAGGCAGCACAAGGGAACTCTCATCTGGGGACAACAACTGCAGGGAGAACACATATTTTCAGATGAACATGGTAGGGCAGAATGCTGCCTAATACTGAAGCACCCCCAAAACAACAAACCAAATGCATCAACTAGTGCAAGCATTCCTCGGGGAAGGTCTGCAGAAGATGGATTTGCATACGGTGATGTCAGCCAAGCAGTGGGCCAAAGTTGGCTGGAACCCTCATCTGCATATGAAAAGAGAAAAGGGGTATGCAGGGCATGGCGGCCTTTTGCGGCGCTTGGATGATCATGAAGGTGCTTCTCCCAGGGCAAGGCTCATCCATTGCACTCTGGGTGTGCTGCTCCTGCGATTTCCCCAAATGTGGGAAAGTTGACTGCATAATTTGTGTTTCCCCTGGTCGGCTCTCGTAGAATTCAGATCTCTTTGTCTCAGGTCTCTCTCCAGCCTAGTTTGCTGTCTGTTTCCACTTCTCTTTTCTTGAGCCGCTCCCTTCTATGCCCTTGCGCACTATCCTGACTTCTCCCGTCTGCGTACTTTGTGCCTTCCAACGCACAATGCGAACTACAGGTAGTGCTGCAGGGCCCACACCCTTTTAGTTGCCTTACAGAGCAGCTCTGGAGCTGTTACAGTGCCCAGCTGCTGCAAGAAATCAGCTTGAATGCTTCAGGGGCTGGGGCATGGCCAACATGAGCCCCACACCGAAGGAGGGTGGGGGTGTTTAATGCGAACTAGGGGTCATCCAAGCGCCGCAAAAGGCCGCCATGCCCTGCATACCCCTTTTCTCTTTTCATATGCAGATGAGGGTTCCAGCCAACTTTGGCCCACTGCTTGGCTGACATCACCATATGCAAATCCATCTGCTGCAGGCCTTCCCCCAGGAATGCTTGTACTAGTTGTTGCATTTGGTTTGTTGTTTGGGGGTGCTTCAGTATTAGGCAGCCTTCTGCCCTCCCATGTTCATCTGAAAATATGTGTTCTCCCTGCAGTTATTGTCCCCAGATGAGAGTTCCCTTGTGCTGCCTCAGTTGAATCTCCTTTACTTGACAGAGATGTGCCTGAGCAGCGGCCCTCCCCAGCCCTATCCCAAATCATACTTATTTTGCATAGGAGATACCATGGTCATGAAGATTGTTCTCCCAGGGTGAGGTTCATACATTGCATTCTGGGTATGCTGACCCCTGTGATTTCCCCAAATGTGGGAAACTCGACTGCATTATTTGTGGTAGTGGGGGACTGTGTTTGTGCTTTCCTCTGGTCAGCTCTGGTAAAAGCCAGATTTCTTTGTCTCAGATCTTCCTCTAGCTTTGTTCTTCTTTCGAGAGTTCTCTTGTGCTGCCTCAGTTGGATCTCCTTCACTTGACAGGGGGGTGCCCGAGCAGCGACCCTCCTCAGCTCTTGCCCAACTCCTGCTTACCTGCCACGTGAGATACTATGATCATGAAGGTGCTTCTCCCAGGGCAAGGCTCACCCATTGCACTCTGGGTGTGCTGCTCCTGCGATTTCCCCAAATGTGGGAAACTTGACTGCATAATTTGTGTTTCCCCTGGTCGGCTCTCGTATAATTCAGATCTCTTTGTCTCAGGTCTCTCTCCAGCCTAGTTTGCTGTCTGTTTCCACTTCTCTTTTCTTGAGCCGCTCCCTTCTATGCCCTTGCGCACTATCCTGACTTCTCCCGTCTGCTTACTTTGTGCCTTCCAACGCACAATGCGAACTACAGGTAGAGCTGCAGGGCCCACACCCTTTTACTTGCCTAAGGGCTGTAACACACTACCCGGTTTTGGCCGGACGGCAATAAGCCGGACAAAAGCTGTCCGGTTTTTTGCCGGCCGGCTGAGCCTTTCACATGCAACAGCTTTTAGCCGGTTTTAATGCTGTGGTTCTAAATTGGGATGAAGTAGGCATGTGCAGCAGCAGCAGCAGCAGCATTTCACAGTGTGTGTGTGACTGAGCAGCATTATCACATGGATCGCAAACGTATTATTGCGTTGTGGTTGTTATATCGTCGCCGACGAGCACAGAGGCATAAGCCTCTTTATTGGGTTTGTCAAAGTCAGAAAAATATCACGATGCACACTGCCATATTTGCACCTCATATGTGTCCCTGCTGCGCATGCGTGCGCTCTCCCGTGCGTGCGCATACTCGCTGTTGCGGGCACCCGCAGGCGCACGGTATGCGCATTTACGGTAGAGTTCGTGTGCGTCTAGCGGGCGACTCGTTCATAACATATTTTAACTATATAATGTATTTTGTAGATAATGGTCCCTTTGATAGAATCTGAAAGTTTGGTTAATGTAGCATGTTCATGGACAGAGAGATCCCTCTTTGTTTGATACGAAGGGTCAGACAGGAGTAATACAGTGGTGTTTAGTATCCATCGGAAGAGTATTTAATTAGCAATATTCCGGTGTTGGTTTGAAACAGATTAATCGCTCGTGCGAATAGTTATGGACATAAGAAGTTTATGTCCATTTACTATTATTTGCACTTACTTATCCATGCGGCGGGAAACCTAGTTTCCCACCCACCTGAGCAGTTGGAAATTGTCACAGCCCACCTGTATGAATCAACCTATGACCTTTTGTTATAATGCGAAGAGGAATTCCTGTGTCCAATGAACAATGAGATTGTAGGGACCATTGAATTGTATTGTGTGTGAGGCATAAATAGACAAGCCGACCACATCCAGCTCTCACTCTTCAACGGTTCTCATTGCTGATAATCGGGAGCTGGATGTCCAGAGGCGCATGCGATCGTTCCCTTTGTGCGTAAGTTTTCTCCGCAATCATATTGTCTTTCTCGTTATTATGGGCCATATCTCTCTCTCTCTCTCTCTTCTCCTTTTTCTCTCATTTTCCCTTAAAACGTAATTGTATTGTATTGTATTTTACTGTGTAGTTATCTGGTTAGTTAGTCTATGTTATATTGTAGTGTATGACTTGTATTGTATTATTCTTTTTTCAAGTATAACATTCATATAAGGCGTTAGACCCTAAGCACGGTATCTGTGTATTTCTTATAGTGTTAAGTATTCTCAGAGCGCTTTTTAGTTAATAAGGTTACACTGTGTTGCATCCACACTCTATCTCTACACCAAGGTTTACTGCATAATACACTGTTTTATGGTATAGTTATAAGGGTTTAACATTGTGAGCGTTTGCGCCGCTGGTGATCTCCTCGTGGTCCTGAGCGTTCGCATCGCTATAGCGAATCATTACGTTAGTCGGCAGCCAATAGCGTGCCTGCCTGTGATCTCTTGGCCGTAAGCGAACGTGACGCTTGAGCGTCTCGACTACGGCTAAGCGATTGTTATGCAACGTGCGTACCCTTACGGTACTCCATACGTCAATAGCGTACAGTGTTCTTAGACCTCTTAAAGGGTTTTAAATAAGATAAATATTTAGCTTTATTAATTGGCGGCTCGTCCGTCCTTCACATATCTCTGCTAGGTAATTTCAGCAGACATTATCCATCAGCAAAGGGCGGGAGATCATATTCCCCGTAGTGCTGTCTGGCTAAGCGTCTGCTTCGCTTAGTAAAGGGTGCTGAAGGAATCCGGAACCGGAGGTAAGAACAAAAGCTAGTGTCTTTTAAAACTGTTTATTTCTGTCTTGCGTACGCACGCACATATCTGCATTTCTTTTTCATTCGTGTATTTTCATATCACTCTCCTGTTTGCCATTTTATAATTGATAAAACGTGCTAAGAGAGATTTGTCGCTATTTCATAGTTAAAGTGTAAAAGTAATATATTAAGGGATAAAGTGTAAAAGCACACACGCAACTCTACCTAAAGGTACAAGGAGAGATTGGTGTGGTGCGCGGTAGACGATCGAGGATCATCTACATTGATAAACGTGTTAGTTGTGTTACGGTGGAGATTTGCTTTGCGTACACGTGTCTCTAACAAAGGGTGAGACTCGCGTACGCAACTCAAAGGCCGACGCACGCAGCGTATATTACGCAAACGGAGCATCCGGGCACGCTCACGTAACTCAAATCACACGGTAGTGTTATTTTAACAGGCGAAAAGGTGGGAACGCGATAAATGGCGCAAGTTTATTTTAGTGTCCGAAATTTAGACTAACAGATCCTTCTCCAAATTCACAACACATCTGGTTTAAAGAAAATTTCTGCGCAGAAATAGAAATAGAAACAAAAGTATATATGTGGTGAGTGAGTGTTTTTGTATATATAAGTTTATACAATTTTCAAGGTTGAACCACAAGAAGTCGAGTTCTCGCAGAGGTACATGCATGTAAGTGTCGTACATGGTGGCGAGGGAGGCATCCCTTGTTAAATATAAAATTTGAGCAGTAGAGTATAGCAGACCAGGAGGTCATACTGTAGCACAGACCAGGAGGTCCAGAACAGACCAGGAGGTCCAGGTACAGCAGACAAAGAAGTCCGCTATAAATAAGAGAAAAGGGCACAACCCAGGGGGTTGGTGCAAAACCCATATAGGCCAATAAAGCTCTGGCTGAAGGAATTCGCAGCCGAAATTTTCGATTCCACTGGTCGCTTAGTACATAAGATTAGTTGCTTATGTGCTGAACGATTGTACCGCACGTAATTGTGTGCATTAGTTAATCTGACCAGTACCATTTGTGTACGCAACCGGTTATAAAACTATTTGTACATTCTGACGTGATTTGTGTAATTTTTTATTTTCTGAAGGGAAGTTCGCTGGTCACTCAGGAATTGTCCAACAACCAACAGTTACTGGAAAGGGTCAATGCTCTGCGGAACACACTCACATGTTCCAGTAAACGAAGGTTCATAGGGGCCCTGGGTCGAGTACGCCAGCACTAGGGCAGTGTGTAGGTCGTATTGGTCGGCGTGGGCGAGTGAGTGGGGTACTCGGTAAACCGCCACCGTCAGCCTATCGTGAACATTTTGGTTATTGTAAGGGTTCGCTGAAGACCCTGATTGAAGGTCAGAGGTGGTGAAAGCAACGCCTGCAAGTTATGGGGGCCAATTGTTCAGGAAGGGGGCGATCAACCTCGGTTCGGGTTGATTCAGTAAACCGACCAGTCGGGTCGGCAAGGTACGTAATGTGTGAAAAATATGGTTCACACACAGAGGTTTTATGTGATGAATGGGAGAGAATGACTGTGCATGACGGGGAGAAATTCCCAAGAGTAGGTAGCTTTAGCCCAGAAGTGTTACAAAATTTAAGGAGGAGGATATGTCTCATTAAATCAACAAAGAGACGAATCCAACATTATGATTATTTGCAGTTATGGCAACAGGAGGGTGAAATACAGAGAGGATTGGCTCTGGCGGCGGGATCTAATCCTGTCAAGAAATTGATAGCCACGGCCCCGCCGCCACCATACATATCGGGAGAGAAATTGGTTGCGGAGAATGACGCATTAGGGTGTAACAAACAAACACTTAGCAACTGCGTAAATGTTAATAAGTTAACCAATGCAAGTACTAACCCGTGCAAGTTGTACCCTGTTTTGAACTTTCCCCAGGAGTGTGATCAAGAGGACGAATCGGCAACAATATCAGCGCTCTCTCTAGCAGCCACCATATCAGAAACAACAGTAGGCATGGCCCAACCCTTAAGATTAGTAACAAAGGCCCCTAGCGGAGGGACAGGTGAGGTCGTATCTACGGGTAAGTACGGCACCATACACTATGCTGAAACCATTTCACCACAGGCTGTAGAATCTACACAGAATGATGTTAGTAGACTTAATCCTGTTAGGGTAATAGCAGTGCCAAATGGGAAAACTGACACAACAGGAATCACTCCTGTTAGGAACATTGCCATGTACAGCCCATTTTCCCGAATGGAATTAAGAACCATAGTGTCCGAATTCCCTGACCCTAGGAAAGATTTAGTTGCCTGCCAGAAATACATCAGAGACCTAGGGAACACTTTAGAGCCCAATAACAAAGACTGGCAGATATTGCTGAGGGCATGTTTACCCTCCAATGTCGACGCAGCTCAATTTTTAGCTGACTGTGGATTGGATCAGGATGTACCTCTTACAGATGTGTACAACAAAGATAATGTAAAAAGAATAAATTTACAATTAAAGGAGTATTTTTCAGCAGTAGTTAAATGGAACAAGATTTTCTCCATTAAACAGAAAGAGTCAGAAACTGCTGCAGAATATTTTCACAGGGCATTACTAGATATGGCAAAATACACAGGTATAGAGGACATTAAAACAAACATAAACCATCGAGAAGTAGCAGTATCTGTACTGATGGATGGTTTAAAAGAGACATTAAAGACAAGGGTACAGACCACGCAACCATGTTGGCGAGGTCTGTCGGTGGCTACTTTGAGAGAGGCAGCTGTGGATCACGATCGGAATATCACCAGACACAGGGAATCACAAGGTGATAAGTTAATGGCCGTAAGTATACAGGCCCTGACCACAAGGCAGCCTTTGTATAAATCACCAAACCCTGTGGGTAAGTCAAATGTGGTAACTTGTTTTTCTTGTCATAGACAGGGACACATGGCACGAGACTGTAGAGCAGGCATTCCCAACCACGGTCCTCAAGGCACACTAACAGTGCATGTTTTAGTGATATCCAGGCCTCAGCACAGGTGACTTAATTAGTAGCTCAGTTATTTTGATTTAACCATCTGTGCTGCAGCCTGGATATCACTAAAACCTGCACTGTTGGTGTGCCTTGAGGAGCGTGGTTGGGAATGCCTGCTGTAGAGTGAAACATTCACAAAACTCATATCAACCCCCTAGACAACGACACGACACACGACATTGGGAGCAGGGTCCGCAGAAACTGAGTTATGAGCCACATGCAGGGGAAACAAAAAGATACCCCCCGAACAGAGACTGGCAAGCCTCTGGTAGTTCCCATTTAACCCCTTCACAAGTAGTTGCTGCCAGCGGGATTCAGGGAGGTCACCATACCCAATAGGGGTGTGGCCATACCTGTAATCTGCAGCCAGTAAAATTGATTGCAAGTCTTGGGAGTGAACCTGAAATTGCAATTAATGTAGCTGGTAAAACATTAAACTTCCTTGTAGATACGGGGGCGGCCAAATCAGTGATAAATTCGACAGTGGGCATGAGAACCACTGGTAAGACAATTCCAGCCATGGGAGTAACGGGAGTAGTCCAGCACTACCCTGTTAGCAAACCAGCCGAGATCACAGTAGGGCCTTTACATACCAAGCATTCCTTTTTGCTGGCTGCATCGGCACCGACTAATCTCCTGGGAAGAGACTTATTGTGTAAAATGGGGTGCGTCATTTATTGTACTCCTGAAGGTGTATTCTTGGACATACCTGAGAATCACGCTCAGGAAGTGCGAGACATGTTAGACTCCCCATCAAAATTAATGTCACATACCATTATGACAAATAGGACTCCATCCCAAGTAGAAGAAATGACATCCCAGATACCAGAGTCACTGTGGACTAAAGACGGACAAGACACTGGATTGATGGCAAACGTAGCTCCAGTAGTTGTGCAAGTAAAAGATGGTAGGATAGCTCCAAAAATCCCACAGTACCCTCTGAAGCCAGAGGTGGAGTTAGGAGTTTACCCAGTAATAGAGCGCTTGCTACAACAGGGCATCCTGGTAAGAACGTCCAGCACTGCCAACAGTCCCATCTTCCCTGTTAAAAAGAGTGGGGGGAGGGGTTACAGGCTAGTGCAGGATCTAAGGGGGATTAACAAAATAGTTGAGAGTCAGTTCCCCGTAGTGCCAAATCCAGCTGTCATCCTTATGCAAATCCCTCCCACTGCGAAATTTTTCATTGTTATTGACCTCTGCTCCGCTTTCTTTTCGGTACCTCTGCACCCTGACAGCCAGTATTTGTTTGCATTTACATACAGAGGAGTCCAATACACATGGACCCGATTACCACAAGGTTTCATAGACAGTCCAAGTATATTTTCCCAGGCTTTGCATGATTGTTTACAGTCTTTCCAACCAGAGAGTGGATCAGTATTAATACAGTACGTGGATGATCTACTACTGTGTTCTGATTCATTGGAAGCATCCCTGAAGGATACGAAACAGCTCCTGTTTCATCTTTCAGACACTGGACACAAGGTTTCCAAAGACAAGTTGCAATTATGCCAAACTAAGGTAAAGTATTTGGGACACTGTCTAACACAAGGACTGAGACACCTGACCGCTGATAGAATTCAAGCAATTAGAGACATGACTCTGCCACAAACCCAGCAACAGATCAGAACATTTTTAGGAATGTGTGGGTATTGCCGTAACTGGATCCCAGGATTTTCCATTCTAGCATTACCTTTGCAGGAGATGGTTTCCTCAAACAAGCCTGATCGGATTTCGCATACAGACGAGTCTGAGATGGCATTTGAGAGACTTAAACAGTGCCTAACGCAGGCACCAGCATTAGGTATGCCAGACTATGGGAAACCCTTTGAGCTGTACGGAACAGAAAGCGCTGGTTGCGCAGCAGGCATCCTAACCCAAAAGCACGGTGATGCCAGCAGACCAGTAGCATACTACAGCGCTCAGCTAGACACGGTAGCGCGATCCCTCCCCACATGCTTGCGAAGCGTTGCTGCGATAGCATTGCTAGTAACGAAAAGCGAAGATGTAGTGCTATGTCACAACCTCACAATTCATACACCACATGCAGTGTCAGCCTTGCTAAATTCTGCCCAAACCAGGCACGTCTCATCAGCGCGGTTTACAAGATGGGAATTGGCACTAATGGCCCCCGTAAACATCACCATAAGGAGATGCAGTGCATTAAATCCTGCAACATATCTCCCAGGTGTGCCTGGACAGGCACAAAGGGTGGAGGATGAGAGTGGTGGGGAAGGAGAATTTAATACAAAGGAGGACACACATGATTGTATGGAATATTTGACCCAAAATTTTACCGCAAGGCCTGACATCAGTGACAACCCACTGGAAGATGTAGATCTAACTTTCTACACGGACGGTAGTTGTCACAGACAGTCAGACTCGGGAGACTTGTGTACTGGATACGCAGTCGTAGATGACCAAGGCACCATAGAAGCGGAACCGCTAGGCCCACCTCACTCAGCCCAGGTTGCTGAACTGGTCGCCCTAACCAGAGCATGTGAATTGGCTAAGGGCAAATCAGCCAATATCTACACCGACTCTAGATACGCATTCGGGGTAGTCCATGATTTCGGAGCCCTATGGCGCCTCAGAAACTTCATGACGGCAGCTGGTACACCGGTAGCGCATGCAGCTCACATCAAAAGGCTTCTAACAGCGATACAGGAACTCGACAGAGTGGCTGTTATCAAGTGTAAAGCACACACATATAGCCAAGACCCAGTATCACTTGGTAACAGCCGAGCAGACGAAGCTGCTAAATTAGCAGCTGGTACCCCCAGACAGACAGACACCACACAACTGATGGTATTTAATACCATCAACACACAGAAGTTGTGTGAGATGCAAAATTTGTGTTCCACACAGGAAAAGGCAGTCTGGAAGGCAAAGGGATATGGCCAGGAGTCCTCAGGACTCTGGACAGATGGACAAGGTAAACCGGTGGCCCCCAGAGCATATCTTCCATGTTTAGCTGAGGCAGCTCACGGGCTGACTCATCTGGGCAAGGAAGGAATGTGCAAGTTGGTAAGAGCATATTGGTGCGCCCCAGGATTTTCATCTCATGCAAGTAAGAGAGCAATGTCATGCCTTACCTGTCTGAGAAAGAATATCGGAAAGGCAATACCAACAGAACCATCTCATATCCCACCTACAGGCGGTCCTTTTCAGGTAATACAGATTGACTTTATTCAATTACCCCCTTGTCGAAATTCGAAATATGTACTTGTTTGTATAGATGTATTCTCAAATTGGGTCGAAGCATTTCCTGCGGCCACAAATACCGCTATGTTTACTGCTAAGAAAATTGTGCAGGAATTTGTATGTAGATATGGTATCCCTAGAATAATCGAAAGTGATAGGGGTACCCATTTTACAGGTGATGTCTTTCAAGGAATGTGTAAGTTGATGGGAATTGATAGCAAGCTGCACACTCCATACCGTCCACAGGCGAGTGCGAAGGTGGAAAGAGTGAACAGCACTATTAAAAATAAACTGAGCAAAGTTATGGCAGAGACAGGATTGACATGGCCAGAAGCTTTACCCATTGTACTGTACAGCATCAGAACCACTCCCAGGTCCCCTCTTAATCTGTCTCCCTTTGAAATCTTGTTTGGTCGACAACCGCATGTTATGATTAACCCTCAGGATGATTTGAAGTGTAACAATGAAGTGACTGTAAAGTACCTGGTTAACATGAGTAAACAGCTAAGGAATCAAAATGATAATTTGAAGTTAGTGATTCCTGATTTGCCAGATAGTAATTGTCATGACATTGAACCTGGGGATTATGTAATGATACGAAATTTTCTACGCTCAGGTTGCCTTATTGACAGATGGGAAGGACCATACCAGGTCTTATTGACTAGCACTACAGCATTGAAAGTTGCCGAGAGAGAGACTTGGGTTCATTTGTCCCATTGTAAGAAGGTTGCTGATCCAGAGAGGTCCCGTGATAAGGAACAGACGGTAGAGGAAGTTGTATCACTGGAGTGTCTGTTCCAGGAGGACTGAGGCGGCACCTGAGCATCGAGAATCACAAGATCAAAAGCAGTTGTCGATTCCCTGTTCCCTTTTATTGTTTTTCTCCACTTCCCATCCCCTCTCCCTCAAATTATTTTTCCCCCTTCTCATTCTTCTTCGTTTCCTCCTAAGATGGACTTGCCTCAAGAGACTGTGATCCGGATTTTCCTGTTGACCATGATGTTGACCAGAGCAGTCTGTTCCGGCGAGAGTACCATGGAGGTCGAGAGAGGTTCTGGAATGGGTTCTGATGACAGAGATGGAGGCGTAGTTTTCCAAGAACAACTTAACCAACAAGTAAAGGCGAGTATCAGAAAACGATCCGATAGCATTGACAATAGAAGGAATTGTGAAGGATTGTTAGCTGAAGAAAACTGTATCTGTAGGCTCTGTGACAATGTAGTTGAGGATGGGTGCATCAAGAAATGCCAATCCAGTTTTAATATCCACATGGACCGGCATCCCTTGAGTGACTATCACTCCTTAGTGGGTAGTGTGTTAAATCATACAGATTGTTGGGTATGCTCTCAAGTACCTCAAGGTCATAGCAAATCAGGACTAGTACCATTTCCTTTAACGGTAGGGGAGGTACTTGAGCTAAAGGGTGGGAGACCGGTGGACAGGAGGTTTAATATCTCCAGTCCTCCTAGTTTGAAGCTCCACCAATATCATGTGGATAGATCCCTAATATGTTTTAACATTACCAATCCCCGAAAGCCGGGAAATTGGGAAGTGTCATGGAGTAACCAAACCATGAACCTTTCATATAGGGCAGATAGAATGCCTACAGATACAGAGCTTATACGCCACATAGCCAGTAGAGAAAAGTCTTTCCGATATAGGTATACCCTAGGAAATAGGATTACGAGAGTTGGAGAGGTATCACCAGGATACTGTGCACATATCGTACAAACTGGTACGTGTACTAGACAGATGGGAGAATTAGGGTTAGGAGATTTCACATGGAAGATGTGTAATATGGTTATGTCCTACTCCGTCCCATATGTTCTCCCCGATGATGCATATTTCATATGCGGGAGGAAGGCGTATAAGTGGCTTGCCCCAAACTCTGAAGGATTGTGTTATATTGGAAAAGTACTGCCTGAAGTAATGACTGTATCACATGCCAAAATGAAAGATATTCACCGTGGTGCCCAAACTCCTTATACTCATACTCATTATGAGCACGTAGTTAAACGACACCTGATAGAAAGAACAGAGCATCCGGCCTCTGACATGATCCATGAATCCACCGGGATTCAGTTTCTAATCGCGTTAGATATCACTCGCACCGCTAGAGGAGTGCTGAACTATAGATACATCTCTGCGCTTGCAAATTTGTTAGATAATATCACAGAAATGTATGATGACACGTTTAGGTATACTGGAAGAGAACTTCAAGCTTATAAAACAGAACTAGTTCAGCATAGAATGGTTCTCAATTATCTCACAGCAGTAACAGGTGGATATTGTGTCACACTGGCAACGCAGTACGGCGTGAAATGTTGCACATATATTACAAATAGTACCGAGGACCCGGTCGAGGTCATAGACCAAAAGATGGACGACATTCTCCAATTAAAATGGGAATTCCGCAGGAGACACAATCTCACCCTTGCTGCTGTGAGTAATGAGCTGACTAGTTGGGTGTCATGGTTGAACCCGCGAAATTGGTTCTCTGGTTTAGGAGAATGGGCTCAAGGAGTCATAATGGATGTAGGGAAGTTTCTCCTATGTATCTTAGGTGTTGTCATAACGATTGGTTTGATATTTAGATGCGGTCAGGCTTTAATGAAGTGCAAACGTAGTACCAGGGTAATGAGTCTAAGGAGTGAGGAAATTGTAATTCCAATGGATTTGATTTATGACCCAACTGTAGAAACAATGATGTGATGAAAATGCGATTATACGGTCCGTTTCTTTCACCTGTTTTTCCGGTTTCTCCAAGGTAAAAAGACCTACGTTTGACGAGGAATTTGATGATCCTGTATACAGACAACTGGTGGATTAAAGAAGAAGTTTTGACAACCTTATACACAGAGATTTGATGAACTATGCCATAGACCCCCAGTTTCCCTAGAAATTTTAAAATTACGCTAGCCCAACACTTTTTGTAAGTCTATGGACATTGACAAAGCTTTTTGCCCACGCCTTTTGGCAAAAGCACAAAGAAGACTGCATTCAACAGACACCGAACAAGACTTCAACCGACAAATGTTCATTAACCTGACATAGAATACCACTGCATTTACCATAATTATGTCTTATCTTCATCTCTACAACCTTCAGGTAATGACACACATAGTCGATAGGGAATACAGGCACAGATACCAGCAATCACATATCCCCCCCATTCATGTATCATCAACTAAAATGTGCTCCCCATTTTGTTGCAACCAAAAGCCGAAGAGAGCTCGGTAAAGTTTGACAGCCCATCCACAGACCCGTACCACGGGATAAGAAGGAATTCAAATGTATACTTCGCAATACCTCGTAGCTTGATTTAAAACACGTACGGCACGATGATACATGACCCCCCAAAACACGGATTCATACACACATGCTTCTGCTATCTCACTAGGTCATACCCTTTTCTCACCTCCTCCTCTCCTCCCCTACCCAACCATAGAAATATTTACACATGACATATATTTTTCTCTTTTTGAAATGTTTTAGGAAGTGGCAGTTATTGCTGACTGCCAAAGGGTGGACTGTCAAAGTCAGAAAAATATCACGATGCACACTGCCATATTTGCACCTCATATGTGTCCCTGCTGCGCATGCGTGCGCTCTCCCGTGCGTGCGCATACTCGCTGTTGCGGGCACCCGCAGGCGCACGGTATGCGCATTTACGGTAGAGTTCGTGTGCGTCTAGCGGGCGACTCGTTCATAACATATTTTAACTATATAATGTATTTTGTAGATAATGGTCCCTTTGATAGAATCTGAAAGTTTGGTTAATGTAGCATGTTCATGGACAGAGAGATCCCTCTTTGTTTGATACGAAGGGTCAGACAGGAGTAATACAGTGGTGTTTAGTATCCATCGGAAGAGTATTTAATTAGCAATATTCCGGTGTTGGTTTGAAACAGATTAATCGCTCGTGCGAATAGTTATGGACATAAGAAGTTTATGTCCATTTACTATTATTTGCACTTACTTATCCATGCGGCGGGAAACCTAGTTTCCCACCCACCTGAGCAGTTGGAAATTGTCACAGCCCACCTGTATGAATCAACCTATGACCTTTTGTTATAATGCGAAGAGGAATTCCTGTGTCCAATGAACAATGAGATTGTAGGGACCATTGAATTGTATTGTGTGTGAGGCATAAATAGACAAGCCGACCACATCCAGCTCTCACTCTTCAACGGTTCTCATTGCTGATAATCGGGAGCTGGATGTCCAGAGGCGCATGCGATCGTTCCCTTTGTGCGTAAGTTTTCTCCGCAATCATATTGTCTTTCTCGTTATTATGGGCCATATCTCTCTCTCTCTTCTCCTTTTTCTCTCATTTTCCCTTAAAACGTAATTGTATTGTATTGTATTTTACTGTGTAGTTATCTGGTTAGTTAGTCTATGTTATATTGTAGTGTATGACTTGTATTGTATTATTCTTTTTTCAAGTATAACATTCATATAAGGCGTTAGACCCTAAGCACGGTATCTGTGTATTTCTTATAGTGTTAAGTATTCTCAGAGCGCTTTTTAGTTAATAAGGTTACACTGTGTTGCATCCACACTCTATCTCTACACCAAGGTTTACTGCATAATACACTGTTTTATGGTATAGTTATAAGGGTTTAACATTGTGAGCGTTTGCGCCGCTGGTGATCTCCTCGTGGTCCCGAGCGTTCGCATCGCTATAGCGAATCATTACGTTAGTCGGCAGCCAATAGCGTGCCTGCCTGTGATCTCTTGGCCGTAAGCGAACGTGACGCTTGAGCGTCTCGACTACGGCTAAGCGATTGTTACGCAACGTGCGTACCCTTACGGTACTCCATACGTCAATAGCGTACAGTGTTCTTAGACCTCTTAAAGGGTTTTAAATAAGATAAATATTTAGCTTTATCAGGTTCACCCAATAAACTTAAGAAGAGATGAACTGAATACATTCAACTCACTATTTGAAGACCTAAGAGCAGATGAGAATAAATTCTTCAATTATTTCCGCATGTCCTTGTCATCTTTTGACGAATTACATATGCGGCTGAGAGCCCATATTCAACATGAGAACACTACAATGCAAAATTGTATTCCACCTGTTCAAATGTTAGCAGTTACACTGAGGTAAGTAAATCAAAGACATTTGAAAGTACAATGTTTTTATTTCACACTGAAAATGGACATATTTAAAGTATGAGCAATATTTGCAATTAACTTATATCCAAAACATTAGGTAACAAATGTAACAAACAGCCAACGGTGGAAATTAAATTGCATGTGTTATGCACCATGTGTGTGATTTGTAACAAATTTGGTTGAATCAGGGCTAGATTGGTATTTATAATGGGTGCAGTGATGAAAAGTCCACGGAACTGTATGAACCAGAAGACGGTGCAGGGGATGGAGTTTGAGAGGGACAACTTTGAGGGCTATTTATTGGAGGCATGTTTCCAAAATGTGGGTACAATTGAGATGTTAGCGGAGGTTGGGCTTGTTGCATAGGATTTTGGCCATAAGGTTGCTGTAAAGGCATTGCTTGCAATAGTGTTTGGTGCATTGGCATAGACTGATAAGGCAGGAGCGAAGGCTGCAAGGATCTCCGCTTCTGCTGATTTATATTAGAAATCAGTTGAAGAACCCCCATTTGGAACTGTAATATTTCATCTTCGTCTAATTTCTCTAAAGCAGGCATGATCCCCTGAAAGAAAGATATATGACGATTTGGCTTTTCAGGTTCCAGAGCCTTTAGCAGTTTTAATTCTACTTCATCTGGCTTACGGCGGCGTGTTTGTGGTCGAAAAACCACCATGTGTGGCACTGGCTGCTGGTGTTAGTAGAGTCTCTGTTGTATTTTTGTGCTCATTTTCAGGAACTGAGTTTTCCCTCACAGCATCTTCAACTGGGTTATCTGGTATGACATCCTCCAGAGTGAATTTTCTTCAGTATCCCGACACATACAATTTTTTTAAGAATTGCATCTGGTCATGAAACACATATTTCCTATGCTTCACTGCCCCAGCTCCAGATCTCTTGCTTTCTTCGATTTTTTTGAAAGACTTTGCAAAGTAGTCTCGAATATTGCTCCATCTTCACATGACTTCTTTACCTAGAACAATATCATTCAATAACAATATAAATGTTTTACATTTTGTTATGTTTACCAAAGACCTACTGACCAATTACTCATAGTTTGCATTTGTTCTTTTCAGATATCTGGCAAGTGGGTGCACTTTTACTGATCTACACTATAGTTATCGAATTGGAATTTCAACTGTAAATCAGATAATTAAAGAAGTTTGCCGAGCCATTTGGTCAGTCATGCAATCAGAATGCCTACCTACACCTACAAAAGAACACTGGCAATCGATAGCAGCTGATTTTGAGAAAAACGCAAACTTCCCACATTGCATAGGGGCATTAGATGGCAAACATATCCGACTAATTTGTCCATCCAGCAGCGGCTCAATGTACTTCAATTACAAAGATTACTATTCTGTAGTGTTAATGGCCATTGCAGACTCCAAATACCGCTTTGTCTACGTGAATATAGGAAGTTTTGGTAAAGACTGCGACTCTGCTATCTGGAAAAGATCTAGTCTGTGGAGGTCAATTATAACAAACACACACCAACTTCCAGACGAGAAATGTCTACCAGGAACAGAAAGTCCTAAAGTGCCATATGTGTTTGTGGGTGACGAAGCATTTGCACTTCATAAGCATCTACTCCGACCTTATGGTGGGCCAAACCTGACGCAAGACAAAAGAATTTTTAACTACCGCCTGAGTCGAGCCCGTAGATATGTGGAATGCTCATTTGGCATTCTAACTAATAAGTGGAGAATTTTCCATAGACCAATTAATGTCAATCCCGATTTTGCCGTTGACATTGTCAAGACTTGTATAATTCTCCATAATTTTGTTAGGGCTAGAGATGGGTTTCAGATTGAGGACACTACATCAATAACAGGCTTGGAAGATTGGCAACGTGAACCCACAGCACGAGGAGGCATGACCGCAAACAACGTCAGACAAATATTTGCCAAATACTTTGTAACAGACATTGGAGCTGTGTCCTGGCAAATGTCAAAAATCTGACTGTAGTCATTTTCATTAAACTGTGCTAAAAATGTAAACACAACAGGAGATTTACGGTCAACTGGGCCCCAGTCGTGTTTCGCACAGTCCTCCCGCACCTTGTTTGATGACGTTCACCTGTCACATCAATGACCCGTGGTGCTCCCCAGTTTTGGTTTTGGTTATGCACAATGTCAGCAACAAGTGATATGTGTGCAAACGGAGTATTGCATATATACCTTATATACCCGCAAAGTCACTGTTCTACATGTGCGTTTTTTTATGCACAATTTGTGCGCACCTTAAAATTGTTTAAGTTGCCATACTAATGTCGCTCATCTGTGTTGTGCTTTTGTTTAATAAATCACGAAGATGTTGCGTTGTGCACCTAAACGTAGATGTGCTGCCTCATGTTACTTTGTGAATAAATTCCTTTGTGTTCCCAAAAGCCTCTGAGTGCCATCACTTCTACAATTGATCACTTTTCAAGCCTAGTACATGCTGGACCAGGCCAGGATATCAGGGTAACTTGCGTGCATCTGAGTACCGAACTACCTGTAAGTGTGTGTATGTATGTATATATATATATATATATATATATATACACACACACACACAATGAAGTCTGGTGCCACTAAAGGGTCTGCACAGTTAGTCCGACAGACAGTAGATCTTGTAGATCAACGTTTCCATTTCATGTCTAAATCGGCCTCAGTTTCACATCCTGATGACGATTTAGTCATTAAATCAAAACGTTGATTTACAAGATCCACTGTCTGTTGTACTAACTGCAGAGACCCTTGAGTGGCACCCGAGTTCGTAGTGTATTTGTGAGGTATCTTACCTGGGTGAGCACCTGGCCGGTACGGACTTTAGTGGGAGTAACGGTGGATGTACATTGTGTGTGTGTGTATGTGTGTGTCAGTGCCGTAACTAGGCATTTTAGCGCTGTGTGCAAGAAACGATAGTGGCGCCCCCCCCAATGTAAGATAGGGGCAGTGCACGCCTAAGGTGCGCAAAAAATTTATAGGGGCGTGGCTTAAAGGGGAAGGGTGCGTGGCCACAAAATAATAGCAATTCATACTACGGTGCACAGTAGTCTACATTATTCAAATTTCGCTGCACAGTAGCGCCCCTTTTATACATTACAATAGACAGCGTCCCCCTTTTTACACATTACAGCAGCCAGTCCCCCTTTTTACACATTGCGGCAGCCAGTCCCCCTTTTTACACATTGCGGCAGCCAGGCCCCCTTTTTACACATTGCGGCATCCAGGCCCCCTTTTTACACATTGCGGCAGCCAGTCCCCATTTTTACACATTGCGGCAGACGGGACCCCTTTTTACACATTGCGGCAGACGGTGACCAAGAGAGAGAGAGAGAGAGAGAGAATATACTTACTTTCTCCCCGCTGACAGGCTCCTCGTGCAGCTTCCTCTCGGTGCAGGCTGTGTGAGATGAGAAGGAGGAGGAAAGAGGGGGAGCAGGGAGCCGCAGCAGCGCTATTTGATTGGTAGTAAGCGCCGCTGCAGCATCCCCCTCTCCTCCTGTATTGGTTGCCTGGCGCTGCTGTGGATGCTGGGAAACCGCATCCCAGCATCCTTAGCAGCGCCGGGCAGCCAATACAGGAGGAGAGGGGGATGCTGCAGCGGCGCTTACTACCAATCAAATAGCGCTGCTGCGGCTCACTGCTCCCCCTCCTTCCTCCTCCTTCTCTCCGCTGCCCGGCGCTGGTCCTCTTCTCCCTACACAGCGGGGCGCACGGCGCAGACTTCGGCGGCATGTAATGAGTCAATTTGACTCATTACATGCCGCTGGCCGTTGCGCCCTCAGGGCAACTGCGCTGTGTGCCAAGCCCCCTTGGCACACACATAGTTACGGCCCTGGTGTGTGTATATATATATATATATATATATATATATGTGGGATGCGGTCAAGATACCGCCGACGGAATCCCAACTGCCACAATCCCAACATATTCTCCCTCCGTGGGTGTCCACGACACCCATAGAGGGAGAATATAATAGTGTGTCGAGCGTAGCGAGGCGCCGTGCCCGCAGTGTGGCGAGCGAAGCTAGCCCGCAAGGGGCTGCGTTCCGCTCGCCACCCCTGTCGGCATTGTGTTGTTGGGATTCCGGCGTCGGTAAGTCATCAGCGGCATTGTAATGAGTCACTACAAGCCGCCTGTGTGCGTGTGCTGCCGCCGGAGAGGAGCAGCTCCGGGGGCAGGGGAGGAGTAGGGGGACTCTGGAGCTGCAGCAGCGCAGTGTAATTGTTGGTGGCGCTGCTGCAGTTGTCCCTCTCCTTCTGCATTGTCTGGACGCCGCCGCTGTGAATGCTGGGATGCGCCTCCCTCATCCCAGCATTCACAGCGGCGGCGGCCAGCCAATGCGGAAGGAGAGGGACAGCTGCATGTGACGCTGCCACCAATTACATAGCGCTGCTATTTGTCTGTCTATCTATCTATCTATCTATCTATCTTTCTATCTATCTATCTATCTATCTATCTATCTATCTCTCCTGTTTACCTAATGTATGAAAGGTGGACAGGCTGCCGTAATGTGGAAAAAGGGAAATCCTGTGTGCCAGAATGTGTGAAAAGGGGGACTGGCTGCCGTAATGTGCTTAAACAGGGATTGTCTTCCGTAATGTGTAAAAGGGGGGACTCTAGGGGTCATTACAAGTTGTTCGATCGCTAGGAAATTTTTGCAGCGCTGTGATCATGTTAAAACTTGGCCAAACTGTGCATGCATATGCACTGCAATGCGCAGGCGCGTCCTACGGGTACAAAGAGGATCGGTGCTGGCCGATAGATTTTACGAAGAATCCATTCGCACAGTCGATCGCAAGGTGATTGCCAGGAAGAGGGTGTTTATGGTTGGCAACTGTCCGTTTTCTGGGAGTGTTTGCAAAAACGCAGGCGTGTCCAAGCGTTTGCAAGGCGGGTGTCTGACGTCAATTCCACGACCAAAAAGACTAAAGTGATCGCAGTGGCTGAGTAAGTCCAGAGCTACTCAGAAACTGCAAAAACTGTTTTGGGGCCACTCAGCTGCAAAGGCGTTCCCACACTTGCCAAGTGAAAATACACTCCCCCATAGGCGGCGACTCTATGATCGCAGCGCACCCAAAAGTTGCTAGTGAGCGATCAAATCCGAATGACCCCCCTCTGTCTGCCGTAATGTGTAAAAAGGGGAATCTATCAGCCGTACTGTGTAAAAGGGGCTCTACCTGGTGTAGTGGCGCTACTGTGCGGTGTAATTTAAATAATAGAGACTACTGTGCACCGTAGTATGAATTGGGATTCTTTTGTGGCCACACACCTTCCCCATGAAGCCATGACCCTATATTTTTTGGAACGGCTGCGGCGCACACTGCCCTTATATTACATAAGTGTGGGGGCCGCTGTTGCTGTTTTTTGCACACAGCGCTAAAATGTCTAGTTACGGCACTGGTGCACAGTTGCTTGACACAGAAAACTACAACAAAAAAGTATTCCCAGTTTGGCCCAATAGAAAGTTGATTAGAAAAATGTACTGAGTCCGAAAAGAACACAAACACACACATATACATAGATATATAGACATATATATATATATATAAATGACACAACTGTATTATAAATCGAAACAATAAATCAAATACTAACCAAATAGTTCTTTATCATTCTCAGCAAGCTCATTGAAATCAGCTTTCAAATCACAGCAAAGCTCGTGCCAAGCCTTTCTGGTGGCATTTCTGTCTTTATAAACTTCAAGAGTTTTATCCCACAAAACTGGTCTGATTTCTACCAAGGAAATCAGTCTCTCAGTGTCAATATCTAGCTCTGCCATTTTCTCCAAACTACGCCTGCAGTGAGTGCACTGATGTGGGCGGGTTGTAGTGTTTTTATCAATAAACCATGTGATGTATGGGTGAGGAAACACATCGTTCCCGGCGAATAGCTGTTGTGTGTGTAAGCACTCATTGACAGTGCTTATACACTGAATCAGACAGACGGCAGGAGCACGGGCCGGCAGCCGGACTATTCAGTGGTGAGTCCCGGCTGTTACCCGGCAGCTGGGCCGGCACCGTGCCATGTGTAAGGACACATTGCGCTGCATGTGTCTTTACATCACGGCAGCAGTTAAAAGCCGGCCGTGTGTTTGCCGGGCGGCGACAGCCGCCTCGTGTGTTTTAGCACTTACAGAGCAGCTCTGGAGCTGTTACAGTGCCCAGCTGCTGCAAGAAATAAGCTTGAATGCTTAAGGGGCTGGGGCATAGCCAACATGAGCCCTACACCGAAGGAGGGTGGAGGTGTTTAATGCGAACTAGGGGTCATCCAAGCGCCGCAAAAGGCCGCCATGCCCTGCACGCCCCTTTTCTCTTTTCATATGCAGACGAGGGTTGAAGCCAACTTTGACCCACTGCTTGGATGACATCACCATATGCAAATCCATCTGCTGCAGGCCTTCCCCCAGGAATGCTTGCACTAGTTGTTGCATTTGGTTTGTTGTTTGGGGGTGCTTCAGTATTAGGCAGCCTTCTGCCCTCCCATGTTCATCTGAAAATATGTGTTCTCCCTGCAGTTGTTGTCCCCAGATGAGAGTTCCCTTGTGCTGCCTCAGTTGAATCTCCTTTACTTGACAGAGATGTGCCTGAGCAGCGGCCCTCCCCAGCCCTATCCCAAATCATACTTATTTTGCATAGGAGATACCATGGTCATGAAGGTTGTTCTCCCAGGGTGAGGTTCATTCATTGCATTCTGGGTATGCTGACCCCTGTGATTTCCCCAAATGTGGGAAACTCGACTGCATTATTTGTGGTAGTGGGGGACTGTGTTTGTGCTTTTCTCTGCTCAGCTCTGGTAAAAGTCAGATTTCTTTGTCTCAGATCTTCCTCTAGCCTTGTTCTTCTTTCGAGAGTTCCCTTGTGCTGCCTCAGTTGGATCTCCTTCACTTGACAGGGGGGTGCCCGAGCAGCGACCCTCCCCAGCTCTAGCCCAACTCCTACTTACCTGCCAGGTGAGATACTATGATCATGAAGGTGCTTCTCCCAGGGCAAGGCTCACCCATTGCACTCTGGGTGTGTTGCTCCTGCGATTTCCCCAAATGTGGGAAACTTGACTGCATAATTTGTGTTTCCCCTGGTCGGCTCTCGTATAATTCAGATCTCTTTGTCTCAGGTCTCTCTCCAGCCTAGATTGCTGTCTGTTTCCACTTCTCTTTTCTTGAGCCGCTCCCTTCTATGCCCTTGCGCACTATCCTGACTTCTCCCGTCTGCTTACTTTGTGCCTTCCAACGCACAATGCGAACTACAGGTAGTGCTGCAGGGCCAACACCCTTTTACTTGCCTTACAGAGCAGCTCTGGAGCTGTTACAGTGCCCAGTTGCTGCAAGAAATCAGCTTGAATGCTTAAGGGGCTGGGGCATAGCCAACATGAGCCCCACACCGAAGGAGGGTGGAGGTGTTTAATGCGAACTAGTGGTCATCCAAGCGCCGCAAAAGGCCGCCATGCCCTGCACGCCCCTTTTCTCTTTTCATATGCAGACGAGGGTTGAAGCCAACTTTTACCCACTGCTTGGATGACATCACCATATGCAAATCCATCTGCTGCAGGCCTTCCCCCAGGAATGCTTGCACTAGTTGTTGCTTTTGGTTTGTTGTTTGGGGGTGCTTGAGTATTAGGCAGCCTTCTGCCCTCCCATGTTCATCTGAAAATATGTGTTCTCCCTGCAGTTGTTGTCCCCAGATGAGAGTTCCCTTGTGCTGCCTCAGTTGAATCTCCTTTACTTGACAGAGATGTGCCTGAGCAGCGGCCCTCCCCAGCCCTATCCCAAATCATACTTATTTTGCATAGGAGATACCATGGTCATGAAGATTGTTCTCCCAGGGTGAGGTTCATTCATTGCATTCTGGGTATGCTGACCCCTGTGATTTCCCCAAATGTGGGAAACTCGACTGCATTATTTGTGGTAGTGGGGGACTGTGTTTGTGTTTTCCTCTGGTCAGCTCTGATAAAAGTCAGATTTCTTTGTCTCATTTCTTCCTCTAGCCTTATTCTTCTTTCGAGAGTTTCCTTGTGCTGCCTCAGTTGGATCTCCTTCACTTGACAGGGGAGTGCTTGAGCAGCGACCCTCCCCAGCTCTAGCCCAACTCCTACTTACCTTCCAGGTGAGATACTATGATCATGAAGGTGCTTCTCCCAGGGCAAGGCTCACCCATTGCACTCTGGGTGTGCTGCCCCTGTGATTTCCCCAAATGTGGGAAACTTGACTGCATAATTTGTATTTCCACTGGTCGGCTTTCATATAATTCAGATCTCTTTGTCTCAGGTCTCTCTCCAGCCTAGTTTGCTGTCTGTTTCCACTTCTTTTTTTTTGAGCCACTCCCTTCTATACCCTTGTGCACTATCCTGACTTCTCCTCCTGTCTGCTTACTTTGTGCCTTCCAATGCACAATGCAAACTACAGGCAGTGCTGCAGGGCCCACACCCTTTTACTTGCCTTACAGAGCAGCTCTGGAGCTGTTACAGTGCCAAGCTGCTGCAAGAAATCAGCTTGAATGCTTCAGGGGCTGGGGCATTGCCAACATGAGCCCCACACCGAAGGAGGGTGGGGGTGTTTAATGCGAACTAAGGGTCATCCAAGCGCCGCAAAAGGCCGCCATGCCCTGCATACCCCTATTCTCTTTTCATATGCAGATGAGGGTTCCAGCCAACTTTGGCCCACTGCTTTGATGACATCACTGTATGCAAATCCGTCTTCTGCAGACCTTCCCCCAGGAATGCTTGTACTAGTTGTTGCATTTGGTTTGTTGTTTGGGGGTGCTTCAGTATTAGGCAGCCTTCTGCCCTCCCATGTTCATTTGAAAATATGTGTTCTCCCTGCAGTTGTTGTCCCCAGATGAGAGTTCCCTTGTGCTGCCTCAGTTGAATCTCCTTTACTTGACAGAGATATGCCTGAGCAGCGGCCCTCCCCAGCCCTATCCCAAATCATACTTATTTTGCATAGGAGATACCATGGTCATGAAGATTGTTCTCCCAGGGTGAGGTTCATTCATTGCATTCTGGGTATGCTGACCCCTGTGATTTCCCCAAATGTGGGAAACTCGACTGCATTATTTGTGGTAGTGGGGGACTGTTTGTGCTTTCCTCTGGTCAGCTCTGGTAACAGTCAGATTTCTTTGTCTCAGATCCTCCTCTAGCCTTGTTCTTCTTTCGAGAGTTCCCTTGTGCTGCCTCAGTTGGATCTCCTTCACTTGACAGGGGGGTGCCCGAGCAGCGACCCTCCCCAGCTCTAGCGCAACTCCTACTTACCTGCCAGGTGAGATACTATGATCAGGAAGGTGCTTCTCCCAGGGCAAGGCTCACCCATTGCACTCTGGGTGTGCTGCTCCTGTGATTTCCCCAAATGTGGGACACTTGACTGCATAATTTGTGTTTCCCCTGGTCGGCTTTCATTAAATTCAGATCTCTTTGTCTCAGGTCTCTCTCCAGCCTAGTTTGCTGTCTGTTTCCACTTCTTTTTTTTTGAGCCCCTCCCTTCTATACCCTTGTGCACTATCCTGACTTCTCCTCATGTCTGTTTACTTTGTGCCTTCCAACGGACAATGCGAACTACAGGTAGTGCTGCAGGGCCCACACCCTTTTACTTGCCTTACAGAGCAGCTCTGGAGCTGTTACAGTGCCAAGCTGCTGCAAGAAATCAGCTTGAATGCTTCAAGGGCTGGGGCATTGCCAACATGAGCCCCACACCGAAGGAGGGTGGAGGTGTTTAATGCGAACTAGGGGTCATCCAAGCCGCAAAAGGCCGCCATGCCCTGCATACCCCTTTTCTCTTTTCAGATGCAGACGAGGGTTGAAGCCAACTTTGACCCACTGCTTGGATGACATCACCATATGCAAATCCATCTGCTGCAGGCCTTCCCCCAGGAATGCTTGCACTAGTTGTTGCATTTGGTTTGTTGTTTGGGGGTGCTTCAGTATTAGGCAGCCTTCTGCCCTCCCATGTTCATCTGAAAATATGTGTTCTCCCTGCAGTTGTTGTCCCCAGATGAGAGTTCCCTTGTGCTGCCTCAGTTGAATCTCCTTTACTTGACAGAGATGTGCCTGAGCAGCGGCCCTCCCCAGCCCTATCCCAAATCATACTTATTTTGCATAGGAGATACCATGGTCATGAAGATTGTTCTCCCAGGGTGAGGTTCATTCATTGCATTCTGGGTATGCTGACCCCTGTGATTTCCCCAAATGTGGGAAACTCGACTGCATTATTTGTGGTAGTGGGGGACTGTGTTTGTGCTTTCCTCTGGTCACCTCTGGTAAAAGTCAGATTTCTTTGTCTCAGATCTTCCTCTAGCCTTGTTCCTCTTTTGAGAGTTCCCTTGTGCTGCCTCAGTTGGATCTCCTTCACTTGACAGGTGGGTGCTTGAGCAGCGACCCTCCCCAGCTCTAGCCCAACTCCTACTTACCTGCCAGGTAAGATACTATGATCATGAAGGTGCTTCTCCCAGGGCAAGGCTCACCCATTGCACTCTGGGTGTGCTGCCCCTGTGATTTCCCCAAATGTGGGAAACTTGACTGCATAATTTGTGTTTCCACTGGTCGGCTTTCATATAATTCAGATCTCTTTGTCTCAGGTCTTTCTCCAGCCTAGTTTGCTGTCTGTTTCCACTTCTTTTTTTTGAGCCCCTCCCTTCTATACCCTTGTGCACTATCCTGACTTCTCCTCCTGTCTGCTTACTTTGTGCCTTCCAATGCACAATGCAAACTACAGGCAGTGCTGCAGGGCCCACACCCTTTTACTTGCCTTACAGAGCAGCTCTGGAGCTGTTACAGTGCCAAGCTGCTGCAAGAAATCAGCTTGAATGCTTCAGGGGCTGGGGCATTGCCAACATGAGCCCCACACCGAAGGAGGGTGGGGGTGTTTAATGCGAACTAAGGGTCATCCAAGCGCCGCAAAAGGCCGCCATGCCCTGCATACCCCTATTCTCTTTTCATATGCAGATGAGGGTTCCAGCCAACTTTGGCCCTCTGCTTGGATGACATCACTGTATGCAAATCCGTCTTCTGCAGACCTTCCCCCAGGAATGCTTGTACTAGTTGTTGCATTTGGTTTGTTGTTTGGTGGTGCTTCAGTATTAGGCAGCCTTCTGCCCTCCCATGTTCATTTGAAAATATGTGTTCTCCCTGCAGTTGTTGTCCCCAGATGAGAGTTTCCTTGTGCTGCCTCAGTTGAATCTCCTTTACTTGACAGAGATATGCCTGAGCAGCGGCCCTCCCCAGCCCTATCCCAAATCATACTTATTTTGCATAGGAGATACCATGGTCATGAAGATTGTTCTCCCAGGGTGAGGTTCATTCATTGCATTCTGGGTATGCTGACCCCTGTGATTTCCCCAAATGTGGGAAACTCGACTGCATTATTTGTGGTAGTGGGGGACTGTTTGTGCTTTCCTCTGGTCAGCTCTGGTAACAGTCAGATTTCTTTGTCTCAGATCCTCCTCTAGCCTTGTTCTTCTTTCGAGAGTTCCCTTGTGCTGCCTCAGTTGGATCTCCTTCACTTGACAGGGGGGTGCCCGAGCAGCGACCCTCCCCAGCTCTAGCGCAACTCCTACTTACCTGCCAGGTGAGATACTATGATCAGGAAGGTGCTTCTCCCAGGGCAAGGCTCACCCATTGCACTCTGGGTGTGCTGCTCCTGTGATTTCCCCAAATGTGGGACACTTGACTGCATAATTTGTGTTTCCCCTGGTCGGCTTTCATTTAATTCAGATCTCTTTGTCTCAGGTCTCTCTCCAGCCTAGTTTGCTGTCTGTTTCCACTTCTTTTTTTTTGAGCACCTCCCTTCTATACCCTTGTGCACTATCCTGACTTCTCCTCCTGTCTGCTTACTTTGTGCCTTCCAACGGACAATGCGAACTACAGGTAGTGCTGCAGGGCCCACACCCTTTTACTTGCCTTACAGAGCAGCTCTGGAGCTGTTACAGTGCCAAGCTGCTGCAAGAAATCAGCTTGAATGCTTCAGGGGCTGGGGCATTGCCAACATGAGCCCCACACCGAAGGAGGGTGGGGGTGTTTAATGCGAACGAAGGGTCATCCAAGCGCCGCAAAAGGCCGCCATGCCCTGCATATCCCTATTCTCTTTTCATATGCAGATGAGGGTTCCAGCCAACTTTGGCCCACTGCTTGGATGACATCACTGTATGCAAATCCGTCTTCTGCAGACCTTCCCCCAGAAATGCTTGTACTAGTTGTTGCATTTGGTTTGTTGTTTGGGGGTGCTTCAGTATTAGGCAGCCTTCTGCCCTCCCATGTTCATTTGAAAATATGTGTTCTCCCTGCAGTTGTTGTCCCCAGATGAGAGTTCCCTTGTGCTGCCTTAGTTGAATCTCCTTTACTTGACAGAGATATGCCTGAGCAGCGGCCCTCCCCAGCCCTATCCCAAATCATACTTATTTTGCATAGGAGATACCATGGTCATGAAGATTGTTCTCCCAGGGTGAGGTTCATTCATTGCATTCTGGGTATGCTGACCCCTGTGATTTCCCCAAATGTGGGAAACTCGACTGCATTATTTGTGGTAGTGGGGGACTGTTTGTGCTTTCCTTTGGTCAGCTCTGGTAACAGTCAGATTTCTTTGTCTCAGATCCTCCTCTAGCCTTGTTCTTCTTTCGAGAGTTCCCTTGTGCTTCCTCAGTTGGATCTCCTTCACTTGACATAGGGGTGCCCGAGCAGCGACCCTCCCCAGCTCTAGCGCAACTCCTACTTACCTGCCAGGTGAGATACTATGATCAGGAAGGTGCTTCTCCCAGGGCAAGGCTCACCCATTGCACTCTGGGTGTGCTGCTCCTGTGATTTCCCCAAATGTGGGACACTTGACTGCATAATTTGTGTTTCCCCTGGTCGGCTTTCATTTAATTCAGATCTCTTTGTCTCAGGTCTCTCTCCAGCCTAGTTTGCTGTCTGTTTCCACTTCTTTTTTTTTGAGCCCCTCCCTTCTATACCCTTGTGCACTATCCTGACTTCTCCTCCTGTCTGCTTACTTTGTGCCTTCCAACGGACAATGCGAACTACAGGTAGTGCTGCAGGGCCCACACCCTTTTACTTGCCTTACAGAGCAGCTCTGGAGCTGTTACAGTGCCAAGCTGCTGCAAGAAATCAGCTTGAATGCTTCAAGGGCTGGGGCATTGCCAACATGAGCCCCACACCGAAGGAGGGTGGAGGTGTTTAATGCGAACTAGGGGTCATCCAAGCGCCGCAAAAGGCCGCTATGCCCTGCACGCCCCTTTTCTCTTTTCATATGCAGACGAGGGTTGAAGCCAACTTTGACCCACTGCTTGGATGACATCACCATTTGCAAATCCATCTGCTGCAGGCCTTCCCCCAGGAATGCTTGCACTAGTTGTTGCATTTGGTTTGTTGTTTGGGGGTGCTTCAGTATTAGGCAGCCTTCTGCCCTCCCATGTTCATCTGAAAATATGTGTTCTCCCTGCAGTTGTTGTCCCCAGATGAGAGTTCCCTTGTGCTGCCTCAGTTGAATCTCCTTTACTTGACAGAGATGTGCCTGAGCAGCGGCCCTCCCCAGCCCTATCCCAAATCATACTTATTTTGCATAGGAGATACCATGGTCATGAAGATTGTTCTCCCAGGGTGAGGTTCATTCATTGCATTCTGGGTATACTGACCCCTGTGATTTCCCCAAATGTGGGAAACTCGACTGCATTATTTGTGGTAGTGGGGGACTGTTTGTGCTTTCCTTTGGTCAGCTCTGGTAACAGTCAGATTTCTTTGTCTCAGATCCTCCTCTAGCCTTGTTCTTCTTTCGAGAGTTCCCTTGTGCTTCCTCAGTTGGATCTCCTTCACTTGACAGGGGGGTGCCCGAGCAGCGACCCTCCCCAGCTCTAGCGCAACTCCTACTTACCTGCCAGGTGAGATACTATGATCAGGAAGGTGCTTCTCCCAGGGCAAGGCTCACCCATTGCACTCTGGGTGTGCTGCTCCTGTGATTTCCCCAAATGTGGGACACTTGACTGCATAATTTGTGTTTCCCCTGGTCGGCTTTCATTTAATTCAGATCTCTTTGTCTCAGGTCTCTCTCCAGCCTAGTTTGCTGTCTGTTTCCACTTCTTTTTTTTTGAGCCCCTCCCTTCTATACCCTTGTGCACTATCCTGACTTCTCCTCCTGTCTGCTTACTTTGTGCCTTCCAACGTACAATGCGAACTACAGGTAGTGTTGCAGGGCCCACACCCTTTTACTTGCCTTACAGAGCAGCTCTGGAGCTGTTACAGTGCCAAGCTGCTGCAAGAAATCAGCTTGAATGCTTCAAGGGCTGGGGCATTGCCAACATGAGCCCCACACCGAAGGAGGGTGGAGGTGTTTAATGCGAACTAGGGGTCATCCAAGCGCCGCAAAAGGCCGCTATGCCCTGCACGCCCCTTTTCTCTTTTCATATGCAGACGAGGGTTGAAGCCAACTTTGACCCACTGCTTGGATGACATCACCATATGCAAATCCATCTTCTGCAGGCCTTCCCCCAGGAATGCTTGCACTAGTTGTTGCATTTGGTTTGTTGTTTGGGGGTGCTTCCGTATTAGGCAGCCTTCTGCCCTCCCATGTTCATCTGAAAATATGTGTTCTCCCTGCAGTTGTTGTCCCCAGATGAGAGTTCCCTTGTGCTGCCTCAGTTGAATCTCCTTTACTTGACAGAGATGTGCCTGAGCAGCGGCCCTCCCCAGCCCTATCCCAAATCATACTTATTTTGCATAGGAGATACCATGGTCATGAAGATTGTTCTCCCAGGGTGAGGTTCATTCATTGCATTCTGGGTATGCTGACCCCTGTGATTTCCCCAAATGTGGGAAACTCGACTGCATTATTTGTGGTAGTGGGGGACTGTGTTTGTGCTTTCCTCTGGTCAGCTCTGGTAATAGTCAGATTTCTTTGTCTCAGATCTTCCTCTAGCCTTGTTCTTCTTTCGATAGTTCCCTTGTGCTGCCTCAGTTGGATCTAATTCACTTGACAGGGGGTTGCCCGAGCAGCGACCCTCCCCAGCTCTAGCCCATCTCCTACTTACCTGCCAAGTGAGATACTAAGATCAGGAAGGTGCTTCTCCCAGGGCAAGGCTAACCCATTGCACTCTGGGTGTGCTGCTCCTGCGATTTCCCCAAATGTGGGACACTTGACTGCATAATTTGTGTTTCCTCTGGTCGGCTCTCGTATAATTCAGATCTCTTTTTCTCAGGTCTCTCTCCAGCCTAGTTTGCTGTTTGTTTCCACTTCTCTTTTCTTGAGCCGCTCCCTTCTATGCCCTTACGCACTATCCTGACCTCTCCCGTCTGCTTACTTTGTGCCTTCCAACGCACAATGCAAACTACAGGTAGTGCTGCAGGGCCCACACCCTTTTACATGCTTTACAGAGCAGCTCTGGAGCTGTTACAGTGCCCAGCTGCTGCAAGAAATCAGCTTGAATGCTTCAGGGGCTGGGGCATAGCCAACATGAGCCCCACACTGAAGGAGGGTGGAGATGTTTAATGCGAATTAGGGGTCATCCAAGCGCCACAAAAGGCCGCCATGCCCTGCCATCCCTTTTTTCTTTTCATATGCAGACGAGGGTTGAAGCCAACTTTGACCCACTGCTTGGATGACATCACCATATGCAAATCCGTCTGCTGTAGGCCTTCCCCAAGGAATGCTTGCACTAGTTGTTGCATTTGGTTTGTTGTTTGGGGGTGCTTCAGTATTAGGCAGCCTTCTGCCCTCCCATGTTCATCTGAAAATATGTGTTCTCCCTGCAGTTGTTGTCCCCAGATGAGAGTTCCCTTGTGCTGCCTCAGTTGAATATCCTTTACTTGACAGAGATGTGCCTGAGCAGCGGCCCTCCCCAGCCCTATCCCAAATCATACTTATTTTGCATAGGAGATACCATGGTCATGAAGATTGTTCTCCCAGGGTGAGGTTCATTCATTGCATTCTGGGTATACTGACCCCTGTGATTTCCCCAAATGTGGGAAACTCGACTGCATTATTTGTGGTAGTGGGGGACTGTTTGTGCTTTCCTTTGGTCAGCTCTGGTAACAGTCAGATTTCTTTGTCTCAGATCCTCCTCTAGCCTTGTTCTTCTTTCGAGAGTTCCCTTGTGCTTCCTCAGTTGGATCTCCTTCACTTGACAGGGGGGTGCCCGAGCAGCGACCCTCCCCAGCTCTAGCGCAACTCCTACTTACCTGCCAGGTGAGATACTATGATCAGGAAGGTGCTTCTCCCAGGGCAAGGCTCACCCATTGCACTCTGGGTGTGCTGCTCCTGTGATTTCCCCAAATGTGGGACACTTGACTGCATAATTTGTGTTTCCCCTGGTCGGCTTTCATTTAATTCAGATCTCTTTGTCTCAGGTCTCTCTCCAGCCTAGTTTGCTGTCTGTTTCCACTTCTTTTTTTTTGAGCCCCTCCCTTCTATACCCTTGTGCACTATCCTGACTTCTCCTCCTGTCTGCTTACTTTGTGCCTTCCAACGTACAATGCGAACTACAGGTAGTGTTGCAGGGCCCACACCCTTTTACTTGCCTTACAGAGCAGCTCTGGAGCTGTTACAGTGCCAAGCTGCTGCAAGAAATCAGCTTGAATGCTTCAAGGGCTGGGGCATTGCCAACATGAGCCCCACACCGAAGGAGGGTGGAGGTGTTTAATGCGAACTAGGGGTCATCCAAGCGCCGCAAAAGGCCGCTATGCCCTGCACGCCCCTTTTCTCTTTTCATATGCAGACGAGGGTTGAAGCCAACTTTGACCCACTGCTTGGATGACATCACCATATGCAAATCCATCTTCTGCAGGCCTTCCCCCAGGAATGCTTGCACTAGTTGTTGCATTTGGTTTGTTGTTTGGGGGTGCTTCCGTATTAGGCAGCCTTCTGCCCTCCCATGTTCATCTGAAAATATGTGTTCTCCCTGCAGTTGTTGTCCCCAGATGAGAGTTCCCTTGTGCTGCCTCAGTTGAATCTCCTTTACTTGACAGAGATGTGCCTGAGCAGCGGCCCTCCCCAGCCCTATCCCAAATCATACTTATTTTGCATAGGAGATACCATGGTCATGAAGATTGTTCTCCCAGGGTGAGGTTCATTCATTGCATTCTGGGTATGCTGACCCCTGTGATTTCCCCAAATGTGGGAAACTCGACTGCATTATTTGTGGTAGTGGGGGACTGTGTTTGTGCTTTCCTCTGGTCAGCTCTGGTAATAGTCAGATTTCTTTGTCTCAGATCTTCCTCTAGCCTTGTTCTTCTTTCGATAGTTCCCTTGTGCTGCCTCAGTTGGATCTAATTCACTTGACAGGGGGTTGCCCGAGCAGCGACCCTCCCCAGCTCTAGCCCATCTCCTACTTACCTGCCAAGTGAGATACTAAGATCAGGAAGGTGCTTCTCCCAGGGCAAGGCTCACCCATTGCACTCTGGGTGTGCTGCTCCTGCGATTTCCCCAAATGTGGGACACTTGACTGCATAATTTGTGTTTCCTCTGGTCGGCTCTCGTATAATTCAGATCTCTTTTTCTCAGGTCTCTCTCCAGCCTAGTTTGCTGTTTGTTTCCACTTCTCTTTTCTTGAGCCGCTCCCTTCTATGCCCTTACGCACTATCCTGACCTCTCCCGTCTGCTTACTTTGTGCCTTCCAACGCACAATGCAAACTACAGGTAGTGCTGCAGGGCCCACACCCTTTTACATGCTTTACAGAGCAGCTCTGGAGCTGTTACAGTGCCCAGCTGCTGCAAGAAATCAGCTTGAATGCTTCAGGGGCTGGGGCATAGCCAACATGAGCCCCACACTGAAGGAGGGTGGAGATGTTTAATGCGAATTAGGGGTCATCCAAGCGCCACAAAAGGCCGCCATGCCCTGCCATCCCTTTTTTCTTTTCATATGCAGACGAGGGTTGAAGCCAACTTTGACCCACTGCTTGGATGACATCACCATATGCAAATCCATCTGCTGCAGGCCTTCCCCCAGGAATGCTTGCACTAGTTGTTGCATTTGGTTTGTTGTTTGGGGGTGCTTCAGTGTTAGGTAGCCTTCTGCCCTCCCATGTTCATCTGAAAACATGTGTTCTCCCTGCAGTTGTTGTCCCCAGATGAGAGTTCCCTTGTGCTGCCTCAGTTGAATCTCCTTTACTTGACAGAGATGTGCCTGAGCAGCGGCCCTCCCCAGCCCTATCCCAAATCATACTTATTTTGCATAGGAGATACCATGGTCATGAAGATTGTTCTCCCAGGGTGAGGTTCATTCATTGCATTCTGGGTATGCTGACCCCTGTGATTTCCCCAAATGTGGGAAACTCGACTGCATTATTTGTGGTAGTGGGGGACTGTGTTTGTGCTTTCCTCTGGTCAGCTCTGGTAAAAGTCAGATTTCTTTGTCTCAGATTATCCTCTAGCCTTGTTCTTCTTTCGAGAGTTCCCTTGTGCTACCTCAGTTGGATCTCCTTCACTTGACAGGGGGGTGCCCGAGCAGCGACCCTCCCCAGCTCTAGCCCAACTCCTACTTACCTGCCAGGTGAGATACTATGATCATGTAGGTGCTTCTCCCAGGGCAAGGCTCACCCATTGCACTCTGGGTGTGCTGCCCCTGTGATTTCCCCAAATATGGGAAACTTGACTGCATAATTTGTGTTTCCCCTGGTCGGCTCTCGTATAATTCAGATCTCTTTGTCTCAGGTCTCTCTCCAGCCTAGTTTGCTGTCTGTTTCCACTTCTCTTTTCTTGAGCCGCACCCTTCTATGCCCTTGCGCACTATCCTGACTTCTCCAGTCATATGCAGATGAGGGTTCCAGCCAACTTTGGCCCACTGCTTGGATGACATCACTATGCAAATCCGTCTTCTGTAGACCTTCCCCCAGGAATGCTTGTACTAGTTGTTGCATTTGGTTTGTTGTTTGGGGGTGCTTCAGTATTAGGCAGCTTTCTGCCCTCCCATGTTCATTTGAATATATGTGTTCTCCCTGCAGTTGTTGTCCCCAGATGAGAGTTCCCTTGTGCTGCCTCAGTTGAATCTCCTTTACTTGACAGAGATATGCCTGAGCAGCGGCCCTCCCCAGCCCTATCCCAAATCATACTTATTTTGCATAGGAGATACCATGGTCATGAAGATTGTTTTCCCAGGGTGAGGTTCATTCATTGCATTCTGGGTATGCTGACCCCTGTGATTTCCCCAAATGTGGGAAACTCGACTGCATTATTTGTGGTAGTGGGGGACTGTGTTTGTGCTTTCCTCTGGTCACCTCTGGTAAAAGTCAGATTTCTTTGTCTCAGATCTTCCTCTAGCCTTGTTCCTCTTTCGAGAGTTTCCTTGTGCTGCCTCAGTTGGATCTCCTTCACTTGACAGGGGGGTGCTTGAGCAGCGACCCTCCCCAGCTCTAGCCCAACTCCTACTTACCTGCCAGGTAAGATACTATGATCATGAAGGTGCTTCTCCCAGGGCAAGGCTCACCCATTGCACTCTGGGTGTGCTGCCCCTGTGATTTCCCCAAATGTGGGAAACTTGACTGCATAATTTGTGTTTCCACTGGTCGGCTTTCATATAATTCAGATCTCTTTGTCTCAGGTCTTTCTCCAGCCTAGTTTGCTGTCTGTTTCCACTTCTTTTTTTTTATGAGCCCCTCCCTTCTATACCCTTGTGCACTATCCTGACTTCTCCTCCTGTCTGCTTACTTTGTGCCTTCCAATGCACAATGCAAACTACAGGTAGTGCTGCAGGGCCCACACCCTTTTACTTGCCTTACAGAGCAGCTCTGGAGCTGTTACAGTGCCAAGCTGCTGCAAAAAATGAGCTTGAATGCTTCAGGGGCTGGGGCATTGCCAACATGAGCCCCACACCGAAGGAGGGTGGGGGTGTTTAATGCGAACTAAGGGTCATCCAAGCGCCGCAAAAGGCCGCCATGCCCTGCATACCCCTTTTCTCTTTTCATATGCAGATGAGGGTTCCAGCCAACTTTGGCCCACTGCTTGGATGACATCACTGTATACAAATCCATCTTCTGCAGGCCTTCCCCCAGGAATGCTTGCACTAGTTGTTGCATTTGGTTTGTTGTTTGGGGGTGCTTCCGTATTAGGCAGCCTTCTGCCCTCCCATGTTCATCTGAAAATATGTGTTCTCCCTGCAGTTGTTGTCCCCAGATGAGAGTTCCCTTGTGCTGCCTCAGTTGAATCTCCTAACCTTGACAGAGATGTGCCTGAGCAGCGGCCCTCCCCAGCCCTATCCCAAATCATACTTATTTTGCATAGGAGATACCATGGTCATGAAGATTGTTCTCCCAGGGTGAGGTTCATTCATTGCATTCTGGGTATGCTGACCCCTGTGATTTCCCCAAATGTGGGAAACTCGACTGCATTATTTGTGGTAGTGGGGGACTGTGTTTGTGCTTTCCTCTGGTCAGCTCTGGTAAAAGTCAGATTTCTTTGTCTCAGATTATCCTCTAGCCTTGTTCTTCTTTCGAGAGTTCCCTTGTGCTACCTCAGTTGGATCTCCTTCACTTGACAGGGGGGTGCCCGAGCAGCGACCCTCCCCAGCTCTAGCCCAACTCCTACTTACCTGCCAGGTGAGATACTATGATCATGTAGGTGCTTCTCCCAGGGCAAGGCTCACCCATTGCACTCTGGGTGTGCTGCCCCTGTGATTTCCCCAAATATGGGAAACTTGACTGCATAATTTGTGTTTCCCCTGGTCGGCTCTCGTATAATTCAGATCTCTTTGTCTCAGGTCTCTCTCCAGCCTAGTTTGCTGTCTGTTTCCACTTCTCTTTTCTTGAGCCGCTCCCTTCTATGCCCTTGCGCACTATCCTGACTTCTCCAGTCATATGCAGATGAGGGTTCCAGCCAACTTTGGCCCACTGCTTGGATGACATCACTATGCAAATCCGTCTTCTGTAGACCTTCCCCCAGGAATGCTTGTACTAGTTGTTGCATTTGGTTTGTTGTTTGGGGGTGCTTCAGTATTAGGCAGCTTTCTGCCCTCCCATGTTCATTTGAATATATGTGTTCTCCCTGCAGTTGTTGTCCCCAGATGAGAGTTCCCTTGTGCTGCCTCAGTTGAATCTCCTTTACTTGACAGAGATATGCCTGAGCAGCGGCCCTCCCCAGCCCTATCCCAAATCATACTTATTTTGCATAGGAGATACCATGGTCATGAAGATTGTTTTCCCAGGGTGAGGTTCATTCATTGCATTCTGGGTATGCTGACCCCTGTGATTTCCCCAAATGTGGGAAACTCGACTGCATTATTTGTGGTAGTGGGGGACTGTGTTTGTGCTTTCCTCTGGTCACCTCTGGTAAAAGTCAGATTTCTTTGTCTCAGATCTTCCTCTAGCCTTGTTCCTCTTTCGAGAGTTTCCTTGTGCTGCCTCAGTTGGATCTCCTTCACTTGACAGGGGGGTGCTTGAGCAGCGACCCTCCCCAGCTCTAGCCCAACTCCTACTTACCTGCCAGGTAAGATACTATGATCATGAAGGTGCTTCTCCCAGGGCAAGGCTCACCCATTGCACTCTGGGTGTGCTGCCCCTGTGATTTCCCCAAATGTGGGAAACTTGACTGCATAATTTGTGTTTCCACTGGTCGGCTTTCATATAATTCAGATCTCTTTGTCTCAGGTCTTTCTCCAGCCTAGTTTGCTGTCTGTTTCCACTTCTTTTTTTTTATGAGCCCCTCCCTTCTATACCCTTGTGCACTATCCTGACTTCTCCTCCTGTCTGCTTACTTTGTGCCTTCCAATGCACAATGCAAACTACAGGTAGTGCTGCAGGGCCCACACCCTTTTACTTGCCTTACAGAGCAGCTCTGGAGCTGTTACAGTGCCAAGCTGCTGCAAAAAATGAGCTTGAATGCTTCAGGGGCTGGGGCATTGCCAACATGAGCCCCACACCGAAGGAGGGTGGGGGTGTTTAATGCGAACTAAGGGTCATCCAAGCGCCGCAAAAGGCCGCCATGCCCTGCATACCCCTTTTCTCTTTTCATATGCAGATGAGGGTTCCAGCCAACTTTGGCCCACTGCTTGGATGACATCACTGTATACAAATCCATCTTCTGCAGGCCTTCCCCCAGGAATGCTTGCACTAGTTGTTGCATTTGGTTTGTTGTTTGGGGGTGCTTCCGTATTAGGCAGCCTTCTGCCCTCCCATGTTCATCTGAAAATATGTGTTCTCCCTGCAGTTGTTGTCCCCAGATGAGAGTTCCCTTGTGCTGCCTCAGTTGAATCTCCTAACCTTGACAGAGATGTGCCTGAGCAGCGGCCCTCCCCAGCCCTATCCCAAATCATACTTATTTTGCATAGGAGATACCATGGTCATGAAGATTGTTCTCCCAGGGTGAGGTTCATTCATTGCATTCTGGGTATGCTGACCCCTGTGATTTCCCCAAATGTGGGAAACTCGACTGCATTATTTGTGGTAGTGGGGGACTGTGTTTGTGCTTTCCTCTGGTCAGCTCTGGTAATAGTCAGATTTCTTTGTCTCAGATCTTCCTCTAGCCTTGTTCTTCTTTCGATAGTTCCCTTGTGCTGCCTCAGTTGGATCTCCTTCACTTGACAGGGGGTTGCCCGAGCAGCGACCCTCCCCAGCTCTAGCCCATCTCCTACTTACCTGCCAAGTGAGATACTAAGATCAGGAAGGTGCTTCTCCCAGGGCAAGGCTCACCCATTGCACTCTGGATGTGCTGCTCCTGCGATTTCCCCAAATGTGGGACACTTGACTGCATAATTTGTGTTTCCTCTGGTCGGCTCTCGTATAATTCAGATCTCTTTTTCTCAGGTCTCTCTCCAGCCTAGTTTGCTGTTTGTTTCCACTTCTCTTTTCTTGAGCCGCTCCCTTCTACGCCCTTGCGCACTATCCTGACCTCTCCCGTCTGCTTACTTTGTGCCTTCCAACGCACAATGCAAACTACAGGTAGTGCTGCAGGGCCCACACCCTTTTACATGCTTTACAGAGCAGCTCTGGAGCTGTTACAGTGCCCAGCTGCTGCAAGAAATCAGCTTGAATGCTTCAGGGGCTGGGGCATAGCCAACATGAGCCCCACACTGAAGGAGGGTGGAGATGTTTAATGCGAATTAGGGGTCATCCAAGCGCCACAAAAGGCCGCCATGCCCTGCCATCCCTTTTTTCTTTTCATATGCAGACGAGGGTTGAAGCCAACTTTGACCCACTGCTTGGATGACATCACCATATGCAAATCCGTCTGCTGTAGGCCTTCCCCAAGGAATGCTTGCACTAGTTGTTGCATTTGGTTTGTTGTTTGGGGGTGCTTCAGTATTAGGCAGCCTTCTGCCCTCCCATGTTCATCTGAAAATATGTGTTCTCCCTGCAGTTGTTGTCCCCAGATGAGAGTTCCCTTGTGCTGCCTCAGTTGAATCTCCTTTACTTGACAGAGATGTGCCTGAGCAGCGGCCCTCCCCAGCCCTATCCCAAATCATACTTATTTTGCATAGGAGATACCATGGTCATGAAGATTGTTCTCCCAGGGTGAGGTTCATTCATTGCATTCTGGGTATGCTGACCCCTGTGATTTCCCCAAATGTGGGAAACTCGACTGCATTATTTGTGGTAGTGGGGGACTGTGTTTGTGCTTTCCTCTGGTCAGCTCTGGTAAAAGTCAGATTTCTTTGTCTCAGATTATCCTCTAGCCTTGTTCCTCTTTCGAGAGTTCCCTTGTGCTACCTCAGTTGGATCTCCTTCACTTGACAGGGGGGTGCCCGAGCAGCGAACCTCCCCAGCTCTAGCCCAACTCCTACTTACCTGCCAGGTGAGATACTATGATCATGTAGGTGCTTCTCCCAGGGCAAGGCTCACCCATTGCACTCTGGGTGTGCTGCCCCTGTGATTTCCCCAAATATGGGAAACTTGACTGCATAATTTGTGTTTCCCCTGGTCGGCTCTCGTATAATTCAGATCTCTTTGTCTCAGGTCTCTCTCCAGCCTAGTTTGCTGTCTGTTTCCACTTCTCTTTTCTTGAGCCGCTCCCTTCTATGCCCTTGCGCACTATCCTGACTTCTCCAGTCTGCTTACTTTGTGCCTTCCAATGCACAATGCGAACTACAGGTAGTGCTGCAGGGCCCACACCCTTTTACTTGCCTAACAGAGCAGCTCTGGAGCTGTTACAGTGCCCAGCTGCTGCAAGAAATCAGCTTGAATGCTTAAGGGGCCATCCAAGTGCCGCAAAAGGCCGCCATGCCCTGCATACCCCTTTTCTCTTTTCATATGCAGATGAGGGTTCCAGCCAACTTTGGCCCACTGCTTGGATGACATCACTATGCAAATCCGTCTTCTGTAGACCTTCCCCCAGGAATGCTTGTACTAGTTGTTGCATTTGGTTTGTTGTTTGGGGGTGCTTCAGTATTAGGCAGCCTTCTGCCCTCCCATGTTCATTTGAATATATGTGTTCTCCCTGCAGTTGTTGTCCCCAGATGAGAGTTCCCTTGTGCTGCCTCAGTTGAATCTCCTTTACTTGACAGAGATATGCCTGAGCAGCGGCCCTCCCCAGCCCTATCCCAAATCATACTTATTTTGCATAGGAGATACCATGGTCATGAAGATTGTTCTCCCAGGGTGAGGTTCATTCATTGCATTCTGGGTATGCTGACCCCTGTGATTTCCCCAAATGTGGGAAACTCAACTGCATTATTTGTGGTAGTGGGGGACTGTGTTTGTGCTTTCCTCTGGTCAGCTCTGGTAAAAGTCAGATTTCTTTGTCTCAGATCTTCCTCTAGCCTTGTTCTTCTTTCGAGAGTTCCCTTGTGCTGCCTCAGTTGGATCTCCTTCACTTGACAGGGGGGTGCCCGAGCAGCGACCCTCCCCAGCTCTAGCCTAACTCCTACTTACCTGCCAGGTGAGATACTATGATCAGGAAGGTGCTTCTCCCAGGGCAAATCTCACCCATTGCACTCTTGGTGTGCTGCTCCTGCGATTTCCCCAAATGTGGGACACTTGACTGCATAATGTGTGTTTCTTCTGGTTGGCTCTCGTATAATTCAGATTTCTTTGTCTCAGGTCTCTCTCCAGCCTAGTTTGCTGTCTGTTTCCACTTCTCTTTTCTTGAGCCGCTTCCTTCTATGCCTTTGCGCACTATCCTGACTTCTCCCGTCTGCTTACTTTGTGCCTTCCAATGCACAATGCGAACTACAGGTAGTGCTGCAGGGCCCACACCCTTTTACTTGCCTTACAGAGCAGCTCTGGAGCTGTTACAGTGCCCAGCTGCTGCAAGAAATCAGCTTGAATGCTTCAGGGGCTGGGGCATAGCCAACATGAGCCCCACACCGAAGGAAAGTGCGAGGTGCGTCCTTTCTTGCCAGAGGTAGGGGCAGAGGAAAAAAGCTGCACAACACAGCTAGCTTCCAGGAACAGAAGTCCTCCCTGGCCTCTACAAAATCTACTGCATGACGCTGGGGCTCCACTGGCGGAGTCCGGCCCATGAGATGTCATGCAGCCGCTCTAACCACGCCTCCTGTTTCTCCGTTGCCGACCCAATATTGAAACCCTGCCCCCGCACCGCTCCATCTCCGACTTGGAAATGGAGTGTTGTTGACCCCCCTCCCCCCCCCCCCTGCACCGATTGACAGGCAGAGGCGATCGAATTATCTGCGGGGTGCCGCAGAAAATGCAGGCGGATGCGTATGCTCTTAGCAATTTTTGCAGTTGGATTGCTTATTGCGATTGCAATCCAACCTGAATCAGGCCCTATTACCTATCACAATGCACTGCGGGTAGTACAAAATGGGGTTAATATAGGAGAAAACCCCCCAGAGCTGTGCTCCTTAACTGTCCCTGGTGGCTAGTGGAGCAGCTGCCCAGTAATCAGTGTCCACGCCAGTGCGCACAATGCCCGCCCCCTACAGCCACGCTGGATCACGGTATAGTGTGTGCACAGAAGCCCCTTACCACCCTTTCATCAGCGGCCTCGTGATCCCGGAGGGCGGTGTGTGTGTGACTGACCTTAGGAAGAAACCGGAGCCTCCGCTGCAGTGACCCAGCAACCGGGGCACGGGAGTATACTGCGCCGCTGGGAGTGATGGAGCTGCAGTAAATATGTCTATTAGACCTAGCCTGCTGCAGCCCTTGTAGATTCTTATTAAAAAAGTTCTTCTTTTCTTGTCAAAATTAATAGCTAAGAATAGGATGCCTGAGGCAGCCCCCTGTTAAGTGGCCTGCTACTGAAGGCACCAACTACAAACTGAGCTCCCTGTTCATGGAAGCGAGGTTATAGAGGAGGGGGCGCTGAGTATCTTGGGAACAGTCAAAAGCTTTGAGCTTGTTGGTGCCTCAGATCAAGGTCCTACTCTACACCCCAATGTGAATCCTTGTGGAGTCCAGTGTACCCCACAGAAGAAAAAAATGTGTCACAACCATTGGCAGCAACATTAGAATAGCTGCTGATGGGCACAATTGAGAAAGGAAGGGGGGAAAACATTTGAATCCAGAACATATATGTAATTCGAATATGTAATTTGTACCTTCCTACTTTAAAATGTAATGGATGAACCTCACCCTGTGAGAACTATCTTCATGATCAAGAGATCTCATATGCAAGATAAGTATGTGTTGGGATAGGGCTGTGGAGGGCGGCTGCTCGGGCACACCCCCGTCAAGTTAAGGAGATTCAACTGAGGAAGCACAAGGGAACTCTCATCTGGGGACAACAACTGCAGGGAGAACACATTTTCAGATGAATGTGGGAGGGCAGAAGGCTGCCTAATACTGAAGCACCCCCAAACAACAAACCAAATGCAACAACTAGTGCAAGCATTCCTGGGGGAAGGCCTGCAGCAGATGGATCCAGTAACAGCTCCAGAGTTGCTCTACAAGACAAGTAAAAGGGTGTGAGCCCTGCAGCACCACCTGTACTTTGCATACACACATATATTGGACAGCATCTCTTATATGCCCCAGGGTCAATAAAATAGTATCCTTATCTAGGGTATCCATCCCCTCAGATAAGGTATCCGTCCATGCTGCTACAGCACTACACACCCAGGCCGACGCAATTGCCGGTCTGAGTAAGGTACCCGAATGTGTATAAATTGACTTCAGGGTTATCTCCTGTTTGCGGTCAGCAGACTCTTTGAGGGTAGCCGTATCCTGGGACAGGAGGGCTACCTTCTTAGATAAGCGTGTTAATGCTTTGTCCACCCTAGGGGAGGATTCCCATCTTAACCTATCCATTGATGGGAAAGGATACGCCATAAGAATCCTTTTGGAAATCTGCAGTCTTTTATCTGGAGATTCCCAAGCTTTTTCACATAACTCGTTCAGCTCGTGTGAGGGGGGAAAGGTTACCTCAGGCTTCTTTCCCTTGTACTTATGTACCCTCTTGTCAGGGACAGGGGGTTCCTCTGTGATGTGCAAAACATCTTTTATTGCCATAATCCTATATCGAATGGATTTTGCCAATTTTGGCTGTAACTTTGCATCATCGTAATCGACACTGGAGTCAGAATCCGTGTCAGTATCTGTGTCAACAATCTGGGATAGTGGGCGCTTATGAGACCCTGACAGTCCCTGCGACATAGGATCAGGCATGGGTTGAGACCCTGACTGTCCCGAAGCTTCAGCCTTGTCTAATCTTTTGTGCAATGAGTTTACACTAGCATTTAAAACATTCCACATATCCATCCAATCAGCTGTCGGCGGAGACACCACATTAATTTGCTCCCGCTCCTCTCTAATATAGCCTTCTTCCTCAGACATGTCGACACACGTGTACCGACACACCACACACACAGGGAATGCTTTTTCTGAAGACAGTTTCCCCACAAGGCCCTTTGGAGAGACAGAGAGAGAGAGTATGCCAGCACACACCCCAGCGCTATATAACCCAGGAATAACACAGTAACTTAATGTTTGCCCAGTAGTGCTGCTGTATGTAATTTGCGCCGAATTATGTGCCCCCCCTCCCTCTTTTCAACCCTCTTGTCTACCGTGGTTTCAGCAGGGGAGAGTCTGGGGAGCTTCCTCAGCGGTGCTGTGGAGAAAAAATGGCGCTGGTGAGTGATGAGGGAGAAGCCCCGCCCCCTCAGCTGCGGGCTTCTGTCCCGCTTAAACTGTAAAATTGGCGGGGGCTCATATATATATACAGTGCCCAGCTGTATATGTGTTATATTTTTGGCAAAAAGAGGTTTATATTGCTGCCCAGGGCGCCCCCCCTGCGCCCTGCACCCTTACAGTGACCAGAGTATGTGAGGTGTATGGGAGCAATGGCGCACAGCTGCAGTGCTGTGCGTTACTTCAGTGAAGATCATGAAGTCTTCTTCCGCCGCTGAAGTCTTTCTTTTCTTCTCATACTCACCCGGCTTCTATCTTCCGGCTCTGCGAGGGGGACGGCGGCGCGGCTCTGGGACGGACGGCGAGGGTGAGATCCTGTGTACCAATCCCTCTGGAGCTAATGGTGTCCAGTAGCCTAAGAAGCAGGGCCTTGCAACTCAGAGAGTAGGGCTGCTTCTCTCCCCTCAGTCCCTCGATGCAGGGAGTCTGTTGCCAGCAGTGCTCCCTGAAAATTAAAAACCTAACAAAATACTTTCTGTCAGAAAGCTCAGGAGAGCTCCTGAAAAGCACCCAGTTTCCACTGGGCACAGTATCAAACTGAGGTATGGAGGAGGGGCATAGAGGGAGGAGCCACTGCACACCCAGAACTAAAGTCTTTCTTAAAGTGCCCATGTCTCCTGTGGAGCCCGTCTATCCCCATGGTCCTTACGGAGTCCCCAGCATCCTCTAGGACGTTAGAGAAAATAGGATTTTAATACCTACCGGTAAATCCTTTTCTCTTAGTCCGTAGAGGATGCTGGGCACCCGTCCCAGTGCGTACTGTGTCTGCAGTTATTAAATGGCCCTTAACTCCAGAACATTTATGTGGAGACAACTTTCCCGACTTGACCATCTTCCTTGGATGTTTTCACCCTGTGTGACTGCTTCCCAGCCTCGGAGGGTTGCATCCGTGGTCCCTAGGATCCAGTCCTGGATCCCGAACCATCGCCCCTCTAGGAGGTGAGAACTGTGCAGCCGCCAATGGAGTGATATTCTGGTCTTGGAAGACAGGATTATCCTCCGGTGCATGTGTAGGTGGGATCCGGACCACTTGTCCAACAGGTCCCACTGGAACACTCTAGCATGGAACCTGCCAAACTGAATGGCCTCGTAGGCCGCAACCATCTTGCCCAGCAACCGAATGCATTGATGGATTAACACTCTTGCTGGTTTCAGAATTTGTTTGACCAGACTCTGGATCTCCATAGCCTTTCCACTGGAAGAAAACCTCTTCTGTGTCCAGTATCACTCCCAAAAACAACAACCGTGTCATTGGGACCAACTGCGATTTTGGCAAGTTTAGGAGCCAACCATGTTGTTGAAGAACTGTCAGGGAGAGTGCAATGTTTTGCAACAACTGGTCCCTGGATCTCGCCTTTATCAAGAGATCATCCAAGTACGGGATAATTGTGACTCCTTGCTTGCGAAGGAGAACCATCATTTCCGCCATCACCCTGGTGAAAATCCTCGGAGCCGTGGACAGACCAAACGGCAATGTCTGAAATTGGTAATGACAATCCTGAATTGCAAACCTCAGGTAGCTTGATGCAGTGGCTAAACGGGAACATGTAAGTAGGCATCCTTATGTCTACCAAAACCATGAAATCTCCTTCCTCCGGACCGGAGATCCCTACCCTGAGAGATTCCATCTTGAAATTGAATTTCTTTAGGTAGAAATTGAGGGATTTCAGATTTAAGATTGGTCTGACTGAGCCGTCCGGCTTCGGGACCACGAAGAGGCTTGAATAAAAGCCTTCTCCCTGCTGACTAATGCCGATTTGAACAATCGGTGAGGGGGAACGTCTTGAAACCCCAGTTTGTACCCTTGGGACACTATTTGTAAAACCCACGAGTCCAGGTCCAAATTAATCCAGTACTGACTGAAGTGTTTTAGACGTGCCCCCACTGGTGTGGGCTCCTGCAAGAGAGCCCCAGCGTCATGCAGTGGATTTGGCAGAAGCAGAGGACGATCTCTGCTCCTGCGATCTTGAAGAGGCTATAGACCTCTTCCCTCTTCTCCTTCCTCTACCTGCAAAGAAATGGGAATCTTAACTTCTTGCATATCTATTGGGCCAAAATGACTGCGTTAGATAATGATGCGTCTTCATCCGTTGAGAGGGAACATAGGGCAAGAAGGTTGACTTACCTGCGGGAGCTGCCGAGATCAAAATAACTAGGCCGTCGCCAAACAAGGCTTCACCTTCATAGGGAAGAGACTCCCTTTCTTCTTGGAGTCAGCATCAGCATTCCCTTGGTGAATGCACAATGCCCTCCTATCCGAGACTGCCATGAAATTGGCCCGTGAACTCAAGAGTCCTATATCCCTTGCAGTCGTAAGTATGCTGCAGTGTCCTTGATATGATCCAACGTAAGGAGCATCCCATGTCTCCAGGATATCTATATCGGATGACAAGGTATTCGACCAATTCTTGAATACTACTACTCACCCATGCGCATGTAATGGCAGGTCTAAGTAATGTACCCGTGGTTACATAACTAGAAATAATGTAGCTTCCTGCATACGATCCGCTGGATTTGTGACAGGGCCCCGTGCAGAACAGGGGGTGACTCCCACTTTATTCTGTCCGCGGCAGGAAATAAATAAACAACCGGAAACCTTTTGGGGATTTGAAACCATCTTGTTGAGCTGGCCCAGACTTTCTCAAACAGAGATGAAGGAACGTTACATCAGCTTTCATTATATATCTATATATACATACAAATAGACCCCTTTGTCAGGAACAGCAGGGTCCTCAGTGATGTTAATATGTCCTTAATATCCACAATCATGTACTGAATGCTCCTTGCCAATATTGGATCTAATCAGGAAATATTATGGTCGACATAGGAATCAGTATCCGAGTCAGTATCAGTGTGTAGTAACATTTTTGCGGGCCTGAGGGAAAAGAAGCATAGCCATGAACATCACATCTATTCTCTACGTCTGTGTCTGGGACACAGATTTATCCAACCTCACTCTGATATTACTGAAACTTTCACCCAGTCAGTTATTGGTGGTGCCAACAGGGCCACCATCATATGTCTGCATTCCTAATATAGTTTCCTCTTGGGAAAAACATTCAGCCACCGACATGTTGACACACATGTACCAAGTACCCACAGACACATCGGCTTATGGGGGATAGACCTACAGTAAATATGTCAGAGGGACAGATGGGATTTTTCAGCTCACAACCCAGCGTCAAAAGTACACAGTCTGGGAAATAATAAACTCTATAGTGATAGACTTGTAACGCTCTTTAGATGTGCTGGTGAGGTGAGGAAGAAGCCCCGCCGCTGTAATGGCACGCTTCTGTCCCGCTCAGAAACAAATAATTAATTACGCTGGTGGGGTAAGGACAGTGCCCAGGCACTAATGTCCACTTTTGCCAGCCTTTTGTGAGGAATTTATGCTGCCCAGGGTGCCCTCCCCCCACGCCCTGCACCCTGCAGTGCCTGTGTTTGTGTGGGAGCATGGCGCACAGCATTCCGCTCGCTGCGTGGTACCTCAGAATGCCATCTGTTCTTCTGCTACTCGCCTGTCTTCTGACTTCTGGCTCTGTAAGGGGGTGACGGCAGGCTACGGGAGTGGGCATCTAGGCGTACCCAGCGATCAGCACCCTCAGGAGCTAATGGTGTCCTGTCAGCCAGAAGTAGAGCCATTGAACTCACTAGAAGTTGGTCATACTTCTCTCCCCTAAGTCCCACGAAGCAGGGAGACTGTTGCCAGCAGCCTCCCTGAAAATAAGAAAAACTAACATAAGTCTTTTCAGAGAAACTCAGTAGAGCTCCCCTGTAGTGCATCCAGTCTCACTGGGCACAATTCTAAAACTGGAGTCTGGAGGAGTGGGCATAGAGGGAGGAGACAGTTCACACCCTTTGAAAGTCTTAAAGTGCCCATGTCTCCTGCGGATCCCGTCTATACCCCATGGTTCTTAATGTGATCCCTGCATCCTCTAGGACGTATGAGAAAACAAATAACGCACACACGAGGAGGAGAGAACAAAGGAAGCTATAAGGAGGGGAGGGGAGGGGGGGGGGAGGTAAGGTAGTAAAGGCATATTGGATAAACTACAACCTTATACATATTCATTAATGTACCAGTAGTTAGAAGTAGAAGAGCTCTAACAGAAACCACAAAGCTTATCTAAAGCCACACCACACTGGATATGCCCAATCTCATTTGATCTTTGAAGCAAAGCAGTATTGGACTTTGTTACTACCAAGCAGTCTCCCATCCATGTATTATCAGATTCTTTAGGTGTTTTTAAACTACCAACACCCTTTTCTTGGTACATTTAATTTTTACACGTATTCTTTTATGTACCAGAAGTTAGAAGTAGAAAAGCTCTAGCAGAAACCACCAGCTCATCTACAGCCACAGCACACTGGATTTGCCCAATCTCTCCTGATCATGGAAGCTGAGCAGTGTTGGTCTTGGTTTTAGTACTTGGATGGGAGACCACCAGGAAATACCAGGAGCTGTGTGTATTTTTACAATACCAACATCGTTCTCTTGATGCATTCCATTTTGAAACATTGGGGCAGATCTATTAAGCCTGGTGAACTGATAAAGTGCAAGGTGATAAAGTACCAGCCAGTCAGCTCCTAACTGTCATTTTTCAAACCCAGCCTGTGACATGGCAATTAGGAGCTGATTGGCTGGTACTTTATCATTCCACCAGGTTTAATAAATCGGCCGCTTATTCATTTATGTACTAGTAGTTAGAAGTAGAAGAACTCTAACAGAAACCACTAAGTTCATCTACAGCCACACCACACTGTATATGCCCAATATCACCTGATCTTAGGCCTGGTTTGTTCTTGGATGTGAGACCACCTGGGAATACCAGGTGCTGTAGGTAGTTTTATACTACCAACACCGTTCTCTTGATGCATTCTATTTTGAAACTTATTCATTGATGTAGAAGTTAGAAACAGCAAAAATCATCTACAGCCGCATCACACTGGATATGTCCAATCTCATCTGATGTTGGAAGCTAAGCAGTGTTGTGCCTGGTTAGTTTTTGGATTTCAGGTCCTGCCTTCTGGTTTGGCCACGGCACCTCGGAAATTCACCAAGGTCATGGCCGTGATGACGACCCTTCACCATCGGTGGACCAGGGAGGAATCTCTCCTCCCGATAAACATTCTGGAATTGCGGGCAGTGTTCAATTCATTGATACTGGCCCTGCCTCTAGTACAGAACAGGCCTGTTCAAGTACAATCGGACAACGCCACCACGGTAGTGTACACAAATCATCAAGTCGGCACTCGAAACTGCATGGCAAAGCTGGAAGTATAAAAAAATCCTCAGTTGGGTAGAACGTCATCTGCCAGCAATATCGGCAGTGTTCATTCCCGGAGTCCTCAACTGGAAAGCGGATTTCCTCAGTCGTCAGGACGTTCACGCTGGAGAGTGGAGAGGCTGCAGCAGAAATATCTGCACTGGTGTCAGTAGGTGACTGAGGCAGGGATGACTGGGAGATAGTGGGTGACTGAAGCATGTATGAGTGGGAGATAGTGGGTGACTGAAGCCGGGGTGACTGGGAGATAGTGGGTGACTGATGCAGGGGTGACAGTGATAGTGGGTGACTGAGGCAGGGGTGACAGGGAGATAGTGGGTTACTGAGGGAGGGGTGATAGGAAGGGGTTGGGTAAGTATGGGAAGAAAGTGGGTGACAGGGATAATAAATGAATAAGGCAGGGATGATAGGGAGATAGTGGATGACTGTGGCAGGGGTGACAGGGACAGTAAGAGACTGAGGCAGGGTTGACAGGGATAGTGGGTGACTGAAGCAGGGGTGATAGGGTGACAGTGGGTGACTGAGGCAGGGGTGACAGGGATAGTGGGTGACTGAGGCAGGGGTCGCAGGTATAGTGGTTGACTGAGGCAGCGGTGACTGGGAGATAGTGGGTAACTGAGGCAGGGGTGACAGGGAAAGTGTGTGACTCAGGCAGGAGTGATAGGGAGATAGTGGGCAGCATATCTCTGCCTCACTGCAGCAGCACATTCCTGCTTCACTGACAGCAGCACATCCCTGCAACGTTGACAGCAACACATCCCTGCAACATTGACGGCAGCACATCCCTGCCTCATTGACGGCAGCACATCCCTGCCTCACTTATAGCAGCACATCCCTGCCTCGCTGACAGCAGCACATCACTGCCTCGCTGACAGCAGCACATCACTGCTTCACTGACAGCACCACATCACTGCTTCACTGACAGCAGAACATCCCTGCCTCACTGGCAGCAGCACATCCCTGCTTTACTGACAGCTGTATATAGGGCCTAATTAAGACCTGATCCCTGCTGTGCATATTCACACAACAGGAGATCAGGTCTGAAGTGCGTGTGTGCTGGTGCCACAGTGCACCGGCACATGCCAGAGATGCGATCAGCATCTCTGCCCAGTGAGCGCCTCTGTCTGATTGACAGGCAGAGGCGGTCACTGGGCAGGAGGAGTCGGGCCAGCGGCGTTGTGCCGCCATTTTGGGGGCACAGTCAGGACAACGCAGACATGACCGGACCGTATGGGGGCGGGCCGTGACGGCTGTGTGACCCGGACAGCAACGGGCCTTATTTACTAAAATCTCAGATAAATTTTATGGCATTTATGTGCAGTCTAGTTTGCACAGTTGATAGAGTGTTGATCTTGCACTATCAATGTAAGCCTCACATAGGTTTGATACACATGTAAGTTTGTTTTTATTTTACTACATTGTGGTTTGTGGCTCTATACCATGTAATGCATGTCTTTTAACAGTAGTCAAGTCTTCCAATGTGCTTGTTAGTGAAACCCAATACATAGCTTTATTTTATTTTGTTTCTTCAAATATTGAATGCATATGTCTTATAACTTTTTTTTTCAATATATAAACATTTTTATTATAAGATTTTCAATGACACAAGTACATCCAAGTTGCAGATTATGGATTGTGAAGGACAAATCAACCATATAAACAATTTAAGCAATTTAAATTGCATGCAGGTAGTAGAATATCAAACTCCTTGGATGAGAGTTGGTCGTAATAAACTAGGATAGAAAAGAATAAAGTAGAAAATAAGATTTTAAACCTACCGGTAAATCTTTTTCTCGTAGTCCGTAGAGGATGCTGGGGACTCCGTAAGGACCATGGGGATAGACGGGCTCCGCAGGAGACATGGGCACTTTAAGAAAGACTTTAGTTCTGGGTGTGCACTGGCTCCTCCCTCTATGCCCCTCTATGCCACAGTTAGAGTAACTGTGCCCAGAGGAGACTGACAGTATGAGGAAAGGATTTTGTTAATCCAGGGCAAGATTCATACCAGCCACACCAATCACACCGTATAACTTGTGATAAACTACCCAGTTATGAGTACGAAAAAACAACATACTGTAGCATCAGTGCAGGACCGATGCAACTATAACATAACCCTTATTGAAGCAATAACTATATACAAGTATTGCAGAAGTAGTCCGCACTTGGGACGGGCGCCCAGCATCCTCTACGGACTACGAGAAAAAGATTTACCTGTAGGTTTAAAATCTTATTTTCTCTAACGTCCTAGAGGATGCTGGGGACTTCGTAAGGACCATGGGGATTATACCAAAGCTCCAAAACGGGCGGGAGAGTGCGGATGACTCTGCAGCACCGATTGAGCAAACATGAGTTCCTCCTCAGCCAGGGTATCAAACTTATAGTATTTTGAAAAGGTGTTTGAACCTGGCCAAGTAGCAGCTCGACACAGCTGTAGTGCCGAGACCCCTCGGGCAGCCGCCCAAGAAGAGCCCACTTTCCTCGTGGAATGGGCCTAGACCGATTTCTGTAACTGCAATCCAGCCATAGAATGCGCTTGCTGAATCGTGTTACAAATCCAGCGAGCAATAGCCTGCTTTGAAGCAGGGGCACCAATCTTGTTGGTTGCATACAGGACAAACAGCGCTTCAGTTTTCCTGACTCTAGCCGTCCTGGCCACGTAAATTTTCAAAGCCCTGACCACATCAAGTAACTCGGAATCCTCCAAGTCACACATAGCCAAAGGCACCACAATAGGTTGGTTCATATGAAAAGATGAGACCACTTTTGGTAGGAATTGAGGACGGGTCCGCAATTCCGCTCTATCCACATGGAACACCAAATATGGGCTTTTATGTGACAAAGCCGCTAATTCCGACACTCGCCTAGCCGAAGCCAAGGCTAATAACATGACCACCTTCCACGTGAGATATGTTAACTCCACCGTTTTAAGGCTGCTAAAAACTGCTAGCAAACAATCAACTCAGAATGACCCCCATAGTGTATTGCAAGAAAATATCTGTAAATCCAATGGTACCGTAAGTGCGGTATATACGGGCGAGAACATCTCCCCTAAGTGAAGTCAGCCCTATGAATAGAGTTTGTGTGATCCCTGTGCAGCAGTCACAGAAAGGGTTCATCTCTGCAGTTTGTCACTCAAATTACATTGTTGCATTTTTTCTAGAAGTGGATCTGAGAGCTGTTACCCGCAGACCAGCTACAATAATTATCCTGGGTACTCACTAGACCAGTTGTTCTCAAACTGCACCCTGGGGTGCCTCAGGACACTTGCAGGGGTGCCTTGGATTGGTGGTCCAGGACCAATTCAAAATATTTATAGTTAGTGTTATAGGCAAAACCAGTGCTGTTGGCTGGCAATCATAACATATGTGCACAAGCAGAAGCAAATCCTGTCCCCTACCAAAGGGCCGGTGCTAGGGTGTTTGGCGCCTCCCTGCAAACTATTAATTTAAGCCCTCTCTCCAATACTTAATAAAGGCGCCTTAAAAAAAGAAGGTGTGGTATCACAAGGAAGGGGCATGGCCACACAATAGCACCCCAAATCAATATACGCCACACAGTAGCACTATCTTATTGTCATTACACCGCATGTAATAATAATAATAATAATAATACCCACAGTCGCAGTGCCCTTTATACACATAACCACCATATCAGTGCAGCTTACACACATAATGCCAACAGTAGCAGTGCCCCTTCTACACATGCCCATGGTGGCAATCCTTTACATGGCAAAAATCAACCTGGTTTTGCCATGTAAAGGATTGCCACTTTAAAAAACAAACAATCAAACAAAAACAAAAAAACAACAGGAAAAAAACACAAAATCTCTCACTTTCTGATTCTCACACCCTATTACATTCCTCCCTATATATTTAAATGTTTCTATTACTGTATGTTCCCTCTTCCCTTCTCCAAACTATACACATCAATATCTTTTAGTATTTCCAGGTAAGTTTTGTGATGTAGGCCATGCACCATTTTAGTTGCCCTAATGTAATTACAGCCTTCTGGAGATATGGCTTCTGGAACTGAACACAGGATTCTAAATGTGGCTGTACCAAGGACCTATACAGTGGCATTACAGGTTGAGTATCCCTTATCCAAAATGCTTGGGACCAGAGGAATTTTGGATATCGGATTTTTCTGTATTTTGGAATAATTGCATACCATAACGAGATATTATGGTGATGGGACCTAAATCTAAGCACAGAATGCATTTATGTTTCATATACACCTTATACACACAGCCTGAAGGTCATTTTAGCCAATATTTTTTATAACTTTGTGCATTAAACAAAGTGTGTGTACATTCACAGAATTCATTTATGTTTCATATACACCTTATACACACAGTCTGAAGTTCATTTAATACAATATTTTTAATAACTTTGAGTATTAAACAAAGTTTGTGTACACTGAGCCATCAAAAAACAAAGTCTCACTCAAAAAAGTCCGTATTTCGGAATATTCCGTATTTCGGAATATTTGGATATGGGATACTCAACCTGTATTACTTTTTTCTGCTACTGGTTCTTTAACCTATGCAAACAAGCATCTGACTTGCCTTTCCTATTGCTTTGATACATTGCTCACCTGAAATAGTAATACTTAGATAGCTTTCCTCTTGCCATTATAATGCCCTTAATCTTATAGTTAGCCTTTGCATTTTTGAGACGTGTATGATTTTGCATTTTTTGGCATTAAATGTTGCCATGTTCTTGACCATTCCTCTAGTGCAGGGGTGGAACTGCCAGAGACAACGGAGTCAGTTGCCGCCGGGCTCCAGCCCTAAAGGGGCTTCCCCCATTGCCCCCCGGCTGTTACGTGCCCTTCCTACTAAATAGACAAAGGCGCTACCAGCAGGGTCTCGCAGTTTGTACATTCCATGCCGTAACACCCTTCTTTCCACCTTTTTCAAGACCCAGCCCAGCAGCCTCTAGCTGCAGCACTGCCAGCGGTGGGGTGCCCCTGCTTCTTCTCACACCACAGATAGCTGGGCAGCACTGCAACTGCCTGCCTGATTGCTCCGCCCCCTTCCGGCTCCCAAGCACCTCTGCTGCCCAGTGATCCAGGAGCCTGCTGCTAGGAAGAAGTGGCCGAGCTTCAGCAAGCGAGTCTGGACACTGGCGGAGGAAGCCATGATAACCAGATAATGGGGAGTGGAGAGCCAGTTCCAAGGTAATACTTTATACAGCTGGTTGAGATCCTGGTCGGTGGATATGGATTCCAAGAAAACCCTGGAGGTGCTTCCTTTCAAGGGAGACACTCTCTTTGGAGAAGACCTCAATAAGATTGTAGCTGATCTGGCTACTGCTAAAACAGCTTGCCTACCTAGTATGACTCCTACCACGCAGAAGGCTAAAAGTACTTTCCCTTGGCCCTTTCATCCTCCAGGTAAAGCGTACCCAAGGTCAGGCATACCCAATGCAAGCTCATGCTTCCAGACCTGCCAAGCCCAGACTGAAGCAAGCCTGGGCTGCCCATCAGCCTGCTTCCAAAACGGACAAGCCTGCCGCATGACGGTGCAGGCCTCCCTCTGGGGGACTTCTAGGTTTGGCATAGAAAGGTATAATTCTAAGCTAAAGAATTTTGTTTGGAGCTCACCTTGTACTTTGTGAAGAAATAATCAGCATTGTGGCTGAGCAGGTACATGTAGTGTGTGGCTGCAAACTGCATGGATCTGCTGCATTGTAATGCTGATACTTTTTTTTTGCAAAGTACCAATAGCTTCATATAATGTTCACAATTTTTATGCAGGATCAAATAGCTCAATGGGTAGGGTGTTTGATTAGAATTCAACAGGTTATAGGTTTGAATCCTGGGTATGGTAGTTTGAGATGTGTTATTTAATAAAGTATGTTGTTCTGACTGCCGGCATCCTATCACCTGGGATAGCATACTAAATAAATGGAGTTGATCAATTTCTTTTTTTTTTTTTTTTAAACTAGGGACAATTTCCAGATACTTTTCTTTATAACTGAGATTGCCCCCTGGAACTTCACATCAGTTGACAACTATGCATGAGTGGGCAGTGCTTGCCCTGGATCTGCCCACCCATTTATGTGCCGTCATAAAAGAAAGCACAACTGACAGTTATCCTGGGCGTACACTACACAATTATCTGTCAGGCTATCTATCCAGTCTGGATGGATGGCATGAAAATCTGGTAATGTATAGGAGCAAATGTCAATTAACCATTTGCTCCCAAACACTAGAAAAGTGGTCAAAAATGGTCATTACACAAATTGGTTAAACCCAAAATGTAACCAATTTGTTTAGGGGACCATTTTTGTCCATTTTCAAGTGTTTGAGAGTAAATCGTTGATGGTCATTTGCTCACATAGATAACCGGATTTCTATTCCAACCAGACAGTGTTGGAGAGATGGTCTGCCAGATTACATAATGCATACCAGAGCCATAACTAGACTTTTTGGTGCCCTGTGACAGAGAATTATATGCCCCCCCCCTCCCTCCCCATTTTTGCAATATGGACAAAAGGCGCATGCCTTGTGGGGAAGGGGCATAACAAGATTGGTCTCAGAGAAAGCACATGAGATATGAAGATATATCTAGTATACTTGACACTCAATGGTTTGTGGTATTGCCCTCCTTAAATGCATATACAGTCACACATGGCGTGTTTGTGCAAATGGCATATCAGCAGTCAGCACTAACTGGTGACATGCCATTTATACAAGTAAGCCATGTGTGACTAATATATAAACATACTTTATTAAATAACACATCTCAAACTACCATACCCAGGAATTTCAAACCTATAACCTGTTGAATTCTAATCAAACACCCTACCCATTGAGCTACTTGATCCTGCATCTATTCTAACCTCCAAAAACAGATTCAGTTGCATTTTCCAGCGTGTTTTGTTTGCGCCTTTGCAAATGTCTTACATCGACAAACTTATTTAGTACTATTTTGCAAATAGGGTTACATTGTCACAACATTGTGTTCCCTAATTGCTTGATTTTTTAAATGCAACAATTGATAAAGACACCTGATAATTGCTCTGTGGAGTCTTATTTTGTGTCTACTTCTTATCTACATTTAATTCCCTAACTCTAATCAAGGCATTTTTAAATGCTGGGGGCTGCCAGGACGTGAGGCCTACCTAGACTTTAGATCTGAATTTGAATGTACTTGTGAACTAACTTAATTTCCTACTTCTAAATTCATTCCTAAATTCACTACTTACATTAATCCTGTAGTTGGGCATTTTGAGCCTTCAATTGTGGGCATTGCTTTGTGTCCAGACCAGCAGCTGGTGGTGTGCATTTGCTGGAAAGGCATCGAAGACCTCCGATATGCTGCATCTCCTGATGTGTGTCTCCCTCAAGTGGCTGTCAGTAAATGCATGCTAGACACCCCATTCCAAGCTGATTGTGACATCACGGAACATGCATCATAGAACAGGCATGCTAGAACATGGGTCTTCAACCTGCGACCCTCCAGCTGCTGTGGAACTACATATCCCAGCATGCCCTGCCTCAGTTTTAGCATACCTTAATAGCAAAACTATGGCAGGGCATGCTGGGATGTGTAGTTTCACAGCAGCTGGAGGGCCACAGGATGAAGACCCATGTGCTAGAGCCAAGCCGCAGGTACATTGAATGCTAGCAAGCTGAATGTTTAAATCATTTTTGTTCCGCAGCATTCCAATGCGGAAGATTCCATGGAACCAGAGATTATTCCATTGAGAAGGACATGCTGCCTGGATGACTGCACTGTGCAAATTAAATCACGGAGCCAGTTGGCTTGTGGGTGGCTCTGGTGACTGGGTGGTTGGGTGGGCGGTGTGTCGGAGGTGGAGCACATGCAAATGAATGTGTATCATCCAGCTAGTGAGAGTGAAAACTCATGCAGGAGTGTGCCTGCTTGTCAGTGGGTTATGCACCTTGCCAGACGTCAAATCTACATGGAGCAGCTGGAGGGAACAAGAGCAGGTTTGCAAAATATAGGCCCTCATTCCGAGTTGTTCGCTCGCAAGCGGATTTTAGCAGATTTGCTCATGCTAAGCCGCCGCCTACTGGGAGTGAATCTTAGCATCTTAAAATTGCGAACGATGTATTCGCAATATTGCGATTACACACCTCGTAGCAGTTTCTGAGTAGCTTCAGACTTACTCGGCATCTGCGATCAGTTCAGTGCTTGTCGTTCCTGGTTTGACGTCACAAACACACCCAGCGTTCGCCCAGACACTCCTCCGTTTCTCCGGCCACTCCTGCGTTTTTTCCGGAAACGGTAGCGTTTTTTCCCACACGCCCATAAAACGGCCTGTTTCCGCCCAGTAACACCCATTTCCTGTCAATCACATTACGATCGCCAGAACGATGAAAATGCCGTGAGTAAAATTCCTAACTGCATAGCAAATTTACTTGGCGCAGTCGCAGTGCAGACATTGCGCATGCGCATTAAGCTTAAAATCGCTGCGATGCGAAGATTTTTACCGAGCGAACAACTCGGAATGAGGGCCCTTGTTAGAAGAGCATATATGCTGGCGCATTCTCCATGATTGTGTCAGCTTATGTTTTGGTGCACTGCACTTTCCTCCACTAAGTTTTAGCCATTTTGGTTAAACGCAAGTGTAGTTGCTTCTCGCCCTTTTGGCTGTGATCTTGTATCGTGGTTGAAGAGTCTGCTGGAGGGATTGTTTTCTTCTTTGGCGAGAGACTGAAGATATTCCAGGATGGAAGGCTTGGGAACACTATCCGTTTTTCAGTTGTGGAAAAGTTGAAAGACCGGAATGGACTACATTCTATAGTAAAGGATATCTTTGTATTTATTAATCCTCCCTTTATATGTGTCTGTCTTTCAATAAAGCTTCGGGCTTGTGAGTCCCTCACCCTCTTACACTCCACACCCTTTGGTTTCAATAGGTTCCTGACCAGAGTCATGAGTTCCTGGGCCTTTTCTATCGGAAGATAAACCTTTTTCTGGTCCGTATCCAGAATCATGCCCAAGCAAAGTCAGACGAGTCGTAGGAACCAACTGCGACTTCGGGATATTGAGAATCCAGCTGTGTTGCTGTAACACCTTCAGTGAAAGTTATACGCTGTTCAGCAACTGCTCTCTTGATCTCGCTTTTATGAGGAGATCGTTCAAGTACGGGATAATTGTGACACCTTGCTTTTGCAGGAGCACCATAATTTCCGCCATTACCTTGGTGAAAATTCTCGGGGAAAATTCTGGAGAGACCAAACGGCAACGTCTGAAATTGGTAATGACAATACTGTACCACAAATCTTAGGTACGCCTGATGAGGTGGATAATGGGTACATGAAGGTATGCCTCCTTTATGTCCAGAGATACCATAAAATCCCCCCCCCCCCTCTAGGCTGGCGATGACCGCTCTTAGCGATTCCATCTTGAACTTGAACCTTTTCAAGTATAGGTTCAGGGATTTTAAATTTAATATGGGTCTGACCAAACCGTCCGGTTTCGGGACTACAAACAGGGTCGAATAATTTCCCCTTCCTTGTTGAAGCAGGGGAACCTTGACCGCCACCTGTTGAAGATACAATTTGTGAATTGCATTTAACACTATCTCCCTTTCCAGGGGAAAAGATGGTAGGCCCGATTTGAAAAACCGGCGAGGAGGCACCTCTTCGAATTCCAGCTTGTAACCCTGAGAAACAATTTCTATTGCCTAGGGATTCACCTGCGAATGAACCCAGATGTGGCTGAAAACTCGAAGACGTGCCCCCACTGGGGCGTACTCCTTTAGCGGAGCACCAGCGTCATGCAGTGGATTTTGTAGAGGCCGGGGAGGACTTCTGTTCCTGGGAACTAGCTGTGTTGTGCAGCTTTTTCCCTCTGCCCTTACCTCTGGCAAGAAAGGACGCACCTCGTACTTTCTTGTTTCTCTGTGATCGAAAGGACTGCATTTGATAATGTGGTGCTGTCTTAGGCTGTGAGGGAATATAAGGCAAAAAATTTGATTTACCAGCTGTAGCTGTGGAGACTAGGTCCGAGAGACCTTCCCCAAACAATTCCTCACCCCTGTAAGGTAAAACCTCCATATGCCTTTTTGAGTCGGCATCACCTGTCCATTGCCGGGTCCATAGGACTCGTCTAGCAGAAATCGACATAGCGTTTATTCTAGAACCTAGTAGACTAATGTCTCTTTGAGCATCTCTCATATATAGGACAGCATCTTTTATATGCCCTATGGTCAATAACATAGCATCCTTATCTAGGGTCTCAATCTCTGCTAATAAGGGATCTGTTCATGCTGCTACCGCGCTACAACCCCGGCCGACGCAATTGCCGGTCTGAGTAAGGTACCAGAATGTGTGTAAATGGACTTTAGGGTAACCTCCTGCTTGCGGTCAGCAGGGTCCCTGAGGGTAGCCGTATCCTGGGATGGCAGCGCTACCTTTTTGGATAAGTGTGTCAATGATTTATCCACCCTAGGGGAGGATTCCCACCGTATCCTGTCCATTGGCAGGAAAGGATACGCCATAAGAATCCTTTTGGGAATCTGCAGCTTTTTGTCTGGAGATTCCCAAGCTTTTTCACATAATTCGTTCAACTCATGTGAGGGGGGAAAGGTTATCTCAGGTTTCTTTCCCTTATACATGTGTACCCTCGTGTCAGGGACAGGGGGTTCCTCTGTGATGTGCAAAACATCTTTTATTGCAATAATCATATATCGAATACATTTAGCCAATTTTGGCTGTAACTTTGCATCATCGTAGTCGACACTGGAGTCAGAATCCGTGTCGGTATCTGTGTCAACTATTTGGGATAGTGGGCGCTTTTGAGACCCCGAAGGTCCCTGCGACATAGGGACAGGCATGGGTTGACTCCCTGACTGTTCCCTAGCTTCAGCTTTGTCTAATCTCTTGTGCAATAAGTTTACATTAGCACTTAAAACATTCCACATATCCATCCAGGCAGGTGTCGGCGTTGTCGACGGAGACACCACATTAATTTGCTCCTGCTCCCCTCTAGGAGAGCCTTCTACCTCAGACATGTCGACACACGTGTACCGACACACCATACACTCAGGGAATCCTCTTATCTGAGGACAGTTCCCCAACAAGGCCCTTTGGAGAGACAGAGAGAGAGAGTATGCCAGCACACACCCCAGCACTATATGACCCAGGAAAAAAACATTGAGTTCACGGGCCAATTTCATGGCAGTCTCGGATAGGAGGGCATTGTGGATTCACCAAGGGAATGCTGATGCTGACTCCAAGAAGAAAGGGAGTCTCTTCCCTATGAAGGTGAAGCCTTGTTTGGCGACGGCCTAGTTAATTTGATCTCGGCAGCTCCCGCAGGTAAGTCAACCTTCTTGTCCTATGTTCCCTCTCAACGGATGAAGACGCATCATTATCTAACGCAGTCATTTTGGCCCAATAGATATGCAAGAAGTTAAGATTCCCTTTTCTTTGCAGGTAGAGGAAGGAGAAAGAAGAGGTCTATAGCCTCTTCAAGATCGCAGGAGCAGAGATTGTCCTCTGCTTCTGACAAATCCACTGCATGACGCTGGGGCTTTCTTGCAGGAGCCCACACCAGTGGGGGCACGTCTAAAACTCTTCAGTCAGTTCTGGATTCATTCGGACCTGGACTCGTGGGTTTTACAAATAGTGTCCCAAGGGTACAAACTGGGGTTTCAAGACGTTCCCCCTCACTGATTGTTCAAATTGGCCTTAGTCAGCAGGGAGAAGGTTTTTATTCAAGCCTCTTCGTGGTCCCGAAGCCGGACGGCTCAGTCAGACCAATCTTAAATCTGAAATCCCTCAATTTCTTCCTAAAGAAATTCAATTTCAAGATGGAATCTCTCAGGGTAGTGATCTCCAGTCCGGAGGAAGGAGATTTCATGGTTTTGGTAGACATAAAGGATGCCTACTTACATGTTCCCATTTAGCCACTGCATCAAGCTACCTAAGGTTTGCAATTCAGGATTGTCATTACCAATTTCAGACGTTGCCGTTTGGTCTGTCCACAGCTCCGAGGATTTTCACCAGGATGATGGCGGAAATGATGGTTCTCCTTCGCAAGCAAGGAGTCACAATTATCCCATACTTGGATGATCTCCTGATAAAGGCGAGATCCAGGGACCAGTTGGTGCAAAACATTGCACTCTCCCTGACAGTTCTTCAACAACATGGTTGGCTCCTAAACTTGCCAAAACCGCAGTTGGTCCCAATGACGCGGTTGTTGTTTTTGGGAGTCATACTGGACACAGAAGAGGTTTTCTTCCAGTGGAAAGGATATGGAGATCCAGAGTCTGGTCAAACACATTCTGAAACCAGCAAGAGTGTTAATCCATCAATGCATTCGGTTGCTGGGGAAGATGGTTGTGGCCTACGAGGCCATTCAGTTTGGCAGGTTCCATGCCAGAGTGTTCCAGTGGGACCTGTTGGACAAGTGGTCCGGATCCCACCTACACATGCATCGGAGGATAATCCTGTCTTCCAAGACCAGAATCTCACTCCATTGGTGGCTGCACAGTTCTCACCTCCTAGAGGGGCGATGGTTCGGGATCCAGGACTGGATCCTAGGGACCACGGATGCAACCCTCCGAGGCTGGGGAGCAGTCACACAGGGGGAAAACGTCCAAGGAAGATGGTCAAGTCAGGAAAGTTGTCTCCACATAAATGTTCTGGAGTTAAGGGCCATTTAATAACTGCAGACACAGTACACACTGGGACGGGTGCCCAGCATCCTCTTCAGACTAAGAGAAAAGGATTTACCGTCCTAGAGGAAGCTGGGGACTCTGTAAGGACCATGGGGATACACGGGCTCCACAGAGTTCATGATCTTCACTGAGGTAACGCACAGCACTGCAGCTGTGCGCCATTGCTCCCATACACCTCACATAATCCGGCCACTGTAATGGTGCAGGGCGCAGGGGGGGCGCCCTGGGCAGCAATATAAACCTCTTTTTGGCAAAAATATAACATATATACAGCTGGGCACTGTATATATGTATGAGCCCCCGCCAATTTTACAGTTTAAGCGGGACAGAAGCCCGCCGCCGAGGGGGCGGGGCTTCTCCCTCAGCACTCACCAGCGCCATTTTTTCTCCACAGCACCGCTGAGAGGAAGCTCCCCGGACTCTCCCCTGCTTATACCACGGTAGAGAAGACGGTTGAAAAGAGAGGGGGGGGACATAATTCGGCGCAAATTACATACAGCAGCGCTACTGGACAAACATTAAGTTACGGTGCTATTCCTGGGTTATATAGCGCTGGGGTGTGTGCTGGCATACTCTCTCTCTGTCTCTCCAAAGGGCCTTGTGGGGAAACTGTCTTCAGAAAAAGCATTCCCTGTGTGTGTGGTGTGTCGGTACACGTGTGTCGACATGTCTGAGGAAGAAGGCTATAATAGAGAGGAGCAGGAGCAAATGAATGTGGTGTCTCCGCTGACACCTGATTGGATGGACATGTGGAATGTTTTAAATGCTAGTGTAAACTCATTGCACAAAAGATTAGACAAGGCTGAAGCTTTGGGACAGTCAGGGTCTCAACCCATGCCTGATCCTATGTTGCAGGGACTGTCAGGGTCTCATAAGCGCCCACTATCCCAGATTGTTGACACAGATACCGACACGGATTCTGACTCCAGTGTCGATTACGATGATGCAAAGTTACAGCCAAAATTGGCAAAATCCATTCGATATATGATTATGGCAATAAAAGATGTTTTGCACATCACAGAGGAACCCCCTGTCCCTGACAAGAGTGTACATATGTACAAGGGAAAGAAGCCTGAGGTAACCTTTGAGGGGGTCACACGAGCTGAACGAGTTATGTGAAAAAGCTTGGGAATCTCCAGATAAAAGACTGCAGATTTCCAAAAGGATTCTTATGGCGTATCCTTTCCCATCAACGGACAGGTTACGATGGGAATCCTCCCCTAGGATGGACAAAGCATTAACACGCACAGCTACAGCTGGAAAATCAAATTTTTTACCTTATGTTCCCTCACAGCATAAGAAAGCTCCGCATTATCAAATGCAGTCCTTTCGGTCACAAAGAAACAAGAAAGTGCGAGGTGCGTCCTTTCTTGCCAGAGGTAGGTGCAGAGGAATAAAGCTGCACAACACAGCTAGTTCCCAGGAACAGAAGTCCTCCCGGCCTCTACAAAATCTACCGCATGACGCTGGGGCTCCACTGGCAGAGTCTGGCCCATGTGATGTCATGCAGCTGCTCTGATCACGCCTCCTGTTTCTCCGTTGCCGACCCCATTTTGAAACCGTGCCCCCACACCGCTCCATCTCCGACTTGGAAATGAAGTGTTGTTGACCCCCCTCCCCCCCCCCTGCACCGATTGACAGGCAGAGGCGATCGCATTATCTGCGGGGTGCCGCAGAAAATGCAGGCGGATGCGTATGCTCTTAGCAGTTTTTGCAGTTGGATTGCAATCCAACCTGAATCAGGCCCCATTATCTATCACAATGCACTGCGGGTAGTACAAAATGGGGTTAATATAGGAGAAAAAAACCCAGAGCTGTGCTCCTTAACTGTCCCTGGTGGCTAGTGGAGCGGCTGCCCAGTAATCAGTGTCCACGCCAGTGCGCACACGGCCCGCCCCCATCAGCGGCCTCGTGATCCCGGAGGGCGGTGTGTGTGTGTGTGTGTGACTGACCTTAGGAAGAAACCGGAGCCTCTGCTGCAAGTGACCCAGCAACCGGGGCACGGGAGTATACTGCGCCACTGGGAGTGATGGAGCTGCAGTAAAGAGGTCTATTAGACCTAGCCTGCTGCAGCCCTTGTAGATTCTTATAAAAAAAGTTCTTCTTTTCTTGCCAAAATTAATAGCTAAGAATAGGCTGCCTGAGGCAGCCCCATGTTAAGTGGCCTGCTACTGAAGGCACCAACTACAAACTGAGCTCCCTGTTCATGGAAGTGAGGTTATAGAGGAGGGGGCACTAAACATCTTGGGAACAGTCAAAAGCTTTGAGCCTGTTGGTGCCTCAGATCAAGATCCTACTCTACACCCCAATGTGAATCCTTGTGGAGTCCAGTGTACCCCACAGAATAAATGAATGTGTCACACCCATTGGCAGCAACATAAGAATAGCTGCTGATGGGCACAATTGAGAAAGTAAGGGGGGGAAACATTTGAATATATAATTTGTACCTTCCTACTTTAAAATGTAATGGATGAACCTCACCCTGTGAGAACTATCTTCATGATCAAGAGATCTCATATGCAAGATAAGTATGTGTTGGGATAGGGCTGTGGAGGGCGGCTGCTCTGGCACACCCCTGTCAAGTTAAGGAGATTCAACAGAGGAAGCACAAGGGAACTCTCATCTGGGGACAACAACTGCAGGGAGAACACAATTTCAGACGAATGTGGGAGGGCAGAAGGCTGCCTAATACTGAAGCACCCCCAAACAACAAACCAAATGCAACAACTAGTGCAAGCATTCCTGGGGGAAGGCCTGCAGCAGATGGATTTGCATATGGTGATGTCATCCAAGCAGTGGGCATAGTTGGCTGCAACCCTCGTCTGCATATGAAAAGAGAAAAGGGTCACGCAGGGCATGGCGGCCTTTGTGGGGTTGCGCTTGGATGACCCCTAAATCGCTTTATACACCCCCATCCCCCATCAGTGTGGGGCTCATGTTGGCCATGCCCCAGCCCCTGAAGCATTTAAGCTGATTTCTTGCAGCAGCTGGACCCAGTAACAGCTCCAGAGTTGCTCTACAAGACAAGTAAAAGGGTGTGAGCCCTGCAGCACCACCTGTAGTTTGCATACACACACATATATAGGACAGCATCTCTTATATGCCCCAGGGTCAATAAAATAGTATCCTTATCTAGGGTATCCATCCCCTCAGATAAGGTATCCGTCCATGCCGCTACAGCACTACACACCCAGGCCGACGCAATTGCCGGTCTGAGTAAGGTACCTGAATGTGTATAAATGGACTTCAGGGTTATCTCCTGTTTGCGGTCAGCAGACTCTTTGAGGGTAGCCATATACTGGGACGGGAGGGCTACCTTCTTGGATAAGCGTGTTAATGCTTTGTCCACCCTAGGGGAGGATTCCCATCGTAACCTATCAATTGATGGGAAAGGATACGCCATAAGAATCCTTTTGGAAATCTGCAGTCTTTTATCTGGAGATTCCCAAGCTTTTTCACATAACTCGTTCAGCTCGTGTGACCTCCTCAAAGGTTACCTCAGGCTTCTTTCCCTTGTACATATGTACCCTCTTGTCAGGGACAGGGGGTTCCTCTGTGATGTGCAAAACATCTTTTATTGCCATAATCATATATCGAATGGATTTTGCCAATTTTGGCTGTAACTTTGCATCATCGTAATCGACACTGGAGTCAGAATCCGTGTCGGTATCTGTGCCAACAATCTGGGATAGTGGGCGCTTATGAGACCCTGACAGTCCCTGCAACATAGGATCAGGCATGGGTTGAGACCCTGACTGTCCCAAAGCTTCAGCCTTGTCTAATTTTTTGTGCAATGAGTTTACACTAGCATTTAAAACATTCCACATATCCATCCAATCAGCTGTCGGCGGAGACACCACATTCATTTGCTCCTGCTCCTCTCTAATATAGCCTTCTTCCTCAGACATGTCGACACACGTGTACCGACACACCACACACACAGGGAATGCTTTTTCTGAAGACAGTTTCCCCACAACGCCCTTTGGAGAGACAGACAGAGAGAGAGTATGCCAGCACACACCCCAGTGGTATATAACCCAGGAATAACACAGTAACTTAATGTTTGCCCAGTAGTACTGCTGTATGTAATTTGCGCCGAATTATGTGCCCCCCCCCCCCTCTTTTCAACTCTCTTGTCTACCATGGTATAAGCAGGGGAGAGTCCGGGGAGCTTCCTCTCAGCGGTGCTGTGAAGAAAAAATGGCGCTGGTGAGTGCTGAGGGAGAAGCCCCGCACCCTCGGCGGCGGGCTTCTGTCCCGCTTAAACTGTAAAATTGGCGGGGGCTCATACATATATACAGTGCCCAGCTGTATATGTGTTATATTTATGCCAAAAAGAGGTTTATATTGCTGCCCAGGGCGCCCACCCCCCACCCCCCTGCGCACTGCACCCTTACAGTGACCGGAGTATGTGAGGTGTATGGGAGCAATGGCGCACAGCTGCAGTGCTGTGCGTTACTTCAGTGAAGATCATGAAATCTTCTGCCGCCTCTGAAGTCCTCTTTTCTTCTCATACTCACCCGGCTTCTATCTTCCGGCTCTGCGAGGGGGACGGAGGCGCGGCTCTGGGACGGACGGCGAGGGTGAGATCCTGTGTACCAATCCCTCTGGAGCAAATGGTGTCCAGTAGCCTAAGAAGCAGGACCTTGCAACTCAGAGAGTAGGGCTGCTTCTCTCCCCTCAGTCCCTCGATGCAGGGAGTCTGTTGCCAGCAGTGCTCCCTGAAAATTAAAAACCTAACAAAATACTTTCTGTCAGAAAGCTCAGGAGAGCTCCTGAAAAGCACTCAGTCTCCACTGGGCACAGTATCAAACTGAGGTCTGGAGGAGGGGCATAGAGGGAGGAGCCAGTGTACACCCAGAACTAAAGTCTTTCTTAAAGTACCCATGTCTCCTGCGGAGCCTGTCTATCCACATGGTCCTTACGGAGTCCCCAGCATCCTCTAGGACGTTAGAGAAAATAGGATTTTAATACCTACCGGTAAATCCTTTTCTCTTAGTCCGTAGAGGATGCTGGGCACCCGTCCCAGTGCGTACTGTGTCTGCAGTTATTAAATGGCCCTTAACTCCAGAACATTTATGTGGAGACAACTTTCCTGACTTGACCATCTTCCTTGGATGTTTTCCCCCTGTGTGACTGCTTCCCAGCCTCGGAGGGTTGCATCCTTGGTCCCTAGGATCCAGTCCTGGATCCCGAACCATCGCCCCTCTAGGAGGTGAGAACTGTGCAGCCACCAATGGAGTGAGATTCTGGTCTTGGAAGACAGGATTATCGCATTAAACACCTCCACCCTCCTTCGGTGTGGGGCTCATGTTGGCTATGCCCCAGCCCCTGAAGCATTCAAGCTGATTTCTTGCAGCAGCTGGGCACTGTAACAGCTCCAGAGCTGCTCTGTAAGGCAAGTAAAAGGGTGTGGGCCCTGCAGCACTACCTGTAGTTCGCATTGTGCGTTGGAAGGCACAAATTAAGCATACGGGAGAAGTCAGGATAGTGCGCAAGGGCATAGAAGGGAGCGGCTCAAGAAAAGAGAAGTGGAAACAGACAGCAAACTAGGCTGGAGAGAGACCTGAGACAAAGAGATCTGAATTATACGAGAGCCGACCAGGGGAAACATAAATTATGCAGTCAAGTTTCCCACATTTGGGGAAATCGCAGGAGCAGCACACCCAGAGTGCAATGGGTGAGCCTTGCCCTGGGAGAAGCACCTTCATGATCATAGTATCTCACCTGGCAGGTAAGTAGGAGTTGGGCTAGAGCTGGGGAGGGTCGCTGCTCGGGCACCCCCCTGTCAAGTGAAGGAGATCCAACTGAGGCAGCACAAGGAAACTCTCGAAAGAAGAACAAGGCTAGAGGAAGATCTGAGACAAATAAATCTGACTTTTACCAGAGCTGACCAGAGGAAAGAACAAACACAGTCCCCCACTACCACAAATAATGCAGTCGAGTTTCCCACATTTGGAGAAATCATAGGGGTCAGCATACCCAGAATGCAATAAATGAACCTCACCCTGGGAGAACAATCTTCATGACCATGGTATCTCCTATGCAAAATAAGTATGTTTTGGGATAGGGCTGGGGAGGGCCGCTGCTCAGGCACATCTCTGTCAAGTAAAGGAGATTCAACTGAGGCAGCACAAGGGAACTCTCATCTGGGGACAACAACTGCAGGGAGAACACATATTTTCAGATGAACATGGGAGGGCAGAAGGCTGCCTAATACTGAAGCACCCCCAAACAACAAACCAAATGCAACAACTAGTACAAGCATTCCTTGGGGAAGGTCTGCAGAAGACGGATTTGCATACGGTGATGTCATCCAAGCAGTGGGCCAAAATTGGCTGGAACCCTCATCTGCATATGAAAAGAGAAAAGGGGTATGCAGGGCATGGTGGCCTTTTGCGGCGCTTGGATGACCCCTAGTTCGCATTAAACACCCCCACCCTCCTTCGGTGTGGGGCTCATGTTGGCTATGCCCCAGCCCCTGAAGCATTCAAGCTGATTTCTTGCAGCAGTTGGGCACTGTAACAGCTTCAGAGCTGCTCTGTAAGGCAAATAAAAGGGTGTGGGACCTGCAGCACTACCTGTAGTTCGCATTGTGCGTTGGAAGGCACAAAGTAAGCAGACGGGAGAAGTCAGGATAGTGCGCAAGGGCATAGAAGGGAGCGGCTCAAGAAAAGAGAAGTGGAAACAGACAGCAAACTAGGCTGGAGAGAGACCTGAGACAAAGAGATCTGAATTATACGAGAGCAGACCAGAGGAAACACAAATTATGCAGTCAAGTGTCCCACATTTGGGGAAATCACAGGAGCAGCACACCCAGAGTGCAATGGGTGAGCCTTGCCCTGGGAGAAGCACCTTCCTGATCATAGTATCTCACCTGGCAGGTAAGTAGGAGATGGGCTACAGCTGGGGAGGGTCGCTGCTCGGGCACCCCCCTGTCAAGTGAAGGAGATCCAACTGAGGCAGCACAAGGGAACTCTCGAAAGAAGAACAATGCTAGAGGAAGATCTGAGACAAAGAAATCTGACTTTTACCAGAGCTGACCAGAGGAAAGCACAAACACAGTCCCCCACTACCACAAATAATGCAGTCGAGTTTCCCACATTTGGGGAAATCACAGAGGTCAGCATTCCCAGAATGCAATGAATGAACCTCACCCTAGGAGAACAATCTTCATGACCATTGTATCTCCTATGCAAAATAAGTATGTTTTGGGATAGGGCTGGGGAGGGCCGCTGCTCAGGCACATCTCTGTCAAGTAAAGGAGATTCAACTGAGGCAGCACAAGGGAACTCTCATCTGGGGACAACAACTGCAGGGAGAACACATATTTTCAGATGAACATGGGAGGGCAGAAGGCTGCCTAATACTGAAGCACCCCCAAACAACAAACCAAATGCAACAACTAGTACAAGCATTCCTGGGGGAAGGCCTGCAGCAGATGGATTTGCATATGGTGATGTCATCCAAGCAGTGGGTCAAAGTTGGCTTCAACCCTCGTCTGCATATGAAAAGAGAAAAGGGGCGTGCAGGGCATGGCGGCCTTTTGCGGCGCTTTGATGACCCCTAGTTCGCATTAAACACCTCCACCCTCCTTCGGTGTGGGGCTCATGTTGGCTATGCCCCTGCCCCTGAAGCATTCAAACTGATTTCTTGCAGCAGCTGGGCACTGTAACAGCTCCAGAGCTGCTCTGTAAGGCAAGTAAAAGGGTGTGGGCCCTGCAGCACTACCTGTAGTTCGCATTGTGCGTTGGAAGGCACAAATTAAGCAGACGGGAGAAGTCAGGATAGTGCGCAAGGGAATAGAAGGGAGCGGCTCAAGAAAAGAGAAGTGGAAACAGACAGCAAACTAGGCTGGAGAGAGACCTGAGACAAAGAGATCTGAATTATACGAGAGCCGACCAGGGGAAACACAAATTATGCAGTCAAGTTTCCCACATTTGGGGAAATCGCATCATCAGCACACCCAGAGTGCAATGGGTGAGCCTTGCCCTGGGAGAAGCACCTTCCTGATCATAGTATCTCACCTGGCAGGTAAGTAGGAGTTGGGCTAGAGCTGGGGAGGGTCGCTGCTCGGGCACCCCCCTGTCAAGTGAAGGAGATCCAACTGAGGTAGCACAAGGGAAATGTCGAAAGAAGAACAAGGCTAGAGGAAGATCTGAGACAAAGAAATCTGACTTTTACCAGAGCTGACCAGAAGAAAGCACAAACACAGTCCCCCACTACCACAAATAATGCAGTCGAGTTTCCCACATTTGGGGAAATCACAGGGGTCAGCATACCCAGAATGCAATGAATGAACCTCACCCTGGAAGAACAATCTTCATGACCATGGTATCTCCTATGCAAAATAAGTATGATTTGGGATAGGGCTGGGGAGGGCCGCTGCTCAGGCACATCTCTGTCAAGTAAAGGAGATTCAACTGAGGCAGCACAAGGGAACTCTCATCTGGGGACAACAACTGAAGGGAGAACACATATTTTCAGATGAACATGGGAGGGCAGAAGGCTGCCTAATACTGAAGCACCCCCAAACAACAAACCAAATGCAACAACTAATAAAAGCATTCCTGGGGGAAGGTCTGTAGAAGACGGATTTGCATACGGTGATGTCATCCAAGCAGTGGGCCAAAGTTGGCTGGAACCCTCATCTGCATATGAAAAGAGAAAAGGGGTATGCAGGGCATGGCGGCCTTTTGCGGCGCTTGGATGACCCATAGTTCGCATTAAACACCCCCACCCTCCTTCGGTGTGGGGCTCATGTTGGCCATGACCCAGCCCCTGAAGCATTCAAACTTATTTCTTGCAGCAGCTGGGCACTGTAACAGCTCCAGAGCTGCTCTGTAAGGCAAGTAAAAGGGTGTGGGCCCTGCAGCACTACCTGTAGTTTGCATTGTGCATTAGAAGGCACAAAGTAAGCAGACGGGAGGAGAAGTCAGGATAGTGCACAAGGGTATAGAAGGGAGAGGCTCAAGAAAAAAGAAGTGGAAACAGACAGCAAACAAGGCTGGAGAGAGAACTGAGACAAAGAGATCTGAATTATACGAGAGCCGACCAGGGGAAACATAAATTATGCAGTCAAGTTTCCCACATTTGGAGAAATCGCAGGGGCAGCACACTTAGAGTGCAATGGGTGAGCCTTGCTCTGGGAGAAGCACCTTCATGATCATAGTATCTCACCTGGCAGGTAAGTAGGAGTTGGGTTAGAGCTGGGGAGGGTCGCTGCTCGGGCACCCCCCTGTCAAGTGAAGGAGATCCAACTGAGGCAGCACAAGGGAACTCTCAAAAGAAGAACAAGGCTAGAGGAAGATCTGAGACAAAGAAATCTGACTTTTACCAGAGCTGACCAGAGGAAAGCACAAACACAGTCCCCCACTACCACAAATAATGCAGTCGAGTTTCCCACATTTGGGGAAATCACAGAGGTCAGCATTCCCAGAATGCAATGAATGAACCTCACCCTAGGAGAACAATCTTCATGACCATGGTATCTCCTATGCAAAATAAGTATGTTTTGGGATAGGGCTGGGGAGGGCCGCTGCTCAGGCACATCTCTGTCAAGTAAAGGAGATTCAACTGAGGCAGCACAAGGGAACTCTCATCTGGGGACAACAACTGCAGGGAGAACACATATTTTCAGATGAACATGGGAGGGCAGAAGGCTGCCTAATACTGAAGCACCCCCAAACAACAAACCAAATGCAACAACTAGTGCAAGCATTCCTGGGGGAAGGCCTGCAGCAGATGGATTTGCATATGGTGATGTCATCCAAGCAGTGGGTCAAAGTTGGCTTCAACCCTCGTCTGCATATGAAAAGAGAAAAGGGGCGTGCAGGGCATGGTGGCCTTTTGCGGCGCTTGGATGACCCCTAGTTCGCATTAAACACCTCCACCCTCCTTCGGTGTGGGGCTCATGTTGGCTATGCCCCAGCCCTTGAAGCATTCAAGCTGATTTCTTGCAGCAGTTGGGCACTGTAACAGCTCCAGAGCTGCTCTTTAAGGCAAGTAAAAGGGTGTGGGCCCTGCAGCACTACCTGTAGTTCGCATTGTGCGTTGGAAGGCACAAAGTAAGCAGACGGGAGAAGTCAGGATAGTGCGCAAGGGCATAGAAGGGAGCGGCTCAAGAAAAGAGAAGTGGAAACAGACAGCAAACTAGGCTGGAGAGAGACCTGAGACAAAGAGATCTGAATTATACGAGAGCCGACCAGGGGAAACACAAATTATGCAATCAAGTTTCCCAAATTTGGGGAAATCGCAGGATCAGCACACCCAGAGTGCAATGGGTGAGCCTTGCCCTGGGAGAAGCACCTTCCTGATCATAGTATATCACCTGGCAGGTTAGTAGGAGTTGGGCTAGAGCTGGGGAGGGTCGCTGCTCGGGCACCCCCCTGTCAAGTGAAGGAGATCCAACTGAGGCAGCACAAGGGAACTCTCGAAAGAAGAACAAGGCTAGAGGCAGATCTGAGACAAAGAAATCGGACTTTTACCAGAGCTGACCAGAGGAAAGCACAAACACAGTCCCCCACTACCACAAATAATGCAGTCGAGTTTCCCACATTTGGGGAAATCACAGGTGTCAGCATACCCAGAATGCAATGAATGAACCTCACCCTGGGAGAACAAACTTCATGACCATGGTATCTCCTATGCAAAATAAGTATGATTTGGGATAGGGCTGGGGAGTGCCTCTGCTCAGGCACAACTCTGTCAAGTAAAGGAGATTCAACTGAGGCAGCACAAGGGAACTCTCATCTGGGGACAACAACTGCAGGGAGAACACATATTTTCAGATGAACATGGGAGGGCAGAAGGCTGCCTAATACTGAAGCACCCCCAAACAACAGACCAAATGCAACAACTAGTACAAGCATTCCTGGGGGAAGGTCTGCAGAAGACGGATTTGCATACGGTGATGTCATCCAAGCAGTGGGTCAAAGTTGGCTGGAACCCTCATCTGCATATGAAAAGAGAAAAGGGGTATGCAGGGCATGGCGGCCTTTTGCGGCGCTTGGATGACCCCTAGTTCGCATTAAACACCTCCACCCTCCTTCGGTGTGGGGCTCATGTTGGCTATGCCCCAGCCCCTGAAGCATTCAAACTGATTTCTTGCAGCAGCTGGGCACTGTAACAGCTCCAGAGCTGCTCTGTAAGGCAAGTAAAAGGGTGTGGGCCCTGCAGCACTACCTGTAGTTCGCATTGTGCGTTGGAAGGCACAAATTAAGCATACGGGAGAAGTCAGGATAGTGCGCAAGGGCATAGAAGGGAGCGGCTCAAGAAAAGAGAAGTGGAAACAGACAGCAAACTAAGCTGGAGAGAGACCTGAGACAAAGAGATCTGAATTATACGAGAGCCGACCAGGGAAACACAAATTATGCAGTCAAGTTTCCCACATTTGGGGAAATCGCAGGAGCAGCACACCCAGAGTGCAATGGGTGAGCCTTGCCCTGGGAGAAGCACCTTCATGATCATAGTATCTCACCTGGCAGGTAAGTAGGAGCTGGGCTAGAGCTGGGGAGGGTCGCTGCCCGGGCACCCCCCTGTCAAATGAAGGAGATCCAACTGAGGCAGCACAAGGAAACTCTCAAAAGAAGAACAAGGCTAGAGGAAGATCTGAGACAAATAAATCTGACTTTTACCAGAGCTGACCAGAGGAAAGAACAAACACAGTTCCCCACTACCACAAATAATGCAGTCGAGTTTCCCACATTTGGGGAAATCATAGGGGTCAGCATACCCAGAATGCAATGAATGAACCTCACCCTGGGAGAACAATCTTCATGACCATGGTATCTCCTATGCAAAATAAGTATGATTTGGGATAGGGCTGGGGAGGGCCGCTGCTCAGGCACATCTCTGTCAAGTAAAGGAGATTCAACTGAGGCAGCACAAGGGAACTCTCATCTGGGGACAACAACTGCAGGGAGAACACATATTTTCAGATGAACATGGGAGGGCAGAAGGCTGCCTAATACTGAAGCACCCCCAAACAACAAACCAAATGCAACAACTAGTACAAGCATTCCTGGGGGAAGGCCTGCAGCAGATGGATTTGCATATGGTGATGTCATCCAAGCAGTGGGTCAAAGTTGGCTTCAACCCTCGTCTGCATATGAAAAGAGAAAAGGGGTATGCAGGGCATGGCGGCCTTTTGCGGCGCTTGGATGACCCCTAGTTCGCATTAAACACCTCCACCCTCCTTCGGTGTGGGGCTCATGTTGGCTATGCCCCAGCCACTGAAGCATTCAAGCTGATTTCTTGCAGCAGCTGGGCACTGTAACAGCTCCAGAGCTGCTCTGTAAGGCAAGTAAAAGGGTGTGGGCCCTGCAGCACTACCTGTAGTTCGCATTGTGCGTTGGAAGGCACAAATTAAGCATACGGGAGAAGTCAGGATAGTGCGCAAGGGCATAGAAGGGAGCAGCTCAAGAAAAGAGAAGTGGAAACAGACAGCAAACTAGGCTGGAGAGAGACCTGAGACAAAGAGATCTGAATTATACGAGAGCCGACCAGGGAAACACAAATTATGCAGTCAAGTTTCCCACATTTGGGGAAATCGCAGGAGCAGCACACCCAGAGTGCAATGGGTGAGCCTTGCCCTGGGAGAAGCACCTTCATGATCATAGTATCTCACCTGGCAGGTAAGTAGAAGTTGGGCTAGAGCTGGGGAGGGTCGCTGCTCGGGCACCCCCCTGTCAAATAAAGGAGATCCAACTGAGGCAGCACAAGGAAACTCTCGAAAGAAGAACAAGGCTAGAGGAAGATCTGAGACAAATAAATCTGACTTTTACCAGAGCTGACCAGAGGAAAGAACAAACACAGTCCCCCACTACCACAAATAATGCAGTCGAGTTTCCCACATTTGGGGAAATCATAGGGGTCAGCATACCCAGAATGCAATGAATGAACCTCACCCTGGGAGAACAATCTTCATGACCATGGTATCTCCTATGCAAAATAAGTATGATTTGGGATAGGGCTGGGGAGTGCCGCTGCTCAGGCATAACTCTGTCAAGTATAGGAGATTCAACTGAGGCAGCACAAGGGAACTCTCATCTGGGGACAACAACTGCAGGGAGAACACATATTTTCAGATGAACATGGGAGGGCAGAAGGCTGCCTAATACTGAAGCACCCCCAAACAACAAACCAAATGCAACAACTAGTATAAGCATTCCTGGGGGAAGGTCTGCAGAAGACGGATTTGCATACGGTGAAGTCATCCAAGCAGTGGGTCAAAGTTGGCTGGAACCCTCATCTGCATATGAAAAGAGAAAAGGGGTATGCAGGGCATGGCGGCCTTTTGCGGCGCTTGGATGACCCCTAGTTCGCATTAAACACCTCCACCCTCCTTCGGTGTGGGGCTCATGTTGGCTATGCCCCAGCCCCTGAAGCATTAAAGCTGATTTCTTGCAGCAGCTGGGCACTGTAACAGCTCCAGAGCTGCTCTGTAAGGCAAGTAAAAGGGTGTGGGCCCTGCAGCACTACCTGTAGTTCGCATTGTGCGTTGGAAGGCACAAATTAAGCATACGGGAGAAGTCAGGATAGTGCACAAGGGCATAGAAGGGAGCGGCTCAAGAAAAGAGAAGTGGAAACAGACAGCAAACTAAGCTGGAGAGAGACCTGAGACAAAGAGATCTGAATTATACGAGAGCCGACCAGGGAAACACAAATTATGCAGTCAAGTTTCCCACATTTGGGGAAATCGCAGGAGCAGCACACCCAGAGTGCAATGGGTGAGCCTTGCCCTGGGAGAAGCACCTTCATGATCATAGTATCTCACCTGGCAGGTAAGTAGGAGTTGGGCTAGAGCTGGGGAGGGTCGCTGCTCGGGCACCCCCCTGTCAAATGAAGGAGATCCAACTGAGGCAGCACAAGGAAACTCTCGAAAGAAGAACAAGGTTAGAGGAAGATCTGAGACAAATAAATCTGACTTTTACCAGAGCTGACCAGAGGAAAGAACAAACACAGTCCCCCACTACCACAAATAATGCAGTTGAGATTCCCACATTTGGGGAAATCATAGGGGTCAGCATACCCAGAATGCAATGAATGAACCTCACCCTGGGAGAACAATCTTCATGACCATGGTATCTCCTATGCAAAATAAGTATGATTTGGGATAGGGCTGGGGAGGGCCGCTGCTCAGGCACATCTCTGTCAATAAAGGAGATTCAACTGAGGCAGCACAAGGGAACTCTCATCTGGGGACAACAACTGCAGGGAGAACACATATTTTCAGATGAACATGGGAGGGCAGAAGGCTGCCTAATACTGAAGCACCCCCAAACAACAAACCAAATGCAACAACTAGTGCAAGCATTCCTGGGGGAAGGCCTGCAGCAGATGGATTTGCATATGGTGATGTAATCCAAGCAGTGGGTCAAAGTTGGCTTCAACCCTCGTCTGCATATGAAAAGAGAAAAGGGGTATGCAGGGCATGGCGTCCTTTTGCGGCGCTTGGATGACCCCTAGTTCGCATTAAACACCTCCACCCTCCTTCGGTGTGGGGCTCATGTTGGCTATGCCCCAGCCCCTGAAGCATTCAAGCTGATTTCTTGCAGCAGCTGGGCACTGTAACAGCTCCAGAGCTGCTCTGTAAGGCAAGTAAAAGGGTGTGGGCCCTGCAGCACTACCTGTAGTTCGCATTGTGCGTTGGAAGGCACAAATTAAGCTTACGGGAGAAGTCAGGATAGTGCGCAAGGGCATAGAAGGGAGCGGCTCAAGAAAAGAGAAGTGGAAACAGACAGCAAACTAGGCTGGAGAGAGACCTGAGACAAAGAGATCTGAATTATACGAGAGCCGACCAGGGGAAACACAAATTATGCAGTCAAGTTTCCCAAATTTGGGGAAATCGCAGGATCAGCACACCCAGAGTGCAATGGGTGAGCCTTGCCCTGGGAGAAGCACCTTCCTGATCATAGTATCTCACCTGGCAGGTAAGTAGGAGTTGGGCTAGAGCTGGGGAGGGTCGCTGCTCGGGCACCCCCCTGTCAAGTGAAGGTGACCCAACTGAGGCAGCACAAGGGAACTCTCGAAAGAAGAACAAGGCTAGAGGAAGATCTGAGACAAAGAAATCGGACTTTTACCAGAGCTGACCAGAGGAAAGCACAAACACAGTCCCCCACTACCACAAATAATGCAGTCGAGTTTCCCACATTTGGGGAAATCACAGGTGCCAGCATACCCAGAATGCAATGAATGAACCTCACCCTGGGAGAACAAACTTCATGAACATGGTATCTCCTATGCAAAATAAGTATGATTTGGGATAGGGCTGGGGAGTGCCGCTGCTCAGGCACAACTCTGTCAAGTAAAGGAGATTCAACTGAGGCAGCACAAGGGAACTCTCATCTGGGGACAACAACTGCAGGGAGAACACATATTTTCAGATGAACATGGGAGGGCAGAAGGCTGCCTAATACTGAAGCACCCCCAAACAACAAACCAAATGCAACAACTAGTACAAGCATTCCTGGGGGAAGGTCTGCAGAAGACGGATTTGCATACGGTGAAGTCATCCAAGCAGTGGGTCAAAGTTGGCTGGAACCCTCATCTGCATATGAAAAGAGAAAAGGGGTATGCAGGGCATGGCGGCCTTTTGCGGCGCTTGGATGACCCCTAGTTCGCATTAAACACCTCCACCCTCCTTCGGTGTGGGGCTCATGTTGGCTATGCCCCAGCCACTGAAGCATTAAAGCTGATTTCTTGCAGCAGCTGGGCACTGTAACAGCTCCAGAGCTGCTCTGTAAGGCAAGTAAAAGGGTGTGGGCCCTGCAGCACTACCTGTAGTTCGCATTGTGCGTTGGAAGGCACAAATTAAGCATACGGGAGAAGTCAGGATAGTGCGCAAGGGCATAGAAGGGAGCGGCTCAAGAAAAGAGAAGTGGAAACAGACAGCAAACTAAGCTGGAGAGAGACCTGAGACAAAGAGATCTGAATTATACGAGAGCCGACCAGGGAAACACAAATTATGCAGTCAAGTTTCCCACATTTGGGGAAATCGCAGGAGCAGCACACCCAGAGTGCAATGGGTGAGCCTTGCCCTGGGAGAAGCACCTTCATGATCATAGTATCTCACCTGGCAGGTAAGTAGGAGTTGGGCTAGAGCTGGGGAGGGTCGCTGCTCGGGCACCCCCCTGTCAAATGAAGGAGATCCAACTGAGGCAGCACAAGGAAACTCTCGAAAGAAGAACAAGGCTAGAGGAAGATCTGAGACAAATAAATCTGACTTTTACCAGAGCTGACCAGAGGAAAGAACAAACACAGTCCCCCACTACCACAAATAATGCAGTCGAGTTTCCCACATTTGGGGAAATCATAGGGGTCAGCATACCCAGAATGCAATGAATGAACCTCACCCTGGGAGAACAATCTTCATGACCATGGTATCTCCTATGCAAAATAAGTATGATTTGGGATAGGGCTGGGGAGTGCCGCTGCTCAGGCATAACTCTGTCAAGTATAGGAGATTCAACTGAGGCAGCACAAGGGAACTCTCATCTGGGGACAACAACTGCAGGGAGAACACATATTTTCAGATGAACATGGGAGGGCAGAAGGCTGCCTAATACTGAAGCACCCCCAAACAACAAACCAAATGCAACAACTAGTACAAGCATTCCTGGGGGAAGGTCTGCAGAAGACGGATTTGCATACGGTGAAGTCATCCAAGCAGTGGGTCAAAGTTGGCTGGAACCCTCATCTGCATATGAAAAGAGAAAAGGGGTATGCAGGGCATGGCGGCCTTTTGCGGCGCTTGGATGACCCCTAGTTCGCATTAAACACCTCCACCCTCCTTCTGTGTGGGGCTCATGTTGGCTATGCCCCAGCCCCTGAAGCATTAAAGCTGATTTCTTGCAGCAGCTGGGCACTGTAACAGCTCCAGAGCTGCTCTGTAAGGCAAGTAAAAGGGTGTGGGCCCTGCAGCACTACCTGTAGTTCGCATTGTGCGTTGGAAGGCACAAATTAAGCATACGGGAGAAGTCAGGATAGTGCGCAAGGGCATAGAAGGGAGCGGCTCAAGAAAAGAGAAGTGGAAACAGACAGCAAACTAAGCTGGAGAGAGACCTGAGACAAAGACATCTGAATTATACGAGAGCCGACCAGGGGAAACACAAATTATGCAGTCAAGTTTCCCACATTTGGGGAAATCGCAGGAGCAGCACACCCAGAGTGCAATGGGTGAGCCTTGCCCTGGGAGAAGCACCTTCATGATCATAGTATCTCACCTGGCAGGTAAGTAGGAGTTGGGCTAGAGCTGGGGAGGGTCGCTGCTCGGGCACCCCCCTGTCAAGTGAAGGAGATCCAACTGAGGCAGCACAAGGAAACTCTCAAAAGAAGAACAAGGCTAGAGGAAGATCTGAGACAAATAAATCTGACTTTTACCAGAGCTGACCAGAGGAAAGAACAAACACAGTCCCCCACTACCACAAATAATGCATTTGAGATTCCCACATTTGGGGAAATCATAGGGGTCAGCATACCCAGAATGCAATGAATGAACCTCACCCTGGGAGAACAATCTTCATGACCATGGTATCTCCTATGCAAAATAAGTATGATTTGGGATAGGGCTGGGGAGGGCCGCTGCTCAGGCACATCTCTGTCAAGTAAAGGAGATTCAACTGAGGCAGCACAAGGGAACTCTCATCTGGGGACAACAACTGCAGGGAGAACACATATTTTCAGATGAACATGGGAGGGCAGAAGGCTGCCTAATACTGAAGCACCCCCAAACAACAAACCAAATGCAACAACTAGTGCAAGCATTCCTGGGGGAAGGCCTGCAGCAGATGGATTTGCATATGGTGATGTAATCCAAGCAGTGGGTCAAAGTTGGCTTCAACCCTCGTCTGCATATGAAAAGAGAAAAGGGGTATGCAGGGCATGGCGTCCTTTTGCGGCGCTTGGATGACCCCTAGTTCGCATTAAACACCTCCACCCTCCTTCGGTGTGGGGCTCATGTTGGCTATGCCCCAGCCCCTGAAGCATTCAAGCTGATTTCTTGCAGCAGCTGGGCACTGTAACAGCTCCAGAGCTGCTCTGTAATGCAAGTAAAAGGGTGTGGGCCCTGCAGCACTACCTGTAGTTCGCATTGTGCGTTGGAAGGCACAAATTAAGCATACGGGAGAAGTCAGGATAGTGCGCAAGGGCATAGAAGGGAGCAGCTCAAGAAAAGAGAAGTGGAAACAGACAGCAAACTAGGCTGGAGAGAGACCTGAGACAAAGAGATCTGAATTATACGAGAGCCGACCAGGGGAAACACAAATTATGCAGTCAAGTTTCCCAAATTTGGGGAAATCGCAGGATCAGCACACCCAGAGTGCAATGGGTGAGCCTTGCCCTGGGAGAAGCACCTTCCTGATCATAGTATATCACCTGGCAGGTTAGTAGGAGTTGGGCTAGAGCTGGGGAGGGTCGCTGCTCGGGCACCCCCCTGTCAAGTGAAGGTGACCCAACTGAGGCAGCACAAGGGAACTCTCGAAAGAAGAACAAGGCTAGAGGAAGATCTGAGACAAAGAAATCGGACTTTTACCAGAGCTGACCAGAGGAAAGCACAAACACAGTCCCCCACTACCACAAATAATGCAGTCGAGTTTCCCACATTTGGGGAAATCACAGGTGCCAGCATACCCAGAATGCAATGAATGAACCTCACCCTGGGAGAACAAACTTCATGACCATGGTATCTCCTATGCAAAATAAGTATGATTTGGGATAGGGCTGGGGAGTGCCGCTGCTCAGGCACAACTCTGTCAAGTAAAGGAGATTCAACTGAGGCAGCACAAGGGAACTCTCATCTGGGGACAACAACTGCAGGGAGAACACATATTTTCAGATGAACATGGGAGGGCAGAAGGCTGCCTAATACTGAAGCACCCCCAAACAACAAACCAAATGCAACAACTAGTGCAAGCATTCCTGGGGGAAGGCCTGCAGCAGATGGATTTGCATATGGTGATGTCATCCAAGCAGTGGGTCAAAGTTGGCTTCAACCCTCGTCTGCATATGAAAAGAGAAAAGGGGTATGCAGGGCATGGCGGCCTTTTGCGGCGCTTGGATGACCCCTAGTTCGCATTAAACACCTCCACCCTCCTTCGGTGTGGGGCTCATGTTGGCTATGCCCCAGCCCCTGAAGCATTCAAGCTGATTTCTTGCAGCAGTTGGGCACTGTAACAGCTCCAGAGCTGCTCTGTAAGGCAAGTAAAAGGGTGTGGGCCCTGCAGCACTACCTGTAGTTCGCATTGTGCGTTGGAAGGCACAAATTAAGCATACGGGAGAAGTCAGGATAGTGCGCAAGGGCATAGAAGGGAGCGGCTCAAGAAAAGAGAAGTGTAAACAGACAGCAAACTAGGCTGGAGAGAGACCTGAGACAAAGAGATCTGAATTATACGAGAGCCGACCAGGGAAACACAAATTATGCAGTCAAGTTTCCCACATTTGGGGAAATCGCAGGAGCAGCACACCCAGAGTGCAATGGGTGAGCCTTGCCCTGGGAGAAGCACCTTCATGATCATAGTATCTCACCTGGCAGGTAAGTAGGAGTTGGGCTAGAGCTGGGGAGGGTCGCTGCTCGGGCACCCCCCTGTCAAATGAAGGAGATCCAACTGAGGCAGCACAAGGAAACTCTCGAAAGAAGAACAAGGCTAGAGGAAGATCTGAGACAAATAAATCTGACTTTTACCAGAGCTGACCAGAGGAAAGAACAAACACAGTCCCCCACTACCACAAATAATGCAGTCGAGTTTCCTACATTTGGGGAAATCATAGGGGTCAGCATACCCAGAATGCAATGAATGAACCTCACCCTGGGAGAACAATCTTCATGATCATGGTATCTCCTATGCAAAATAAGTATGATTTGGGATAGGGCTGGGGAGTGCCGCTGCTCAGGCATAACTCTGTCAAGTATAGGAGATTCAACTGAGGCAGCACAAGGGAACTCTCATCTGGGGACAACAACTGCAGGGAGAACACATATTTTCAGATGAACATGGGAGGGCAGAAGGCTGCCTAATACTGAAGCACCCCCAAACAACAAACCAAATGCAACAACTAGTATAAGCATTCCTGGGGGAAGGTCTGCAGAAGACGGATTTGCATACGGTGAAGTCATCCAAGCAGTGGGTCAAAGTTGGCTGGAACCCTCATCTGCATATGAAAAGAGAAAAGGGGTATGCAGGGCATGGCGGCCTTTTGCGGCGCTTGGATGACCCCTAGTTCGCATTAAACACCTCCACCCTCCTTCGGTGTGGGGCTCATGTTGGCTATGCCCCAGCCCCTGAAGCATTAAAGCTGATTTCTTGCAGCAGCTGGGCACTGTAACAGCTCCAGAGCTGCTCTGTAAGGCAAGTAAAAGGGTGTGGGCCCTGCAGCACTACCTGTAGTTCGCATTGTGCGTTGGAAGGCACAAATTAAGCATACGGGAGAAGTCAGGATAGTGCACAAGGGCATAGAAGGGAGCGGCTCAAGAAAAGAGAAGTGGAAACAGACAGCAAACTAAGCTGGAGAGAGACCTGAGACAAAGAGATCTGAATTATACGAGAGCCGACCAGGGAAACACAAATTATGCAGTCAAGTTTCCCACATTTGGGGAAATCGCAGGAGCAGCACACCCAGAGTGCAATGGGTGAGCCTTGCCCTGGGAGAAGCACCTTCATGATCATAGTATCTCACCTGGCAGGTAAGTAGGAGTTGGGCTAGAGCTGGGGAGGGTCGCTGCTCGGGCACCCCCCTGTCAAATGAAGGAGATCCAACTGAGGCAGCACAAGGAAACTCTCGAAAGAAGAACAAGGTTAGAGGAAGATCTGAGACAAATAAATCTGACTTTTACCAGAGCTGACCAGAGGAAAGAACAAACACAGTCCCCCACTACCACAAATAATGCAGTCGAGTTTCCCACATTTGGGGAAATCACAGGTGTCAGCATACCCAGAATGCAATGAATGAACCTCACCCTGGGAGAACAAACTTCATGACCATGGTATCTCCTATGCAAAATAAGTATGATTTGGGATAGGGCTGGGGAGTGCCGCTGCTCAGGCATAACTCTGTCAAGTATAGGAGATTCAACTGAGGCAGCACAAGGGAACTCTCATCTGGGGACAACAACTGCAGGGAGAACACATATTTTCAGATGAACATGGGAGGGCAGAAGGCTGCCTAATACTGAAGCACCCCCAAACAACAAACCAAATGCAACAACTAGTACAAGCATTCCTGGGGGAAGGTCTGCAGAAGACGGATTTGCATACGGTGAAGTCATCCAAGCAGTGGGTCAAAGTTGGCTGGGACCCTCATCTGCATATGAAAAGAGAAAAGGGGCGTGCAGGGCATGGCGGCCTTTTGCGGCGCTTGGATGACCCCTAGTTCGCATTAAACACCTCCACCCTCCTTCGGTGTGGGGCTCATGTTGGCTATGCCCCAGCCCCTGAAGCATTAAAGCTGATTTCTTGCAGCAGCTGGGCACTGTAACAGCTCCAGAGCTGCTCTGTAAGGCAAGTAAAAGGGTGTGGGCCCTGCAGCACTACCTGTAGTTCGCATTGTGCGTTGGAAGGCACAAATTAAGCATACGGGAGAAGTCAGGATAGTGCGCAAGGGCATAGAAGGGAGCGGCTCAAGAAAAGAGAAGTGGAAACAGACAGCAAACTAAGCTGGAGAGAGACCTGAGACAAAGAGATCTGAATTATACGAGAGCCGACCAGGGGAAACACAAATTATGCAGTCAAGTTTCCCACATTTGGGGAAATCGCAGGAGCAGCACACCCAGAGTGCAATGGGTGAGCCTTGCCCTGGGAAAAGCACCTTCATGATCATAGTATCTCACCTGGCAGGTAAGTAGGAGTTGGGCTAGAGCTGGGGAGGGTCGCTGCTCGGGCACCCCCCTGTCAAGTGAAGGAGATCCAACTGAGGCAGCACAAGGAAACTCTCAAAAGAAGAACAAGGCTAGAGGAAGATCTGAGACAAATAAATCTGACTTTTACCAGAGCTGACCAGAGGAAAGAACAAACACAGTCCCCCACTACCACAAATAATGCAGTTGAGATTCCCACATTTGGGGAAATCATAGGGGTCAGCATACCCAGAATGCAATGAATGAACCTCACCCTGGGAGAACAATCTTCATGACCATGGTATCTCCTATGCAAAATAAGTATGATTTGGGATAGGGCTGGGGAGGGCCGCTGCTCAGGCACATCTCTGTCAATAAAGGAGATTCAACTGAGGCAGCACAAGGGAACTCTCATCTGGGGACAACAACTGCAGGGAGAACACATATTTTCAGATGAACATGGGAGGGCAGAAGGCTGCCTAATACTGAAGCACCCCCAAACAACAAACCAAATGCAACAACTAGTGCAAGCATTCCTGGGGGAAGGCCTGCAGCAGATGGATTTGCATATGGTGATGTAATCCAAGCAGTGGGTCAAAGTTGGCTTCAACCCTCGTCTGCATATGAAAAGAGAAAAGGGGTATGCAGGGCATGGCGTCCTTTTGCGGCGCTTGGATGACCCCTAGTTCGCATTAAACACCTCCACCCTCCTTCGGTGTGGGGCTCATGTTGGCTATGCCCCAGCCCCTGAAGCATTCAAGCTGATTTCTTGCAGCAGCTGGGCACTGTAACAGCTCCAGAGCTGCTCTGTAAGGCAAGTAAAAGGGTGTGGGCCCTGCAGCACTACCTGTAGTTCGCATTGTGCGTTGGAAGGCACAAATTAAGCTTACGGGAGAAGTCAGGATAGTGCGCAAGGGCATAGAAGGGAGCGGCTCAAGAAAAGAGAAGTGGAAAAAGACAGCAAACTAGGCTGGAGAGAGACCTGAGACAAAGAGATCTGAATTATACGAGAGCCGACCAGGGGAAACACAAATTATGCAGTCAAGTTTCCCAAATTTGGGGAAATCGCAGGATCAGCACACCCAGAGTGCAATGGGTGAGCCTTGCCCTGGGAGAAGCACCTTCCTGATCATAGTATATCACCTGGCAGGTTAGTAGGAGTTGGGCTAGAGCTGGGGAGGGTCGCTGCTCGGGCACCCCCCTGTCAAGTGAAGGTGACCCAACTGAGGCAGCACAAGGGAACTCTCGAAAGAAGAACAAGGCTAGAGGAAGATCTGAGACAAAGAAATCGGACTTTTACCAGAGCTGACCAGAGGAAAGCACAAACACAGTACCCCACTACCACAAATAATGCAGTCGAGTTTCCCACATTTGGGGAAATCACAGGTGCCAGCATACCCAGAATGCAATGAATGAACCTCACCCTGGGAGAACAAACTTCATGAACATGGTATCTCCTATGCAAAATAAGTATGATTTGGGATAGGGCTGGGGAGTGCCGCTGCTCAGGCACAACTCTGTCAAGTAAAGGAGATTCAACTGAGGCAGCACAAGGGAACTCTCATCTGGGGACAACAACTGCAGGGAGAACACATATTTTCAGATGAACATGGGAGGGCAGAAGGCTGCCTAATACTGAAGCACCCCCAAACAACAAACCAAATGCAACAACTAGTACAAGCATTCCTGGGGGAAGGTCTGCAGAAGACGGATTTGCATACGGTGAAGTCATCCAAGCAGTGGGTCAAAGTTGGCTGGAACCCTCATCTGCATATGAAAAGAGAAAAGGGGTATGCAGGGCATGGCGGCCTTTTGCGGCGCTTGGATGACCCCTAGTTCGCATTAAACACCTCCACCCTCCTTCGGTGTGGGGCTCATGTTGGCTATGCCCCAGCCACTGAAGCATTAAAGCTGATTTCTTGCAGCAGCTGGGCACTGTAACAGCTCCAGAGCTGCTCTGTAAGGCAAGTAAAAGGGTGTGGGCCCTGCAGCACTACCTGTAGTTCGCATTGTGCGTTGGAAGGCACAAATTAAGCATACGGGAGAAGTCAGGATAGTGCGCAAGGGCATAGAAGGGAGCGGCTCAAGAAAAGAGAAGTGGAAACAGACAGCAAACTAAGCTGGAGAGAGACCTGAGACAAAGAGATCTGAATTATACGAGAGCCGACCAGGGAAACACAAATTATGCAGTCAAGTTTCCCACATTTGGGGAAATCGCAGGAGCAGCACACCCAGAGTGCAATGGGTGAGCCTTGCCCTGGGAGAAGCACCTTCATGATCATAGTATCTCACCTGGCAGGTAAGTAGGAGTTGGGCTAGAGCTGGGGAGGGTCGCTGCTCGGGCACCCCCCTGTCAAATGAAGGAGATCCAACTGAGGCAGCACAAGGAAACTCTCGAAAGAAGAACAAGGCTAGAGGAAGATCTGAGACAAATAAATCTGACTTTTACCAGAGCTGACCAGAGGAAAGAACAAACACAGTCCCCCACTACCACAAATAATGCAGTCGAGTTTCCCACATTTGGGGAAATCATAGGGGTCAGCATACCCAGAATGCAATGAATGAACCTCACCCTGGGAGAACAATCTTCATGACCATGGTATCTCCTATGCAAAATAAGTATGATTTGGGATAGGGCTGGGGAGTGCCGCTGCTCAGGCATAACTCTGTCAAGTATAGGAGATTCAACTGAGGCAGCACAAGGGAACTCTCATCTGGGGACAACAACTGCAGGGAGAACACATATTTTCAGATGAACATGGGAGGGCAGAAGGCTGCCTAATACTGAAGCACCCCCAAACAACAAACCAAATGCAACAACTAGTACAAGCATTCCTGGGGGAAGGTCTGCAGAAGACGGATTTGCATACGGTGAAGTCATCCAAGCAGTGGGTCAAAGTTGGCTGGAACCCTCATCTGCATATGAAAAGAGAAAAGGGGTATGCAGGGCATGGCGGCCTTTTGCGGCGCTTGGATGACCCCTAGTTCGCATTAAACACCTCCACCCTCCTTCTGTGTGGGGCTCATGTTGGCTATGCCCCAGCCCCTGAAGCATTAAAGCTGATTTCTTGCAGCAGCTGGGCACTGTAACAGCTCCAGAGCTGCTCTGTAAGGCAAGTAAAAGGGTGTGGGCCCTGCAGCACTACCTGTAGTTCGCATTGTGCGTTGGAAGGCACAAATTAAGCATACGGGAGAAGTCAGGATAGTGCGCAAGGGCATAGAAGGGAGCGGCTCAAGAAAAGAGAAGTGGAAACAGACAGCAAACTAAGCTGGAGAGAGACCTGAGACAAAGACATCTGAATTATACGAGAGCCGACCAGGGGAAACACAAATTATGCAGTCAAGTTTCCCACATTTGGGGAAATCGCAGGAGCAGCACACCCAGAGTGCAATGGGTGAGCCTTGCCCTGGGAGAAGCACCTTCATGATCATAGTATCTCACCTGGCAGGTAAGTAGGAGTTGGGCTAGAGCTGGGGAGGGTCGCTGCTCGGGCACCCCCCTGTCAAGTGAAGGAGATCCAACTGAGGCAGCACAAGGAAACTCTCAAAAGAAGAACAAGGCTAGAGGAAGATCTGAGACAAATAAATCTGACTTTTACCAGAGCTGACCAGAGGAAAGAACAAACACAGTCCCCCACTACCACAAATAATGCATTTGAGATTCCCACATTTGGGGAAATCATAGGGGTCAGCATACCCAGAATGCAATGAATGAACCTCACCCTGGGAGAACAATCTTCATGACCATGGTATCTCCTATGCAAAATAAGTATGATTTGGGATAGGGCTGGGGAGGGCCGCTGCTCAGGCACATCTCTGTCAAGTAAAGGAGATTCAACTGAGGCAGCACAAGGGAACTCTCATCTGGGGACAACAACTGCAGGGAGAACACATATTTTCAGATGAACATGGGAGGGCAGAAGGCTGCCTAATACTGAAGCACCCCCAAACAACAAACCAAATGCAACAACTAGTGCAAGCATTCCTGGGGGAAGGCCTGCAGCAGATGGATTTGCATATGGTGATGTAATCCAAGCAGTGGGTCAAAGTTGGCTTCAACCCTCGTCTGCATATGAAAAGAGAAAAGGGGTATGCAGGGCATGGCGTCCTTTTGCGGCGCTTGGATGACCCCTAGTTCGCATTAAACACCTCCACCCTCCTTCGGTGTGGGGCTCATGTTGGCTATGCCCCAGCCCCTGAAGCATTCAAGCTGATTTCTTGCAGCAGCTGGGCACTGTAACAGCTCCAGAGCTGCTCTGTAATGCAAGTAAAAGGGTGTGGGCCCTGCAGCACTACCTGTAGTTCGCATTGTGCGTTGGAAGGCACAAATTAAGCATACGGGAGAAGTCAGGATAGTGCGCAAGGGCATAGAAGGGAGCAGCTCAAGAAAAGAGAAGTGGAAACAGACAGCAAACTAGGCTGGAGAGAGACCTGAGACAAAGAGATCTGAATTATACGAGAGCCGACCAGGGGAAACACAAATTATGCAGTCAAGTTTCCCAAATTTGGGGAAATCGCAGGATCAGCACACCCAGAGTGCAATGGGTGAGCCTTGCCCTGGGAGAAGCACCTTCCTGATCATAGTATATCACCTGGCAGGTTAGTAGGAGTTGGGCTAGAGCTGGGGAGGGTCGCTGCTCGGGCACCCCCCTGTCAAGTGAAGGTGACCCAACTGAGGCAGCACAAGGGAACTCTCGAAAGAAGAACAAGGCTAGAGGAAGATCTGAGACAAAGAAATCGGACTTTTACCAGAGCTGACCAGAGGAAAGCACAAACACAGTCCCCCATTACCACAAATAATGCAGTCGAGTTTCCCACATTTGGGGAAATCACAGGTGCCAGCATACCCAGAATGCAATGAATGAACCTCACCCTGGGAGAACAAACTTCATGACCATGGTATCTCCTATGCAAAATAAGTATGATTTGGGATAGGGCTGGGGAGTGCCGCTGCTCAGGCATAACTCTGTCAAGTATAGGAGATTCAACTGAGGCAGCACAAGGGAACTCTCATCTGGGGACAACAACTGCAGGGAGAACACATATTTTCAGATGAACATGGGAGGGCAGAAGGCTGCCTAATACTGAAGCACCCCCAAACAACAAACCAAATGCAACAACTAGTACAAGCATTCCTGGGGGAAGGTCTGCAGAAGACGGATTTGCATACGGTGAAGTCATCCAAGCAGTGGGTCAAAGTTGGCTGGAACCCTCATCTGCATATGAAAAGAGAAAAGGGGTATGCAGGGCATGGCGGCCTTTTGCGGCGCTTGGATGACCCCTAGTTCGCATTAAACACCTCCACCCTCCTTCGGTGTGGGGCTCATGTTGGCTATGCCCCAGCCCCTGAAGCATTAAAGCTGATTTCTTGCAGCAGCTGGGCACTGTAACAGCTCCAGAGCTGCTCTGTAAGGCAAGTAAAAGGGTGTGGGCCCTGCAGCACTACCTGTAGTTCGCATTGTGCGTTGGAAGGCACAAATTAAGCATACGGGAGAAGTCAGGATAGTGCACAAGGGCATAGAAGGGAGCGGCTCAAGAAAAGAGAAGTGGAAACAGACAGCAAACTAAGCTGGAGAGAGACCTGAGACAAAGAGATCTGAATTATACGAGAGCCGACCAGGGAAACACAAATTATGCAGTCAAGTTTCCCACATTTGGGGAAATCGCAGGAGCAGCACACCCAGAGTGCAATGGGTGAGCCTTGCCCTGGGAGAAGCACCTTCATGATCATAGTATCTCACCTGGCAGGTAAGTAGGAGTTGGGCTAGAGCTGGGGAGGGTCGCTGCTCGGGCACCCCCCTGTCAAATGAAGGAGATCCAACTGAGGCAGCACAAGGAAACTCTCGAAAGAAGAACAAGGCTAGAGGAAGATCTGAGACAAATAAATCTGACTTTTACCAGAGCTGACCAGAGGAAAGAACAAACACAGTCCCCCACTACCACAAATAATGCAGTCGAGTTTCCCACATTTGGGGAAATCACAGGTGTCAGCATACCCAGAATGCAATGAATGAACCTCACCCTGGGAGAACAAACTTCATGACCATGGTATCTCCTATGCAAAATAAGTATGATTTGGGATAGGGCTGGGGAGTGCCGCTGCTCAGGCACAACTCTGTCAAGTAAAGGAGATTCAACTGAGGCAGCACAAGGGAACTCTCATCTGGGGACAACAACTGCAGGGAGAACACATATTTTCAGATGAACATGGGAGGGCAGAAGGCTGCCTAATACTGAAGCACCCCCAAACAACAAACCAAATGCAACAACTAGTGCAAGCATTCCTGGGGGAAGGCCTGCAGCAGATGGATTTGCATATGGTGATGTCATCCAAGCAGTGGGTCAAAGTTGGCTTCAACCCTCGTCTGCATATGAAAAGAGAAAAGGGGTATGCAGGGCATGGCGGCCTTTTGCGGCGCTTGGATGACCCCTAGTTCGCATTAAACACCTCCACCCTCCTTCGGTGTGGGGCTCATGTTGGCTATGCCCCAGCCCCTGAAGCATTCAAGCTGATTTCTTGCAGCAGTTGGGCACTGTAACAGCTCCAGAGCTGCTCTGTAAGGCAAGTAAAAGGGTGTGGGCCCTGCAGCACTACCTGTAGTTCGCATTGTGCGTTGGAAGGCACAAATTAAGCATACGGGAGAAGTCAGGATAGTGCGCAAGGGCATAGAAGGGAGCGGCTCAAGAAAAGAGAAGTGTAAACAGACAGCAAACTAGGCTGGAGAGAGACCTGAGACAAAGAGATCTGAATTATACGAGAGCCGACCAGGGAAACACAAATTATGCAGTCAAGTTTCCCACATTTGGGGAAATCGCAGGAGCAGCACACCCAGAGTGCAATGGGTGAGCCTTGCCCTGGGAGAAGCACCTTCATGATCATAGTATCTCACCTGGCAGGTAAGTAGGAGTTGGGCTAGAGCTGGGGAGGGTCGCTGCTCGGGCACCCCCCTGTCAAATGAAGGAGATCCAACTGAGGCAGCACAAGGAAACTCTCGAAAGAAGAACAAGGCTAGAGGAAGATCTGAGACAAATAAATCTGACTTTTACCAGAGCTGACCAGAGGAAAGAACAAACACAGTCCCCCACTACCACAAATAATGCAGTCGAGTTTCCTACATTTGGGGAAATCATAGGGGTCAGCATACCCAGAATGCAATGAATGAACCTCACCCTGGGAGAACAATCTTCATGACCATGGTATCTCCTATGCAAAATAAGTATGATTTGGGATAGGGCTGGGGAGTGCCGCTGCTCAGGCATAACTCTGTCAAGTATAGGAGATTCAACTGAGGCAGCACAAGGGAACTCTCATCTGGGGACAACAACTGCAGGGAGAACACATATTTTCAGATGAACATGGGAGGGCAGAAGGCTGCCTAATACTGAAGCACCCCCAAACAACAAACCAAATGCAACAACTAGTACAAGCATTCCTGGGGGAAGGTCTGCAGAAGACGGATTTGCATACGGTGAAGTCATCCAAGCAGTGGGTCAAAGTTGGCTGGAACCCTCATCTGCATATGAAAAGAGAAAAGGGGTATGCAGGGCATGGCGGCCTTTTGCGGCGCTTGGATGACCCCTAGTTCGCATTAAACACCTCCACCCTCCTTCGGTGTGGGGCTCATGTTGGCTATGCCCCAGCCCCTGAAGCATTAAAGCTGATTTCTTGCAGCAGCTGGGCACTGTAACAGCTCCAGAGCTGCTCTGTAAGGCAAGTAAAAGGGTGTGGGCCCTGCAGCACTACCTGTAGTTCGCATTGTGCGTTGGAAGGCACAAATTAAGCATACGGGAGAAGTCAGGATAGTGCACAAGGGCATAGAAGGGAGCGGCTCAAGAAAAGAGAAGTGGAAACAGACAGCAAACTAAGCTGGAGAGAGACCTGAGACAAAGAGATCTGAATTATACGAGAGCCGACCAGGGAAACACAAATTATGCAGTCAAGTTTCCCACATTTGGGGAAATCGCAGGAGCAGCACACCCAGAGTGCAATGGGTGAGCCTTGCCCTGGGAGAAGCACCTTCATGATCATAGTATCTCACCTGGCAGGTAAGTAGGAGTTGGGCTAGAGCTGGGGAGGGTCGCTGCTCGGGCACCCCCCGGTCAAATGAAGGAGATCCAACTGAGGCAGCACAAGGAAACTCTCGAAAGAAGAACAAGGCTAGAGGAAGATCTGAGACAAATAAATCTGACTTTTACCAGAGCTGACCAGAGGAAAGAACAAACACAGTCCCCCACTACCACAAATAATGCAGTCGAGTTTCCCACATTTGGGGAAATCACAGGTGTCAGCATACCCAGAATGCAATGAATGAACCTCACCCTGGGAGAACAAACTTCATGACCATGGTATCTCCTATGCAAAATAAGTATGATTTGGGATAGGGCTGGGGAGTGCCGCTGCTCAGGCATAACTCTGTCAAGTATAGGAGATTCAACTGAGGCAGCACAAGGGAACTCTCATCTGGGGACAACAACTGCAGGGAGAACACATATTTTCAGATGAACATGGGAGGGCAGAAGGCTGCCTAATACTGAAGCACCCCCAAACAACAAACCAAATGCAACAACTAGTATAAGCATTCCTGGGGGAAGGTCTTCAGAAGACGGATTTGCATACGGTGAAGTCATCCAAGCAGTGGGTCAAAGTTGGCTGGGACCCTCATCTGCATATGAAAAGAGAAAAGGGGCGTGCAGGGCATGGCGGCCTTTTGCGGCGCTTGGATGACCCCTAGTTCGCATTAAACACCTCCACCCTCCTTCGGTGTGGGGCTCATGTTGGCTATGCCCCAGCCCCTGAAGCATTAAAGCTGATTTCTTGCAGCAGCTGGGCACTGTAACAGCTCCAGAGCTGCTCTGTAAGGCAAGTAAAAGGGTGTGGGCCCTGCAGCACTACCTGTAGTTCGCATTGTGCGTTGGAAGGCACAAATTAAGCATACGGGAGAAGTCAGGATAGTGCGCAAGGGCATAGAAGGGAGCGGCTCAAGAAAAGAGAAGTGGAAACAGACAGCAAACTAAGCTGGAGAGAGACCTGAGACAAAGAGATCTGAATTATACGAGAGCCGACCAGGGGAAACACAAATTATGCAGTCAAGTTTCCCACATTTGGGGAAATCGCAGGAGCAGCACACCCAGAGTGCAATGGGTGAGCCTTGCCCTGGGAGAAGCACCTTCATGATCATAGTATCTCACCTGGCAGGTAAGTAGGAGTTGGGCTAGAGCTGGGGAGGGTCGCTGCTCGGGCACCCCCCTGTCAAGTGAAGGAGATCCAACTGAGGCAGCACAAGGAAACTCTCAAAAGAAGAACAAGGCTAGAGGAAGATCTGAGACAAATAAATCTGACTTTTACCAGAGCTGACCAGAGGAAAGAACAAACACAGTCCCCCACTACCACAAATAATGCAGTTGAGATTCCCACATTTGGGGAAATCATAGGGGTCAGCATACCCAGAATGCAATGAATGAACCTCACCCTGGGAGAACAATCTTCATGACCATGGTATCTCCTATGCAAAATAAGTATGATTTGGGATAGGGCTGGGGAGGGCCGCTGCTCAGGCACATCTCTGTCAAGTAAAGGAGATTCAACTGAGGCAGCACAAGGGAACTCTCATCTGGGGACAACAACTGCAGGGAGAACACATATTTTCAGATGAACATGGGAGGGCAGAAGGCTGCCTAATACTGAAGCACCCCCAAACAACAAACCAAATGCAACAACTAGTGCAAGCATTCCTGGGGGAAGGCCTGCAGCAGATGGATTTGCATATGGTGATGTAATCCAAGCAGTGGGTCAAAGTTGGCTTCAACCCTCGTCTGCATATGAAAAGAGAAAAGGGGTATGCAGGGCATGGCGTCCTTTTGCGGCGCTTGGATGACCCCTAGTTCGCATTAAACACCTCCACCCTCCTTCGGTGTGGGGCTCATGTTGGCTATGCCCCAGCCCCTGAAGCATTCAAGCTGATTTCTTGCAGCAGCTGGGCACTGTAACAGCTCCAGAGCTGCTCTGTAAGGCAAGTAAAAGGGTGTGGGCCCTGCAGCACTACCTGTAGTTCGCATTGTGCGTTGGAAGGCACAAATTAAGCTTACGGGAGAAGTCAGGATAGTGCGCAAGGGCATAGAAGGGAGCGGCTCAAGAAAAGAGAAGTGGAAACAGACAGCAAACTAGGCTGGAGAGAGACCTGAGACAAAGAGATCTGAATTATACGAGAGCTGACCAGGGGAAACACAAATTATGCAGTCAAGTTTCCCAAATTTGGGGAAATCGCAGGATCAGCACACCCAGAGTGCAATGGGTGAGCCTTGCCCTGGGAGAAGCACCTTCCTGATCATAGTATATCACCTGGCAGGTTAGTAGGAGTTGGGCTAGAGCTGGGGAGGGTCGCTGCTCGGGCACCCCCCTGTCAAGTGAAGGTGACCCAACTGAGGCAGCACAAGGGAACTCTCGAAAGAAGAACAAGGCTAGAGGAAGATCTGAGACAAAGAAATCGGACTTTTACCAGAGCTTACCAGAGGAAAGCACAAACACAGTCCCCCACTACCACAAATAATGCAGTCGAGTTTCCCACATTTGGGGAAATCACAGGTGCCAGCATACCCAGAATGCAATGAATGAACCTCACCCTGGGAGAACAAACTTCATGACCATGGTATCTCCTATGCAAAATAAGTATGATTTGGGATAGGGCTGGGGAGTGCCGCTGCTCAGGCACAACTCTGTCAAGTAAAGGAGATTCAACTGAGGCAGCACAAGGGAACTCTCATCTGGGGACAACAACTGCAGGGAGAACACATATTTTCAGATGAACATGGGAGGGCAGAAGGCTGCCTAATACTGAAGCACCCCCAAACAACAAACCAAATGCAACAACTAGTACAAGCATTCCTGGGGGAAGGTCTGCAGAAGACGGATTTGCATACGGTGAAGTCATCCAAGCAGTGGGTCAAAGTTGGCTGGAACCCTCATCTGCATATGAAAAGAGAAAAGGGGTATGCAGGGCATGGCGGCCTTTTGCGGCGCTTGGATGACCCCTAGTTCGCATTAAACACCTCCACTCTCCTTCGGTGTGGGGCTCATGTTGGCTATGCCCCAGCCACTGAAGCATTAAAGCTGATTTCTTGCAGCAGCTGGGCACTGTAACAGCTCCAGAGCTGCTCTGTAAGGCAAGTAAAAGGGTGTGGGCCCTGCAGCACTACCTGTAGTTCGCATTGTGCGTTGGAAGGCACAAATTAAGCATACGGGAGAAGTCAGGATAGTGCGCAAGGGCATAGAAGGGAGCGGCTCAAGAAAAGAGAAGTGGAAACAGACAGCAAACTAAGCTGGAGAGACACCTGAGACAAAGAGATCTGAATTATACGAGAGCCGACCAGGGAAACACAAATTATGCAGTCAAGTTTCCTACATTTGGGGAAATCGCAGGAGCAGCACACCCAGAGTGCAATGGGTGAGCCTTGCTCTGGGAGAAGCACCTTCATGATCATAGTATCTCACCTGGCAGGTAAGTAGGAGTTGGGCTAGAGCTGGGGAGGGTCGCTGCTCGGGCACCCCCCTGTCAAATGAAGGAGATCCAACTGAGGCAGCACAAGGAAACTCTCGAAAGAAGAACAAGGCTAGAGGAAGATCTGAGACAAATAAATCTGACTTTTACCAGAGCTGACCAGAGGAAAGAACAAACACAGTCCCCCACTACCACAAATAATGCAGTCGAGTTTCCCACATTTGGGGAAATCATAGGGGTCAGCATACCCAGAATGCAATGAATGAACCTCACCCTGGGAGAACAATCTTCATGACCATGGTATCTCCTATGCAAAATAAGTATGATTTGGGATAGGGCTGGGGAGTGCCGCTGCTCAGGCATAACTCTGTCAAGTATAGGAGATTCAACTGAGGCAGCACAAGGTAACTCTCATCTGGGGACAACAACTGCAGGGAGAACACATATTTTCAGATGAACATGGGAGGGCAGAAGGCTGCCTAATACTGAAGCACCCCCAAACAACAAACCAAATGCAACAACTAGTACAAGCATTCCTGGGGGAAGGTCTGCAGAAGACGGATTTGCATACGGTGAAGTCATCCAAGCAGTGGGTCAAAGTTGGCTGGAACCCTCATCTGCATATGAAAAGAGAAAAGGGGTATGCAGGGCATGGCGGCCTTTTGCGGCGCTTGGATGACCCCTAGTTCGCATTAAACACCTCCACCCTCCTTCGGTGTGGGGCTCATGTTGGCTATGCCCCAGCCCCTGAAGCATTAAAGCTGATTTCTTGCAGCAGCTGGGCACTGTAACAGCTCCAGAGCTGCTCTGTAAGGCAAGTAAAAGGGTGTGGGCCCTGCAGCACTACCTGTAGTTCGCATTGTGCGTTGGAAGGCACAAATTAAGCATACGGGAGAAGTCAGGATAGTGCGCAAGGGCATAGAAGGGAGCGGCTCAAGAAAAGATAAGTGGAAACCGACAGCAAACTAAGCTGGAGAGAGACCTGAGACAAAGAGATCTGAATTATACGAGAGCCGACCAGGGGAAACACAAATTATGCAGTCAAGTTTCCCACATTTGGGGAAATCGCAGGAGCAGCACACCCAGAGTGCAATGGGTGAGCCTTGCCCTGGGAGAAGCACCTTCATGATCATAGTATCTCACCTGGCAGGTAAGTAGGAGTTGGGCTAGAGCTGGGGAGGGTCGCTGCTCGGGCACCCCCCTGTCAAGTGAAGGAGATCCAACTGAGGCAGCACAAGGAAACTCTCAAAAGAAGAACAAGGCTAGAGGAAGATCTGAGACAAATAAATCTGACTTTTACCAGAGCTGACCAGAGGAAAGAACAAACACAGTCCCCCACTACCACAAATAATGCAGTTGAGATTCCCACATTTGGGGAAATCATAGGGGTCAGCATACCCAGAATGCAATGAATGAACCTCACCCTGGGAGAACAATCTTCATGACCATGGTATCTCCTATGCAAAATAAGTATGATTTGGGATAGGGCTGGGGAGGGCCGCTGCTCAGGCACATCTCTGTCAAGTAAAGGAGATTCAACTGAGGCAGCACAATGGAACTCTCATCTGGGGACAACAACTGCAGGGAGAACACATATTTTCAGATGAACATGGGAGGGCAGAAGGCTGCCTAATACTGAAGCACCCCCAAACAACAAACCAAATGCAACAACTAGTGCAAGCATTCCTGGGGGAAGGCCTGCAGCAGATGGATTTGCATATGGTGATGTAATCCAAGCAGTGGGTCAAAGTTGGCTTCAACCCTCGTCTGCATATGAAAAGAGAAAAGGGGTATGCAGGGCATGGCGTCCTTTTGCGGCGCTTGGATGACCCCTAGTTCGCATTAAACACCTCCACCCTCCTTCGGTGTGGGGCTCATGTTGGCTATGCCCCAGCCCCTGAAGCATTCAAGCTGATTTCTTGCAGCAGCTGGGCACTGTAACAGCTCCAGAGCTGCTCTGTAAGGCAAGTAAAAGGGTGTGGGCCCTGCAGCACTACCTGTAGTTCGCATTGTGCGTTGGAAGGCACAAATTAAGCATACGGGAGAAGTCAGGATAGTGCGCAAGGGCATAGAAGGGAGCGGCTCAAGAAAAGAGAAGTGGAAACAGACAGCAAACTAGGCTGGAGAGAGACCTGAGACAAAGAAATCTGAATTATACGAGAGCCGACCAGGGGAAACACAAATTATGCAGTCAAGTTTCCCAAATTTGGGGAAATCGCAGGATCAGCACACCCAGAGTGCAATGGGTGAGCCTTGCCCTGGGAGAAGCACCTTCCTGATCATAGTATATCACCTGGCAGGTTAGTAGGAGTTGGGCTAGAGCTGGGGAGGGTCGCTGCTTCGGCACCCCCCTGTCAAGTGAAGGTGACCCAACTGAGGCAGCACAAGGGAACTCTCGAAAGAAGAACAAGGCTAGAGGAAGATCTGAGACAAAGAAATCTGACTTTTACCAGAGCTGACCAGAGGAAAGCACAAACACAGTCCCCCACTACCACAAATAATGCAGTCGAGTTTCCCACATTTGGGGAAATCACAGGTGCCAGCATACCCAGAATGCAATGAATGAACCTCACCCTGGGAGAACAAACTTCATGACCATGGTATCTCCTATGCAAAATAAGTATGATTTGGGATAGGGCTGGGGAGTGCCGCTGCTCAGGCACAACTCTGTCAAGTAAAGGAGATTCAACTGAGGCAGCACAAGGGAACTCTCATCTGGGGACAACAACTGCAGGGAGAACACATATTTTCAGATGAACATGGGAGGGCAGAAGGCTGCCTAATACTGAAGCACCCCCAAACAACAAACCAAATGCAACAACTAGTGCAAGCATTCCTGGGGGAAGGACTGCAGCAGATGGATTTGCATATGGTGATGTCATCCAAGCAGTGGGTCAAAGTTGGCTTCAACCTTCGTCTGCATATGAAAAGAGAAAAGGGGTATGCAGGGCATGGCGGCCTTTTGCGGTGCTTGGATGACCCCTAGTTCGCATTAAACACCTCCACCCTCCTTCGGTGTGGGGCTCATGTTGGCTATGCCCCAGCCCCTGAAGCATTCAAGCTGATTTCTTGCAGCAGTTGGGCACTGTAACAGCTCCAGAGCTGCTCTGTAAGGCAAGTAAAAGGGTGTGGGCCCTGCAGCACTACCTGTAGTTCGCATTGTGCGTTGGAAGGCACAAATTAAGCATACGGGAGAAGTCAGGATAGTGCGCAAGGGCATAGAAGGGAGCGGCTCAAGAAAAGAGAAGTGTAAACAGACAGCAAACTAGGCTGGAGAGAGACCTGAGACAAAGAGATCTGAATTATACGAGAGCCGACCAGGGGAAACACAAATTATGCAGTCAAGTTTCCCAAATTTGGGGAAATCGCAGGATCAGCACACCCAGAGTGCAATGGGTGAGCCTTGCCCTGGGAGAAGCACCTTCCTGATCATAGTATATCACCTGACAGGTTAGTAGGAGTTGGGCTAGAGCTGGGGAGGGTCGCTGCTCGGGCACCCCCCTATCAAGTGAAGGAGATCCAACTGAGGAAGCACAAGGGAACTCTCGAAAGAAGAACAAGGCTAGAGGAAGATCTGAGACAAAGAAATCAGACTTTTACCAGAGCTGACCAGAGGAAAGAACAAACACAGTCCCCCACTACCACAAATAATGCAATCAAGTTTCCCACATTTGGGGAAATCACAGGTGTCAGCATACCCAGAATGCAATGAATGAACCTCACCCTGGGAGAACAAACTTCATGACCATGGTATCACCTATGCAAAATAAGTATGATTTGGGATAGGGCTGGGGAGTGCCGCTGCTCAGGCACAACTCTGTCAAGTAAAGGAGATTCAACTGAGGCAGCACAAGGGAATTCGCATCTGGGGACAACAACTGCAGGGAGAATACATATTTTCAGATGAACATGGGAGGGCAGAAGGCTGCCTAATACTGAAGCACCCCCAAACAACAAACCAAATGCAACAACTAGTACAAGCATTCCTGGGGGAAGGTCTGCAGAAGACGGATTTGCATACGGTGAAGTCATCCAAGCAGTGGGTCAAAGTTGGCTGTAACCCTCATCTGCATATGAAAAGAGAAAAGGGGTATGCAGGGCATGGCGGCCTTTTGCGGCACTTGGATGACCCCTAGTTCGCATTAAACACCTCCACCCTCCTTCGGTGTGGGGCTCATGTTGGCTATGCCCCAGCCCCTGAAGCATTCAAGCTGATTTCTTGCAGCAGCTGGGCACTGTAACAGCTCCAGAGCTGCTCTGTAAGGCAAGTAAAAGGGTGTGGGCCCTGCAGCACTACCTGTAGTTCGCATTGTGCGTTGGAAGGCACAAATTAAGCATACGGGAGAAGTCAGGATAGTGCGCAAGGGCATAGAAGGGAGCGGCTCAAGAAAAGAGAAGTGGAAACAGACAGCAAACTAAGCTGGAGAGAGACCTGAGACAAAGAGATCTGAATTATACGAGAGCCGACCAGGGAAACACAAATTATGCAGTCAAGTTTCCCACATTTGGGGAAATCGCAGGAGCAGCACACCCAGAGTGCAATGGGTGAGCCTTGCCCTGGGAGAAGCACCTTCATGATCATAGTATCTCACCTGGCAGGTAAGTAGGAGTTGGGCTAGAGCTGGGGAGGGTCGCTGCTCGGGCAACCCCCTATCAAATGAAGGAGATCCAACTGAGGCAGCACAAGGAAACTCTCGAAAGAAGAACAAGGCTAGAGGAAGATCTGAGACAAATAAATCTGACTTTTACCAGAGCTGACCAGAGGAAAGAACAAACACAGTCCCCCACTACCACAAATAATGCAGTCGAGTTTCCCACATTTGGGGAAATCATAGGGGTCAGCATACCCAGAATGCAATGAATGAACCTCACCCTGGGAGAACAATCTTCATGACCATGGTATCTCCTATGCAAAATAAGTATGATTTGGGATAGGGCTGGGGAGTGCCGCTGCTCAGGCACAACTCTGTCAAGTAAAGGAGATTCAACTGAGGCAGCACAAGGGAACTCTCATCTGGGGACAACAACTGCAGGGAGAACACATATTTTCAGATGAACATGGGAGGGCAGAAGGCTGCCTAATACTGAAGCACCCCCAAACAACAAACCAAATGCAACAACTAGTACAAGCATTCCTGGGGGAAGGTCTGCAGAAGACGGATTTGCATACGGTGAAGTCATCCAAGCAGTGGGTCAAAGTTGGCTGGAACCCTCATCTGCATATGAAAAGAGAAAAGGGGTATGCAGGGCATGGCGGCCTTTTGCGGCGCTTGGATGACCCCTAGTTCGCATTAAACACCTCCACCCTCCTTCGGTGTGGGGCTCATGTTGGCTATGCCCCAGCCCCTGAAGCATTCAAGCTGATTTCTTGCAGCAGCTGGGCACTGTAACAGCTCCAGAGCTGCTCTGTAAGGCAAGTAAAAGGGTGTGGGCCCTGCAGCACTACCTGTAGTTCGCATTGTGCGTTGGAAGGCACAAATTAAGCATACGGGAGAAGTCAGGATAGTGCGCAAGGGCATAGAAGGGAGCGGCTCAAGAAAAGAGAAGTGGAAACAGACAGCAAACTAAGCTGGAGAGAGACCTGAGACAAAGAGATCTGAATTATACGAGAGCCGACCAGGGAAACACAAATTATGCAGTCAAGTTTCCCACATTTGGGGAAATCGCAGGAGCAGCACACCCAGAGTGCAATGGGTGAGCCTTGCCCTGGGAGAAGCACCTTCATGATCATAGTATCTCACCTGGCAGGTAAGTAGGAGTTGGGCTAGAGCTGGGGAGGGTCGCTGCTCGGGCACCCCCCTGTCAAATGAAGGAGATCCAACTGAGGCAGCACAAGGAAACTCTCGAAAGAAGAACAAGGCTAGAGGAAGATCTGAGACAAATAAATCTGACTTTTACCAGAGCTGACCAGAGGAAAGAACAAACACAGTCCCCCACTACCACAAATAATGCAGTCGAGTTTCCCACATTTGGGGAAATCATAGGGGTCAGCATACCCAGAATGCAATGAATGAACCTCACCCTGGGAGAATAATCTTCATGACCATGGTATCTCCTATGCAAAATAAGTATGATTTGGGATAGGGCTGGGGAGTGCCGCTGCTCAGGCACAACTCTGTCAAGTAAAGGAGATTCAACTGAGGCAGCACAAGGGAACTCTCATCTGGGGACAACAACTGCACGGAGGACACATATTTTCAGATGAACATGGGAGGGCAGAAGGCTGCCTAATACTGAAGCACCCCCAAGCAACAAACCAAATGCAACAACTAGTACAAGCATTCCTGGGGGAAGGTCTGCAGAAGACGGATTTGCATACGGTGAAGTCATCCAAGCAGTGGGTCAAAGTTGGCTGGAACCCTCATCTGCATATGAAAAGAGAAAAGGGGTATGCAGGGCATGGCGGCCTTTTGCGGCGCTTGGATGACCCCTAGTTCGCATTAAACACCTCCACCCTCCTTCGGTGTGGGGCTCATGTTGGCTATGCCCCAGCCCCTGAAGCATTCAAGCTGATTTCTTGCAGCAGCTGGGCACTGTAACAGCTCCAGAGCTGCTCTGTAAGGCAAGTAAAAGGGTGTGGGCCCTGCAGCACTACCTGTAGTTCGCATTGTGCGTTGGAAGGCACAAATTAAGCATACGGGAGAAGTCAGGATAGTGCGCAAGGGCATAGAAGGGAGCGGCTCAAGAAAAGAGAAGTGGAAACAGACAGCAAACTAAGCTGGAGAGAGACCTGAGACAAAGAGATCTGAATTATACGAGAGCCGACCAGGGAAACACAAATTATGCAGTCAAGTTTCCCACAATTGTGGAAATCGCAGGAGCAGCACACCCAGAGTGCAATGGGTGAGCCTTGCCCTGGGAGAAGCACCTTCATGATCATAGTATCTCACCTGGCAGGTAAGTAGGAGTTGGGCTAGAGCTGGGGAGGGTCACTGCTCGGGCACCCCCCTGTCAAATGAAGGAGATCCAACTGAGGCAGCACAAGGAAACTCTCGAAAGAAGAACAAGGCTAGAGGAAGATCTGAGACAAATAAATCTGACTTTTACCAGAGCTGACCAGAGGAAAGAACAAACACAGTCCCCCACTACCACAAATAATGCAGTCGAGTTTCCCACATTTGGGGAAATCATAGGCGTCAGCATACCCAGAATGCAATGAATGAACCTCACCCTGGGAGAACAATCTTCATGACCATGGTATCTCCTATGCAAAATAAGTATGATTTGGGATAGGGCTGGGGAGTGCCGCTGCTCAGGCACAACTCTGTCAAGTAAAGGAGATTCAACTGAGGCAGCACAAGGGAACTCTCATCTGGGGACAACAACTGCAGGGAGAACACATATTTTCAGATGAACATGGGAGGGCAGAAGGCTGCCTAATACTGAAGCACCCCCAAACAACAAACCAAATGCAACAACTAGTGCAAGCATTCCTGGGGGAAGGCCTGCAGCAGATGGATTTTCATATGGTGATGTCATCCAAGCAGTGGGTCAAAGTTGGCTTCAACCCTCGTCTGCATATGAAAAGAGAAAAGAGGTATGCAGGGCATGGCGGCTTTTTGCGGCGCTTGGATGACCCCTAGTTCGCATTAAACACCTCCACCCTCCTTCGGTGTGGGGCTCATGTTGGCTATGCCCCAGCCCCTGAAACATTAAAGCTGATTTCTTGCAGCAGCTGGGCACTGTAACAGCTCCAGAGCTGCTCTGTAAGGCAAGTAAAAGGGTGTGGGCCCTGCAGCACTACCTGTAGTTCGCATTGTGCGTTGGAAGGCACAAATTAAGCATACGGGAGAAGTCAGGATAGTGCGCAAGGGCATAGAAGGGAGCGGCTCAAGAAAAGAGAAGTGGAAACAGACAGCAAACTAAGCTGGAGAGAGACCTGAGACAAAGAGATCTGAATTATACGAGAGCCGACCAGGGAAACACAAATTATGCAGTCAAGTTTCCCACATTTGGGGAAATCGCAGGAGCAGCACACCCAGAGTGCAATGGGTGAGCCTTGCCCTGGGAGAAGCACCTTCATGATCATAGTATCTCACCTGGCAGGTAAGTAGGAGTTGGGCTAGAGCTGGGGAGGGTCGCTGCTCGGGCACCCCCCTGTCAAATGAAGGAGATCCAACTGAGGCAGCACAAGGAAACTCTCGAAAGAAGAACAAGACTAGAGGAAGATCTGAGACAAATAAATCTGACTTTTACCAGAGCTGACCAGAGGAAAGAACAAACACAGTCCCCCACTACCACAAATAATGCAGTCGAGTTTCCCACATTTGGGGAAATCATAGGGGTCAGCATACCCAGAATGCAATGAATGAACCTCACCCTGGGAGAACAATCTTCATGACCATGGTATCTCCTATGCAAAATAAGTATGATTTGGGATAGGGCTGGGGAGGGCCGCTGCTCAGGCACATCTCTGTCAAGTAAAGGAGATTCAACTGAGGCAGCACAAGGGAACTCTCATCTGGGGACAACAACTGCAGGGAGAACACATTTTCAGATGAACATGGGAGGGCAGAAGGCTGCCTAATACTGAAGCACCCCCAAACAACAAACCAAATGCAACAACTAGTGCAAGCATTCCTGGGGGAAGGCCTGCAGCAGATGGATTTGCATATGGTGAAAAAGCAGAAGAAGAGAGGTGGCAAAGGAGGCGGGAGGGGATTGGGTCAAGTGGGGAGGTGGTGAGGGGACAGGAACGAATGAGGGCCATGACTTCCTCTCCAGATGCATGGGAGAAAGATGACAGAGTTGGTGCGAGGGATGGGGAGGGTTGGTAAGGGGTGGGAGAAGGCTGGTTACTGATAGTCAGGTGTGATGTGATGTCCTGACGTATGGAGTCAATTTTGGATGTGAAGTAAGTGGCAAAGTCAAGAGCAGAGAGTGAGGAAGGGAGACGAGGTGGAGGTGGGCAGAGGAGTGAGTTGAGAGTGGCAAAGAGGCGCCGGGGGTTGGAAGACTGGGAGGAGATGAGGTTCTTGAAGTATGACTGTTTAGCAAGAGAAAGGGCAGCACTGAAGGATGAGAGCATAAGTTTGAAATGGAGGAAGTCTGCCTTAGAGCGTGATTTCCTCCAGTGTCGCTCAGCAGTACGTGAGCATTTTTGCAGATATCTGATGCATTTGGTGTGCCAGGGTTGAGGTGTTAATTTGCGAGGGTGAATAGTGGTTGGTGGAGCAACAGAGTCAAGAGCAGAAGTAAGGGAAGCATTGTATGTGGAAGTGGCTTGTTCAGGGCATGAGAGAGAGAGAATAGGAGAGAGAAGTGAGTCAAACAGGGAGGAAAGGAATGTGGTGTCAATAGCTTCAATGTTACGCTTAGTGATGGTAGCCTTAGGAGGTAGAGATGGGGAAGTCGAGAGAGATAGCTTGAAGGAGAGCAGGTGGTGGTCAGAGAGGGGAAATGGGGAGTTGGAAAAATCAGAAATATCACAGCGGTGAGTGAAGACCAGATCCAGTGAGCTCCCATTCACATGGGAGGGTGAGGAGGTCCACTGGGAGAGACCAAGTGAAGAGGTGAGGTTAAGGAGTTTAGAGGCAGGGGATTGTGTGGGGATGTCAATAGGGATGTTGAAATCGCCTAGGATAATGGTGGGAATGTCAGAAGAGAGGAAGTGAGGAAGCCAGGAAGCAAAGTTGTCGATTAATTTGGAAGCAGTGCTAGGGGGGCGGTAAATGACAGCTACTGGTTGGAAGAGGCATATGGCGTGGACCTCAAATGTAGAGAATATAAGGGATGGTTCTGGTGGTATGAGTTGGTAGGAGTAACTAGAAGGTAAAAGGACCCCAACACCACCCCCATGGCGACCCCCAGGTCGGGGTGTGTGTGGGAATGTAAGGCCCCCAGCAGAGAGAGCAGCAGCAGAAGTAGTGTCAGAGGGCGTAATCCAAGTTTCAGTAATGGCTAGTAGGTGTAGGGAGTTGGAAATGAAAAGGTCATGAGTGGGGACCAGTTTGTTATAAACAGATCTGGCATTCCAGAGGGCACAGGATAGGGGGTATGAGTTTGTGGGAGAGATGTGAATTAGATTTTCAGGGTTGCTGTAGCGATGAGGTGGGATTAACTTTGAGGGCAGGGATGATGAGAGAGTAGTGATGGTACGGGTGCCTGAGCTAGGAGGGGAAACTGCAGGAGGTGGGCAGGGAGGGAGGTCAGTATGATGTGGATGGGGGTGTGGGGAGGTGACAGGGAAGGGAGAGAGGGAGCAGGGCTGAGTTGTGGGGTAGCAGGACCATGGGGCAGAGGTGAATGAAAGTGGGGTAACAGGAAAGGTGGGGGAAGGAAACAGAGGGATGGAGGGGAGACAGAGGAGGGGAGAGAGGAGGAGGTGGAGGAGACTAGGGGGGAAGGCTAAAGATACATTATTAGGTAGACACTGAGTGATGTGGGGAGTATAAGAAAACCTTGACATAGTGTTAAGTAGGTAAATAGGTTGAGGGAAAGTGGAAGTAGGAGAGGAGACTGTTAGGCAATCCGAGCAGAAGAATTGCAGAAATGCAGGTGAGAAAAGCAGTGTAGGCTCAAGGGGTGTAGATTTAGTATGAAATGAGTCAAAAGCGTAGATAAAGTGGGTGCAGAAAAGTATTTGGAGTGTAAGAAATGAAAGGATTGTGAGAGGTTTAAGAAGCAATGGTAATTATGTTAGATGTTTTAAGTGTTTGCAGGTAAAATTGCATTGGTGCAGCTGTGCTTAAAAAACAAAATTACAATAATACAGATACAGGCATTTGTAGGTGAAATGGATGGTTTATGAAATGTCCAAGTAAGGTAGTTCTGTGCTATGTAATCAGATGCAACAATCAGGAGGTGAGTGATCTGAGGAGTAAGTGACTCACATTTGTTATTAGTTCTTCAGTTTTCTTTGTTTTGTTAGATTGGTGTGCTTCTGTTTTCCTTCTTTTTCACTTCGATTGAACGCTGATTGAACGCTGATTGAACACTGCTGTTATGTGTCAATTTTATCACGCTTTGATAAAAATGCACGCTTAGATCAATAAATGCACAGCCAAATGGCTTTGCACAGCCTACACCATTGGACTTAAGTAGAAGACTATTACAAGTGAAACCAATAATTGAAATCTGTAACCACACCCACCCCCTCAAATGCCAGGCAATAAATTACCTTAAAAACAACAACCAGGCATTCCACAAAGATTAAACTGGGTCTATATCATTCAAAACTTCAAAAAAGTACTTCAAAATCACATACTATGCAATAATGTTTCAATTTGCATTACCCAGCAGAATTAGCTTTGCATATATAGATATAGTGCAGCAGAATATATTGGTGGTTGTAGTCAATTGTAATTACCTGTAGGTGACAAGAAGAGAAGAAACGTCAATTCACAATCGATATCAGCTGAAGATAAATTAATGCTGATTGAACACTGCTGTTATGTGTCAATTTTATCACGCTTTGATAAAAATGCATGCTTAGATCAATAAATGCACAGCCAAACGGCTTTGCACAGCCTACACCATTGGACTTAAGTAGAAGACTATTACAAGTGAAACCAATAATTGAAATCTGTAACCACACCCCACCCCCTCAAATGCCAGGCAATAAATTACCTTAAAAACAACAACCAGGCATTCCACAAAGATTAAACTGGGTCTATATCATTCAAAACTTTAAAAAAGTACTTCAAAATCACATACTATGCAATAATGTTTCAATTTGCATTACCCACAGAATTAGCTTTGCATATATAGATATAGTGCAGCAGAATATATTGGTGGTTGTAGTCAATTGTAATTAACTGTAGGTGACAAGAAGAGAAGAAACGTCAATTCACAATCGATATCAGCTGAAGATAAATTAATGCTGATTGAACACTGCTGTTATGTGTCAATTTTATCACGCTTTGATAAAAATGCACGCTTAGATCAATAAATGCACAGCCAAACGGCTTTACACAGCCTACACCATTGGACTTAAGTAGAAGACTATTACAAGTGAAACCAATAATTGAAATCTGTAACCACACCCCACCCCCTCAAATGCCAGGCAATAAATTACCTTAAAAACAACAACCAGGCATTCCACAAAGATTAAACTGGGTCTATATCATTCAAAACTTTAAAAAAGTACTTCAAAATCACATACTATGCAATAATGTTTCAATTTGCATAACCCAGCAGAATTAGCTTTGCATATATAGATATAGTGCAGCAGAATATATTGGTGGTTGTAGTCAATTGTAATTACCTGTAGGTGACAAGAAGAGAAGAAACGTCAATTCACAATCAATATCAGCTGAAGATAAATTAACGCTGATTGAACGCTGCTGTTATGTGTCAATTTTATCACGCTTTGATAAAAATGCACGCTTAGATCAATAAATGCACAGCCAAACGGCTTTGCACAGCCTACACCATTGGACTTAAGTAGAAGACTATTACAAGTGAAAGCAATAATTGAAATCTGTAACCACACCCCACCCCCTCAAATGCCAGGCAATAAATTACCTTAAAAACAACAACCAGGCATTCCACAAAGATTAAACTGGGTCTATATCATTCAAAACTTTAAAAAAGTACTTCAAAATTACATACTATGCAATAATGTTTCAATTTGCATTACCCAGCAGAATTAGCTTTGCATATATAGATATAGTGCAGCAGAATATATTGATGGTTGTAGTCAATTGTAATTACTCAGCAGAATTAGCTTTGCATATATAGATATAGTGCAGCAGAATATATTGGTGGTTGTAGTCAATTGTAATTACCCAGCAGAATTAGCTTTGCAAATATAGATATAGTGCAGCAGAATATATTGGTGGTTGTAGTCAGTTGTAATTACCCAGCAGAATTAGCTTTGCATATATATAGTGCAGCAGAATATATTGGTGGTTGTAGTCAATTGTAATTACCCAGCAGCAGCTCTACTGCACTCAACATCACCAGTGCTCACAATATATATAATGCTATATACTATGCCATAGTGGTGCTTACTATATAACACCTCCTACTGCGTTCCCCCTGGCAATGAGCATGACACCCAGAGAGTGAAACCCCTGGCAATGAGCATAACACCCAGCACGTGAAACTCTTGGCATTGAGCAGTTTTTGTAAAAGTAATTAGAAGCTTTACTGTAGGGCATAGTGTATCACAGATATTGTGGTCAGTGACATAATATGTTCCAAAGGGCATTAATGTGTGGGGCTTAACATGGTGGAAATTACTGTACTTTTTTCCCTGTGGTGGCCGAGGTCTGTTGGTGCAGGGTCAAGAACTGGGGTGTAAGGTAGTCTTTGCCTGCAAGGCTACGCCCATTTTATGGAGACCATACCCATTTTTGCGAGGTCACGCCCCCCCATCCCGTCCGGAGCGCTCACGCAAGTATAGTTTTTTTTATATATATATATATGGGGGAGGGGCACAATTTTTAATGCCAATGGTGGCGGGGGGCACGCATTTGAAGCCAAATTGTTTAGAAACACCCCTGCAAGAAAATATCTGCAAATCCAATGTTACCATAAGTGTGGCATATACCTGCGCTTGCTCGCGGGGTGAGAACATCTCCCTAATTGAATTCAGCGATATGAATAGAGGTTGTGCAGCAGCCACAGAAAGGGTTAATCTCTGCAGTTTGTCACTAAATTACATTGTTGCAATTTTAGCTGGGAGCTGCAATAATTACTCTAATACATAACACAGCCAACACTTCTATATTCACACAATATACTGCATGGTGAATATAGAAGTGGTGCTTACTAAACAGCACCTCCTACTGCATTCCACATCACCGCTGGTAACACTCATATCAGGCCCATAATGCTGTATACTATGCCATAGTGGTGCTTACTATATAACACCAGGTGCTGTGCAGTGGTCAAAACACACTAACTGGTCCCATGCTGTTGTTGAACTAAAGGCCTATACACACGATGAGATTCGGTCTATGCTAATAGGTTTAAAAAGGTTACATAAAAGCTACTTTATGTATTTATTCATTAAAGTTTTTAAGTTGTATTTTACAACCATACAATGATATGATATATAATGTATCGTATAATCATTACATAATGTTGATGGCATTGAATTGTCTCTGCCTTGACTAGTGGCAGCAGCTTCAGCACTAGGTGGAAGTGGATCTTGATCTTTCCCTATTTTACCCTCCACCTTTTTGTTCTCCATATTTTAATGTGTGGAATTATATGCCAGTAATATATCTGGAATTAGACGGTGGTAATGTCTGGAATTAGATACCACTAGATAGATACCAGATATCACTGTGACTGGAATGATGACATATGCACAGTGACAGGACATACCACAGCACCCTACAGCAGCCATATGCGGCACAAGACACTGGAGTATTAGTAATGTACTGTAGTATACTGAGCACCACAAGACAATGAGCAGTGATACGGAGCACTGATGAGATTACTAGAACTGACACTGAGCAGCCAGATGCAGCACTGGACTGTTAGTAATGTTCTGTAGTATACTGAGCACCACAATGCAGCACAAAACAATGAGCAGTGATACTGAGCACTGATGAGGATACTAGAACTGACACTGAGCAGCAAGATGCAGCACTGGACTGTTAGTAATGTACTCTAGTATACTGAGCACCACAATGCAGCACAAGACAATGAGCAGTGATACTGAGCACTGATGAGGATACTACTGAGAACTGACACTGAGCAGGAGAGACACACTACAATTTCATCTTGCGCCTCTTTTTTTATTTATCTTTGCATTATGTGCTGTTTGGGGCTATTTTTTTAAGTGCCATCCTGTCTGACACTGCAGTGCCACTCCTAGATGGGCCAGGTGTTTGTGCTGCCCACTTGGGTCGCTTAGCTTAGTCATCCAGGGACCTTGGTGCAAATTTTAGGACTAAAAATAATATTGGGAGGTGTGAGGTGTTCAGAATAGACTGGAAACAAAGGAGTAGAAATTATGGTTATTGAGCTTAATACTATAGGATCAAAATTACCCCCAAATTCTATGATTTTAGCTGTTTGAGGTTTTAAAAAAAAATCACCCGAATCCAAAACCCGAAAGGGTGGTTTTGCCAAAACGCGTCCATATACAAAACACAACTGCGGATCCGAAACCAAAACCAAAACATGAAACACGAAAAATGCCCGCTGCACATCTCTAGTTAGGGGAGAAGCATGTAGCCTTGTAGACTATGCACAGCTATATCTAGAAAAATATACGATCTAATCTTTAACCAACCAATGCAAGAAAGTATTTAATGTGAAAATACGAAACACTAGACTAATTGGAGGTGCGCCCTAAAGCAAATTACAATGTTAGGATTAGGGGGTTCGGAAAGACCTTTAGTGTATACACTACTATATACATTTTAAGATAGGAAGGTACAAATTACATATTCACATTGCATCTATGGGCTGGATTCAAATGTCCCTTTCCTCCCTCAATCGTGCCCGTCAGCAGCTATTCTAATGTTGCTGCCAACGGGTGCGACATGTTTATTTCAGCTCGCTACCCCCAGGGGAAACAAGCTGAAATGTGTGCAAAGAGACCCATTTGGGCAACCAAACGGTGTCTTTTCACGATCGCGCCCATTACTTTATTCAGGTTTAGGTGCTTTGTGCACCTAAACCAGAGTGTAATGGGCGCAATAATTGAGGGCATTTGAATTTCCCTTATATGTGTGTGTGTGATATACACACAGACACACATACTGTATTTCTTTATATAATGGACACCTCAGTTTCTATTCATTCATGTCCTGCCCCCTACTCTGTCAGACCCCTTCCCCTCTACTTTTCTGACCCCAAACGCCACTCATTCTTGTTGAGTGCTGGTGGGCCCATTCAGAATTTTGCTATGGGGTCCACAAAGGTCTAGTTACGCCACTGGGCAGGGTTATAGAGGAGGCGGTGCAAGGCATCCTGGGAACAGTCAAAGCTTTAGCCTGTTGGTGCCTTGGATCAACATCCAACTCTACACCCCGATGTTAGTGTAGTGCCTTTTGGGGTTAAGGTTTTACAGAAAGTTACAGGTTTTTTTAATTTAGTAAAATATGCCCCATTTTAAAGATAGGGCATTTAAATTTGTTGCACCTGTGCAGTACATAGCAGCCTGCAGGGCATGTACAGTGGCTTCATTTGGGTGCACATACATTGCCGGCTCCTGGTCGCAAACTGAAATTGTTGTGTGTAAGTGGAATTAGCGGTGTTTATGTCATACAGGGGGGTGGGGGAGGTTTGTGGTTGGTGGGGGGCACGCTGTGCGATTATTATCCTGCATCTATACATACATGCGCTAACACCTGGACATACACTGATGTACCCACACCTAATATCCATACATACACGCCCTGACACCTGGACATACACCAACATTCCCACACCTGCATCTATACATACACATGCTGACACCTGGACATACACCAACATACAAGCACCTGCATCTATATATACACGCGCTGACAAATGGACATACACCGACGTACCCACACTTGCATCTATACATACATGCACTGACATCTGGACATACAAGCACCTGCATCTATACATACACGCGCTGACACCTGAACCTACACTGACGTTCCCACACCTGCATCTATACATACACATTCTGACACCTGGACATACACAGACGTACCCACACCTGCATCTATACATACACGCGTTGACACCTGGACGTACACTGACGTACACACACCTACATCTATATATGCATGGATGCAAATGTGGGTACGTCTGTATACATCCAGGTGTTAGCATGTGTATGTATAGATGTTAGGTGTGGGTACATCAGTGTATGTCCAGGTGTCAGCACATGTATGTATAGATTCACATGTGGGTACGTTGGTGTACGTTTAGGGGTCAGCGTGTTTATGTATAGATGTTGGTGTGTGTATGTCAGTGTACGTACAGATATAGGTGTGTGTATGTATGTATGTATGTATGTATGTATGTATATGTATAGAGGAAGGTGTGATACATACATATAACACATACATGATAGATACATACATATATCACACACACGATAGATAGATAGATAGATAGATAGATAGATAGATAGATAGATAGATAGAACACATACATACAAGATAGATACATACATACATACATACATGATAGATACATATATACACACATACGATAGATAGATAGATAGATAGATAGATAGATAGATAGATAGATAGATAGATAGATAGATCACAAACATATATGATTCATACATATATCACACACACATACATGATACATACATGAGAAAGACCTGGGATGGTGATGAGGCCCGGGCCCCCTGCTGATGTTGCGTTGAGGAAGGCAGTGTTCCAGGGCGGATGCCAGTCGGGGAGAGCGCCGCGCAGCCCGGGAAAAATACTGCTGAGGAGCTACATCTGGAAGAGCCCCAGGGAGGGAGAGTGTCACATGCCCCATCCTGCGCGGCACACTCTGCAGGCCTGCACATGGGAAGGGAGGTCTCTGGCCACACATACTCACCCTGCTGCTGAAGCCCGGCTGCTGTCCCCATCAGCGCTCTCCAGCGGGGAGCGGAGCCAGGATGAATCTCAACCTGTGAGAACTATCTTCATGATCAAGAGATCTCATATGCAAGATAAGTATGTGTTGGGAAAGGGCTGGGGAGGGCGGCTGCTCGGGCACACCCTCGTCAAGTTAAGGAGATTTAACTGAGGAAGCACAAGGGAACTCTCGTCTGGGGACAACAACTGCAGGGAGACCACATCTTTTCAGATGAACATGGGAGGGCGGAAGGCTGCCTAATACTGAAGCACCCTCAGACATTAAACCATATGCAACAACTATTGCAAGCATTCCTGGGGGAAGGTCTGCAGCAGACGGATTTGCATACGGTGATGTCATCCAAGCAGTGGGCCAAAGTTGGCTGGAACCCTCATCTGTATATGAAAAGAGAAAAGGGGCATGCGGGGCATGGCGGTCTTTTGCGGCGCTTGGATAACCCCAAGTTTGCATTAAACACCCCCACCCTCCTTCGGTGTGGGGCTCATGTTGGCCATGCCCAAGCCCCTGAAGCATTCAAGCTGATTTCTTGCAGCAGCTGGGCACTGTAACAGCTTCAGAGCTGCTCTACAAGACAAGTAAAAGGGTGTGGGCCCTGCAGCACCACCGGTAGTTTGCATACACACATATATAGGACAGCATCTCTTATATGCCCCAGGGTCAATAAAATAGTATCCTTGTCTAGGCTATCCATCCCTTCAAATAAGGCATTTATCCATGCCGCTACAGCACTACACACCCAGGTCGACGCAATTGCCGGTCTGAGTAAGGTACCTGAATGTGTATAAATGGACTTCAGGGTAATCTCCTGTTTGCGGTCAGCACACTCTTTGAGGGTAGCCGTATCCTGGGACGGGAGGGCTACCTTCTTGGATAAGCGTGTTAATGCTTTGTCCACCCTAGGGGAGGATTCCCATCGTAACCTATCCATTGATGGGAAAGGATACGCCATAAGAATCCTTTTGGAAATCTGCAGTCTTTTATCTGGAGATTTCCAAGCTTTTTCACATAACTCGTTCAGCTCGTGTGAGGGGGGAAAGGTTACCTCAGGCTTCTTTCCCTTGTACATATGTACCCTCTTGTCAGCGACAGGGGGTTACTCTGTGATGTGCAAAACATCTTTTATTGCCATAATCATAAATCTAATGGATTTTGCCAATTTTGGCTGTAACTTTGCATCATCGTAATCGACACTGGAGTCAGAATCCGTGTCGGTATCTGTGTCAACAAACTGGGATAGTGGGCGCTTATGAGACCCTGACAGTCCCTGCAACATAGGATCAGGCATGGGTTGAGACCCTGACTGTCCCAAAGCTTCTGCCTTGTCTAATCTTTTGTGCAATGAGTTTACACTAGCATTTAAAACATTCCACATATCCATCCAATCAGCTGTCGGTGGAGACACCACATTCATTTGCTCCCGCTCCTCTCTAATATAGCCTTCTTCCTCAGACTAGAGATGAGCGCCGGAAATTTTTCGGGTTTTGTGTTTTGGTTTTGGGTTCGGTTCCGCGGCCGTGTTTTGGGTTCGACCGCGTTTTGGCAAAACCTCACCGAATTTTTTTTGTCGGATTCGGGTGTGTTTTGGATTCGGGAGTTTTTTTCCAAAAAAACTAAAAAAACAGCTTAAATCATAGAATTTGGCGGTCATTTTGATCCCAAAGTATTATTAACCTCAAAAACCATAATTTCCACTCATTTTCAGTCTATTCTGAATACCTCACACCTCACAATATTATTTTTAGTCCTAAAATTTGCACCGAGGTCGCTGTGTGAGTAAGATAAGCGACCCTAGTGGCCGACACAAACACCGGGCCCATCTAGGAGTGGCACTGCAGTGTCACGCAGGATGTCCCTTCCAAAAAACCCTCCCCAAACAGCACATGACGCAAAGAAAAAAAGAGGCGCAATGAGGTAGCTGTGTGAGTAAGATTAGCGACCCTAGTGGCCGACACAAACACCGGGCCCATCTAGGAGTGGCACTGCAGTGTCACGCAGGATGTCCCTTCCAAAAAACCCTCCCCAAACAGCACATGACGCAAAGAAAAAAAGAGGCGCAATGAGGTAGCTGTGTGAGTAAGATAAGCGACCCTAGTGGCCGACACAAACACCGGCCCATCTAGGACTATTGGCATTCCTGGGGAAGGAGGAAATTGACACTGAGGGAGTTGGTGGGGTGGTTTGCGTGAGCTTGGTTACAAGAGGAAGGGATTTACTGGTCAGTGGACTGCTTCCGCTGTCACCCAAAGTTTTTGAACTTGTCACTGACTTATTATGAATGCGCTGCAGGTGACGTATAAGGGAGGATGTTCCGAGGTGGTTAACGTCCTTACCCCTACTTATTACAGCTTGACAAAGGGAACACACGGCTTGACACCTGTTGTCCGCATTTCTGGTGAAATACTTCCACACCGAAGAGCTGATTTTTTTGGTATTTTCACCAGGCATGTCAACGGCCATATTCCTACCACGGACAACAGGTGTCTCCCCGGGTGCCTGACTTAAACAAACCACCTCACCATCAGAATCCTCCTGGTCAATTTCCTCCCCAGCGCCAGCAACACCCATATCCTCCTCATCCTGGTGTACTTCAACACTGACATCTTCAATCTGACTATCAGGAACTGGACTGCGGGTGCTCCTTCCATCACTTGCAGGGGGCGTGCAAATGGTGGAAGGCGCATGCTCTTCACGTCCAGTGTTGGGAAGGTCAGGCATCGCAACCGACACAATTGGAGTCGGACTCTCCTTGTGGATTTGGGATTTCGAAGAACGCACAGTTCTTTGCGGTGCTACTGCTTTTGCCAGCTTTAGTCTTTTCATTTTTCTAGCGAGAGGCTGAGTGCTTCCATCCTCATGTGAAGCTGAACCACTAGCCATGAACATAGGCCAGGGCCTCAGCCGTTCCTTGCCACTCCGTGTGGTAAATGGCATATTGGCAAGTTTACGCTTCTCCTCCGACAATTTTATTTTAGGTTTTGGAGTCCTTTTTTTACTGATATTTGGTGTTTTGGATTTGACATGCTCTGTACTATGACATTGGGCATCGGCCTTGGCAGACGACGTTGCTGGCATTTCATCGTCTCGGCCATGACTAGTGGCAGCAGCTTCAGCACGAGGTGGAAGTGGATCTTGATCTTTCCCTAATTTTGGAACCTCAACATTTTTGTTCTCCATATTTTAATAGGCACAACTAAAAGGCACCTCAGGTAAACAATGGAGATGGATGGATTGGATACTAGTATACAATTATGGACGGGCTGCCGAGTGCCGACACAGAGGTAGCCACAGCCGTGAACTACCGCACTGTACTGTGTCTGCTGCTAATATATAGACTGGTTGATAAAGAGATAGTATACTCGTAACTAGTATGTATGTATAAAGAAAGAAAAAAAAACCACGGTTAGGTGGTATATACAATTATGGACGGGCTGCCGAGTGCCGACACAGAGGTAGCCACAGCCGTGAACTACCGCACTGTACTGTGTCTGCTGCTAATATATAGACTGGTTGATAAAGAGATAGTATACTCGCAACTAGTATGTATGTATAAAGAAAGAAAAAAAAACCACGGTTAGGTGGTATATACAATTATGGACGGGCTGCCGAGTGCCGACACAGAGGTAGCCACAGCCGTGAACTACCGCACTGTACTGTGTCTGCTGCTAATATAGACTGGTTGATAAAGAGATAGTATACTCGTAACTAGTATGTATGTATAAAGAAAGAAAAAAAACCACGGTTAGGTGGTATATACAATTATGGACGGGGTGCCGAGTGCCGACACAGAGGTAGCCACAGCCGTGAACTACCGCACTGTACTGTGTCTGCTGCTAATATATAGACTGGTTGATAAAGAGATAGTATACTCGTAACTAGTATGTATGTATAAAGAAAGAAAAAAAAACCACGGTTAGGTGGTATATACAATTATGGACGGGCTGCCGAGTGCCGACACAGAGGTAGCCACAGCCGTGAACTACCGCACTGTACTGTGTCTGCTGCTAATATATAGACTGGTTGATAAAGAGATAGTATACTCGTAACTAGTATGTATGTATAAAGAAAGAAAAAAAAACCACGGTTAGGTGGTATATACAATTATGGACGGGCTGCCGAGTGCCGACACAGAGGTAGCCACAGCCGTGAACTACCGCACTGTACTGTGTCTGCTGCTAATATAGACTGGTTGATAAAGAGATAGTATACTCGTAACTAGTATGTATGTATAAAGAAAGAAAAAAAAACCACGGTTAGGTGGTATATACAATTATGGACGGGCTGCCGAGTGCCGACACAGAGGTAGCCACAGCCGTGAACTACCGCACTGTACTGTGTCTGCTGCTAATATATAGACTGGTTGATAAAGAGATAGTATACTCGTAACTAGTATGTATGTATAAAGAAAGAAAAAAAAACCACGGTTAGGTGGTATATACAATTATGGACGGGCTGCCGAGTGCCGACACAGAGGTAGCCACAGCCGTGAACTACCGCACTGTACTGTGTCTGCTGCTAATATAGACTGGTTGATAAAGAGATAGTATACTCGTAACTAGTATGTATGTATAAAGAAAGAAAAAAAAACCACGGTTAGGTGGTATATACAATTATGGACGGGCTGCCGAGTGCCGACACAGAGGTAGCCACAGCCGTGAACTACTGCACTGTACTGTGTCTGCTGCTAATATAGACTGGTTGATAAAGAGATAGTATACTCGTAACTAGTATGTATGTATAAAGAAAGAAAAAAAAAACACGGTTAGGTGGTCTATACAATTATGGACGGGCTGCCGAGTGCCGACACAGAGGTAGCCACAGCCGTGAACTACCGCACTGTACTGTGTCTGCTGCTAATATAGACTGGTTGATAAAGAGATAGTATACTCGTAACTAGTATGACTATAAAGAAAGAAAAAAAAACCACGGTTAGGTGGTATATACAATTATGGACGGGCTGCCGAGTGCCGACACAGAGGTAGCCACAGCCGTGAACTACCGCACTGTACTGTGTCTGCTGCTAATATAGACTGGTTGATAAAGAGATAGTATACTACTAATATTATATATACTGGTGGTCAGGTCACTGGTCACTAGTCACACTGGCAGTGGCACTCCTGCAGCAAAAGTGTGCACTGTTTAATTTTAATATAATATTATGTACTCCTGGCTCCTGCTATAACCTATAACTGGCACTGCAGTGCTCCCCAGTCTCCCCCACAATTATAAGCTGTGTGAGCTGAGCACAGTCAGATATATATATACATTGATGCAGCACACTGGGCTGAGCAGTGCACACAGATATGGTATGTGACTGAGTCACTGTGTGTATCGTTTTTTTCAGGCAGAGAACGGATATATTAAATAAAACAAACAACTGCACTGTCTGGTGGTCACTGTGGTCGTCAGTCACTAAACTCTGCACTCTCTTCTACAGTATCACAGCCTCAGGTCAATCTCTCTCTCTCTCTCTCAACCCTAATCTAAATGGAGAGGACGCCAGCCACGTCCTCTCCCTATCAATCTCAATGCACGTGTGAAAATGGCGGCGACGCGCGGCTCCTTATATAGAATCCGAGTCTCGCGAGAATCCGACAGCGTCATGATGACGTTCGGGCGCGCTCGGGTTAACCGAGCAAGGCGGGAGGATCCGAGTCTGCTCGGACCCGTGAAAAAAACATGAAGTTCGTGCGGGTTCGGATTCAGAGAAACCGAACCCGCTCATCTCTACCTCAGACATGTCGACACACGTGTACTGACACACCACACACACAGGGAATGCTTTTTCTGAAGACAGTTTCCCCACAAGGCCCTTTGAAGAGACAGAGAGAGAGAGTATGCCAGCACACACCCCAGCGCTATATAACCCAGGAATAAAACAGTAACTTAATGTTTGCCCAGTAGTGCTGCTGTATGTAATTTGCGAATTATGTGCCCCCCTCTTTTCAACCCTCTTGTCTGACGTGGTATAAGCAGGGTAGAGTCCGGGGAGCTTCCTCTCAGCGGTGCTGTGGAGAAAAAATGGCGCTGGTGAGTGCTGAGGGAGAAGCCCCGCCCCCTCGGAGGCGGGCTTCTGTCCCGCTTAAACTGTAAAATTGGTGGGGGCTCATACATATATACAGTGCCCAGCTGTATATATGTTATATTATTGCGAAAGAGGTTTATATTGCTGCCCAGGGCGCCCCCCCTGCGCCCTGCACCCTTACAGTGACCGGAGTATGTGAGGTGTATGGGAGCAAAGGCGCACAGCTGCAGTGCTGTGCGTTACCTCAGTGAAGATCATGAAGTCTTCTGCCGCCTCTGAAGTCTTCTTTTCTTCTCATACTCACCCGGCTTCTATCTTCCGGCTCTGCGAGGGGGACGGCGGCGCGGCTCTGGGACGGACGGCGAGGGTGAGATCCTGCGTACCAATCCCTCTTGGAGCTAATGGTGTCCAGTAGCCTAAGAAGCAGGACCTTGCAACTCAGAGAGTAGGGCTGCTTCTCTCCCCTCAGTCCCTCGATGAGGGAGTCTGTTGCCAGCAGTGCTCCCTGAAAATGAAAAACCTAACAAAATACTTTCTGTCAGAAAGCTCAGGAGAGCTCCTGAAAAGCACCCAGTCTCCACTGGGCACAGTATCAAACTGAGGTCTGTAGGAGGGGCATAGAGGGAGGAGCCAGTGCACACCCAGAACTAAAGTCTTTCTTAAAGTGCCCATGTCTCCTGCGGAGCCCGTCTATCCCCATGGTCCTTACGGAGTCCCCAGCATCCTCTAGGACGTTAGAGAAAATAGGATTTTAATACCTACTGGTAAATCCTTTTCTCTTAGTCCGTAGAGGATGCTGGGCACCCGTCCCAGTGCGTACTGTGTCTGCAGTTATTAAATGGCCCTTAACTCCAGAACATTTATGTGGAGACAACTTTCCTGACTTGACCATCTTCCTTGGATGTTTTCCCCCTGTGTGACTGCTCCCCAGCCTCGGAGGGTTGCATCCGTGGTCCCTAGGATCCCGTCCTGGATCCCAAACCATCGCCCCTCTAGGTGGTGAGAACTGTGCAGCCACCAATGGAGTGAGATTCTGGTCTTGGAAGACAGGATTATCCTCCGGTGCATGTGTAGGTGGGATCCGGACCACTTGTCCAACAGGTCCCACTGGAACACTCTGGCATGGAGCCTGCCAAACTGAATGGCCTCGTAGGCCGCAACCATCTTCCCCAGCAACCGAATGCATTGATGGATTAACACTCTTGCTGGTTTCAGAATTTGTTTGACCAGACTCTGGATCTCCAGAGCCATTCGACTAGAAGAAAACCTCTTCTGTGTCCAGTATCACTCCCAAAAACAACAACCGCGTCATTAGGACCAACTGCGATTTTGGCAAGTTTAGGAGCCAACCATGTTGTTAAAGAACTGTCAGGGAGAGTAGATGTTTTGCACCAACTGGTACCTGGATCTCGCCTTTATCAGGAGATCATCGAAGTACGGGATAATTGTGACTCCTTGCTTGCGAAGGAGAACCATCATTTCCGCCATCACCCTGGTGAAAATCCTCGGAGCCGTGGACAGACCAAACGGCAACGTCTGAAATTGGTAATGACAATCCTGAATTGCAAACCTCAGGTAGCTTGATGCAGTGGCTAAATGGGACCATGTAAGTAGGCATCCTTTATGTCTACCAAAACCATGAAATCTCCTTTATCCCCCGGACTGGAGATCACTACCCTGAGAGATTCCATCTTGAAATTGAATTTCTTTAGGTAGAAATTAAGGGATTTCAGATTTCAGATTGGTCTGACTGAGCCGTCCGGCTTCGGGACCACGAAGAGGCTTGAATAAAAACCTTCTCCCTGCTGACTAAGGCGGATTTGAACAATCGGTGAGGGGGAACTTCTTGAAACCCCAGTTTGTACCCTTGGGACACTATTTGTAAAACCCACGAGTCCAGGTCCGAATTAATCCAGAACTGACTGAAGAGTTTTAGACGTGCCCCCCAGTGGCGGAACTAGCGAGCAGTGGGCCCATGTGCGACAAAATGGCTTGGGCCCCCCCCCCCATCCCATCCCATCCAAGTCCACCCCCTCACCCCTGGAGAGGATCTGGTGAGGGGCGCCTGCTCAGGGAAGTGGATACCTAGCAACAGTGCCGTAACTAGACATTTTAGCAGTGTGTGCAAGAAACGGCATTGGAGCTCCACCCCTGCATGCAAAACAGGGGCAGTGCGCGCCGTAGGCGCGCGCAAAAATACATAGTGGCGTGGCTTCGTGGTTAAGGGGTGTGGCCACAAAATAATACCAATTCATAAACGGTGCACAGTAGTCTCCATTATTCAAATTACGCCGCACAGTAGCACCACTACACCAGGTAGAGACCCTTTTACACCTTACGGCGGACAGATTCCTCTTTTTACACATTACAGCAGACAGCGTCCTCTTTTTACACATTACAGCAGACAACGTCCCCTTTTTACACATTACGGCAGACAGCATCCCCCTTTTTTACACAACGGCAGACAGCGTGCATTTTTTTCACATAACGGCAGACAGCCTGCCCTTGTTAAACATAGCGGCAGACAGCGTACACTTTTTACACATAACGGCAGACAGCCTGCCCTTGTTAAACATAGCGGCAGACAGCGTACACTTTTTTCACATAACAGCAGTCAGCCTGCCCTTGTTACACATAATGGCAGACATCGTACACTTTTTACACATTACAGCAGACAGCTTGCCCTTGTTACACATTACAGCAGACAGCTTGCCCTTGTTACACATTATGGCAGACAGCTTGCCCTTGTTACACATTACGGCAGACAGCATCCCCCTTGTTACACATTACGGCAGGCAGATTCCCCCTTTTTACACATTGCGGCAAGCAGCTTCCCCCTTTTTACACATTGCGGCAGGCAGATTCCCCCTTTTTACACATTGCGGCAGGCAGTCCCCCTTTTTACACATAGCTGCAGGCAGATTCCCCCTTTTTACACATAGCGGCAGGCAGATTCCCCCTTTTTACACATTGCGGCAGGCAGTCCCCCTTTTAACACATAGCTGCAGGCAGATTCCCCCCTTTTACACATAGCTGCAGGCAGATTCCCCCTTTTTACACATAGCGGCAGGCAGATTCCCCCTTTTTACACATAGCGGCAGGCAGATTCCCCCTTTTTACACATAGCGGCAGGCAGATTCCCCCTTTTTACACATAGCGGCAGGCAGTCCCAACAAAGAAAGAAAGAGATGAAAGAAAGAAAGAACGAAAGAAAGAACGAAAGAAAGAACGAAAGAAAGAAAGAAAGAAAGAAAGAAAGAAAGAAAGAAAGAAAGAAAGAAAGAAAGAAAGAAAGAAAGAAAGAAAGAAAGAAAGAAAGAAAGAAAGAAAGAAGAATTATACTTACCCTCTCCGCTGGCTCAGGCTCCTCGTGCAGCTTGACGATTCCCGGGCAGTAGAGAAGGAGGAGGAGGGAGGTGGAGGAGGGAGCCGCAGCAGCGCTGTGTTATTGGTGGAGGCGCTGCTGCTGCTGCCCCTCTGCTTCACTATAGGCTGTTCTCGGAAGACAGGGGAATCTTAACTTCTTGTATATCTATTGGGCCGAAATGACTGCGTCAGATAATGATGCGTCTTCATCCGTTGAGAGGGAACATAGGGCAAGAAGGCTGACTTACCTGCGGGAGCTGCCGAGATCAAATTAACTAGGCCGTCGCCAAACAAGGCTTTACCTTCATAGGGAAGAGACTCCCTTTCTTTTTGGAGTCAGCATCAGCATTCCCTTGGTGAATCCACAATGCCCTCCTATCCGAGACTGCCATGAAATTGGCCCGTGAGCACTTGTGCCCGGTGTAGGATTTTTAAATATGTGTAGTTTACTGTATGCAAGGGTTTAAAAAATTTTAGGAACTGAGATCTAAGGTGTATTACATGTAGTTTAAAAAAAAACAAAAAAGGTTTATTTTATGGCAGTAGTTTCCAAACTGGGGTTCTTGCACTGGTAGCATAGTTTGGTGGTCCAGGACCAATTAAAATTATTTATACTTTATTAAATTGGCAAAACCATTCCCTCACAACATAACTGAACCTGAGGATGACATGCTATAAACACAATTTACTTAATTTTAGATTTTTTTCTGAATTTCTCAATAAAAAAAACTTTGGCCTAGGGGTGCCGTGAAACAAATTTTGATACTATTTATTTATATAGTGCTCTTTCTCCAACAGGACTCAAGGCGCTTGAGATATGGCTTCTGGAACTGAACACAGGATTCTAAATGTGGCTGTACCAAGGACCTATACAGTGGCATTACAGGTTGAGTATCCCTTATCCAAAATGCTTGGGACCAGAGGAATTTTGGATATCGGATTTTTCTGTATTTTGAAATAATTGCATACCATAACGAGATATTATGGTGATGGGACCTAAATCTAAGCACAGAATGCATTTATGTTTCATATATACCATATACACACAGCCTGAAGGTCATTTTAGCCAATATTTTTTATAACTTTGTGCATTAAACAAAGTGTGTGTACATTCACAGAATTCATTTATGTGTCATATACACCTTATACACACAGTCTGAAGTTCATTTAATACAATAAGGTTTCACTATCTCAGTCTCACTCAAAAAAGTCCGTATTTCGGAATATTCCGTATTTCGGAATATTTGGATATGGGATACTCAACCTGTATTACTTTTTTCTGCTACTGGTTCTTTAACCTATGCAAACAAGCATCTGACTTGCCTTTCCTATTGCTTTGTTACATTGCTCACCTGAAATAGTAATACTTAGATAGCTTTCCTCTTGCCATTATAATGCCCTTAATATTATAGTTAGCCTTTGTATTTTTGAGACGTGTATGATTTTGCATTTTTTGGCATTAAATGTTGCCATGTTCTTGACCATTCCTCTAGTCCAGGGGCGGAACTGCCAGAGACAACGGAGTCAGTTGCCGCCGGGCTCCAGCCCTAAAGGGGCTTCCTCCATTGCCCTCCGGCTGTTACGTGCCCTTCCTACTAAATAGACAAAGGCGCTACCAGCAGGGTCTCGCAGTTTGTACATTCCATGCCGTAACACCCTTCTTTCCACCTTTTTCAAGACCCAGCCCAGCAGCCTCGCCGCTGCCACCACCACTAGCTGCAGCACTGCCAGCGGTGGGGTGCCCCTGCTTCTTCTCACACCACAGATAGCTGGGCAGCACTGCAACTGCCTGCCTGATTGCTCCACCCCCTTCCGGCTCCCAAGCACCTCTGCTGCCCAGTGATCCAGGAGCCTGCTGCTAGGAAGAAGTGGCCGAGCTTCAGCAAGCGAGTCTGGACACTGGCGGAGGAAGCCATGATAACCAGATAATGGGGAGTGGAGAGCCAGTTCCAAGGTAATACTTTATACAGCTGGTTGAGATCCTGGTCGGTGGATATGGATTCCAAGAAAACCCTGGAGGTGCTTCCTTTCAAGGGAGACACTCTCTTTGGAGAAGACCTCAATAAGATTGTAGCTGATCTGGCTACTGCTAAAACAGCTTGCCTACCTAGTATGACTCCTACCACGCAGAAGGCTAAAAGTACTTTCCCTTGGCCCTTTCATCCTCAAGGTAAAGCGTACCCAAGGTCAGGCATACCCAAAGCAAGCTCATGCTTCCAGACCTGCCAAGCCCAGACTGAAGCAAGCCTGGGCTGCCCATCAGCCTGCTTCCAAAACGGACAAGCCTGCCGCATGACGGTGCAGGCCACCCTCTGGGGGATCCCAGGGTGGGGGGCCCGACTTCTAGGTTTGGCATAATTCTAAGCTAGAGAATTCTGTTTGGAGCTCACCTTGTACTTTGTGAAGAAATAGTCAGCATTGTGGCTGAGCAGATACATGTAGTGTGTGGCTGCAAACTGCATGGATCTGCTGCGTTGTAATGCTGATACTTTTTTTTTTCAAAGTACCAATAGCTTCATATAATGTTCACAATTTTTATGCAGGATCAAATAGTTCAATTGGTAGGGTGTTTGATTAGAATTCAACAGGTTATAGGTTTGAATCCTGGGTATGGTAGTTTGAGATGTGTTATTTAATAAAGTATGTTGTTCTGACTGCCGGCATCCTATCACCTGGGATATCATACTAAATAAATGGAGTTGATCAATTTTTTTTTATTTTTTAAACTAGGGACAATTTCCAGATACTTTTCTTTATAACTGAGATTGCCCCCTGGAACTTCACATCAGTTGACAACTATGCATGAGTGGGCAGTGCTTGCTCTGGATCTGCCCACCCATTTATGTGCCGTCATAAAAGAAAGCACAACTGACAGTTATCCTGGGCGTACACTACACAATTATCTGTCAGGCTATCTATCCAGTCTGGATGGATGGAATGAAAATCTGGTAATGTATAGGAGCAAATCTCAATTAACCATTTGCTCCCAAACACTAGAAAAGTGGTCAAAAATGGTCATTACACAAATTGGTTAAACCCAAAATTTAACCAATTTGTTTAGGGGACCATTTTTTTCCATTTTCTAGTGTTTGAGAGTAAATCGTTGATGGTCATTTGCTCACATAGATAACCGGATTTCTATTCCAACCAGCCAGTGTTGGAGATATGGTCTGCCAGATTACATAATGCATACCAGAGCCATAACTAGACTTTTTGGTGCCCTGTGACAGAGAATTATATGCCCCCACCCACCCCATTTGTGCAATATGGACAAAAGGCGCATGCCTTGTGGGGAAGGGGCATAACAAGATTGGTCTCAGAGAAAGCACATGAGATATGAAGATATATCTAGTATACTTGACACTCAATGGTTTGTGGTATTGCCGGGGTGCCCTCCTTAAATGCATATACAGTCACACATGGCGTGTTTGTGCAAATGGCATATCAGCAGTCAGCACTAACTGGTGACATGCCATTTGTACAAGTAAGCCATGTGTGACTAATATACAGGTTGAGTATCCCTTATCCAAAATGCTTGGGACCAGAGGTATTTTGGATATGGGATTTTTCCGTATTTTGGAATAATTGCATATCATAATGAGATATCATGGTGATGGGACCTAAATCTAAGCACAGAATGCATTTATGTTACATATACACCTCATACACACAGCATGAAGGTAATTTTAGCCAATATTTTTTATAACTTTGTGCATTAAACAAAGTGTGTCTACATTCACACAATTCATTTATGTTTCATATACACCTTATATACACAGCCTGAAGGTCATTTAATACAATATTATTAATAACTTTGTGTATTAAACAAAGTTTGTGTACATTGAGCCATCAAAAAACAAAGGTTTCACTATCTCACTCTCACTCAAAAAAGTCCGTATTTCGGAATATTCCGTATTTCGGAATATTTGGATATGGGATACTCAACCTGTATAAACATACTTTATTAAATAACACCTCAAACTATCATACCCAGGATTCAAACCTATAACCTGTTGAATTCTAATCAAACACCCTACCCATTGAGCTACTTGATCCTGCATCTATTCTAACCTCCAAAAACAGATTCAGTTGCATTTTCCAGCGTGTTTTGTTTGCGCCTTTGCAAATGTCTTACATCGACAAACTTATTTAGTACTATTTTGCAAATAGGGTTACATTGTCGCAACATTGTGTTCCCTAATTGCTTGATTTTTTAAATGCAACAATTGATAAAGACACCTGATAATTGCTCTGTGGAGTCTTATTTTGTGTCTACTTCTTATCTACATTTAATTCCCTACCTCTAATCAAGGCATTTTTAAATGCTGGGGGCTGCCAGGACGTGAGGCCTACCTAGACTTTAGATCTGAATTTGAATGTACTTGTGAACTAACTTAATTTCCTACTTCTAAATTCATTCCTAAATTCACTACTTACATTAATCCTGTAGTTGGGCATTTTGAGCCTTCAATTGTGGGCATTGTTTTGTGTCCAGACCAGCAGCTGGTGGTGTGCATTTGCTGGAAAGGCATCGAAGACCTCCGATATGCTGCATCTCCTGATGTGTGTCTCCCTCAAGTGGCTGTCAGCAAATGCATGCTAGACACCCCATTCCAAGCTGATTGTGACATCACGGAACATGCATCATAGAACAGGCATGCTAGAATATGGGTCTTCAACCTGCGACCCTCCAGCTGCTGTGGAACTACATATCCCAGCATGCGCAGCCTCAGTTTTAGCATACCTTAATAGCAAAACTGTGGCAGGGCATGCTGGGATGTGTAGTTTCACAGCAGCTGGAGGGCCACAGGATGAAGACCCATGTGCTAGAGCCAAGCCGCAGGTACATTGAATGCTAGCAAGCTGAATGTTTAAATCATTTTTGTTCCGCAGCATTCCAATGCGGAAGATTCCATGGAACCAGAGATTATTCCATTGAGAAGGACATGCTGCCTGGATGACTGCACTGTGCAAATTAAATCACGGAGCCAGTTGGCTTGTGGGTGGCTCTGGTGACTGGGTGGTTGGGTGGGCGGTGTGTCGGAGGTGGAGCACATGCAAATGAATGTGTATCATCCAGCTAGTGAGAGTGAAAACTCATGCAGGAGTGTGCCTGCTTGTCAGTGGGTTATGCACCTTGCCAGGCGTCAAATCTACATGGAGCAGCTGGAGGGGACAAGAGCAGGTTTGCAAAATATAGATAGAAGAGCATATATGCTGGCGCATTCTCCATGATTGTGTCAGCTTATGTTTTGGTGCACTGCACTTTCCTTCACTAAGTTTTAGCCATTTTGGTTAAACGCAAGTGTAGTTGCTTCTCGCCCTTTTGGCTGTGATCTTGTATCGTGGTTGAAGAGTCTGCTGGAGGGATTGTTTTCTTCATTGGCGAGAGACTGAAGATATTCCAGGATGGAAGGCTTGGGAACACTATCCGTTTTTCAGTTGTGGAAGAGTTGAAAGACCGGATTGGACTACATTCTATAGTAAAGTCTTTGTATTTATTAATCCTCCCTTTATATGTGTCTGTCTTTCAATAAAGCTTCGGGCTTGTGATTCCCTCACCCTCTTACACTCCACACCCATAGCCTTATTAACTGTTGTATTATTGTATTGTTTAAATGTATAGTGCAGTTCATGATTTATAGTGTAGGCTGGCCTGTGCTGTAGTTCTTGAACTGTACTATACCGACAGCATTTGTATTGTGTTTTGGCTGTGCTGCAACACGGTACTTATGTGTGTAATGTTTATGTATGTTTTTTTGCTTCTTTATGTCAATAAAGACTGCTTTTTCAATCCAATATCTGAAAACAATCAATGTTTATCTTTGATGGCAATAGAAGTGGTATGATATTTGCTGCTTTTGAAAGGCAATATCTGATATGTCCCCTATCTGGGAACCATATATTAAATGGCTTTTCAGAAAAGGGAGATGGTAGAAGAGCTTTCAGTACTTGTAGGACCGATGCACATTTCCTATTCTAGCCTCCAAAAACAGATTCAGTTGCATTTTCCAGCGTGTTTTGGATGCGCCTTTGCAAATGTCTTACATCGACAAACTTATTTAGTACTATTTTGCAAATAGGGTTACATTGTTGCAACATTGTGTTCCCTAATTGCTTGATTTTTTAAATGCAACAATTGATAAAGACACCTGATAACTGCTCTGTGGAGTCTTATTTTGTGTCTACTTCTTATCTACATTTAATTCTCTACCTCTAATCAAGGCATTTTTAAATGCTGGGGGCTGCCAGGACGTGAGGCCTACCTAGACTTTAGATCTGAATTTGAATGTACTTGTTGTGAAGATACGGATTCTCAGATCACTCAGGTAAACAGTTTAGTAAAGTGGCAAATGCACTTTATTGTAAATATACACACACAGTACACTAAAACAGTAACTATTACATGCCAGGATGGTATCGTACTTACTAAGTCCCCACAGTAGTTTAGAATTACAGTCTCCTGATGTCACATGCCAGGAGTAGTTCTGTGTCCCCTGGTCTGGGATACCAGCTCACACAATACCCTTCGCAACAGATTCTCGCCACTGACGGCACCGCAATGCCTAGTCAGTGTCTCCACTCCAGAGGTACATCCACTCTCTCTGTCCTTCTGTGTAGATCTCACCCTCAGTGCACGTCCAGTAGCCTCTTGAAACCAGTGGATTCCAACAATGCTTCTAGGCCTCAGCACACTGGCAGCACTCTCTTACCAGTAGCTTTCAGAAGCCAAACACATCACTCCTCTCAGGCCAGGAACTTCCATGCACTCTCTCTGCCTTTCTGTGCAGATGTCTCTCTTTTAAAAATCCCACCAATTCCTCTAGGTGTAGACCTGCCTTCCAGGGCTGTCCAAGACGTGGTGCTCTCTGCTTATTGGAGCTGCAGAGTAAGGGGTGGATATGGCTGGGAAAAGGCCAGGTTCATCGCAGGGTAACACCTGCTGTTGTCCTGTAACATGTCTATACATGCCTACTAAAAGAACAATGGATGCTAATTAGGTTATCCCTCCTCCAAGTATCAGATAGTGTCCATTCACCACCAGATTGATCCCCTTTATAGCAGACAAGGTATTCCAGCTGCTATTTGTCTGTGAAATCCTCTGGCAGATAACTATTCCTATAAACAACTACACACATTGAACACGGTATAACCAAATAAACCGCATAGTCCAAATATAACATATAAAATATAACTGTACAATATAATAACACAACACAATACAATCATATATATATATATATATATATATATATATACATCTTCATATGCATTCTGTACAAAACATCAGGCTAGAGATATTATTCCCTGATAAACACAAACACATACAGTATAACAGAGGGATGATGTTTCACAATAATATGTGATGTCCATTTCTATTGGGAATCCAGGCAGCATGCTGTATAGGTGATAACACAGTTCTGTCCTGTCTCTTTAGACTAACGCACTGAATCCAGAAACAGGCTGGCAAAAAGTACTCCTCAAGAGCCAGCTGGGCTGCGTCCGTTACAGACCTCCCCTACTTTTTCCAGCCGCTGCAATTCAGTGACAAGAGTAACCCATTTGGGATGGGCAGACATCACATCTGGACCGCCTGGGTCAAACAAGTGTGGGCTTACATTTCCATCTGGCGGTGGAGGGTCTGGGCTCAGCAGTTCACAGTTTTTAAGACCCCCTCCAGTATCCCAGGCACTGGGTTTAAACAGCCGGATTAATGGTGGGTATCCTTTATCATCAGAGATGCTTCCCTCACCACCCTTCTTTTTGAATGACAACACTCCCTTTATCTTTGGTGCATCAGAGAGGAGAGTGATCTGCATCAACAAGATCTGGTCTCTGGGGTCCTCACTCTCCCTCCCCAACACTATATTCCCTGGGAACTCCACCTCCATCACCTCTGGTGCATCTGGACAGTGGTTTGCCTCCCCCTCCCCCATTTTGAGTGACGTTACTCCCTCTACTTCTGAGGTATCACAGGGTAGCACAATCTGCATCACCAGCCTTGCATCAGGAACCCTGGCAGGGAAGTCAGTGGCTGGGGCCCTTCTTCTGCACTTAACCACTGGGATGAATTTGGCCGCAGGGGAGCAGTGAGTAACTGTAATTCATCTCCACGTGCTCCCCCCTCAAAAGCCTCTACCCCCTCCCTTGGGTCTGAAATGTCTTCTACGCCCTCAATTGATAATTTCTGGGCCTCCCCTAGCATAGCAAACTGGACAGCTGGTTCAGGTGCCACTGACAGACTAGACCTCACCTGCAGCGTTGAATCCTCGGCCCTTATCAGCTCCTTGGTACCCTTGACACCAACATGTTCTTGGTACTGGCATTCATTCACCAGTTCGTCATCTTCCATCTCTGAAAATGGAAAACTTGGAAGCTGCACTTCTCCCAGGTCTATTGCTGTATCAAGCAGATCACGACTCTGGGTCTTGTCCTCTGTGTGTGGGGTATCGAGCCCTCCCACCACAGGCACCTTAGCTGATTGGTTAGTACTTTGTAAAGGAATGCTATAACTCAGCTGTTCCTCAGATATTTCTTGCATAGAATAGCACAGGGTAGCATTCACTGCACTTACCCGCACAGTATGGTCCAGACTCCATGTACGCCTTTCTGGGGATAACTGCCTCCTGGAGTGATCCAACACACCTTGCTCCCTGGTCTGTTCACGCCACCTTAGAGTGGATTCCATCAGCCGACTGCTCGAGCTCTCCATCCTCTGACCCAGTCGCTGGTTTGGCAAATCTCCTCTGTATGAAACTTCAGGCGCCAGGTTGCGTCGCTGACAACTTCTCAGGGGCACATCCTGATGGGACAGGGCAGTCTGTAGAACGGTGGCTGCTGGTGCAAGAGTCCGCACTGTAGGACTGTCTTCTGGTAATCCCAGCACCTCCTTTATTACCCGCATCCGATCCTCGGGTGTCGCGCCATCTCCCAGTGCTTCTAGATGGGCCTGTAATACCTCCGGTGTTCTTTCAAACATTTCTGCAACCTTCCCCTCTTCAAGGGCTTTCAGACGGGGTTGTACTAACCCTCGGGATACCACCTCCGATCCTCCGCTCTCCCTGCGGTTACTGGCATCGAATGTCCCGGCTGTAGGTCTCAACCACTCCGTCACTTGTTCCTCCTCATCTGACTCCTCAGAGTCCTCCTCATCATCACAAGGGTGTTCTTGATCCCATTTCAGCAATTTCGCAATTAGGGATTCCTTTCCATCTGTTGCGGTCACCTTAATACCTCGTGCTCGACAGACCATATGCAGGAATCTCTTGTTGAGGTTTATGTACATTTCTGTTTCTGCCTCCATGCTGCTGACTTTCCAAACGTACTAACAACTTTTCAGCAAGATACCTGCCTACTGTGTGCCAAACTGTTTACAAGGCTCTTAGGTGCCCTCCGCTGACACCTCTCGCAGCCTTACCCAGGGTAAACTGGGACTGAGTGACCCCACTGCTTGCCACCAATTGTGAAGATACGGATTCTCAGATCACTCAGGTAAACAGTTTAGTAAAGTGGCAAATGCACTTTATTGTAAATATACACACACAGTACACTAAAACAGTAACTATTACATGCCAGGATGGTATCGTACTTACTAAGTCCCCACAGTAGTTTAGAATTACAGTCTCCTGATGTCACATGCCAGGAGTAGTTCTGTGTCCCCTGGTCTGGGATACCAGCTCACACAATACCCTTCGCAACAGATTCTCGCCACTGACGGCACCGCAATGCCTAGTCAGTGTCTCCACTCCAGAGGTACATCCACTCTCTCTGTCCTTCTGTGTAGATCTCACCCTCAGTGCACGTCCAGTAGCCTCTTGAAACCAGTGGATTCCAACAATGCTTCTAGGCCTCAGCACACTGGCAGCACTCTCTTACCAGTAGCTTTCAGAAGCCAAACACATCACTCCTCTCAGGCCAGGAACTTCCATGCACTCTCTCTGCCTTTCTGTGCAGATGTCTCTCTTTTAAAAATCCCACCAATTCCTCTAGGTGTAGACCTGCCTTCCAGGGCTGTCCAAGACGTGGTGCTCTCTGCTTATTGGAGCTGCAGAGTAAGGGGTGGATATGGCTGGGAAAAGGCCAGGTTCATCGCAGGGTAACACCTGCTGTTGTCCTGTAACATGTCTATACATGCCTACTAAAAGAACAATGGATGCTAATTAGGTTATCCCTCCTCCAAGTATCAGATAGTGTCCATTCACCACCAGATTGATCCCCTTTATAGCAGACAAGGTATTCCAGCTGCTATTTGTCTGTGAAATCCTCTGGCAGATAACTATTCCTATAAACAACTACACACATTGAACACGGTATAACCAAATAAACCGCATAGTCCAAATATAACATATAAAATATAACTGTACAATATAATAACACAACACAATACAATCATATATATATATATATATATACATCTTCATATGCATTCTGTACAAAACATCAGGCTAGAGATATTATTCCCTGATAAACACAAACACATACAGTATAACAGAGGGATGATGTTTCACAATAATATGTGATGTCCATTTCTATTGGGAATCCAGGCAGCATGCTGTATAGGTGATAACACAGTTCTGTCCTGTCTCTTTAGACTAACGCACTGAATCCAGAAACAGGCTGGCAAAAAGTACTCCTCAAGAGCCAGCTGGGCTGCGTCCGTTACACTTGTGAACTAACTTAATTTCCTACTTCTAAATTCATTCCTAAATTCACTACTTACATGAATCCTGTAGTTGGGCATTTTGGGACTTCGATTGTGGGCATTGTTTTGTGTCTAGACCAGCAGCAGGTGGTGTGCATTTGCTGGAAAGGCATCGAAGACCTCCGATATGCTGCATCTCCTGATGTGTGTCTCCCTCAAGTGGCTGTCAGCAAATGCCTGCTAGATACCCCATTCCAAGCTGATTGTGACATCACGGTACATGCATCATAGAACAGGCATGCTAGAACATGGGTCTTCAACCTGCGACCCTCCAGCTGCTGTGGAACTACACATCCCAGCATGCCCTGCCTCAGTTTTAGCATACCTTAATAGCAAAACTGTGGCAGGGCATGCTGGGATGTGTAGTTTCACAGAAGCTGGAGGGCCACAGGATGAAGACCCATGTGCTAGAGCCAAGCCGCAGGTACATTGACAAGCTGAATGTTTAAATCCTTTGTGTTCCGCAGCATTCCAATGCGGAAGATTCCATGGAACCAGAGATTATTCCATTGAGAAGGACATGCTGCCTGGATGACTGCACTGTGCAAATTAAATCACGGAGCCAGTTGGCTTGTGGGTGGCTCTGGTGACTGGGTGGTTGGGTGGGCGGTGTGTCGGAGGTGGAGCACATGCAAATGAATGTGTATCATCCAGCTAGTGAGAGTGAAAACTCATGCAGGAGTGTGCCTGCTTGTCAGTGGGTTATGCACCTTGCAAGGCGTCAAAATTACATGGAGCAGCTGGAGGGGTCAAGAGCAGGTTTGCAAAATATAGATAGAAGAGCATATATGCTGGCGCATTCTCCATGATTGTGTCAGCTTATGTTTTGGTGCACTGCACTTTCCTTCACTAAGTTTTAGCCATTTTGGTTAAACGCAAGTGTAGTTGCTTCTCGCCCTTTTGGCTGTGATCTTGTATCGTGGTTGAAGAGTCTGCTGGAGGGATTGTTTTCTTCATTGGCGAGAGACTGAAGATATTCCAGGATGGAAGGCTTGGGAACACTATCCGTTTTTCAGTTGTGGAAGAGTTGAAAGACCGGATTGGACTACATTCTATAGTAAAGTCTTTGTATTTATTAATCCTCCCTTTATATGTGTCTGTCTTTCAATAAAGCTTCGGGCTTGTGATTCCCTCACCCTCTTACACTCCACACCCATAGCCTTATTAACTGTTGTATTATTGTATTGTTTAAATGTATAGTGCAGTTCATGATTTATAGTGTAGGCTGGCCTGTGCTGTAGTTCTTGAACTGTACTATACCGACAGCATTTGTATTGTGTTTTGGCTGTGCTGCAACACGGTACTTATGTGTGTAATGTTTATGTATGTTTTTTTGCTTCTTTATGTCAATAAAGACTGCTTTTTCAATCCAATATCTGAAAACAATCAATGTTTATCTTTGATGGCAATAGAAGTGGTATGATATTTGCTGCTTTTGAAAGGCAATATCTGATATGTCCCCTATCTGGGAACCATATATTAAATGGCTTTTCAGAAAAGGGAGATGGGAGAAGAGCTTTCAGTACTTGTAGGACCGATGCACATTTCCTATTCTAGCCTCCAAAAACAGATTCAGTTGCATTTTCCAGCGTGTTTTGGATGCGCCTTTGCAAATGTCTTACACCGACAAACTTATTTAGTACTATTTTGCAAATAGGGTTACATTGTTGCAACATTGTGTTCCCTAATTGCTTGATTTTTTAAATGCAACAATTGATAAAGACACCTGATAACTGCTCTGTGGAGTCTTATTTTGTGTCTACTTCTTAACTACATTTAATTCTCTACCTCTAATCAATGCATTTTTAAATGCTGGGGGCTGCCAGGACGTGAGGCCTACCTAGACTTTAGATCTGAATTTGTATGTACTTGTGAACTAACTTAATTTCCTACTTCTAAATTCATTCCTAAATTCACTACTTACATGAATCCTGTAGTTGGGCATTTTGGGACTTCGATTGTGGGCATTGTTTTGTGTCCAGACCAGCAGCAGGTGGTGTGCATTTGCTGGAAAGGCATCGAAGACCTCCGATATGCTGCATCTCCTGATGTGTGTCTCCCTCAAGTGTCTGTCAGCAAATGCCTGCTAGACACCCCATTCCAAGCTGATTGTGACATTACGGTACATGCATCATAGAACAGGCATGCTAGAACATGGGTCTTCAACCTGCGACCCTCCAGCTGCAGTGGAACTACACATCCCAGCATGCCCTGCCTCAGTTTTAGCATACCTTAATAGCAAAACTGTGGCAGGGCATGCTGGGATGTGTAGTTTCACAGCAGCTGGAGGGCCACAGGATGAAGACCCATGTGCTAGAGCCAAGCCGCAGGTACATTGAATGCTAGCAAGCTGAATATTTAAATCCTTTTTGTTCCGCAGCATTCCAATGTGGAAGATTCCATGGAACCAGAGATCCTTCCATTGAGAAGGACATGCTGCCTGGATGACTACACTGTGCAAATTAAATCACGGAGCCAGTTGGTTTGTGGGTGGCTCTGGTGACTGGGTGGTTGGGTGGGTGGTGTGTCGGAGGTGAAGCACATGCAAATGATTGTGTATCATCCAGCTAGTGAGAGAGAAAACTCATGCAGGAGTGTGCCTGCTTGTCAGTGGGTTATGCACCTTGCCAGACGTAAAATCTACATAGAGCAGCTGGAGGGGAAAAGAGCAGGTTTGCAAAATACAGATAGAAGAGCATATATGCTGGCACATTCTCCATGATTGTGTCAGCTTATGTTTTGGTGCACTGCACTTTCCTCCACTAAGTTTTAGCCATTTTTGTTAAGCTCAAGTGTAGTTGCTTCTCAGCCTTTTGGCTGTGATCTTGTATCGTGGTTGAAGGGTCTGCTGGAGGGAGGGATTGTTTTCTTCATTGGCGAAAGACCAAAGATATTCCAGGATGGAAGGCTTGGGAACACTATCCGTTTTTCAGTTGTGCAAGAGCATAGAGGTCGGATTGGACTACATTCTATAGTAAAGGATACCTTTCTATTTATTGCCCCTCCCCTTATATGTGTCTGTGTTACAATAAAGCTTCGGTCTTGTGATTCCCTCACACTCTTACACTCCACACACATAGCCTTATTAACTGTTGTATTATTGTATAGTTTAAATGTATAGTGCAGTTCATGATTTATAGTGTAGGCTGGCCTGTGCTGTAGTTCTTGAACTGTACTATACCGACAGCATTTGTATTGTGTTTTGGCTGTGCTGCAACACAGTACTTATGTGTGTAATGTTTATGTATGTTTTTTTGCTTCTTTATGTCAATAAAGACTGCTTTTTCAATCCAATATCTGAAAACAATCAATGTTTATCTTTGATGGCAATAGAAGTGGTATGATATTTGCTGCTTTTGAAAGGCAATATCTGATATGTCCCCTATCTGGGAACCATATATTAAATAGCTTTTCAGAAAAGGAAGATGGTAGAAGAGCTTTCAGTACTTGTAGGACCGATGCACATTTCCTATTCTAGCCTCCAAAAACAGATTCAGTTGCATTTTCCAGTGTGTTTTAAATGCGCCTTTGCAAATGTCTTACATCGACAAACTTATTTAGTACTATTTTGCAAATAGGGTTACATTGTTGCAACATTGTGTTCCCTAATTGCTTGATTTTTTAAATGCAACAATTGATAAAGACACCTGATAACTGCTCTGTGGAGTCTTATTTTGCGTCTACTTCTTATCTACATTTAATTCCCTACCTCTAATCAAGGCATTTTTAAATGCTGGGGGCTGCCAGGACGTGAGGCCTACCTAGACTTTAGATCTGAATTTGAATGTACTTGTGAACTAACTTAATTTCCTACTTCTAAATTCATTCCTAAATTCACTACTTACATGAATCCTGTAGTTGGGCATTTTGGGACTTCGATTGTGGGCATTGTTTTGTGTCCAGACCAGCAGCAGGTGGTGTGCATTTGCTGGAAAGGCATCGAAGACCTCCGATATGCTGCATCTCCTGATGTGTGTCTCCCTCAAGTGGCTGTCAGCAAATGCCTGCTAGATACCCCATTCCAAGCTGATTGTGAAATCACGGAACATACATCATAGAACAGGCATGCTAGAACATGGGTCTTCAACCTGCGACCCTCCAGCTGCTGTGGAACTATACATCCCAGCATGCCCTGCCTCAGTTTTAGCATACCTTAATAGCAAAACTGTGGCAGGGCATGCTGGGATGTGTAGTTTCACAGCAGCTGGAGGGCCACAGGATGAAGACACATGTGCTAGAGCCAAGTCGCAGGTACATTGAATGCTAGCAAGCTGAATGTTTAAATCATTTTTGTTCCGCAGCATTCCAATGTGGAAGATTCCATGGAACCAGAGATCCTTCCATTGAGAAGGACATGCTGCCTGGATGACTACACTGTGCAAATTAAATCACGGAGCCAGTTGGTTTGTGGGTGGCTCTGGTGACTGGGTGGTTGGGTGGGTGGTGTGTTAGAGGTGAAGCACATGCAAATGATTGTGTATCATCCAGCTAGTGAGAGAGAAAACTCATGCAGGAGTGTGCCTGCTTGTCAGTGGGTTATGCACCTTGCCAGACGTCAAATCTACATAGAGCAGCTGGAGGGGACAAGAGCAGGTTTGCAAAATATATATAGAAGAGCATATATGCTGGCACATTCTCCATGATTGTGTCAGCTTATGTTTTGGTGCACTGCACTTTCCTCCACTAAGTTTTAGCCATTTTTGTTAAGCTCAAGTGTAGTTGCTTCTCGGCCTTTTGGCTGTGATCTTGTATCGTGGTTGAAGGGTCTGCTGGAGGGAGGGATTGTTTTCTTCATTGGCGAAAGACCAAAGATATTCCAGGATGGAAGGCTTGGGAACACTATCCGTTTTTCAGTTGTGCAAGAGCACAGAGGTCGGATTGGACTACATTCTATAGTAAAGGATACCTTTCTATTTATTGCCCCTCCCCTTATATGTGTCTGTGTTACAATAAAGCTTCGGTCTTGTGATTCCCTCACACTCTTACACTCCACACACATAGCCTTATTAACTGTTGTATTATTGTATAGTTTAAATGTATAGTGCAGTTCATGATTTAAAGTGTAGGCTGGCCTGTGCTGTAGTTCTTGAACTGTACTATACCGACAGCATTTGTATTGTGTTTTGGCTGTGCTGCAACACAGTACTTATGTGTGTAATGTTTATGTATGTTTTTTTGCTTCTTTATGTCAATAAAGACTGCTTTTTCAATCCAATATCTGAAAACAATCAATGTTTATCTTTGATGGCAATAGAAGTGGTATGATATTTGCTGCTTTTGAAAGGCAATATCTGATATGTCCCCTATCTGGGAACCATATATTAAATGGCTTTTCAGAAAAGGAAGATGGTAGAAGAGCTTTCAGTACTTGTAGGACCGATGCACATTTCCTATTCTAGCCTCCAAAAACAGATTCAGTTGCATTTTCCAGCGTGTTTTGGATGCGCCTTTGCAAATGTCTTACACCGACAAACTTATTTAGTACTATTTTGCAAATAGGGTTACATTGTTGCAACATTGTGTTCCCTAATTGCTTGATTTTTTAAATGCAACAATTGATAAAGACACCTGATAACTGCTCTGTGGAGTCTTATTTTGCGTCTACTTCTTATCTACATTTAATTCCCTACCTCTAATCAAGGCATTTTTAAATGCTGGGGGCTGCCAGGACGTGAGGCCTACCTAGACTTTAGATCTGAATTTGAATGTACTTGTGAACTAACTTAATTTCCTACTTCTAAATTCATTCCTAAATTCACTACTTACATGAATCCTGTAGTTGGGCATTTTGGGACTTCGATTGTGGGCATTGTTTTGTGTCCAGACCAGCAGCAGGTGGTGTGCATTTGCTGGAAAGGCATCGAAGACCTCCGATATGCTGCATCTCCTGATGTGTGTCTCCCTCAAGTGGCTGTCAGCAAATGCCTGCTAGATACCCCATTCCAAGCTGATTGTGACATCACGGAACATACATCATAGAACAGGCATGCTAGAACATGGGTCTTCAACCTGCGACCCTCCAGCTGCTGTGGAACTACACATCCCAGCATGCCCTGCCTCAGTTTTAGCATACCTTAATAGCAAAACTGTGGCAGGGCATGCTGGGATGTGTAGTTTCACAGCAGCTGGAGGGCCACAGGATGAAGACCCATGTGCTATAGCCAAGCCGCAGGTACATTGAATGCTAGCAAGCTGAATGTTTAAATCCTTTTTGTTCCGCAGCATTCCAATGCGGAAGATTCCATGGAACCAGAGATTATTCCATTGAGAAGGACATGCTGCCTGGATGACTGCACTGTGCAAATAAAATCACGGAGCCAGTTGGTTTGTGGGTGGCTCTGGTGACTGGGTGGTTGGGTGGGTGGTGTGTTAGAGGTGAAGCACATGCAAATGATTGTGTATCATCCAGCTAGTGAGAGAGAAAACTCATGCAGGAGTGTGCCTGCTTGTCAGTGGGTTATGCACCTTGCCAGACGTCAAATCTACATGGAGCAGCTGGAGGGGACAAGAGCAGGTTTGCAAAATATAGATAGAAGAGCATATATGCTGGCGCATTCTCCATGATTGTGTCAGCTTATGTTTTGGTGCACTGCACTTTCCTCCACTAAGTTTTAGCTATTTTGGTTAAACGCAAGTGTAGTTGCTTCTCGCCCTTTTGGCTGCGATCTTGTATCGTGGTTGAAGAGTCTGCTGGAGGGATTGTTTTCTTCATTGGCGAGAGACTGAAGATATTCCAGGATACAAGGCTTGGGAACACTATCCGTTTTTAAGTTGTGGAAGAGTTGAAAGACCGGATTGGACTACATTCTATAGTAAAGGATATCTTATGTATTTATTAATCCTCCCTTTATATGTGTCTGTCTTTCAATAAAGCTTCGGGCTTGTGATTCCCTCACCCTCTTACATTCCACACCCATAGCCTTATTAACTGTTGTATTATTGTATTGTTTAAATGTATAGTGCAGTTCATGATTTATAGTGTAGGCTGGCCTGTGCTGTAGTTCTTGAACTGTACTATACCGACAGCATTTGTATTGTGTTTTATCTGTGCTGCAACACAGTACTTATGTGTGTAATGTTTATGTATGTTTTTTTGCTTCTTTATGTCAATAAAGACTGCTTTTTCAATCCAATATCTGAAAACAATCAATGTTTATCTTTGATGGCAATAGAAGTGGTATGATATTTGCTGCTTTTGAAAGGCAATATCTGATATGTCCCCTATCTGGGAACCATATATTAAATGGCTTTTCAGAAAAGGGAGATGGTAGAAGAGCTTTCAGTACTTGTAGGACCGATGCACATTTCCTATTCTAGCCTCCAAAAACAGATTCAGTTGCATTTTCCAGCGTGTTTTGGATGCGCCTTTGCAAATGTCTTACATCGACAAACTTATTTAGTACTATTTTGCAAATAGGGTTACATTGTTGCAACATTGTGTTCCCTAATTGCTTGATTTTTTAAATGCAACAATTGATAAAGACACCTGATAACTGCTCTGTGGAGTCTTATTTTGTGTCTACTTTTTATCTACATTTAATTCTCTACCTCTAATCAAGGCATTTTTAAGTGCTGGGGGCTGCCAGGACGTGAGGCCTACCTAGACTTTAGATCTGAATTTGAATGTACTTGTGAACTAACTTAATTTCCTACTTCTAAATTCATTCCTAAATTCACTACTTACATGAATCCAGTAGTTGGGCATTTTGGGACTTCGATTGTGGGTATTGTTTTGTGTCCAGACCAGCAGCAGGTGGTGTGCATTTGCTGGAAAGGCATCGAAGACCTCCGATATGCTGCATCTCCTGATGTGTGTCTCCCTCAAGTGGCTGTCAGCAAATGCCTGCTAGACACCCCATTCCAAGCTGATTGTGACATCACGGTACATGCATCATAGAACAGGCATGCTAGAACATGGGTCTTCAACCTGCGACCCTCCAGCTGCTGTGGAACTACACATGCCAGCATGCCCTGCCTCAGTTTTAGCATACCTTAATAGCAAAATTGTGGCAGGGCATGCTGGGATGTGTAGTTTCACAGCAGCTGGAGGGCCACAGGATGAAGACCCATGTGCTAGAGCCAAGCCGCAGGTACATTGAATGCTAGCAAGCTGAATATTTAAATCCTTTTTGTTCCGCAGCATTCCAATGTGGAAGATTCCATGGAACCAGAGATCCTTCCATTGAGAAGGGCATGCTGCCTGGATGACTACACTGTGCAAATTAAATCACGTAGCCAGTTGGCTTGTGGGTGGCTCTGGTCACTGGGTGGTTGGGTGGGTGGTGTGTCGGAGGTGGAGCACATGCAAATGATTGTGTATCATCCAGCTAGTGAGAGAGAAAACTCATGCAGGAGTGTGTTTGCTTGTCAGTGGGTTATGCACCTTTCCAGACGTCAAATCTACATGGAGCAGTTGGAGAGGACAAGAGCAGGTTTGCAAAATATAGACAGAAGAGCTCTCCAGCCTAGTTTGCTGTCTGTTTCCACTTCTCTTTTCTTGAGCCGCTCCCTTCTATGCCCTTGCGCACTATCCTGACTTCTCCCGTCTGCTTACTTTGTGCCTTCCAATGCACAATGCAAACTGCAGGTAGTGCTGCAGGACCCACACCCTTTTTCTTGCCTTACAGAGCAGCTCTGGAGCTGTTACAGTGCCCAGCTGCTGCAAGAAATCAGCTTGAATGCTTCAGGGGCTGGGGCATAGCCAACATGAGCCCCACACCGAAGGAGGGTGGAGGTGTTTAATGCGAACTAGGGGTCATCCAAGCGCCGCAAAAGGCCGCCATGCCCTGCACGCCCCTTTTCTCTTTTCATATGCAGACGAGGGTTAAAGCCAACTTTGACCCACTGCTTGGATGGCATTACCATATGCAAATCAATCTGCTGCAGGCCTTCCCCCAGGAATGCTTGCACTAGTTGTTGCATTTGGTTTGTTGTTTGGGGGTGCTTCAGTATTAGGCAGCCTTCTGCCCTCCCATGTTCATCTGAAAATATGTGTTCTCCCTGCAGTTGTTGTCCCCAGATGAGAGTTCCCTTGTGCTGCCTCAGTTGAATCTCCTTTACTTGACAGAGATGTGCCTGAGCAGCGGCCCTCTCCAGCCCTATCCCAAATCATACTTATCTTGCATAGGAGATTCCATGGTCATTAAGATTGTTCTCCCAGGGTGAGGTTCATTCATTGCATTCTGGGTATGCTGACCCCTGTGATTTCACCAAATGTGGGAAACTTGACTGCATGATTTGTAGTAGTGGGGGACTGTGTTTGTGCTTTCCTCTGGTCAGCTCTGGTAAAAGTCAGATTTCTTTGTCTCATTTCTTCCTCTAGTCTTATTCTTCTTTTGAGAGTTCCCTTGTGCTGCCTCAGTTGGATCTCCTTCACTTGACAGGGGGGTGCTTGAGCAGCGACCCTCCCCAGCTCTAGCCCAACTCCTACTTACCTGCCAGGTGAGATACTATGATCATGAAGGTGCTTCTCCCAGGGCAAGGCTCACCCATTGCACTCTGGGTGTGCTGCTCCTGCGATTTCCCCAAATGTGGGACATTTGACTGCATAATTTGTGTTTCCCCTGGTCGGCTCTCGTATAATTCAGATCTCTTCGTCTCAGGTTTCTTTCCAGCCTAGTTTGCTGTCTGTTTCCACTTCTCTTTTCTTGAGCCGCTCCCTTCTATGCCCTTGCGCACTATCCTGACTTCTCCCATCTGCTTACTTTGTGCCTTGCAACGCACAATGCGAACTACAGGTAGTGCTGCAGGGCCCACACCCTTTTACTTGCCTTACAGAGCAGCTCTGGAGCTGTTACAGTGCCCAGCTACTGCAAGAAATCAGCTTGAATGCTTCAGGGGCTGGGGCATAGCCAACATGAGCCCCACACCGAAGGAGGGTGGAGGTGTTTAATGCGAACTAGGGGTCATCCAAGCGCCACAAAAGGCCGCCATGCCCTGCATGCCCCTTTTCTCTTTTCATATGCAGACGAGGGTTGAAGCCAACTTTGACCCACTGCTTGGATGACATCACCATATGCAAATCCATCTGCTGCAGGCCTTCCCCCAGGAATGCTTGCACTAGTTGTTGCATTTGGTTTGTTGTTTGGGGGTGCTTCAGTATTAGGCAGCCTTCTGCCCTCCCATGTTCATCTGAAAATATGTGTTCTTCCTGCAGTTGTTGTCCCCAGATGAGAGTTCCCTTGTGCTGCCTCAGTTGAATCTTCTTTACTTGACAGAGATGTGCCTGAGCAGCGGCCCTCCCCAGCCCTATCCCAAATCATACTTATTTTGCATAGGAGATACCACGGTCATGAAGATTGTTCTCCCAGGGTGAGGTTCATTCATTGCATTCTGGGTATGCTGACCCCTGTGATTTCCCCAAATGTGGGAAACTTGACTGTATTATTTGTGGTAGTGGGGGACTGTGTTTGTGCTTTCCTCTGGTCAGCTCTGGTAAAAGTCAGATTTCTTTGTCTCAGATCTTCCTCTAGCCTTGTTCTTCTTTCGAGAGTTCCCTTGTGCTGCCTCAGTTGGATCTCCTTCACTTGACAGGGGGGTGCCCGAGCAGCGACCCTCCCCAGCTCTAGCCCAACTCCTACTTACCTGCCAGGTGAGATACTATGATCATGTAGGTGCTTCTCCCAGGGCAAGGCTCACCCATTGCACTCTGGGTGTGCTGCCCCTGTGATTTCCCCAAATGTGGGAAACTTGACTGCATAATTTGTGTTTCCCCTGGTCGGCTCTCGTATAATTCAGATCTCTTTGTCTCAGGTCTCTCTCCAGCCTAGTTTGCTGTCTGTTTCCACTTCTCTTTTCTTGAGCCGCTCCCTTCTATGCCCTTGCACACTATTCTGACCTCTCCTGTCTGCTTACTTTGTGCCTTCCAACGCACAATGCAAACTACAGGTAGTGCTGCAGGGCCCACACCCTTTTACATGCTTTACAGAGCAGCTCTGGAGCTGTTACAGTGCCCAGCTGCTGCAAGAAATCAGCTTGAATGCTTCAGGGGCTGGGGCATAGCCAACATGAGCCCCACACCGAAGGAGGGTGGAGATGTTTAATGCGAATTAGGGGTCATCCAAGCGCCGCAAAAGGCCGCCATGCCCTGCACATCCCTTTTTTCTTTTCATATGCAGACGAGGGTTGAAGCCAACTTTGACCCACTGCTTGGATGACATCACCATATGCAAATCCATCTGCTGCAGGCCTTCCCCAGGAATGCTTGCACTAGTTGTTGCATTTGGTTTGTTGTTTGGGGGTGCTTCAGTATTAGGCAGCCTTCTGCCCTCCCATGTTCATCTGAAAATATGTGTTCTCCCTGCAGTTGTTGTCCCCAGATGAGAGTTCCCTTGTGCTGCCTCAGTTGAATCGCCTTTACTTGACAGAGATGTGCCTGAGCAGCGGCCCTCCCCAGCTCTATCCCAAATCATACTTATTTTGCATAGGAGATACCATGGTCATGAAGATTATTCTTCCAGGGTGAGGTCCATTCATTGCATTCTGGGTATGCTGACCCCTGTGATTTCCCCAAATGTGGGAAACTGGACAGCATTATTTGTGGTAGTGAGGGACTGTGTTTGTGCTTTCCTCTGGTCAGCTCTGGTAAAAGTCAGATTTCTTTGTCTCAGATCTTCCTCTAGCCTTGTTCTTCTTTCGAGAGTTCCCTTGTGCTGCCTCAGTTGGATCTCCTTCACTTGACAGGGGGGTGCCCGAGCAGCGACCCTCCCCAGCTCTAGCCCAGCTCCTACTTACCTGCCAGGTGAGATACTATGATCATGAAGGTGCTTCTCCCAGGCAAGGCTCACCCATTGCACTCTGGGTGTGCTACTCCTGCGGTTTCCCAAATGTTGGACACTTGACTGCATAATTTGTGTTTCACCAGGTCGGCTCTCGTATAATTCAGATCTCTTTGTCTCAGGTCTCTCTCCAGCCTAGTTTGCAGTCTGTTTCCACTTCTCTTTTCTTGAGTTGCTCCCTTCTATGCCCTTGCGCACTATCATGACTTCTCCCGTCTGCTTACTTTGTGCCTTCCAACGCACAATGCAAACTACAGGTAGTGCTGCAGGGCCCACACCCTTTTTCTTGCCTTACAGAGCAGCTCTGGAGCTGTTACAGTGCCCAGCTGCTGCAAGAAATCAGCTTGAATGCTTCAGGGGCTGGGGCATAGCCATCATGAGCCCCACACCGAAGGAGGGTGGAGGTGTTTAATGCGAACTAGGGGTCATCCAAGCACCGCAAAAGGCCGCCATGCCCTGCATGCCAATTTTCTCTTTTCATATGCAGACGAGGGTTGAAGCCAACTTTGACCCACTGCTTGGATGACATCACCATATGCAAATCCATCTGCTGCAGGCCTTCCCCAGGAATGCTTATACTAGTTGTTGCATTTGGTTTGTTGTTTGGGGGTGCTTCCATATTAGGCAGCGTTCTGCCCTACCATGTTCATCTGAAAATATGTGTACCTCCTGCAGTTGTTGTCCCCAGATGAGAGTTCCCTTGTGCTGCCTCAGTTGAATCTCCTTTACTTGACAGAGATGTGCCTGAGCAGCGGCCCTCTCCAGCCCTATCCCAAATCATACTTATTTTGCATAGGAGATACCATGGTCATGAAGATTGTTCTCCCAGGGTGAGGTTCATTCATTGCATTCTGGGTATGCTGACCCCTGTTATTTCCCCAAATGTGGTAAACTTGACAGCATTATTTGTGGTAGTGGGGGACTGTGTTTGTGCTTTCCTCTGGTCAGCTCTGGTAAAAGTCTGATTTCTTTGTCTCAGATCTTCCTCTAGCCTTGTTCTTCTTTTGAGAGTTCCCTTGTGCTGCCTCAGTTGGATCTCCTTCACTTGACAGGGGGGTGCCCGAGCAGCGACCCTCCCCAGCTCTAGCCCAATTCCTACTTACCTGCTAGGTGAGATACTATGATCATGAAGGTGCTTCTCCCAGGGCAAGGCTCACCCATTGCACTCTGGGTGTGCTGCTCCTGCGATTTCCCCAAATGTGGGAAACTTGACTGCATAATTTGTGTTTCCCCTGGTCGGCTCTCGTATAATTCAGATCTCTTTGTCTCATGTCTCTCTCCAGCCTAGTTTGCTGTCTGTTTACACTTCTCTTTTCTTGAGCCACTCCCTTCTATGCCCTTGCGCACTATCTTGACTTCTCCCGTCTGATTACTTTGTGCCTTCCAACGCACAATGCGAACTACAGGTAGTGCTGCAGGGCCCACACCCTTTTAGTTGCCTAACAGAGCAACTCTGGAGCTATTACAGTGCCCAGCTGCAAGTAATCAGCTTGAATGCTTCAATTTTTTGAATGCTTGCATTTTTCTCCCAAACGAAGGACACTAGAATTAAAATTTTAAAGCCTCCTGTTAGGCCATCATCTACACGATATAGCCCTGAATTTTCCAATGCGCAGCTCTTTGCAAACGAGAGATATTGGCAAGGAAAAGCTGTCTTGTACCTTTGCATTTTTCTCCCAAACGAAGGACACTAGAATTAAAATTTTAAAGCCTCCTGTTAGGCCATCATCTACACGACATAGCCCTGAATTTTCCAATGCGCAGCTCTTTGCAAAAGAGAGATATTGGCAAGGAAAAGCTGTCTTGTACCTTTGCATTTTTCTCCCAAACGAAGGACACTAGAATTAAAATTTTAAAGCCTCCTGTTAGGCCATCATCTACACGACATAGCCCTGAATTTTCCAATGCGCAGCTCTTTGCAAAAGAGAGATATTGGCAAGGAAAAGCTGTCTTGTACCATTGCATTTTTCTCCCAAACGAAGGTCACTAGAAAGAAAATTTTAAAGCCTCCTGTTAGGCCATCATCTACACGACATAGCCCTGAATTTTCCAATGCGTAGCTCTTTGCAAAAGAGAGATATTGGCAAGGAAAAGCTGTCTTGTACCTTTGCATTTTTCTCCCAAACGAAGGACACTAGAAAGAAAATTTTAAAGCCTCCTGTTAGGCCATCATCTACACGACATAGCCCTGAATTTTCCAATGCGCAGCTCTTTGCAAAAGAGAGATATTGGCAAGGAAAAGCTTTCTTGTACCATTGCATTTTTCTCCCAAACGAAGGAAACTAGAAAGAAAATTTTAAAGCCTCCTGTTAGGCCATCATCTACACGACATAGCCCTGAATTTTCCAATGCGCAGCTCTTTGCAAAAGAGAGATATTGGCAAAGAAAAGCTGTCTTGTACCTTTGCATTTTGCTCCCAAACGAAGGACACTAGAATTAAAATTTTAAAGCCTCCTGTTAGGCCATCATCTACACGATATAGCCCTGAATTTTCCAATGCGCAGCTCTTTGCAAAAGAGAGATATTGGCAAAGAAAAGCTGTCTTGTACCATTGCATTTTTCTCCCAAACGAAGGACACTAGAATTAAAATTTTAAAGCCTCCTGTTTGGCCATCATCTACACGATATAGCCCTGAATTTTCCAATGCGCAGCTCTTTGCAAAAGAGAGATATTTGCAAGGAAAAGCTGTCTTGTACCTTTGCATTTTTCTCCCAAACGAAGGACACTAGAAAGAAAATGTTAAAGCCTCCTGTTAGGCCATCATCTACACGACATAGCCCTGAATTTTCCAATGCGCAGCTCTTTGCAAAAGAGAGATATTGGCAAGGAAAAGCTGTATTGTACCATTGCATTTTTCTCCCAAACGAAGGACACTAGAAAGAAAATTTTAAAGCCTCCTGTTAGACCATCATCTACACGACATAGCCCTGAATTTTCCAATGCGCAGCTCTTTGCAAAATAAAGATATTGGCAAGGAAAAGCTGTCTTGTACCATTGCATTTTTCTCCCAAACGAAGGACACTAGAATTAAAATTTTAAAGCCTCCTGTTAGGCCATCATCTACACGATATAGCCCTGAATTTTCCAATGCGCAGCTCTTTGCAAACGAGAGATATTGGCAAGGAAAAGCTGTCTTGTACCTTTGCATTTTTCTCCAAAACGAAGGACACAAGAAAGAAAATTTTAAAGCCTCCTGTTAGGCCATCATCTACACGACATAGCCCTGAATTTTCCAAAGCGCAGCTCTTTGCAAAAGAGAGATATTGGCAAGGAAAAGCTGTCTTGTACCATTGCATTTTTCTCCCAAACGAAGGACACTAGAAATAAAATTTTAAAGCCTCCTGTTAGACCATCATCTACACGACATAGCCCTGAATTTTCCAATGCGCAGCTCTTTGCAAAAGAGAGATATTGGCAAGGAAAAGCTGTCTTGTACCATTGCATTTTTCTCCCAAACGAAGGACACTAGAATTAAAATTTTAAAGCCTCCTGTTAGGCCATCATCTACACGATATAGCCCTGAATTTTCCAATGCGCAGCTCTTTGCAAACGAGAGATATTGGCAAGGAAAAGCTGTCTTGTACCTTTGCATTTTTCTCCCAAACGAAGGACACTAGAATTAAAATTTTAAAGCCTCCTGTTAGGCCATCATCTTCACGATATAGCCCTGAATTTTCCAATGCGCAGCTCTTTGCAAAAGAGAGATATTGGCAAGGAAAAGCTGTCTTGTACCTTTGCATTTTTCTCCCAAACGAAGGACACTAGAAATAAAATTTTAAAGCCTCCTGTTAGACCATCATCTACACGACATAGCCCTGAATTTTCCAATGCGCAGCTCTTTGCAAAAGAGAGATATTGGCAAGGAAAAGCTGTCTTGTACCATTGCATTTTTCTCCCAAACGAAGGACACTAGAATTAAAATTTTAAAGCCTCCTGTTAGGCCATCATCTACACGATATAGCCCTGAATTTTCCAATGCGCAGCTCTTTGCAAAAGAGAGATATTGGCAAGGAAAAGCTGTCTTGTACCTTTGCATTTTTCTCCCAAACGAAGGACACTAGAAAGAAAATTTTAAAGCCTCCTGTTAGGCCATCATCTACACGACATAGCCCTGAATTTTCCAATGCGCAGCTCTTTGCAAAAGAGAGATATTGGCAAGGAAAAGCTGTCTTCTACCATTGCATTTTTCTCCCAAACGAAGGACACTAGAAAGAAAATTTTAAAGCCTCCTGTTAGACCATCATCTACACGACATAGCCCTGAATTTTCCAATGCGCAGCTCTTTGCAAAAGAGAGATATTGGCAAGGAAAAGCTGTCTTGTACCATTGCATTTTTCTCCCAAACGAAGGACACTAGAATTAAAATTTTAAAGCCTCCTGTTAGGCCATCATCTACACGATATAGCCCTGAATTTTCCAATGCGCAGCTCTTTGCAAAAGAGAGATATTGGCAAGGAAAAGCTGTCTTGTACCTTTGCATTTTTCTCCCAAACGAAGGATACTAGAAAGAAAATTTTAAAGCCTCCTGTTAGGCCATCATCTACACGACATAGCCCTGAATTTTCCAATGCGCAGCTCTTTGCAAAAGAGAGATATTTGCAAGGAAAAGCTGTCTTGTACCATTGCATTTTTCTCCCAATCGAAGGACACTAGAAAGAAAGTTTTAAAGCCTCCTGTTAGACCATCATCTACACGACATAGCCCTGAATTTTCCAATGCGTAGCTCTTTGCAAAAGAGAGATATTGGCAAGGAAAAGCTGTCTTGTACCTTTGCATTTTTCTCCCAAACGAAGGACACTAGAAAGAAAATTTTAAAGCCTCCTGTTAGGCCATCATCTACACGACATAGCCCTGAATTTTCCAATGCGCAGCTCTTTGCAAAAGAGAGATATTGGCAAGGAAAAGCTTTCTTGTACCATTGCATTTTTCTCCCAAACGAAGGACACTAGAATTAAAATTTTAAAGCCTCCTGTTAGGCCATCATCTACACGATATAGCCCTGAATTTTCCAATGCGCAGCTCTTTGCAAACGAGAGATATTGGCAAGGAAAAGCTGTCATGTACCTTTGCATTTTTCTCCCAAACGAAGGACACTAGAAAGAAAATTTTAAAGCCTCCTGTTAGGCCATCATCTACACGACATAGCCCTGAATTTTCCAATGCGCAACTCTTTGCAAAAGAGAGATATTGGCAAGGAAAAGCTGTCTTGTACCATTGCATTTTCTCCCAAACGAAGGACACTAGAAAGAAAATTTTAAAGCCTCCTGTTAGACCATCATCTACACGACATAGCCCTGAATTTTCCAATGCGTAGCTCTTTGCAAAAGAGAGATATTGGAAAGGAAAAGCTGTCTTGTACCTTTGCATTTTTCTCCCAAACGAAGGACACTAGAAAGAAAATTTTAAAGCCTCCTGTTAGGCCATCATCTACACGACATAGCCCTGAATTTTAAAATGCGCAGCTCTTTGCAAAAGAGAGATATTGGCAAGGAAAAGCTTTCTTGTACCATTGCATTTTTCTCCCAAACGAAGGACACTAGAATAAAAATTTTAAAGCCTCCTGTTAGGCCATCATCTACACGATATAGCCCTGAATTTTCCAATGCGCAGCTCTTTGCAAAAGAGAGATATTGGCAAGGAAAAGCTGTCTTGTACCTTTGCATTTTTCTCCCAAACGAAGGACACTAGAAAGAAAATTTTAAAGCCTCCTGTTAGGCCATCATCTACACGACATAGCCCTGAATTTTCCAATGCGCAGCTCTTTGCAAAAGAGAGATATTGGCAAGGAAAAGCTTTCTTGTACCATTGCATTTTTCTCCCAAACGAAGGACACTAGAATTAAAATTTTAAAGCCTCCTGTTAGACCATCATCTACACGGCATAGCCATGAATTTTCCAATGCGCAGCTCTTTGCAAAAGAGAGATACTGGCAAGGAAAAGCTGTCTTGTACCTTTGCATTTTTCTCCCAAACGAAGGACACTAGAATTAAAATTTTAAAGCCTCCTGTTAGGCCATCATCTACACGATATAGCCCTGAATTTTCCAATGCGCAGCTCTTTGCAAACGAGAGATATTGGCAAGGAAAAGCTGTCTTGTACCTTTGCATTTTTCTCCCAAACGAAGGACACTAGAAAGAAAATTTTAAAGCCTCCTGTTAGGCCATCATCTACACGACATAGCCCTGAATTTTCCAATGCGCAGCTCTTTGCAAAAGAGAGATATTGGCAAGGAAAAGCTGTCTTGTACCATTGCATTTTTCTCCCAAACGAAGGACACTAGAAAGAAAATTTTAAAGCCTCCGTTTAGACCATCATCTACACGACATAGCCCTGAATTTTCCAATGCGCAGCTCTTTGCAAAAGAGAGATATTGGCAAGGAAAAGCTGTCTTGTACCATTGCATTTTTCTCCCAAACGAAGGACACTAGAAAGAAAATGTTAAAGCCTCCTGTTAGGCCATCATCTACACGACATAGCCCTGAATTTTCCAATGCGCAGCTCTTTGCAAAAGAGAGATATTGGCAAGGAAAAGCTGTCTTGTACCATTGCATTTTTCTCCCAAACGAAGGACACTAGAAAGAAAATTTTAAAGCCTCCTGTTAGACCATCATCTACACGACATAGCCCTGAATTTTCCAATGCGCAGCTCTTTGCAAAAGAGAGATATTGGCAAGGAAAAGCTGTCTTGTACCATTGCATTTTTCTCCCAAACGAAGGACACTAGAATTAAAATTTTAAAGCCTCCTGTTAGGCCATCATCTACACGATATAGCCCTGAATTTTCCAATGCGCAGCTCTTTGCAAACGAGAGATATTGGCAAGGAAAAGCTGTCTTGTACCTTTGCATTTTTCTCCCAAACGAAGGACACTAGAAAGAAAATTTTAAAGCCTCCTGTTAGGCCATCATCTACACGACATAGCCCTGAATTTTCCAATGCGCAGCTCTTTGCAAAAGAGAGATATTGGCAAGGAAAAGCTGTCTTGTACCATTGCATTTTTCTCCCAAACGAAGGACACTAGAAAGAAAATTTTAAAGCCTCCTGTTAGACCATCATCTACACGACATAGCCCTGAATTTTCCAATGCGCAGCTCTTTGCAAAAGAGAGATATTGGCAAGGAAAAGCTGTCTTGTACCATTGCATTTTTCTCCCAAACGAAGGACACTAGAATTAAAATTTTAAAGCCTCCTGTTAGGCCATCATCTACACGATATAGCCCTGAATTTTCCAATGCGCAGTTCTTTGCAAACGAGAGATATTGGCAAGGAAAAGCTGTCTTGTACCTTTGCATTTTTCTCCCAAACGAAGGACACTAGAAAGAAAATGTTAAAGCCTCCTGTTAGGCCATCATCTACACGACATAGCCCTGAATTTTCCAATGCGCAGCTCTTTGCAAAAGAGAGATATTGGCAAGGAAAAGCTGTCTTGTACCATTGCATTTTTCTCCCAAACGAAGGACACTAGAAAGAAAATTTTAAAGCCTCCTGTTAGACCATCATCTACACGACATAGCCCTGAATTTTCCAATGCGCAGCTCTTTGCAAAAGAGAGATATTGGCAAGGAAAAGCTGTCTTGTACCATTGCATTTTTCTCCCAAACGAAGGACACTAGAATTAAAATTTTAAAGCCTCCTGTTAGGCCATCATCTACACGACATAGCCCTGAATTTTCCAATGCGCAGCTCTTTGCAAAAGAGAGATATTGGCAAGGAAAAGCTGTCTTGTACCTTTGCATTTTTCTCCCAAACGAAGGTCACTAGAAAGAAAATTTTAAAGCCTCCTGTTAGGCCATCATCTACACGACATAGCCCTGAATTTTCCAATGCGTAGCTCTTTGCAAAAGAGAGATATTGGCAAGGAAAAGCTGTCTTGTACCTTTGCATTTTTCTCCCAAACGAAGGACACTAGAAAGAAAATTTTAAAGCCTCCTGTTAGGCCATCATCTACACGACATAGCCCTGAATTTTCCAATGCGCAGCTCTTTGCAAAAGAGAGATATTGGCAAGGAAAAGCTTTCTTGTACCATTGCATTTTTCTCCCAAACGAAGGAAACTAGAAAGAAAATTTTAAAGCCTCCTGTTAGGCCATCATCTACACGACATAGCCCTGAATTTTCCAATGCGCAGCTCTTTGCAAAAGAGAGATATTGGCAAGGAAAAGCTGTCTTGTACCTTTGCATTTTGCTCCCAAACGAAGGACACTAGAATTAAAATTTTAAAGCCTCCTGTTAGGCCATCATCTACACGATATAGCCCTGAATTTTCCAATGCGCAGCTCTTTGCAAAAGAGAGATATTGGCAAGGAAAAGCTGTCTTGTACCTTTGCATTTTTCTCCCAAACGAAGGACACTAGAAAGAAAATTTTAAAGCCTCCTGTTAGGCCATCATCTACACGACATAGCCCTGAATTTTCCAATGCGCAGCTCTTTGCAAAAGAGAGATATTGGCAAGGAAAAGCAGTATTGTACCATTGCATTTTTCTCCCAAACGAAGGACACTAGAAAGAAAATTTTAAAGCCTCCTGTTAGACCATCATCTACACGACATAGCCCTGAATTTTCCAATGCGCAGCTCTTTGCAAAAGAGAGATATTGGCAAGGAAAAGCTGTCTTGTACCATTGCATTTTTCTCCCAAACGAAGGACACTAGAATTAAAATTTTAAAGCCTCCTGTTAGGCCATCATCTACACGATATAGCCCTGAATTTTCCAATGCGCAGCTCTTTGCAAACGAGAGATATTGGCAAGGAAAAGCTGTCTTGTACCTTTGCATTTTTCTCCCAAACGAAGGACGCAAGAAAGAAAATTTTAAAGCCTCCTGTTAGGCCATCATCTACACGACATAGCCCTGAATTTTCCAATGCGCAGCTCTTTGCAAAAGAGAGATATTGGCAAGGAAAAGCTGTCTTGTACCATTGCATTTTTCTCCCAAACGAAGGACACTAGAAATAAAATTTTAAAGCCTTCTGTTAGACCATCATCTACACGACATAGCCCTGAATTTTCCAATGCGCAGCTCTTTGCAAAAGAGAGATATTGGCAAGGAAAAGCTGTCTTGTACCATTGCATTTTTCTCCCAAACGAAGGACACTAGAATTAAAATTTTAAAGCCTCCTGTTAGGCCATCATCTACACGATATAGCCCTGAATTTTCCAATGCGCAGCTCTTTGCAAACGAGAGATATTGGCAAGGAAAAGCTGTCTTGTACCTTTGCATTTTTCTCCCAAACGAAGGACACTAGAATTAAAATTTTAAAGCCTCCTGTTAGGCCATCATCTACACGATATAGCCCTGAATTTTCCAATGCGCAGCTCTTTGCAAAAGAGAGATATTGGCAAGGAAAAGCTGTCTTGTACCTTTGCATTTTTCTCCCAAACGAAGGACACTAGAAAGAAAATTTTAAAGCCTCCTGTTAGGCCATCATCTACACGACATAGCCCTGAATTTTCCAATACGCAGCTCTTTGCAAAAGAGAGATATTGGCAAGGAAAAGCTGTCTTGTACCATTGCATTTTTCTCCCAAACGAAGGACACTAGAAAGAAAATTTTAAAGCCTCCTGTTAGACCATCATCTACACGACATAGCCCTGAATTTTCCAATGCGCAGCTCTTTGCAAAAGAGAGATATTGGCAAGGAAAAGCTGTCTTGTACCATTGCATTTTTCTCCCAAACGAAGGACACTAGAATTAAAATTTTAAAGCCTCCTGTTAGGCCATCATCTACACGGCATAGCCCTGAATTTTCCAATGCGTAGCTCTTTGCAAAAGAGAGATATTGGCAAGGAAAGCTGTCTTGTACCTTTGCATTTTTCTCCCAAACGAAGGACACTAGAAATAAAATGTTAAAGCCTCCTGTTAGGCCATCATCTACACGACATAGCCCTGAATTTTCCAATGCGCAGCTCTTTGCAAAAGAGAGATATTGGCAAGGAAAAGCTGTCTTGTACCATTGCATTTTTCTCCCAAACGAAGGACACTAGAAAGAAAATTTTAAAGCCTCCTGTTAGACCATCATCTACACGACATAGCCCTGAATTTTCCAATGCGCAGCTCTTTGCAAAAGAGAGATATTGGCAAGGAAAAGCTGTCTTGTACCATTGCATTTTTCTCCCAAACGAAGGACACTAGAATTAAAATTTTAAAGCCTCCTGTTAGGCCATCATCTACACGATATAGCCCTAAATTTTCCAATGCGCAGCTCTTTGCAAACGAGAGATATTGGCAAGGAAAAGCTGTCTTGTACCTTTGCATTTTTCTCCCAATCGAAGGACACTAGAAAGAAAATTTTAAAGCCTCCTGTTAGGCCATCATCTACACGACATAGCCCTGAATTTTCCAAAGCGCAGCTCTTTGCAAAAGAGAGATATTGGCAAGGAAAAGCTGTCTTGTACCATTGCATTTTTCTCCCAAACGAAGGACACTAGAAAGAAAATTTTAAAGCCCCCTGTTAGACCATCATCTACACGACATAGCCCTGAATTTTCCAATGCGCAGCTCTTTGCAAAAGAGAGATATTGGCAAGGAAAAGCTTTCTTGTACCATTGCATTTTTCTCCCAAACGAAGGACACTAGAATTAAAATTTTAAAGCCTCCTGTTAGGCCATCATCTACACGATATAGCCCTGAATTTTCCAATGCGCAGCTCTTTGCAAAAGAGAGATATTGGCAAGGAAAAGCTGTCTTGTACCTTTGCATTTTTCTCCCAAACGAAGGACACTAGAAAGAAAATTTTAAAGCCTCCTGTTAGGCCATCATCTACACGACATAGCCCTGAATTTTCCAATGCGCAGCTCTTTGCAAAAGAGAGATATTGGCAAGGAAAAGCTTTCTTGTACCATTGCATTTTTCTCCCAAACGAAGGACACTAGAATTAAAATTTTAAAGCCTCCTGTTAGACCATCATCTACACGGCATAGCCCTGAATTTTCCAATGCGCAGCTCTTTGCAAAAGAGAGATATTGGCAAGGAAAAGCTGTCTTGTACCTTTGCATTTTTCTCCCAAACGAAGGACACTAGAAAGAAAATTTTAAAGCCTCCTGTTAGGCCATCATCTACACGACATAGCCCTGAATTTTCCAATGCGCAGCACTTTGCAAAAGAGAGATATTGGCAAGGAAAAGCTGTCTTGTACCTTTGCATTTTTCTCCCAAACGAAGGACACTAGAATTAAAATTTTAAAGCCTCCTGTTAGGCCATCATCTACACGATATAGCCCTGAATTTTCCAATGCGCAGCTCCTTGCAAACGAGAGATATTGGCAAGGAAAAGCTGTCTTGTACCTTTGCATTTTTCTCCCAAACGAAGGACACTAGAAAGAAAATTTTAAAGCCTCCTGTTAGGCCATCATCTACACGACATAGCCCTGAATTTTCCAATGCGCAGCTCTTTGCAAAAGAGAGATATTGGCAAGGAAAAGCTGTCTTGTACCATTGCATTTTTCTCCCAAACGAAGGACACTAGAAAGAAAATTTTAAAGCCTCCTGTTAGACCATCATCTACACAACATAGCCCTGAATTTTCCAATGCGTAGCTCTTTGCAAAAGAGAGATATTGGCAAGGAAAAGCTGTCTTGTACCTTTGCATTTTTCTCCCAAACGAAGGACACTAGAAAGAAAATTTTAAAGCCTCCTGTTAGGCCATCATCTACACGACATAGCCCTGAATTTTCCAATGCGCAGCTCTTTGCAAAAGAGAGATATTGGCAAGGGAAAGCTTTCTTGTACCATTGCATTTTTCTCCCAAAAGAAGGACACTAGAATAAAAATTTTAAAGCCTCCTGTTAGACCATCATCTACACGGCATAGCCATGAATTTTCCAATGCGCAGCTCTTTGCAAAAGAGAGATATTGGCAAGGAAAAGCTGTCTTGTACCTTTGCATTTTTCTCCCAAACGAAGGACACTAGAATTAAAATTTTAAAGCCTCCTGTTAGGCCATCATCTACACGATATAGCCCTGAATTTTCCAATGCGCAGCTCTTTGCAAACGAGAGATATTGGCAAGGAAAAGCTGTCTTGTACCTTTGCATTTTTCTCCCAAACGAAGGACACTAGAAAGAAAATTTTAAAGCCTCCTGTTAGGCCATCATCTACACGACATAGCCCTGAATTTTCCAATGCGCAGCTCTTTGCAAAAGAGAGATATTGGCAAGGAAAAGCTGTCTTGTACCATTGCATTTTTCTCCCAAACGAAGGACACTAGAAAGAAAATTTTAAAGCCTCCTGTTAGGCCATCATCTACACGACATAGTCCTGAATTTTCCAATGCGCAGCTCTTTGCAAAAGAGAGATATTGGCAAGGAAAAGCTGTCTTGTACCATTGCATTTTTCTCCCAAACGAAGGACACTAGAAAGAAAATTTTAAAGCCTCCTGTTAGACCATCATCTACACGACATAGCCCTGAATTTTCCAATGCGCAGCTCTTTGCAAAAGAGAGATATTGGCAAGGAAAAGCTGTCTTGTACCATTGCATTTTTCTCCCAAACGAAGGACACTAGAAAGAAAATTTTAAAGCCTCCTGTTAGGCCATCATCTACACGACATAGCCCTGAATTTTCCAATGCGCAGCTCTTTGCAAAAGAGAGATATTGGCAAGGAAAAGCTTTCTTGTACCATTGCATTTTTCTCCCAAACGAAGGACACTAGAATTAAAATTTTAAAGCCTCCTGTTAGGCCATCATCTACACGATATAGCCCTGAATTTTCCAATGCGCAGCTCTTTGCAAAAGAGAGATATTGGCAAGGAAAAGCTGTCTTGTACCTTTGCATTTTTCTCCCAAACGAAGGACACTAGAAAGAAAATTTTAAAGCCTCCTGTTAGGCCATCATCTACACGACATAGCCCTGAATTTTCCAATGCGCAGCTCTTTGCAAAAGAGAGATATTGGCAAGGAAAAGCTTTCTTGTACCATTGCATTTTTCTCCCAAACGAAGGACACTAGAATTAAAATTTTAAAGCCTCCTGTTAGACCATCATCTACACGGCATAGCCCTGAATTTTCCAATGCGCAGCTCTTTGCAAAAGAGAGATATTGGCAAGGAAAAGCTGTCTTGTACCATTGCATTTTTCTCCCAAACTAAGGACACTAGAATTAAAATTTTAAAGCCTCCTGTTAGGCCATCATCTACACGATATAGCCCTGAATTTTCCAATGCGCAGCTCTTTGCAAACGAGAGATATTGGCAAGGAAAAGCTGTCTTGTACCTTTGCATTTTTCTCCCAAACGAAGGACACTAGAAAGAACATTTTAAAGCCTCCTGTTAGACCATCATCTACACGGCATAGCCATGAATTTTCCAATGCGCAGCTCTTTGCAAAAGAGAGATATTGGCAAGGAAAAGCTGTCTTGTACCATTGCATTTTTCTCCCAAACGAAGGACACTAGAATTAAAATTTTAAAGCCTCCTGTTAGGCCATCATCTACACGATATAGCCCTGAATTTTCCAATGCGCAGCTCTTTGCAAAAGAGAGATATTGGCAAGGAAAAGCTGTCTTGTACCTTTGCATTTTTCTCCCAAACGAAGGACACTAGAAAGAAAATTTTAAAGCCTCCTGTTAGGCCATCATCTACACGACATAGCCCTGAATTTTCCAATGCGCAGCTCTTTGCAAAAGAGAGATATTGGCAAGGAAAAGCTGTCTTGTACCATTGCAATTTTCTCCCAAACGAAGGACACTAGAAAGAAAATGTTAAAGCCTCCTGTTAGACCATCATCTACACGACATAGCCCTGAATTTTCCAATGCGCAGCTCTTTGCAAAAGAGAGATATTGGCAAGGAAAAGCTGTCTTGTACCATTGCATTTTTCTCCCAAACGAAGGACACTAGAATTAAAATTTTAAAGCCTCCTGTTAGGCCATCATCTACACGATATAGCCCTGAATTTTCCAATGCGCAGCTCCTTGCAAACGAGAGATATTGGCAAGGAAAAGCTGTCTTGTACCTTTGCATTTTTCTCCCAAACGAAGGACACTAGAAAGAAAATTTTAAAGCCTCCTGTTAGGCCATCATCTACACGACATAGCCCTGAATTTTCCAATGCGCAGCTCTTTGCAAAAGAGAGATATTGGCAAGGAAAAGCTGTCTTGTACCATTGCATTTTTCTCCCAAACGAAGGACACTAGAAAGAAAATTTTAAAGCCTCCTGTTAGACCATCATCTACACAACATAGCCCTGAATTTTCCAATGCGTAGCTCTTTGCAAAAGAGAGATATTGGCAAGGAAAAGCTGTCTTGTACCTTTGCATTTTTCTCCCAAACGAAGGACACTAGAATTAAAATTTTTAAGCCTCCTGTTAGGCCATCATCTACACGACATAGCCCTGAATTTTCCAATGCGCAGCTCTTTGCAAAAGAGAGATATTGGCAAGGAAAAGCTGTCTTGTACCATTGCGTTTTTCTCCCAAACGAAGGACACTAGAAAGAAAATGTTAAAGCCTCCTGTTAGGCCATCATCTACACGACATAGCCCTGAATTTTCCAATGCGCAGCTCTTTGCAAAAGAGAGATATTGGCAAGGAAAAGCTGTCTTGTACCATTGCATTTTTCTCCCAAACGAAGGACACTAGAATTAAAATTTTAAAGCCTCCTGTTAGGCCATCATCTACACGATATAGCCCTGAATTTTCCAATGCGCAGCTCTTTGCAAACGAGAGATATTGGCAAGGAAAAGCTGTCTTGTACCTTTGCATTTTTCTCCCAAACGAAGGACACTAGAAAGAAAATTTTAAAGCCTCCTGTTAGGCCATCATCTACACGACATAGCCCTGAATTTTCCAATGCGCAGCTCTTTGCAAAAGAGAGATATTGGCAAGGAAAAGCTGTCTTGTACCATTGCATTTTTCTCCCAAACGAAGGACACTAGAAAGAAAATTTTAAAGCCTCCTGTTAGACCATCATCTACACGACATAGCCCTGAATTTTCCAATGCGCAGCTCTTTGCAAAAGAGAGATATTGGCAAGGAAAAGCTGTCTTGTACCATTGCATTTTTCTCCCAAACGAAGGACACTAGAATTAAAATTTTAAAGCCTCCTGTTAGGCCATCATCTACACGATATAGCCCTGAATTTTCCAATGCGCAGCTCTTTGCAAAAGAGAGATATTGGCAAGGAAAAGCTGTCTTGTACCTTTGCATTTTTCTCCCAAACGAAGGATACTAGAAAGAAAATTTTAAAGCCTCCTGTTAGGCCATCATCTACACGACATAGCCCTGAATTTTCCAATGCGCAGCTCTTTGCAAAAGAGAGATATTGGCAAGGAAAAGCTGTCTTGTACCTTTGCATTTTTCTCCCAAACGAAGGACACTAGAAAGAAAATTTTAAAGCCTCCTGTTAGGCCATCATCTACACGACATAGCCCTGAATTTTCCAATGCGCAGCTCTTTGCAAAAGAGAGATATTGGCAAGGAAAAGCTTTCTTGTACCATTGCATTTTTCTCCCAAACGAAGGACACTAGAATTAAAATTTTAAAGCCTCCTGTTAGGCCATCATCTACACGATATAGCCCTGAATTTTCCAATGCGCAGCTCTTTGCAAAAGAGAGATATTGGCAAGGAAAAGCTGTCTTGTACCTTTGCATTTTTCTCCCAAACGAAGGACACTAGAAAGAAAATTTTAAAGCCTCCTGTTAGGCCATCATCTACACGACATAGCCCTGAATTTTCCAATGCGCAGCTCTTTGCAAAAGAGAGATATTGGCAAGGAAAAGCTGTCTTGTACCATTGCATTTTTCTCCCAAACGAAGGACACTAGAAAGATAATTTTAAAGCCTCCTGTTAGACCATCATCTACACGACATAGCCCTGAATTTTCCAATGCGCAGCTCTTTGCAAAAGAGAGATATTGGCAAGGAAAAGCTGTCTTGTACCATTGCATTTTTCTCCCAAACGAAGGACACTAGAATTAAAATTTTAAAGCCTCCTGTTAGGCCATCATCTACACGATATAGCCCTGAATTTTCCAATGCGCAGCTCTTTGCAAACGAGAGATATTGGCAAGGAAAAGCTGTCTTGTACCTTTGCATTTTTCTCCCAAACGAAGGACACTAGAAAGAAAATTTTAAAGCCTCCTGTTAGGCCATCATCTACACGACATAGCCCTGAATTTTCCAATGCGCAGCTCTTTGCAAAAGAGAGATATTGGCAAGGAAAAGCTGTCTTGTACCATTGCATTTTTCTCCCAAACGAAGGACACTAGAATTAAAATTTTAAAGCCTCCTGTTAGGCCATCATCTACACGATATAGCCCTGAATTTTCCAATGCGCAGCTCTTTGCAAAAGAGAGATATTGGCAAGGAAAAGCTTTCTTGTACCATTGCATTTTTCTCCCAAACGAAGGACACTAGAATTAAAATTTTAAAGCCTCCTGTTAGACCATCATCTACACGACATAGCCCTGAATTTTCCAATGCGCAGCTCTTTGCAAAAGAGAGATATTATCAAGGAAAAGCTGTCTTGTACCATTGCATTTTTCTCCCAAACGAAGGACACTAGAATTAAAATTTTAAAGCCTCCTGTTAGGCCATCATCTACACGATATAGCCCTGAATTTTCCAATGCGCAGCTCTTTGCAAACGAGAGATATTGGCAAGGAAAAGCTGTCTTGTACCTTTGCATTTTTCTCCCAAACGAAGGACACTAGAAAGAACATTTTAAAGCCTCCTGTTAGACCATCATCTACACGGCATAGCCATGAATTTTCCAATGCGCAGCTCTTTGCAAAAGAGAGATATTGGCAAGGAAAAGCTGTCTTGTACCTTTGCATTTTTCTCCCAAACGAAGGACACTAGAATTAAAATTTTAAAGCCTCCTGTTAGGCCATCATCTACACGATATAGCCCTGAATTTTCCAATGCGCAGCTCTTTGCAAAAGAGAGATATTGGCAAGGAAAAGCTGTCTTGTACCTTTGCATTTTTCTCCCAAACGAAGGACACTAGAAAGAAAATTTTAAAGCCTCCTGTTAGGCCATCATCTACACGACATAGCCCTGAATTTTCCAATGCGCAGCTCTTTGCAAAAGAGAGATATTGGCAAGGAAAAGCTGTCTTGTACCATTGCATTTTTCTCCCAAACGAAGGACACTAGAATTAAAATTTTAAAGCCTCCTGTTAGGCCATCATCTACACGATATAGCCCTGAATTTTCCAATGCGCAGCTCTTTGCAAACGAGAGATATTGGCAAGGAAAAGCTGTCTTGTACCTTTGCATTTTTCTCCCAAACGAAGGACACTAGAAAGAAAATTTTAAAGCCTCCTGTTAGGCCATCATCTACACGACATAGCCCTGAATTTTCCAATGCGCAGCTCTTTGCAAAAGAGAGATATTGGCAAGGAAAAGCTGTCTTGTACCATTGCATTTTTCTCCCAAACGAAGGACACTAGATAGAAAATTTTAAAGCCTCCTGTTAGGCCATCATCTACACGACATAGCCCTGAATTTTCCAATGCGCAGCTCTTTGCAAACGAGAGATATTGGCAAGGAAAAGCTGTCTTGTACCTTTGCATTTTTCTCCCAAACGAAGGACACTAGAAAGAAAATTTTAAAGCCTCCTGTTAGGCCATCATCTACACGACATAGCCCTGAATTTTCCAATGCGCAGCTCTTTGCAAAAGAGAGATATTGGCAAGGAAAAGCTTTCTTGTACCATTGCATTTTTCTCCCAAACGAAGGACACTAGAATTAAAATTTTAAAGCCTCCTGTTAGGCCATCATCTACACGACATAGCCCTGAATTTTCCAATGCGCAGCTCTTTGCAAAAGAGAGATATTGGCAAGGAAAAGCTTTCTTGTACCATTGCATTTTTCTCCCAAACGAAGGACACTAGAATTTAAAATTTTAAAGCCTCCTGTTTAGACCATCATCTACACGACATAGCCCTGAATTTTCCAATGCGCAGCTCTTTGCAAAAGAGAGATATTGGCAAGGAAAAGCTGTCTTGTACCATTGCATTTTTCTCCCAAACGAAGGACACTAGAATTAAAATTTTAAAGCCTCCTGTTAGGCCATCATCTACACGATATAGCCCTGAATTTTCCAATGCGCAGCTCTTTGCAAACGAGAGATATTGGCAAGGAAAAGCTGTCTTGTACCTTTGCATTTTTCTCCCAAACGAAGGACACTAGAAAGAAAATTTTAAAGCCTCCTGTTAGGCCATCATCTACACGACATAGCCCTGAATTTTCCAATGCGCAGCTCTTTGCAAACGAGAGATATTGGCAAGGAAAAGCTGTCTTGTACCTTTGCATTTTTCTCCCAAACGAAGGACACTAGAAAGAACATTTTAAAGCCTCCTGTTAGACCATCATCTACACGGCATAGCCATGAATTTTCCAATGCGCAGCTCTTTGCAAAAGAGAGATATTGGCAAGGAAAAGCTGTCTTGTACCTTTGCATTTTTCTCCCAAACGAAGGACACTAGAATTAAAATTTTAAAGCCTCCTGTTAGGCCATCATCTACACGATATAGCCCTGAATTTTCCAATGCGCAGCTCTTTGCAAAAGAGAGATATTGGCAAGGAAAAGCTGTCTTGTACCTTTGCATTTTTCTCCCAAACAAAGGACACTAGAAAGAAAATTTTAAAGCCTCCTGTTAGGCCATCATCTACACGACATAGCCCTGAATTTTCCAATGCGCAGCTCTTTGCAAAAGAGAGATATTGGCAAGGAAAAGCTGTCTTGTACCATTGCATTTTTCTCCCAAACGAAGGACACTAGAATTAAAATTTTAAAGCCTCCTGTTAGGCCATCATCTACACGATATAGCCCTGAATTTTCCAATGCGCAGCTCTTTGCAAACGAGAGATATTGGCAAGGAAAAGCTGTCTTGTACCTTTGCATTTTTCTCCCAAACGAAGGACACTAGAAAGAAAATTTTAAAGCCTCCTGTTAGGCCATCATCTACACGACATAGCCCTGAATTTTCCAATGCGCAGCTCTTTGCAAACGAGAGATATTGGCAAGGAAAAGCTGTCTTGTACCTTTGCATTTTTCTCCCAAACGAAGGACACTAGATAGAAAATTTTAAAGCCTCCTGTTAGACCATCATCTACACGACATAGCCCTGAATTTTCCAATGCGCAGCTCTTTGCAAAAGAGAGATATTGGCAAGGAAAAGCTGTCTTGTACCATTGCATTTTTCTCCCAAACGAAGGACACTAGAAAGAAAATTTTAAAGCCTCCTGTTAGACCATCATCTACACGACATAGTCCTGAATTTTCCAATGCGTAGCTCTTTGCAAAAGAGAGATATTGGCAAGGAAAAGCTGTCTTGTACCATTGCATTTTTCTCCCAAACGAAGGACACTAGAATTAAAATTTTAAAGCCTCCTGTTAGGCCATCATCTACACGATATAGCCCTGAATTTTCCAATGCGCAGCTCCTTGCAAACGAGAGATATTGGCAAGGAAAAGCTGTCTTGTACCTTTGCATTTTTCTCCCAAACGAAGGACACTAGAAAGAAAATTTTAAAGCCTCCTGTTAGGCCATCATCTACACGACATAGCCCTGAATTTTCCAATGCGCAGCTCTTTGCAAAAGAGAGATATTGGCAAGGAAAAGCTGTCTTGTACCATTGCATTTTTCTCCCAAACGAAGGACACTAGAAAGAAAATTTTAAAGCCTCCTGTTAGACCATCATCTACACAACATAGCCCTGAATTTTCCAATGCGTAGCTCTTTGCAAAAGAGAGATATTGGCAAGGAAAAGCTGTCTTGTACCGTTGCATTTTTTTCCCAAACGAAGGACACTAGAATTAAAATTTTTAAGCCTCCTGTTAGGCCATCATCTACACGACATAGCCCTGAATTTTCCAATGCGCAGCTCTTTGCAAAAGAGAGATATTGGCAAGGAAAAGCTGTCTTGTACCATTGCATTTTTCTCCCAAACGAAGGACACTAGAAAGAAAATGTTAAAGCTTCCTGTTAGGCCATCATCTACACGACATAGCCCTGAATTTTCCAATGCGCAGCTCTTTGCAAAAGAGAGATATTGGCAAGGAAAAGCTGTCTTGTACCATTGCATTTTTCTCCCAAACGAAGGACACTAGAATTAAAATTTTAAAGCCTCCTGTTAGGCCATCATCTACACGATATAGCCCTGAATTTTCCAATGCGCAGCTCTTTGCAAACGAGAGATATTGGCAAGGAAAAGCTGTCTTGTACCTTTGCATTTTTCTCCCAAACGAAGGACACTAGAAAGAAAATTTTAAAGCCTCCTGTTAGGCCATCATCTACACGACATAGTCCTGAATTTTCCAATGCGTAGCTCTTTGCAAAAGAGAGATATTGGCAAGGAAAAGCTGTCTTGTACCTTTGCATTTTTCTCCCAAACGAAGGACACTAGAAAGAAAATTTTAAAGCCTCCTGTTAGGCCATCATCTACACGACATAGCCCTGAATTTTCCAATGCGCAGCTCTTTGCAAAAGAGAGATATTGGCAAGGAAAAGCTTTCTTGTACCATTGCATTTTTCTCCCAAACGAAGGACACTAGAATTAAAATTTTAAAGCCTCCTGTTAGGCCATCATCTACACGATATAGCCCTGAATTTTCCAATGCGCAGCTCTTTGCAAAAGAGAGATATTGGCAAGGAAAAGCTGTCTTGTACCTTTGCATTTTTCTCCCAAACGAAGGACACTAGAAAGAAAATTTTAAAGCCTCCTGTTAGGCCATCATCTACACGACATAGCCCTGAATTTTCCAATGCGCAGCTCTTTGCAAAAGAGAGATATTGGCAAGGAAAAGCTGTCTTGTACCATTGCATTTTTCTCCCAAACGAAGGACACTAGATAGAAAATTTTAAAGCCTCCTGTTAGGCCATCATCTACACGACATAGCCCTGAATTTTCCAATGCGCAGCTCTTTGCAAACGAGAGATATTGGCAAGGAAAAGCTGTCTTGTACCTTTGCATTTTTCTCCCAAACGAAGGACACTAGAAAGAAAATTTTAAAGCCTCCTGTTAGGCCATCATCTACACGACATAGCCCTGAATTTTCCAATGCGCAGCTCTTTGCAAAAGAGAGATATTGGCAAGGAAAAGCTTTCTTGTACCATTGCATTTTTCTCCCAAACGAAGGACACTAGAATTAAAATTTTAAAGCCTCCTGTTAGGCCATCATCTACACGACATAGCCCTGAATTTTCCAATGCGCAGCTCTTTGCAAAAGAGAGATATTGGCAAGGAAAAGCTTTCTTGTACCATTGCATTTTTCTCCCAAACGAAGGACACTAGAATTTAAAATTTTAAAGCCTCCTGTTTAGACCATCATCTACACGACATAGCCCTGAATTTTCCAATGCGCAGCTCTTTGCAAAAGAGAGATATTGGCAAGGAAAAGCTGTCTTGTACCATTGCATTTTTCTCCCAAACGAAGGACACTAGAATTAAAATTTTAAAGCCTCCTGTTAGGCCATCATCTACACGATATAGCCCTGAATTTTCCAATGCGCAGCTCTTTGCAAACGAGAGATATTGGCAAGGAAAAGCTGTCTTGTACCTTTGCATTTTTCTCCCAAACGAAGGACACTAGAAAGAAAATTTTAAAGCCTCCTGTTAGGCCATCATCTACACGACATAGCCCTGAATTTTCCAATGCGCAGCTCTTTGCAAACGAGAGATATTGGCAAGGAAAAGCTGTCTTGTACCTTTGCATTTTTCTCCCAAACGAAGGACACTAGAAAGAACATTTTAAAGCCTCCTGTTAGACCATCATCTACACGGCATAGCCATGAATTTTCCAATGCGCAGCTCTTTGCAAAAGAGAGATATTGGCAAGGAAAAGCTGTCTTGTACCTTTGCATTTTTCTCCCAAACGAAGGACACTAGAATTAAAATTTTAAAGCCTCCTGTTAGGCCATCATCTACACGATATAGCCCTGAATTTTCCAATGCGCAGCTCTTTGCAAAAGAGAGATATTGGCAAGGAAAAGCTGTCTTGTACCTTTGCATTTTTCTCCCAAACAAAGGACACTAGAAAGAAAATTTTAAAGCCTCCTGTTAGGCCATCATCTACACGACATAGCCCTGAATTTTCCAATGCGCAGCTCTTTGCAAAAGAGAGATATTGGCAAGGAAAAGCTGTCTTGTACCATTGCATTTTTCTCCCAAACGAAGGACACTAGAATTAAAATTTTAAAGCCTCCTGTTAGGCCATCATCTACACGATATAGCCCTGAATTTTCCAATGCGCAGCTCTTTGCAAACGAGAGATATTGGCAAGGAAAAGCTGTCTTGTACCTTTGCATTTTTCTCCCAAACGAAGGACACTAGAAAGAAAATTTTAAAGCCTCCTGTTAGGCCATCATCTACACGACATAGCCCTGAATTTTCCAATGCGCAGCTCTTTGCAAACGAGAGATATTGGCAAGGAAAAGCTGTCTTGTACCTTTGCATTTTTCTCCCAAACGAAGGACACTAGAAAGAAAATTTTAAAGCCTCCTGTTAGGCCATCATCTACACGACATAGCCCTGAATTTTCCAATGCGCAGCTCTTTGCAAAAGAGAGATATTGGCAAGGAAAAGCTGTCTTGTACCATTGCATTTTTCTCCCAAACGAAGGACACTAGATAGAAAATTTTAAAGCCTCCTGTTAGACCATCATCTACACGACATAGTCCTGAATTTTCCAATGCGTAGCTCTTTGCAAAAGAGAGATATTGGCAAGGAAAAGCTGTCTTGTACCATTGCATTTTTCTCCCAAACGAAGGACACTAGAATTAAAATTTTAAAGCCTCCTGTTAGGCCATCATCTACACGATATAGCCCTGAATTTTCCAATGCGCAGCTCCTTGCAAACGAGAGATATTGGCAAGGAAAAGCTGTCTTGTACCTTTGCATTTTTCTCCCAAACGAAGGACACTAGAAAGAAAATTTTAAAGCCTCCTGTTAGGCCATCATCTACACGACATAGCCCTGAATTTTCCAATGCGCAGCTCTTTGCAAAAGAGAGATATTGGCAAGGAAAAGCTGTCTTGTACCATTGCATTTTACTCCCAAACGAAGGACACTAGAAAGAAAATTTTAAAGCCTCCTGTTAGACCATCATCTACACAACATAGCCCTGAATTTTCCAATGCGTAGCTCTTTGCAAAAGAGAGATATTGGCAAGGAAAAGCTGTCTTGTACCTTTGCATTTTTTTCCCAAACGAAGGACACTAGAATTAAAATTTTTAAGCCTCCTGTTAGGCCATCATCTACACGACATAGCCCTGAATTTTCCAATGCGCAGCTCTTTGCAAAAGAGAGATATTGGCAAGGAAAAGCTGTCTTGTACCTTTGCATTTTTCTCCCAAACGAAGGACACTAGAAAGAAAATGTTAAAGCCTCCTGTTAGGCCATCATCTACACGACATAGCCCTGAATTTTCCAATGCGCAGCTCTTTGCAAAAGAGAGATATTGGCAAGGAAAAGCTGTCTTGTACCATTGCATTTTTCTCCCAAACGAAGGACACTAGAATTAAAATTTTAAAGCCTCCTGTTAGGCCATCATCTACACGATATAGCCCTGAATTTTCCAATGCGCAGCTCTTTGCAAACGAGAGATATTGGCAAGGAAAAGCTGTCTTGTACCTTTGCATTTTTCTCCCAAACGAAGGACACTAGAAAGAAAATTTTAAAGCCTCCTGTTAGGCCATCATCTACACGACATAGCCCTGAATTTTCCAATGCGCAGCTCTTTGCAAAAGAGAGATATTGGCAAGGAAAAGCTGTCTTGTACCATTGCATTTTTCTCCCAAACGAAGGACACTAGAAAGAAAATTTTAAAGCCTCCTGTTAGACCATCATCTACACGACATAGTCCTGAATTTTCCAATGCGTAGCTCTTTGCAAAAGAGAGATATTGGCAAGGAAAAGCTGTCTTGTACCTTTGCATTTTTCTCCCAAACGAAGGACACTAGAAAGAAAATTTTAAAGCCTCCTGTTAGGCCATCATCTACACGACATAGCCCTGAATTTTCCAATGCGCAGCTCTTTGCAAAAGAGAGATATTGGCAAGGAAAAGCTTTCTTGTACCATTGCATTTTTCTCCCAAACGAAGGACACTAGAATTAAAATTTTAAAGCCTCCTGTTAGGCCATCATCTACACGATATAGCCCTGAATTTTCCAATGCGCAGCTCTTTGCAAAAGAGAGATATTGGCAAGGAAAAGCTGTCTTGTACCTTTGCATTTTTCTCCCAAACGAAGGACACTAGAAAGAAAATTTTAAAGCCTCCTGTTAGGCCATCATCTACACGACATAGCCCTGAATTTTCCAATGCGCAGCTCTTTGCAAAAGAGAGATATTGGCAAGGAAAAGCTGTCTTGTACCATTGCATTTTTCTCCCAAACGAAGGACACTAGAAAGATAATTTTAAAGCCTCCTGTTAGACCATCATCTACACGACATAGCCCTGAATTTTCCAATGCGCAGCTCTTTGCAAAAGAGAGATATTGGCAAGGAAAAGCTGTCTTGTACCATTGCATTTTTCTCCCAAACGAAGGACACTAGAATTAAAATTTTAAAGCCTCCTGTTAGGCCATCATCTACACGATATAGCCCTGAATTTTCCAATGCGCAGCTCTTTGCAAACGAGAGATATTGGCAAGGAAAAGCTGTCTTGTACCTTTGCATTTTTCTCCCAAACGAAGGACACTAGAAAGAAAATTTTAAAGCCTCCTTTTAGGCCATCATCTACACGACATAGCCCTGAATTTTCCAATGCGCAGCTCTTTGCAAAAGAGAGATATTGGCAAGGAAAAGCTGTCTTGTACCATTGCATTTTTCTCCCAAACGAAGGACACTAGAATTAAAATTTTAAAGCCTCCTGTTAGGCCATCATCTACACGATATAGCCCTGAATTTTCCAATGCGCAGCTCTTTGCAAAAGAGAGATATTGGCAAGGAAAAGCTTTCTTGTACCATTGCATTTTTCTCCCAAACGAAGGACACTAGAATTAAAATTTTAAAGCCTCCTGTTAGACCATCATCTACACGACATAGCCCTGAATTTTCCAATGCGCAGCTCTTTGCAAAAGAGAGATATTATCAAGGAAAAGCTGTCTTGTACCATTGCATTTTTCTCCCAAACGAAGGACACTAGAATTAAAATTTTAAAGCCTCCTGTTAGGCCATCATCTACACGATATAGCCCTGAATTTTCCAATGCGCAGCTCTTTGCAAACGAGAGATATTGGCAAGGAAAAGCTGTCTTGTACCTTTGCATTTTTCTCCCAAACGAAGGACACTAGAAAGAACATTTTAAAGCCTCCTGTTAGACCATCATCTACACGGCATAGCCATGAATTTTCCAATGCGCAGCTCTTTGCAAAAGAGAGATATTGGCAAGGAAAAGCTGTCTTGTACCTTTGCATTTTTCTCCCAAACGAAGGACACTAGAATTAAAATTTTAAAGCCTCCTGTTAGGCCATCATCTACACGATATAGCCCTGAATTTTCCAATGCGCAGCTCTTTGCAAAAGAGAGATATTGGCAAGGAAAAGCTGTCTTGTACCTTTGCATTTTTCTCCCAAACGAAGGACACTAGAAAGAAAATTTTAAAGCCTCCTGTTAGGCCATCATCTACACGACATAGCCCTGAATTTTCCAATGCGCAGCTCTTTGCAAAAGAGAGATATTGGCAAGGAAAAGCTGTCTTGTACCATTGCATTTTTCTCCCAAACGAAGGACACTAGAATTAAAATTTTAAAGCCTCCTGTTAGGCCATCATCTACACGATATAGCCCTGAATTTTCCAATGCGCAGCTCTTTGCAAACGAGAGATATTGGCAAGGAAAAGCTGTCTTGTACCTTTGCATTTTTCTCCCAAACGAAGGACACTAGAAAGAAAATTTTAAAGCCTCCTGTTAGGCCATCATCTACACGACATAGCCCTGAATTTTCCAATGCGCAGCTCTTTGCAAACGAGAGATATTGGCAAGGAAAAGCTGTCTTGTACCTTTGCATTTTTCTCCCAAACGAAGGACACTAGAAAGAAAATTTTAAAGCCTCCTGTTAGGCCATCATCTACACGACATAGCCCTGAATTTTCCAATGCGCAGCTCTTTGCAAAAGAGAGATATTGGCAAGGAAAAGCTGTCTTGTACCATTGCATTTTTCTCCCAAACGAAGGACACTAGATAGAAAATTTTAAAGCCTCCTGTTAGACCATCATCTACACGACATAGCCCTGAATTTTCCAATGCGCAGCTCTTTGCAAAAGAGAGATATTGGCAAGGAAAAGCTGTCTTGTACCATTGCATTTTTCTCCCAAACGAAGGACACTAGAATTAAAATTTTTAAGCCTCCTGTTAGGCCATCATCTACACGATATAGCCCTGAATTTTCCAATGCGCAGCTCTTTGCAAACGAGAGATATTGGCAAGGAAAAGCTGTCTTGTACCTTTGCATTTTTCTCCCAAACGAAGGACACTAGAAAGAAAATTTTAAAGCCTCCTGTTAGGCCATCATCTACACGACATAGCCCTGAATTTTCCAATGCGCAGCTCTTTGCAAAAGAGAGATATTGGCAAGGAAAAGCTTTCTTGTACCATTGCATTTTTCTCCCAAACGAAGGACACTAGAATTAAAATTTTAAAGCCTCCTGTTAGGCCATCATCTACACGACATAGCCCTGAATTTTCCAATGCGCAGCTCTTTGCAAAAGAGAGATATTGGCAAGGAAAAGCTTTCTTGTACCATTGCATTTTTCTCCCAAACGAAGGACACTAGAATTTAAAATTTTAAAGCCTCCTGTTTAGACCATCATCTACACGACATAGCCCTGAATTTTCCAATGCGCAGCTCTTTGCAAAAGAGAGATATTGGCAAGGAAAAGCTGTCTTGTACCATTGCATTTTTCTCCCAAACGAAGGACACTAGAATTAAAATTTTAAAGCCTCCTGTTAGGCCATCATCTACACGATATAGCCCTGAATTTTCCAATGCGCAGCTCTTTGCAAACGAGAGATATTGGCAAGGAAAAGCTGTCTTGTACCTTTGCATTTTTCTCCCAAACGAAGGACACTAGAAAGAAAATTTTAAAGCCTCCTGTTAGGCCATCATCTACACGACATAGCCCTGAATTTTCCAATGCGCAGCTCTTTGCAAACGAGAGATATTGGCAAGGAAAAGCTGTCTTGTACCTTTGCATTTTTCTCCCAAACGAAGGACACTAGAGAGAACATTTTAAAGCCTCCTGTTAGACCATCATCTACACGGCATAGCCATGAATTTTCCAATGCGCAGCTCTTTGCAAAAGAGAGATATTGGCAAGGAAAAGCTGTCTTGTACCTTTGCATTTTTCTCCCAAACGAAGGACACTAGAATTAAAATTTTAAAGCCTCCTGTTAGGCCATCATCTACACGATATAGCCCTGAATTTTCCAATGCGCAGCTCTTTGCAAACGAGAGATATTGGCAAGGAAAAGCTGTCTTGTACCTTTGCATTTTTCTCCCAAACGAAGGACACTAGAAAGAAAATTTTAAAGCCTCCTGTTAGGCCATCATCTACACGACATAGCCCTGAATTTTCCAATGCGCAGCTCTTTGCAAACGAGAGATATTGGCAAGGAAAAGCTGTCTTGTACCTTTGCATTTTTCTCCCAAACGAAGGACACTAGAAAGAAAATTTTAAAGCCTCCTGTTAGGCCATCATCTACACGACATAGCCCTGAATTTTCCAATGCGCAGCTCTTTGCAAAAGAGAGATATTGGCAAGGAAAAGCTGTCTTGTACCATTGCATTTTTCTCCCAAACGAAGGACACTAGATAGAAAATTTTAAAGCCTCCTGTTAGACCATCATCTACACGACATAGCCCTGAATTTTCCAATGCGCAGCTCTTTGCAAAAGAGAGATATTGGCAAGGAAAAGCTGTCTTGTACCATTGCATTTTTCTCCCAAACGAAGGACACTAGAATTAAAATTTTTAAGCCTCCTGTTAGGCCATCATCTACACGATATAGCCCTGAATTTTCCAATGCGCAGCTCTTTGCAAACGAGAGATATTGGCAAGGAAAAGCTGTCTTGTACCTTTGCATTTTTCTCCCAAACGAAGGACACTAGAAAGAAAATTTTAAAGCCTCCTGTTAGGCCATCATCTACACGACATAGCCCTGAATTTTCCAATGCGCAGCTCTTTGCAAAAGAGAGATATTGGCAAGGAAAAGCTGTCTTGTACCATTGCATTTTTCTCCCAAACGAAGGACACTAGAAAGAAAATTTTAAAGCCTCCTGTTAGACCATCATCTACACGACATAGCCCTGAATTTTCCAATGCGTAGCTCTTTGCAAAAGAGAGATATTGGCAAGGAAAAGCTGTCTTGTACCTTTGCATTTTTCTCCCAAACGAAGGACACTAGAAAGAAAATTTTAAAGCCTCCTGTTAGGCCATCATCTACACGACATAGCCCTGAATTTTCCAATGCGCAGCTCTTTGCAAAAGAGAGATATTGGCAAGGAAAAGCTTTCTTGTACCATTGCATTTTTCTCCCAAACGAAGGACACTAGAATTTAAAATTTTAAAGCCTCCTGTTTAGACCATCATCTACACGACATAGCCCTGAATTTTCCAATGCGCAGCTCTTTGCAAAAGAGAGATATTGGCAAGGAAAAGCTGTCTTGTACCATTGCATTTTTCTCCCAAACGAAGGACACTAGAATTAAAATTTTAAAGCCTCCTGTTAGGCCATCATCTACACGATATAGCCCTGAATTTTCCAATGCGCAGCTCTTTGCAAACTAGAGATATTGGCAAGGAAAAGCTGTCTTGTACCTTTGCATTTTTCTCCCAAACGAAGGACACTAGAAAGAAAATTTTAAAGCCTCCTGTTAGGCCATCATCTACACGACATAGCCCTGAATTTTCCAATGCGCAGCTCTTTGCAAACGAGAGATATTGGCAAGGAAAAGCTGTCTTGTACCTTTGCATTTTTCTCCCAAACGAAGGACACTAGAAAGAAAATTTTAAAGCCTCCTGTTAGGCCATCATCTACACGACATAGCCCTGAATTTTCCAATGCGCAGCTCTTTGCAAAAGAGAGATATTGGCAAGGAAAAGCTGTCTTGTACCATTGCATTTTTCTCCCAAACGAAGGACACTAGATAGAAAATTTTAAAGCCTCCTGTTAGACCATCATCTACACGACATAGCCCTGAATTTTCCAATGCGCAGCTCTTTGCAAAAGAGAGATATTGGCAAGGAAAAGCTGTCTTGTACCATTGCATTTTTCTCCCAAACGAAGGACACTAGAATTAACATTTTTAAGCCTCCTGTTAGGCCATCATCTACACGATATAGCCCTGAATTTTCCAATGCGCAGCTCTTTGCAAACGAGAGATATTGGCAAGGAAAAGCTGTCTTGTACCTTTGCATTTTTCTCCCAAACGAAGGACACTAGAAAGAAAATTTTAAAGCCTCCTGTTAGGCCATCATCTACACGACATAGCCCTGAATTTTCCAAAGCGCAGCTCTTTGCAAAAGAGAGATATTGGCAAGGAAAAGCTGTCTTGTACCATTGCATTTTTCTCCCAAACGAAGGACACTAGAAAGAAAATTTTAAAGCCTCCTGTTAGACCATCATCTACACGACATAGCCCTGAATTTTCCAATGCGTAGCTCTTTGCAAAAGAGAGATATTGGCAAGGAAAAGCTGTCTTGTACCTTTGCATTTTTCTCCCAAACGAAGGACACTAGAAAGAAAATTTTAAAGCCTCCTGTTAGGCCATCATCTACACGACATAGCCCTGAATTTTCCAATGCGCAGCTCTTTGCAAAAGAGAGATATTGGCAAGGAAAAGCTTTCTTGTACCATTGCATTTTTCTCCCAAACGAAGGACACTAGAATTAAAATTTTAAAGCCTCCTGTTAGGCCATCATCTACACGACATAGCCCTGAATTTTCCAATGCGCAGCTCTTTGCAAAAGAGAGATATTGGCAAGGAAAAGCTTTCTTGTACCATTGCATTTTTCTCCCAAACGAAGGACACTAGAATTAAAATTTTAAAGCCTCCTGTTTAGACCATCATCTACACGACATAGCCCTGAATTTTCCAATGCGCAGCTCTTTGCAAAAGAGAGATATTATCAAGGAAAAGCTGTCTTGTACCATTGCATTTTTCTCCCAAACGAAGGACACTAGAATTAAAATTTTAAAGCCTCCTGTTAGGCCATCATCTACACGATATAGCCCTGAATTTTCCAATGCGCAGCTCTTTGCAAACGAGAGATATTGGCAAGGAAAAGCTGTCTTGTACCTTTGCATTTTTCTCCCAAACGAAGGACACTAGAAAGAACATTTTAACGCCTCCTGTTAGACCATCATCTACACGGCATAGCCATGAATTTTCCAATGCGCAGCTCTTTGCAAAAGAGAGATATAGGCAAGGAAAAGCTGTCTTGTACCTTTACATTTTTCTCCCAAACGAAGGACACTAGAATTAAAATTTTAAAGCCTCCTATTAGGCCATCATCTACACGATATAGCCCTGAATTTTCCAATGCGCAGCTCTTTGCAAAAGAGAGATATTGGCAAGGAAAAGCTGTCTTGTACCTTTGCATTTTTCTCCCAAACGAAGGACACTAGAAAGAAAATTTTAAAGCCTCCTGTTAGGCCATCATCTACACGACATAGCCCTGAATTTTCCAATGCGCAGCTCTTTGCAAAAGAGAGATATTGGCAAGGAAAAGCTTTCTTGTACCATTGCATTTTTCTCCCAAACGAAGGACACTAGAATTAAAATTTTAAAGCCTCCTGTTTAGACCATCATCTACACGACATAGCCCTGAATTTTCCAATGCGCAGCTCTTTGCAAAAGAGAGATATTATCAAGGAAAAGCTGTCTTGTACCATTGCATTTTTCTCCCAAACGAAGGACACTAGAATTAAAATTTTAAAGCCTCCTGTTAGGCCATCATCTACACGATATAGCCCTGAATTTTCCAATGCGCAGCTCTTTGCAAACGAGAGATATTGGCAAGGAAAAGCTGTCTTGTACCTTTGCATTTTTCTCCCAAACGAAGGACACTAGAAAGAACATTTTAACGCCTCCTGTTAGACCATCATCTACACGGCATAGCCATGAATTTTCCAATGCGCAGCTCTTTGCAAAAGAGAGATATAGGCAAGGAAAAGCTGTCTTGTACCTTTACATTTTTCTCCCAAACGAAGGACACTAGAATTAAAATTTTAAAGCCTCCTGTTAGGCCATCATCTACACGATATAGCCCTGAATTTTCCAATGCGCAGCTCTTTGCAAAAGAGAGATATTGGCAAGGAAAAGCTGTCTTGTACCTTTGCATTTTTCTCCCAAACGAAGGACACTAGAAAGAAAATTTTAAAGCCTCCTGTTAGGCCATCATCTACACGACATAGCCCTGAATTTTCCAATGCGCAGCTCTTTGCAAAAGAGAGATATTGGTAAGGAAAAGCTGTCTTGTACCATTGCATTTTTCTCCCAAACGAAGGACACTAGAAAGAAAATTTTAAAGCCTCCTGTTAGACCATCATCTACACGACATAGCCCTGAATTTTCCAATGCGCAGCTCTTTGCAAAAGAGAGATATTGGCAAGGAAAAGCTGTCTTGTACCATTGCATTTTTCTCCCAAACGAAGGACACTAGAATTAAAATTTTAAAGCCTCCTGTTAGGCCATCATCTACACGATATAGCCCTGAATTTTCCAATGCGCAGCTCTTTGCAAACGAGAGATATTGGCAAGGAAAAGCTGTCTTGTACCTTTGCATTTTTCTCCCAAACGAAGGACACTAGAAAGAAAATTTTAAAGCCTCCTGTTAGGCCATCATCTACACGACATAGCCCTGAATTTTCCAATGCGCAGCTCTTTGCAAACGAGAGATATTGGCAAGGAAAAGCTGTCTTGTACCTTTGCATTTTTCTCCCAAACGAAGGACACTAGAAAGAAAATTTTAAAGCCTCCTGTTAGGCCATCATCTACACGACATAGCCCTGAATTTTCCAATGCGCAGCTCTTTGCAAAAGAGAGATATTGGCAAGGAAAAGCTGTCTTGTACCATTGCATTTTTCTCCCAAACGAAGGACACTAGATAGAAAATTTTAAAGCCTCCTGTTAGACCATCATCTACACGACATAGCCCTGAATTTTCCAATGCGCAGCTCTTTGCAAAAGAGAGATATTGGCAAGGAAAAGCTGTCTTGTACCATTGCATTTTTCTCCCAAACGAAGGACACTAGAAAGAAAATGTTAAAGCCTCCTGTTAGGCCATCATCTACACGACATAGCCCTGAATTTTCCAATGCGCAGCTCTTTGCAAAAGAGAGATATTGGCAAGGAAAAGCTGTCTTGTACCTTTGCATTTTTCTCCCAAACGAAGGACACTAGAAAGAAAATTTTAAAGCCTCCTGTTAGGCCATCATCTACACGACATAGCCCTGAATTTTCCAATGCGCAGCTCTTTGCAAACGAGAGATATTGGCAAGGAAAAGCTGTCTTGTACCTTTGCATTTTTCTCCCAAACGAAGGACACTAGAAAGAAAATTTTAAAGCCTCCTGTTAGGCCATCATCTACACGACATAGCCCTGAATTTTCCAATGCGCAGCTCTTTGCAAAAGAGAGATATTGGCAAGGAAAAGCTGTCTTGTACCATTGCATTTTTCTCCCAAACGAAGGACACTAGATAGAAAATTTTAAAGCCTCCTGTTAGACCATCATCTACACGACATAGCCCTGAATTTTCCAATGCGCAGCTCTTTGCAAAAGAGAGATATTGGCAAGGAAAAGCTGTCTTGTACCATTGCATTTTTCTCCCAAACGAAGGACACTAGAATTAACATTTTTAAGCCTCCTGTTAGGCCATCATCTACACGATATAGCCCTGAATTTTCCAATGCGCAGCTCTTTGCAAACGAGAGATATTGGCAAGGAAAAGCTGTCTTGTACCTTTGCATTTTTCTCCCAAACGAAGGACACTAGAAAGAAAATTTTAAAGCCTCCTGTTAGGCCATCATCTACACGACATAGCCCTGAATTTTCCAATGCGCAGCTCTTTGCAAAAGAGAGATATTGGCAAGGAAAAGCTGTCTTGTACCATTGCATTTTTCTCCCAAACGAAGGACACTAGAAAGAAAATTTTAAAGCCTCCTGTTAGACCATCATCTACACGACATAGCCCTGAATTTTCCAATGCGTAGCTCTTTGCAAAAGAGAGATATTGGCAAGGAAAAGCTGTCTTGTACCTTTGCATTTTTCTCCCAAACGAAGGACACTAGAAAGAAAATTTTAAAGCCTCCTGTTAGGCCATCATCTACACGACATAGCCCTGAATTTTCCAATGCGCAGCTCTTTGCAAAAGAGAGATATTGGCAAGGAAAAGCTTTCTTGTACCATTGCATTTTTCTCCCAAACGAAGGACACTAGAATTAAAATTTTAAAGCCTCCTGTTAGGCCATCATCTACACGACATAGCCCTGAATTTTCCAATGCGCAGCTCTTTGCAAAAGAGAGATATTGGCAAGGAAAAGCTTTCTTGTACCATTGCATTTTTCTCCCAAACGAAGGACACTAGAATTAAAATTTTAAAGCCTCCTGTTTAGACCATCATCTACACGACATAGCCCTGAATTTTCCAATGCGCAGCTCTTTGCAAAAGAGAGATATTATCAAGGAAAAGCTGTCTTGTACCATTGCATTTTTCTCCCAAACGAAGGACACTAGAATTAAAATTTTAAAGCCTCCTGTTAGGCCATCATCTACACGATATAGCCCTGAATTTTCCAATGCGCAGCTCTTTGCAAACGAGAGATATTGGCAAGGAAAAGCTGTCTTGTACCTTTGCATTTTTCTCCCAAACGAAGGACACTAGAAAGAACATTTTAACGCCTCCTGTTAGACCATCATCTACACGGCATAGCCATGAATTTTCCAATGCGCAGCTCTTTGCAAAAGAGAGATATTGGCAAGGAAAAGCTGTCTTGTACCTTTACATTTTTCTCCCAAACGAAGGACACTAGAATTAAAATTTTAAAGCCTCCTGTTAGGCCATCATCTACACGATATAGCCCTGAATTTTCCAATGCGCAGCTCTTTGCAAAAGAGAGATATTGGCAAGGAAAAGCTGTCTTGTACCTTTGCATTTTTCTCCCAAACGAAGGACACTAGAAAGAAAATTTTAAAGCCTCCTGTTAGGCCATCATCTACACGACATAGCCCTGAATTTTCCAATGCGCAGCTCTTTGCAAAAGAGAGATATTGGTAAGGAAAAGCTGTCTTGTACCATTGCATTTTTCTCCCAAACGAAGGACACTAGAAAGAAAATTTTAAAGCCTCCTGTTAGACCATCATCTACACGACATAGCCCTGAATTTTCCAATGCGCAGCTCTTTGCAAAAGAGAGATATTGGCAAGGAAAAGCTGTCTTGTACCATTGCATTTTTCTCCCAAACGAAGGACACTAGAATTAAAATTTTAAAGCCTCCTGTTAGGCCATCATCTACACGATATAGCCCTGAATTTTCCAATGCGCAGCTCTTTGCAAACGAGAGATATTGGCAAGGAAAAGCTGTCTTGTACCTTTGCATTTTTCTCCCAAACGAAGGACACTAGAAAGAAAATTTTAAAGCCTCCTGTTAGGCCATCATCTACACGACATAGCCCTGAATTTTCCAATGCGCAGCTCTTTGCAAAAGAGAGATATTGGCAAGGAAAAGCTGTCTTGTACCATTGCATTTTTCTCCCAAACGAAGGACACTAGAAAGAAAATTTTAAAGCCTCCTGTTAGACCATCATCTACACGACATAGCCCTGAATTTTCCAATGCGCAGCTCTTTGCAAAAGAGAGATATTGGCAAGGAAAAGCTGTCTTGTACCATTGCATTTTTCTCCCAAACGAAGGACACTAGAATTAAAATTTTAAAGCCTCCTGTTAGGCCATCATCTACACGATATAGCCCTGAATTTTCCAATGCGCAGCTCTTTGCAAACGAGAGATATTGGCAAGGAAAAGCTGTCTTGTACCTTTGCATTTTTCTCCCAAACGAAGGACACTAGAAAGAAAATTTTAAAGCCTCCTGTTAGGCCATCATCTACACGACATAGCCCTGAATTTTCCAATGCGCAGCTCTTTGCAAAAGAGAGATATTGGCAAGGAAAAGCTGTCTTGTACCATTGCATTTTTCTCCCAAACGAAGGACACTAGAATTAAAATTTTAAAGCCTCCTGTTAGGCCATCATCTACACGATATAGCCCTGAATTTTCCAATGCGCAGCTCTTTGCAAAAGAGAGATATTGGCAAGGAAAAGCTTTCTTGTACCATTGCATTTTTCTCCCAAACGAAGGACACTAGAATTAAAATTTTAAAGCCTCCTGTTAGACCATCATCTACACGACATAGCCCTGAATTTTCCAATGCGCAGCTCTTTGCAAAAGAGAGATATTGGCAAGGAAAAGCTGTCTTGTACCATTGCATTTTTCTCCCAAACGAAGGACACTAGAATTAAAATTTTAAAGCCTCCTGTTAGGCCATCATCTACACGATATAGCCCTGAATTTTCCAATGCGCAGCTCTTTGCAAACGAGAGATATTGGCAAGGAAAAGCTGTCTTGTACCTTTGCATTTTTCTCCCAAACGAAGGACACTAGAAAGAACATTTTAAAGCCTCCTGTTAGACCATCATCTACACGGCATAGCCATGAATTTTCCAATGCGCAGCTCTTTGCAAAAGAGAGATATTGGCAAGGAAAAGCTGTCTTGTACCTTTGCATTTTTCTCCCAAACGAAGGACACTAGAATTAAAATTTTAAAGCCTCCTGTTAGGCCATCATCTACACGATATAGCCCTGAATTTTCCAATGCGCAGCTCTTTGCAAAAGAGAGATATTGGCAAGGAAAAGCTGTCTTGTACCTTTGCATTTTTCTCCCAAACGAAGGACACTAGAAAGAAAATTTTAAAGCCTCCTGTTAGGCCATCATCTACACGACATAGCCCTGAATTTTCCAATGCGCAGCTCTTTGCAAAAGAGAGATATTGGCAAGGAAAAGCTGTCTTGTACCATTGCATTTTTCTCCCAAACGAAGGACACTAGAATTAAAATTTTAAAGCCTCCTGTTAGGCCATCATCTACACGATATAGCCCTGAATTTTCCAATGCGCAGCTCTTTGCAAACGAGAGATATTGGCAAGGAAAAGCTGTCTTGTACCTTTGCATTTTTCTCCCAAACGAAGGACACTAGAAAGAAAATTTTAAAGCCTCCTGTTAGGCCATCATCTACACGACATAGTCCTGAATTTTCCAATGCGCAGCTCTTTGCAAAAGAGAGATATTGGCAAGGAAAAGCTGTCTTGTACCATTGCATTTTTATCCCAAACGAAGGACACTAGAAAGAAAATTTTAAAGCCTCCTGTTAGACCATCATCTACACGACATAGTCCTGAATTTTCCAATGCGTAGCTCTTTGCAAAAGAGAGATATTGGCAAGGAAAAGCTGTCTTGTACCTTTGCATTTTTCTCCCAAACGAAGGACACTAGAAAGAAAATTTTAAAGCCTCCTGTTAGGCCATCATCTACACGACATAGCCCTGAATTTTCCAATGCGCAGCTCTTTGCAAAAGAGAGATATTGGCAAGGAAAAGCTTTCTTGTACCATTGCATTTTTCTCCCAAACGAAGGACACTAGAATTAAAATTTTAAAGCCTCCTGTTAGGCCATCATTTACACGATATAGCCCTGAATTTTCCAATGCGCAGCTCTTTGCAAAAGAGAGATATTGGCAAGGAAAAGCTGTCTTGTACCTTTGCATTTTTCTCCCAAACGAAGGACACTAGAAAGAAAATGTTAAAGCCTCCTGTTAGGCCATCATCTACACGACATAGCCCTGAATTTTCCAATGCGCAGCTCTTTGCAAAAGAGAGATATTGGCAAGGAAAAGCTTTCTTGTACCATTGCATTTTTCTCCCAAACGAAGGACACTAGAATTAAAATTTTAAAGCCTCCTGTTAGTCCATCATCTACACGACATAGCCCTGAATTTTCCAATGCGCAGCTCTTTGCAAAAGAGAGATATTGGCAAGGAAAAGCTGTCTTGTACCATTGCATTTTTCTCCCAAACGAAGGACACTAGAATTAAAATTTTAAAGCCTCCTGTTAGGCCATCATCTACACGATATAGCCCTGAATTTTCCAATGCGCAGCTCTTTGCAAACGAGAGATATTGGCAAGGAAAAGCTGTCTTGTACCTTTGCATTTTTCTCCCAAACGAAGGACACTAGAAAGAACATTTTAAAGCCTCCTGTTAGACCATCATCTACACGGCATAGCCATGAATTTTCCAATGCGCAGCTCTTTGCAAAAGAGAGATATTGGCAAGGAAAAGCTGTCTTGTACCTTTGCATTTTTCTCCCAAACGAAGGACACTAGAATTAAAATTTTAAAGCCTCCTGTTAGGCCATCATATACACGATATAGCCCTGAATTTTCCAATGCGCAGCTCTTTGCAAAAGAGAGATATTGGCAAGGAAAAGCTGTCTTGTACCTTTGCATTTTTCTCCCAAACGAAGGACACTAGAAAGAACATTTTAAAGCCTCCTGTTAGGCCATCATCTACACGACATAGCCCTGAATTTTCCAATGCGCAGCTCTTTGCAAAAGAGAGATATTGGCAAGGAAAAGCTGTCTTGTACCATTGCATTTTTCTCCCAAACGAAGGACACTAGAAAGAAAATTTTAAAGCCTCCTGTTAGACAATCATCTACACGACATAGCCCTGAATTTTCCAATGCGCAGCTCTTTGCAAAAGAGAGATATTGGCAAGGAAAAGCTGTCTAGTACCTTTGCATTTTTCTCCCAAACGAAGGACACTAGAAAGAACATTTTAAAGCCTCCTGTTAGACCATCATCTACACGGCATAGCCATGAATTTTCCAATGCGCAGCTCTTTGCAAAAGAGAGATATTGGCAAGGAAAAGCTGTCTTGTACCTTTGCATTTTTCTCCCAAACGAAGGACACTAGAATTAAAATTTTAAAGCCTCCTGTTAGGCCATCATCTACACGATATAGCCCTGAATTTTCCAATGCGCAGCTCTTTGCAAAAGAGAGATATTGGCAAGGAAAAGCTGTCTTGTACCTTTGCATTTTTCTCCCAAACGAAGGACACTAGAAAGAAAATTTTAAAGCCTCCTGTTAGGCCATCATCTACACGACATAGCCCTGAATTTTCCAATGCGCAGCTCTTTGCAAAAGAGAGATATTGGCAAGGAAAAGCTGTCCTGTACCATTGCATTTTTCTCCCAAACGAAGGACACTAGAATTAAAATTTTAAAGCCTCCTGTTAGGCCATCATCTACACGATATAGCCCTGAATTTTCCAATGCGCAGCTCTTTGCAAACGAGAGATATTGGCAAGGAAAAGCTGTCTTGTACCTTTGCATTTTTCTCCCAAACGAAGGACACTAGAAAGAAAATTTTAAAGCCTCCTGTTAGGCCATCATCTACACGACATAGCCCTGAATTTTCCAATGCGCAGCTCTTTGCAAAAGAGAGATATTGGCAAGGAAAAGCTTTCTTGTACCATTGCATTTTTCTCCCAAACGAAGGACACTAGAATTAAAATTTTAAAGCCTCCTGTTAGGCCATCATTTACACGATATAGCCCTGAATTTTCCAATGCGCAGCTCTTTGCAAAAGAGAGATATTGGCAAGGAAAAGCTGTCTTGTACCTTTGCATTTTTCTCCCAAACGAAGGACACTAGAAAGAAAATGTTAAAGCCTCCTGTTAGGCCATCATCTACACGACATAGCCCTGAATTTTCCAATGCGCAGCTCTTTGCAAAAGAGAGATATTGGCAAGGAAAAGCTTTCTTGTACCATTGCATTTTTCTCCCAAACGAAGGACACTAGAATTAAAATTTTAAAGCCTCCTGTTAGTCCATCATCTACACGACATAGCCCTGAATTTTCCAATGCGCAGCTCTTTGCAAAAGAGAGATATTATCAAGGAAAAGCTGTCTTGTACCATTGCATTTTTCTCCCAAACGAAGGACACTAGAATTAAAATTTTAAAGCCTCCTGTTAGGCCATCATCTACACGATATAGCCCTGAATTTTCCAATGCGCAGCTCTTTGCAAACGAGAGATATTGGCAAGGAAAAGCTGTCTTGTACCTTTGCATTTTTCTCCCAAACGAAGGACACTAGAAAGAACATTTTAAAGCCTCCTGTTAGACCATCATCTACACGGCATAGCCATGAATTTTCCAATGCGCAGCTCTTTGCAAAAGAGAGATATTGGCAAGGAAAAGCTGTCTTGTACCTTTGCATTTTTCTCCCAAACGAAGGACACTAGAATTAAAATTTTAAAGCCTCCTGTTAGGCCATCATCTACACGATATAGCCCTGAATTTTCCAATGCGCAGCTCTTTGCAAAAGAGAGATATTGGCAAGGAAAAGCTGTCTTGTACCTTTGCATTTTTCTCCCAAACGAAGGACACTAGAAAGAAAATTTTAAAGCCTCCTGTTAGGCCATCATCTACACGACATAGCCCTGAATTTTCCAATGCGCAGCTCTTTGCAAAAGAGAGATATTGGCAAGGAAAAGCTGTCTTGTACCATTGCATTTTTCTCCCAAACGAAGGACACTAGAATTAAAATTTTAAAGCCTCCTGTTAGGCCATCATCTACACGATATAGCCCTGAATTTTCCAATGCGCAGCTCTTTGCAAACGAGAGATATTGGCAAGGAAAAGCTGTCTTGTACCTTTGCATTTTTCTCCCAAACGAAGGACACTAGAAAGAAAATTTTAAAGCCTCCTGTTAGGCCATCATCTACACGACATAGTCCTGAATTTTCCAATGCGCAGCTCTTTGCAAAAGAGAGATATTGGCAAGGAAAAGCTGTCTTGTACCATTGCATTTTTCTCCCAAACGAAGGACACTAGAAAGAAAATTTTAAAGCCTCCTGTTAGACCATCATCTACACGACATAGTCCTGAATTTTCCAATGCGTAGCTCTTTGCAAAAGAGAGATATTGGCAAGGAAAAGCTGTCTTGTACCTTTGCATTTTTCTCCCAAACGAAGGACACTAGAAAGAAAATTTTAAAGCCTCCTGTTAGGCCATCATCTACACGACATAGCCCTGAATTTTCCAATGCGCAGCTCTTTGCAAAAGAGAGATATTGGCAAGGAAAAGCTTTCTTGTACCATTGCATTTTTCTCCCCAAACGAAGGACACTAGAATTAAAATTTTAAAGCCTCCTGTTAGGCCATCATTTACACGATATAGCCCTGAATTTTCCAATGCGCAGCTCTTTGCAAAAGAGAGATATTGGCAAGGAAAAGCTGTCTTGTACCTTTGCATTTTTCTCCCAAACGAAGGACACTAGAAAGAAAATGTTAAAGCCTCCTGTTAGGCCATCATCTACACGACATAGCCCTGAATTTTCCAATGCGCAGCTCTTTGCAAAAGAGAGATATTGGCAAGGAAAAGCTTTCTTGTACCATTGCATTTTTCTCCCAAACGAAGGACACTAGAATTAAAATTTTAAAGCCTCCTGTTAGTCCATCATCTACACGACATAGCCCTGAATTTTCCAATGCGCAGCTCTTTGCAAAAGAGAGATATTGGCAAGGAAAAGCTGTCTTGTACCATTGCATTTTTCTCCCAAACGAAGGACACTAGAATTAAAATTTTAAAGCCTCCTGTTAGGCCATCATCTACACGATATAGCCCTGAATTTTCCAATGCGCAGCTCTTTGCAAACGAGAGATATTGGCAAGGAAAAGCTGTCTTGTACCTTTGCATTTTTCTCCCAAACGAAGGACACTAGAAAGAACATTTTAAAGCCTCCTGTTAGACCATCATCTACACGGCATAGCCATGAATTTTCCAATGCGCAGCTCTTTGCAAAAGAGAGATATTGGCAAGGAAAAGCTGTCTTGTACCTTTGCATTTTTCTCCCAAACGAAGGACACTAGAATTAAAATTTTAAAGCCTCCTGTTAGGCCATCATCTACACGATATAGCCCTGAATTTTCCAATGCGCAGCTCTTTGCAAAAGAGAGATATTGGCAAGGAAAAGCTTTCTTGTACCATTGCATTTTTCTCCCAAACGAAGGACACTAGAATTAAAATTTTAAAGCCTCCTGTTAGACCATCATCTACACGACATAGCCCTGAATTTTCCAATGCGCAGCTCTTTGCAAAAGAGAGATATTATCAAGGAAAAGCTGTCTTGTACCATTGCATTTTTCTCCCAAACGAAGGACACTAGAATTAAAATTTTAAAGCCTCCTGTTAGGCCATCATCTACACGATATAGCCCTGAATTTTCCAATGCGCAGCTCTTTGCAAACGAGAGATATTGGCAAGGAAAAGCTGTCTTGTACCTTTGCATTTTTCTCCCAAACGAAGGACACTAGAAAGAACATTTTAAAGCCTCCTGTTAGACCATCATCTACACGGCATAGCCATGAATTTTCCAATGCGCAGCTCTTTGCAAAAGAGAGATATTGGCAAGGAAAAGCTGTCTTGTACCTTTGCATTTTTCTCCCAAACGAAGGACACTAGAATTAAAATTTTAAAGCCTCCTGTTAGGCCATCATCTACACGATATAGCCCTGAATTTTCCAATGCGCAGCTCTTTGCAAAAGAGAGATATTGGCAAGGAAAAGCTGTCTTGTACCTTTGCATTTTTCTCCCAAACGAAGGACACTAGAAAGAAAATTTTAAAGCCTCCTGTTAGGCCATCATCTACACGACATAGCCCTGAATTTTCCAATGCGCAGCTCTTTGCAAAAGAGAGATATTGGCAAGGAAAAGCTGTCTTGTACCATTGCATTTTTCTCCCAAACGAAGGACACTAGAATTAAAATTTTAAAGCCTCCTGTTAGGCCATCATCTACACGATATAGCCCTGAATTTTCCAATGCGCAGCTCTTTGCAAACGAGAGATATTGGCAAGGAAAAGCTGTCTTGTACCTTTGCATTTTTCTCCCAAACGAAGGACACTAGAAAGAAAATTTTAAAGCCTCCTGTTAGGCCATCATCTACACGACATAGCCCTGAATTTTCCAATGCGCAGCTCTTTGCAAAAGAGAGATATTGGCAAGGAAAAGCTGTCTTGTACCATTGCATTTTTCTCCCAAACGAAGGACACTAGAAAGAAAATTTTAAAGCCTCCTGTTAGACCATCATCTACACGACATAGTCCTGAATTTTCCAATGCGTAGCTCTTTGCAAAAGAGAGATATTGGCAAGGAAAAGCTGTCTTGTACCTTTGCATTTTTCTCCCAAACGAAGGACACTAGAAAGAAAATTTTAAAGCCTCCTGTTAGGCCATCATCTACACGACATAGCCCTGAATTTTCCAATGCGCAGCTCTTTGCAAAAGAGAGATATTGGCAAGGAAAAGCTTTCTTGTACCATTGCATTTTTCTCCCAAACGAAGGACACTAGAATTAAAATTTTAAAGCCTCCTGTTAGGCCATCATTTACACGATATAGCCCTGAATTTTCCAATGCGCAGCTCTTTGCAAAAGAGAGATATTGGCAAGGAAAAGCTGTCTTGTACCTTTGCATTTTTCTCCCAAACGAAGGACACTAGAAAGAAAATGTTAAAGCCTCCTGTTAGGCCATCATCTACACGACATAGCCCTGAATTTTCCAATGCGCAGCTCTTTGCAAAAGAGAGATATTGGCAAGGAAAAGCTTTCTTGTACCATTGCATTTTTCTCCCAAACGAAGGACACTAGAATTAAAATTTTAAAGCCTCCTGTTAGTCCATCATCTACACGACATAGCCCTGAATTTTCCAATGCGCAGCTCTTTGCAAAAGAGAGATATTGGCAAGGAAAAGCTGTCTTGTACCATTGCATTTTTCTCCCAAACGAAGGACACTAGAATTAAAATTTTAAAGCCTCCTGTTAGGCCATCATCTACACGATATAGCCCTGAATTTTCCAATGCGCAGCTCTTTGCAAACGAGAGATATTGGCAAGGAAAAGCTGTCTTGTACCTTTGCATTTTTCTCCCAAACGAAGGACACTAGAAAGAACATTTTAAAGCCTCCTGTTAGACCATCATCTACACGGCATAGCCATGAATTTTCCAATGCGCAGCTCTTTGCAAAAGAGAGATATTGGCAAGGAAAAGCTGTCTTGTACCTTTGCATTTTTCTCCCAAACGAAGGACACTAGAATTAAAATTTTAAAGCCTCCTGTTAGGCCATCATATACACGATATAGCCCTGAATTTTCCAATGCGCAGCTCTTTGCAAAAGAGAGATATTGGCAAGGAAAAGCTGTCTTGTACCTTTGCATTTTTCTCCCAAACGAAGGACACTAGAAATAAAATTTTAAAGCCTCCTGTTAGGCCATCATCTACACGACATAGCCCTGAATTTTCCAATGCGCAGCTCTTTGCAAAAGAGAGATATTGGCAAGGAAAAGCTGTCTTGTACCATTGCATTTTTCTCCCAAACGAAGGACACTAGAAAGAAAATTTTAAAGCCTCCTGTTAGACCATCATCTACACGACATAGCCCTGAATTTTCCAATGCGTAGCTCTTTGCAAAAGAGAGATATTGGCAAGGAAAAGCTGTCTTGTACCTTTGCATTTTTCTCCCAAACGAAGGACACTAAAAAGAAAATTTTAAAGCCTCCTGTTAGGCCATCATCTACACGACATAGCCCTGAATTTTCCAATGCGCAGCTCTTTGCAAAAGAGAGATATTGGCAAGGAAAAGCTTTCTTGTACCATTGCATTTTTCTCCCAAACGAAGGACACTAGAATTAAAATTTTAAAGCCTCCTGTTAGGCCATCATCTACACGATATAGCCCTGAATTTTCCAATGCGCAGCTCTTTGCAAAAGAGAGATATTGGCAAGGAAAAGCTGTCTTGTACCTTTGCATTTTTCTCCCAAACGAAGGACACTAAAAAGAAAATTTTAAAGCCTCCTGTTAGGCCATCATCTACACGATATAGCCCTGAATTTTCCAATGCGCAGCTCTTTGCAAACGAGAGATATTTGCAAGGAAAAGCTGTCTTGTACCTTTGCATTTTTCTCCCAAACGAAGGACACTAGAAAGAAAATTTTAAAGCCTCCTGTTAGGCCATCATCTACACGACATAGCCCTGAATTTTCCAATGCGCAGCTCTTTGCAAACGAGAGATAATGGCAAGGAAAAGCTGTCTTGTACCTTTGCATTTTTCTCCCAAACGAAGGACACTAGAAAGAAAATTTTAAAGCCTCCTGTTAGGCCATCATCTACACGACATAGCCCTGAATTTTCCAATGCGCAGCTCTTTGCAAAAGAGAGATATTGGCAAGGAAAAGCTGTCTTGTACCATTGCATTTTTCTCCCAAACGAAGGACACTTGAATTAAAATTTTAAAGCCTCCTGTTAGGCCATCATCTACACGATATAGCCCTGAATTTTCCAATGCGCAGCTCTTTGCAAAAGAGAGATATTATCAAGGAAAAGCTGTCTTGTACCATTGCATTTTTCTCCCAAACGAAGGACACTAGAAAGAACATTTTAAAGCCTCCTGTTAGACCATCATCTACACGGCATAGCCATGAATTTTCCAATGCGCAGCTCTTTGCAAAAGAGAGATATTGGCAAGGAAAAGCTGTCTTGTACCTTTGCATTTTTCTCCCAAACGAAGGACACTAGAATTAAAATTTTAAAGCCTCCTGTTAGGCCATCATCTACACGATATAGCCCTGAATTTTCCAATGCGCAGCTCTTTGCAAAAGAGAGATATTGGCAAGGAAAAGCTTTCTTGTACCATTGCATTTTTCTCCCAAACGAAGGACACTAGAATTAAAATTTTAAAGCCTCCTGTTAGACCATCATCTACACGACATAGCCCTGAATTTTCCAATGCGCAGCTCTTTGCAAAAGAGAGATATTATCAAGGAAAAGCTGTCTTGTACCATTGCATTTTTCTCCCAAACGAAGGACACTAGAATTAAAATTTTAAAGCCTCCTGTTAGGCCATCATCTACACGATATAGCCCTGAATTTTCCAATGCGCAGCTCTTTGCAAACGAGAGATATTGGCAAGGAAAAGCTGTCTTGTACCTTTGCATTTTTCTCCCAAACGAAGGACACTAGAAAGAACATTTTAAAGCCTCCTGTTAGACCATCATCTACACGGCATAGCCATGAATTTTCCAATGCGCAGCTCTTTGCAAAAGAGAGATATTGGCAAGGAAAAGCTGTCTTGTACCTTTGCATTTTTCTCCCAAACGAAGGACACTAGAATTAAAATTTTAAAGCCTCCTGTTAGGCCATCATCTACACGATATAGCCCTGAATTTTCCAATGCGCAGCTCTTTGCAAAAGAGAGATATTGGCAAGGAAAAGCTGTCTTGTACCTTTGCATTTTTCTCCCAAACGAAGGACACTAGAAAGAAAATTTTAAAGCCTCCTGTTAGGCCATTATCTACACGACATAGCCCTGAATTTTCCAATGCGCAGCTCTTTGCAAAAGAGAGATATTGGCAAGGAAAAGCTGTCTTGTACCATTGCATTTTTCTCCCAAACGAAGGACACTAGAATTAAAATTTTAAAGCCTCCTGTTAGGCCATCATCTACACGATATAGCCCTGAATTTTCCAATGCGCAGCTCTTTGCAAACGAGAGATATTGGCAAGGAAAAGCTGTCTTGTACCTTTGCATTTTTCTCCCAAACGAAGGACACTAGAAAGAAAATTTTAAAGCCTCCTGTTAGGCCATCATCTACACGACATAGCCCTGAATTTTCCAATGCGCAGCTCTTTGCAAAAGAGAGATATTGGCAAGGAAAAGCTGTCTTGTACCATTGCATTTTTCTCCCAAACGAAGGACACTAGAAAGAAAATTTTAAAGCCTCCTGTTAGACCATCATCTACACGACATAGTCCTGAATTTTCCAATGCGTAGCTCTTTGCAAAAGAGAGATATTGGCAAGGAAAAGCTGTCTTGTACCTTTGCATTTTTCTCCCAAACGAAGGACACTAGAAAGAAAATTTTAAAGCCTCCTGTTAGGCCATCATCTACACGACATAGCCCTGAATTTTCCAATGCGCAGCTCTTTGCAAAAGAGAGATATTGGCAAGGAAAAGCTTTCTTGTACCATTGCATTTTTCTCCCAAACGAAGGACACTAGAATTAAAATTTTAAAGCCTCCTGTTAGGCCATCATTTACACGATATAGCCCTGAATTTTCCAATGCGCAGCTCTTTGCAAAAGAGAGATATTGGCAAGGAAAAGCTGTCTTGTACCTTTGCATTTTTCTCCCAAACGAAGGACACTAGAAAGAAAATGTTAAAGCCTCCTGTTAGGCCATCATCTACACGACATAGCCCTGAATTTTCCAATGCGCAGCTCTTTGCAAAAGAGAGATATTGGCAAGGAAAAGCTTTCTTGTACCATTGCATTTTTCTCCCAAACGAAGGACACTAGAATTAAAATTTTAAAGCCTCCTGTTAGTCCATCATCTACACGACATAGCCCTGAATTTTCCAATGCGCAGCTCTTTGCAAAAGAGAGATATTGGCAAGGAAAAGCTGTCTTGTACCATTGCATTTTTCTCCCAAACGAAGGACACTAGAATTAAAATTTTAAAGCCTCCTGTTAGGCCATCATCTACACGATATAGCCCTGAATTTTCCAATGCGCAGCTCTTTGCAAACGAGAGATATTGGCAAGGAAAAGCTGTCTTGTACCTTTGCATTTTTCTCCCAAACGAAGGACACTAGAAAGAACATTTTAAAGCCTCCTGTTAGACCATCATCTACACGGCATAGCCATGAATTTTCCAATGCGCAGCTCTTTGCAAAAGAGAGATATTGGCAAGGAAAAGCTGTCTTGTACCTTTGCATTTTTCTCCCAAACGAAGGACACTAGAATTAAAATTTTAAAGCCTCCTGTTAGGCCATCATATACACGATATAGCCCTGAATTTTCCAATGCGCAGCTCTTTGCAAAAGAGAGATATTGGCAAGGAAAAGCTGTCTTGTACCTTTGCATTTTTCTCCCAAACGAAGGACACTAGAAAGAAAATTTTAAAGCCTCCTGTTAGACCATCATCTACACGACATAGCCCTGAATTTTCCAATGCGTAGCTCTTTGCAAAAGAGAGATATTGGCAAGGAAAAGCTGTCTTGTACCTTTGCATTTTTCTCCCAAACGAAGGACACTAAAAAGAAAATTTTAAAGCCTCCTGTTAGGCCATCATCTACACGACATAGCCCTGAATTTTCCAATGCGCAGCTCTTTGCAAAAGAGAGATATTGGCAAGGAAAAGCTTTCTTGTACCATTGCATTTTTCTCCCAAACGAAGGACACTAGAATTAAAATTTTAAAGCCTCCTGTTAGGCCATCATCTACACGATATAGCCCTGAATTTTCCAATGCGCAGCTCTTTGCAAAAGAGAGATATTGGCAAGGAAAAGCTGTCTTGTACCTTTGCATTTTTCTCCCAAACGAAGGACACTAAAAAGAAAATTTTAAAGCCTCCTGTTAGGCCATCATCTACACGACATAGCCCTGAATTTTCCAATGCGCAGCTCTTTGCAAAAGAGAGATATTGGCAAGGAAAAGCTTTCTTGTACCATTGCATTTTTCTCCCAAACGAAGGACACTAGAATTAAAATTTTAAAGCCTCCTGTTAGGCCATCATCTACACGATATAGCCCTGAATTTTCCAATGCGCAGCTCTTTGCAAACGAGAGATATTGGCAAGGAAAAGCTGTCTTGTACCTTTGCATTTTTCTCCCAAACGAAGGACACTAGAAAGAAAATTTTAAAGCCTCCTGTTAGGCCATCATCTACACGACATAGCCCTGAATTTTCCAATGCGCAGCTCTTTGCAAAAGAGAGATATTGGCAAGGAAAAGCTGTCTTGTACCATTGCATTTTTCTCCCAAACGAAGGACACTAGAAAGAACATTTTAAAGCCTCCTGTTAGACCATCATCTACACGACATAGCCCTGAATTTTCCAATGCGCAGCTCTTTGCAAAAGAGAGATATTGGCAAGGAAAAGCTGTCTTGTACCATTGCATTTTTCTCCCAAACGAAGGACACTAGAATTAAAATTTTAAAGCCTCCTGTTAGGCCATCATCTACACGATATAGCCCTGAATTTTCCAATGCGCAGCTCTTTGCAAACGAGAGATATTTGCAAGGAAAAGCTGTCTTGTACCTTTGCATTTTTCTCCCAAACGAAGGACACTAGAAAGAAAATTTTAAAGCCTCCTGTTAGGCCATCATCTACACGACATAGCCCTGAATTTTCCAATGCGCAGCTCTTTGCAAACGAGAGATAATGGCAAGGAAAAGCTGTCTTGTACCTTTGCATTTTTCTCCCAAACGAAGGACACTAGAAAGAAAATTTTAAAGCCTCCTGTTAGGCCATCATCTACACGACATAGCCCTGAATTTTCCAATGCGCAGCTCTTTGCAAAAGAGAGATATTGGCAAGGAAAAGCTGTCTTGTACCATTGCATTTTTCTCCCAAACGAAGGACACTAGAATTAAAATTTTAAAGCCTCCTGTTAGGCCATCATCTACACGATATAGCCCTGAATTTTCCAATGCGCAGCTCTTTGCAAAAGAGAGATATTATCAAGGAAAAGCTGTCTTGTACCATTGCATTTTTCTCCCAAACGAAGGACACTAGAATTAAAATTTTAAAGCCTCCTGTTAGGCCATCATCTACACGATATAGCCCTGAATTTTCCAATGCGCAGCTCTTTGCAAACGAGAGATATTGGCAAGGAAAAGCTGTCTTGTACCTTTGCATTTTTCTCCCAAACGAAGGACACTAGAAAGAACATTTTAAAGCCTCCTGTTAGACCATCATCTACACGGCATAGCCATGAATTTTCCAATGCGCAGCTCTTTGCAAAAGAGATATTGGCAAGGAAAAGCTGTCTTGTACCTTTGCATTTTTCTCCCAAACGAAGGACACTAGAATTAAAATTTTAAAGCCTCCTGTTAGGCCATCATCTACACGATATAGCCCTGAATTTTCCAATGCGCAGCTCTTTGCAAAAGAGAGATATTGGCAAGGAAAAGCTGTCTTGTACCTTTGCATTTTTCTCCCAAACGAAGGACACTAGAAAGAAAATTTTAAAGCCTCCTGTTAGGCCATCATCTACACGACATAGCCCTGAATTTTCCAATGCGCAGCTCTTTGCAAAAGAGAGATATTGGCAAGGAAAAGCTGTCTTGTACCTTTGCATTTTTCTCCCAAACGAAGGACACTAGAAAGAAAATTTTAAAGCCTCCTGTTAGACCATCATCTACACGACATAGTCCTGAATTTTCCAATGCGTAGCTCTTTGCAAAAGAGAGATATTGGCAAGGAAAAGCTGTCTTGTACCTTTGCATTTTTCTCCCAAACGAAGGACACTAGAAAGAAAATTTTAAAGCCTCCTGTTAGGCCATCATCTACACGACATAGCCCTGAATTTTCCAATGCGCAGCTCTTTGCAAAAGAGAGATATTGGCAAGGAAAAGCTTTCTTGTACCATTGCATTTTTCTCCCAAACGAAGGACACTAGAATTAAAATTTTAAAGCCTCCTGTTAGGCCATCATTTACACGATATAGCCCTGAATTTTCCAATGCGCAGCTCTTTGCAAAAGAGAGATATTGGCAAGGAAAAGCTGTCTTGTACCTTTGCATTTTTCTCCCAAACGAAGGACACTAGAAAGAAAATGTTAAAGCCTCCTGTTAGGCCATCATCTACACGACATAGCCCTGAATTTTCCAATGCGCAGCTCTTTGCAAAAGAGAGATATTGGCAAGGAAAAGCTTTCTTGTACCATTGCATTTTTCTCCCAAACGAAGGACACTAGAATTAAAATTTTAAAGCCTCCTGTTAGTCCATCATCTACACGACATAGCCCTGAATTTTCCAATGCGCAGCTCTTTGCAAAAGAGAGATATTGGCAAGGAAAAGCTGTCTTGTACCATTGCATTTTTCTCCCAAACGAAGGACACTAGAATTAAAATTTTAAAGCCTCCTGTTAGGCCATCATCTACACGATATAGCCCTGAATTTTCCAATGCGCAGCTCTTTGCAAACGAGAGATATTGCCAAGGAAAAGCTGTCTTGTACCTTTGCATTTTTCTCCCAAACGAAGGACACTAGAAAGAACATTTTAAAGCCTCCTGTTAGACCATCATCTACACGGCATAGCCATGAATTTTCCAATGCGCAGCTCTTTGCAAAAGAGAGATATTGGCAAGGAAAAGCTGTCTTGTACCTTTGCATTTTTCTCCCAAACGAAGGACACTAGAATTAAAATTTTAAAGCCTCCTGTTAGGCCATCATCTACACGATATAGCCCTGAATTTTCCAATGCGCAGCTCTTTGCAAAAGAGAGATATTGGCAAGGAAAAGCTGTCTTGTACCTTTGCATTTTTCTCCCAAACGAAGGACACTAGAAAGAAAATTTTAAAGCCTCCTTTTAGGCCATCATCTACACGACATAGCCCTGAATTTTCCAATGCGCAGCTCTTTGCAAAAGAGAGATATTGGCAAGGAAAAGCTGTCTTGTACCATTGCATTTTTCTCCCAAACGAAGGACACTAGAAAGAAAATTTTAAAGCCTCCTGTTAGACAATCATCTACACGACATAGCCCTGAATTTTCCAATGCGCAGCTCTTTGCAAAAGAGAGATATTGGCAAGGAAAAGCTGTCTTGTACCATTGCATTTTTCTCCAAAACGAAGGACACTAGAATTAAAATTTTAAAGCCTCCTGTTAGGCCATCATCTACACGATATAGCCCTGAATTTTCCAATGCGCAGCTCTTTGCAAACGAGAGATATTGGCAAGGAAAAGCTGTCTTGTACCTTTGCATTTTTCTCCCAAACGAAGGACACTAGAAAGAAAATTTTAAAGCCTCCTGTTAGACCATCATCTACACGACATAGCCCTGAATTTTCCAATGCGCAGCTCTTTGCAAAAGAGAGATATTGGCAAGGAAAAGCTGTCTTGTACCATTGCATTTTTCTCCCAAACGAAGGACACTAGAAAGAAAATTTTAAAGCCTCCTGTTAGACCATCATCTACACGACATAGCCCTGAATTTTCCAATGCGTAGCTCTTTGCAAAAGAGAGATATTGGCAAGGAAAAGCTGTCTTGTACCTTTGCATTTTTCTCCCAAACGAAGGACACTAGAAAGAAAATTTTAACGCCTCCTGTTAGGCCATCATCTACACGACATAGCCCTGAATTTTCCAATGCGCAGCTCTTTGCAAAAGAGAGATATTGGCAAGGAAAAGCTTTCTTGTACCATTGCATTTTTCTCCCAAACGAAGGACACTAGAATTAAAATTTTAAAGCCTCCTGTTAGACCATCATCTACACGGCATAGCCATGAATTTTCCAATGCGCAGCTCTTTGCAAAAGAGAGATATTGGCAAGGAAAAGCTGTCTTGTACCTTTGCATTTTTCTCCCAAACGAAGGACACTAGAATTAAAATTTTAAAGCATCCTGTTAGGCCATCATCTACACGATATAGCCCTGAATTTTCCAATGCGCAGCTCTTTGCAAACGAGAGATATTGGCAAGGAAAAGCTGTCTTGTACCTTTGCATTTTTCTCCCAAACGAAGGACACTAGAAAGAAAATTTTAAAGCCTCCTGTTAGGCCATCATCTACACGACATAGCCCTGAATTTTCCAATGCGCAGCTCTTTGCAAAAGAGAGATATTGGCAAGGAAAAGCTGTCTTGTACCATTGCATTTTTCTCCCAAACGAAGGACACTAGAAAGAAAATTTTAAAGCCTCCTGTTAGACCATCATCTACACGACATAGCCCTGAATTTTCCAATGCGTAGCTCTTTGCAAAAGAGAGATATTGGCAAGGAAAAGCTGTCTTGTACCTTTGCATTTTTCTCCCAAACGAAGGACACTAAAAAGAAAATTTTAAAGCCTCCTGTTAGGCCATCATCTACACGACATAGCCCTGAATTTTCCAATGCGCAGCTCTTTGCAAAAGAGAGATATTGGCAAGGAAAAGCTTTCTTGTACCATTGCATTTTTCTCCCAAACGAAGGACACTAGAATTAAAATTTTAAAGCCTCCTGTTAGGCCATCATCTACACGATATAGCCCTGAATTTTCCAATGCGCAGCTCTTTGCAAAAGAGAGATATTGGCAAGGAAAAGCTGTCATGTACCTTTGCATTTTTCTCCCAAACGAAGGACACTAGAATTAAAATTTTAAAGCCTCCTGTTAGGCCATCATATACACGATATAGCCCTGAATTTTCCAATGCGCAGCTCTTTGCAAAAGAGAGATATTGGCAAGGAAAAGCTGTCTTGTACCTTTGCATTTTTCTCCCAAACGAAGGACACTAGAAAGAAAATTTTAAAGCCTCCTGTTAGGCCATCATCTACACGACATAGCCCTGAATTTTCCAATGCGCAGCTCTTTGCAAAAGAGAGATATTGGCAAGGAAAAGCTGTCTTGTACCATTGCATTTTTCTCCCAAACGAAGGACACTAGAAAGAAAATTTTAAAGCCTCCTGTTAGACAATCATCTACACGACATAGCCCTGAATTTTCCAATGCGCAGCTCTTTGCAAAAGAGAGATATTGGCAAGGAAAAGCTGTCTTGTACCATTGCATTTTTCTCCCAAACGAAGGACACTAGAATTAAAATTTTAAAGCCTCCTGTTAGGCCATCATCTACACGATATAGCCCTGAATTTTCCAATGCGCAGCTCTTTGCAAACGAGAGATATTGGCAAGGAAAAGCTGTCTTGTACCTTTGCATTTTTCTCCCAAACGAAGGACACTAGAAAGAAAATGTTAAAGCCTCCTGTTAGACCATCATCTACACGACATAGCCCTGAATTTTCCAATGCGCAGCTCTTTGCAAAAGAGAGATATTGGCAAGGAAAAGCTGTCTTGTACCATTGCATTTTTCTCCCAAACGAAGGACACTAGAAAGAAAATTTTAAAGCCTCCTGTTAGACCATCATCTACACGACATAGCCCTGAATTTTCCAATGCGTAGCTCTTTGCAAAAGAGAGATATTGGCAAGGAAAAGCTGTCTTGTACCTTTGCATTTTTCTCCCAAACGAAGGACACTAGAAAGAAAATTTTAAAGCCTCCTGTTAGGCCATCATCTACACGACATAGCCCTGAATTTTCCAATGCGCAGCTCTTTGCAAAAGAGAGATATTGGCAAGGAAAAGCTTTCTTGTACCATTGCATTTTTCTCCCAAACGAAGGACACTAGAATTAAAATTTTAAAGCCTCCTGTTAGGCCATCATCTACACGACATAGCCCTGAATTTTCCAATGCGCAGCTCTTTGCAAAAGAGAGATATTGGCAAGGAAAAGCTTTCTTGTACCATTGCATTTTTCTCCCAAACGAAGGACACTAGAATTAAAATTTTAAAGCCTCCTGTTTAGACCATCATCTACACGACATAGCCCTGAATTTTCCAATGCGCAGCTCTTTGCAAAAGAGAGATATTATCAAGGAAAAGCTGTCTTGTACCATTGCATTTTTCTCCCAAACGAAGGACACTAGAATTAAAATTTTAAAGCCTCCTGTTAGGCCATCATCTACACGATATAGCCCTGAATTTTCCAATGCGCAGCTCTTTGCAAACGAGAGATATTGGCAAGGAAAAGCTGTCTTGTACCTTTGCATTTTTCTCCCAAACGAAGGACACTAGAAAGAACATTTTAACGCCTCCTGTTAGACCATCATCTACACGGCATAGCCATGAATTTTCCAATGCGCAGCTCTTTGCAAAAGAGAGATATTGGCAAGGAAAAGCTGTCTTGTACCTTTACATTTTTCTCCCAAACGAAGGACACTAGAATTAAAATTTTAAAGCCTCCTGTTAGGCCATCATCTACACGATATAGCCCTGAATTTTCCAATGCGCAGCTCTTTGCAAAAGAGAGATATTGGCAAGGAAAAGCTGTCTTGTACCTTTGCATTTTTCTCCCAAACGAAGGACACTAGAAAGAAAATTTTAAAGCCTCCTGTTAGGCCATCATCTACACGACATAGCCCTGAATTTTCCAATGCGCAGCTCTTTGCAAAAGAGAGATATTGGTAAGGAAAAGCTGTCTTGTACCATTGCATTTTTCTCCCAAACGAAGGACACTAGAAAGAAAATTTTAAAGCCTCCTGTTAGACCATCATCTACACGACATAGCCCTGAATTTTCCAATGCGCAGCTCTTTGCAAAAGAGAGATATTGGCAAGGAAAAGCTGTCTTGTACCATTGCATTTTTCTCCCAAACGAAGGACACTAGAATTAAAATTTTAAAGCCTCCTGTTAGGCCATCATCTACACGATATAGCCCTGAATTTTCCAATGCGCAGCTCTTTGCAAACGAGAGATATTGGCAAGGAAAAGCTGTCTTGTACCTTTGCATTTTTCTCCCAAACGAAGGACACTAGAAAGAAAATTTTAAAGCCTCCTGTTAGGCCATCATCTACACGACATAGCCCTGAATTTTCCAATGCGCAGCTCTTTGCAAAAGAGAGATATTGGCAAGGAAAAGCTGTCTTGTACCATTGCATTTTTCTCCCAAACGAAGGACACTAGAAAGAAAATTTTAAAGCCTCCTGTTAGACCATCATCTACACGACATAGTCCTGAATTTTCCAATGCGTAGCTCTTTGCAAAAGAGAGATATTGGCAAGGAAAAGCTGTCTTGTACCTTTGCATTTTTCTCCCAAACGAAGGACACTAGAAAGAAAATTTTAAAGCCTCCTGTTAGGCCATCATCTACACGACATAGCCCTGAATTTTCCAATGCGCAGCTCTTTGCAAAAGAGAGATATTGGCAAGGAAAAGCTTTCTTGTACCATTGCATTTTTCTCCCAAACGAAGGACACTAGAATTAAAATTTTAAAGCCTCCTGTTAGGCCATCATCTACACGATATAGCCCTGAATTTTCCAATGCGTAGCTCTTTGCAAAAGAGAGATATTGGCAAGGAAAAGCTGTCTTGTACCATTGCATTTTTCTCCCAAACGAAGGACACTAGAAAGAAAATTTTAAAGCCTCCTGTTAGACCATCATCTACACGACATAGCCCTGAATTTTCCAATGCGCAGCTCTTTGCAAAAGAGAGATATTGGCAAGGAAAAGCTGTCTTGTACCATTGCATTTTTCTCCCAAACGAAGGACACTAGAATTAAAATTTTAAAGCCTCCTGTTAGGCCATCATCTACACGATATAGCCCTGAATTTTCCAATGCGCAGCTCTTTGCAAACGAGAGATATTGGCAAGGAAAAGCTGTCTTGTACCTTTGCATTTTTCTCCCAAACGAAGGACACTAGAAAGAAAATTTTAAAGCCTCCTGTTAGGCCATCATCTACACGACATAGCCCTGAATTTTCCAATGCGCAGCTCTTTGCAAAAGAGAGATATTGGCAAGGAAAAGCTGTCTTGTACCATTGCATTTTTCTCCCAAACGAAGGACACTAGAATTAAAATTTTAAAGCCTCCTGTTAGGCCATCATCTACACGATATAGCCCTGAATTTTCCAATGCGCAGCTCTTTGCAAAAGAGAGATATTGGCAAGGAAAAGCTTTCTTGTACCATTGCATTTTTCTCCCAAACGAAGGACACTAGAATTAAAATTTTAAAGCCTCCTGTTAGACCATCATCTACACGACATAGCCCTGAATTTTCCAATGCGCAGCTCTTTGCAAAAGAGAGATATTATCAAGGAAAAGCTGTCTTGTACCATTGCATTTTTCTCCCAAACGAAGGACACTAGAATTAAAATTTTAAAGCCTCCTGTTAGGCCATCATCTACACGATATAGCCCTGAATTTTCCAATGCGCAGCTCTTTGCAAACGAGAGATATTGGCAAGGAAAAGCTGTCTTGTACCTTTGCATTTTTCTCCCAAACGAAGGACACTAGAAAGAACATTTTAAAGCCTCCTGTTAGACCATCATCTACACGGCATAGCCATGAATTTTCCAATGCGCAGCTCTTTGCAAAAGAGAGATATTGGCAAGGAAAAGCTGTCTTGTACCTTTGCATTTTTCTCCCAAACGAAGGACACTAGAATTAAAATTTTAAAGCCTCCTGTTAGGCCATCATCTACACGATATAGCCCTGAATTTTCCAATGCGCAGCTCTTTGCAAAAGAGAGATATTGGCAAGGAAAAGCTGTCTTGTACCTTTGCATTTTTCTCCCAAACGAAGGACACTAGAAAGAAAATTTTAAAGCCTCCTGTTAGGCCATCATCTACACGACATAGCCCTGAATTTTCCAATGCGCAGCTCTTTGCAAAAGAGAGATATTGGCAAGGAAAAGCTGTCTTGTACCATTGCATTTTTCTCCCAAACGAAGGACACTAGAATTAAAATTTTAAAGCCTCCTGTTAGGCCATCATCTACACGATATAGCCCTGAATTTTCCAATGCGCAGCTCTTTGCAAACGAGAGATATTGGCAAGGAAAAGCTGTCTTGTACCTTTGCATTTTTCTCCCAAACGAAGGACACTAGAAAGAAAATTTTAAAGCCTCCTGTTAGGCCATCATCTACACGACATAGCCCTGAATTTTCCAATGCGCAGCTCTTTGCAAAAGAGAGATATTGGCAAGGAAAAGCTGTCTTGTACCATTGCATTTTTCTCCCAAACGAAGGACACTAGAAAGAAAATTTTAAAGCCTCCTGTTAGACCATCATCTACACGACATAGTCCTGAATTTTCCAATGCGTAGCTCTTTGCAAAAGAGAGATATTGGCAAGGAAAAGCTGTCTTGTACCTTTGCATTTTTCTCCCAAACGAAGGACACTAGAAAGAAAATTTTAAAGCCTCCTGTTAGGCCATCATTTACACGATATAGCCCTGAATTTTCCAATGCGCAGCTCTTTGCAAAAGAGAGATATTGGCAAGGAAAAGCTGTCTTGTACCTTTGCATTTTTCTCCCAAACGAAGGACACTAGAAAGAAAATGTTAAAGCCTCCTGTTAGGCCATCATCTACACGACATAGCCCTGAATTTTCCAATGCGCAGCTCTTTGCAAAAGAGAGATATTGGCAAGGAAAAGCTTTCTTGTACCATTGCATTTTTCTCCCAAACGAAGGACACTAGAATTAAAATTTTAAAGCCTCCTGTTAGTCCATCATCTACACGACATAGCCCTGAATTTTCCAATGCGCAGCTCTTTGCAAAAGAGAGATATTGGCAAGGAAAAGCTGTCTTGTACCATTGCATTTTTCTCCCAAACGAAGGACACTAGAATTAAAATTTTAAAGCCTCCTGTTAGGCCATCATCTACACGATATAGCCCTGAATTTTCCAATGCGCAGCTCTTTGCAAACGAGAGATATTGGCAAGGAAAAGCTGTCTTGTACCTTTGCATTTTTCTCCCAAACGAAGGACACTAGAAAGAACATTTTAAAGCCTCCTGTTAGACCATCATCTACACGGCATAGCCATGAATTTTCCAATGCGCAGCTCTTTGCAAAAGAGAGATATTGGCAAGGAAAAGCTGTCTTGTACCTTTGCATTTTTCTCCCAAACGAAGGACACTAGAATTAAAATTTTAAAGCCTCCTGTTAGGCCATCATATACACGATATAGCCCTGAATTTTCCAATGCGCAGCTCTTTGCAAAAGAGAGATATTGGCAAGGAAAAGCTGTCTTGTACCTTTGCATTTTTCTCCCAAACGAAGGACACTAGAAAGAAAATTTTAAAGCCTCCTGTTAGGCCATCATCTACACGACATAGCCCTGAATTTTCCAATGCGCAGCTCTTTGCAAAAGAGAGATATTGGCAAGGAAAAGCTGTCTTGTACCATTGCATTTTTCTCCCAAACGAAGGACACTAGAAAGAAAATTTTAAAGCCTCCTGTTAGACAATCATCTACACGACATAGCCCTGAATTTTCCAATGCGCAGCTCTTTGCAAAAGAGAGATATTGGCAAGGAAAAGCTGTCTTGTACCATTGCATTTTTCTCCCAAACGAAGGACACTAGAATTAAAATTTTAAAGCCTCCTGTTAGGCCATCATCTACACGATATAGCCCTGAATTTTCCAATGCGCAGCTCTTTGCAAACGAGAGATATTGGCAAGGAAAAGCTGTCTTGTACCTTTGCATTTTTCTCCCAAACGAAGGACACTAGAAAGAAAATGTTAAAGCCTCCTGTTAGACCATCATCTACACGACATAGCCCTGAATTTTCCAATGCGCAGCTCTTTGCAAAAGAGAGATATTGGCAAGGAAAAGCTGTCTTGTACCATTGCATTTTTCTCCCAAACGAAGGACACTAGAAAGAAAATTTTAAAGCCTCCTGTTAGACCATCATCTACACGACATAGCCCTGAATTTTCCAATGCGTAGCTCTTTGCAAAAGAGAGATATTGGCAAGGAAAAGCTGTCTTGTACCTTTGCATTTTTCTCCCAAACGAAGGACACTAGAAAGAAAATTTTAAAGCCTCCTGTTAGGCCATCATCTACACGACATAGCCCTGAATTTTCCAATGCGCAGCTCTTTGCAAAAGAGAGATATTGGCAAGGAAAAGCTTTCTTGTACCATTGCATTTTTCTCCCAAACGAAGGACACTAGAATTAAAATTTTAAAGCCTCCTGTTAGACCATCATCTACACGGCATAGCCATGAATTTTCCAATGCGCAGCTCTTTGCAAAAGAGAGATATTGGCAAGGAAAAGCTGTCTTGTACCTTTGCATTTTTCTCCCAAACGAAGGACACTAGAATTAAAATTTTAAAGCCTCCTGTTAGGCCATCATCTACACGATATAGCCCTGAATTTTCCAATACGCAGCTCTTTGCAAACGAGAGATATTGGCAAGGAAAAGCTGTCTTGTACCTTTGCATTTTTCTCCCAAACGAAGGACACTAGAAATAAAATTTTAAAGCCTCCTGTTAGGCCATCATCTACACGACATAGCCCTGAATTTTCCAATGCGCAGCTCTTTGCAAAAGAGAGATATTGGCAAGGAAAAGCTGTCTTGTACCATTGCATTTTTCTCCCAAACGAAGGACACTAGAAAGAAAATTTTAAAGCCTCCTGTTAGACCATCATCTACACGACATAGCCCTGAATTTTCCAATGCGTAGCTCTTTGCAAAAGAGAGATATTGGCAAGGAAAAGCTGTCTTGTACCTTTGCATTTTTCTCCCAAACGAAGGACACTAAAAAGAAAATTTTAAAGCCTCCTGTTAGGCCATCATCTACACGACATAGCCCTGAATTTTCCAATGCGCAGCTCTTTGCAAAAGAGAGATATTGGCAAGGAAAAGCTTTCTTGTACCATTGCATTTTTCTCCCAAACGAAGGACACTAGAATTAAAATTTTAAAGCCTCCTGTTAGGCCATCATCTACACGATATAGCCCTGAATTTTCCAATGCGCAGCTCTTTGCAAAAGAGAGATATTGGCAAGGAAAAGCTGTCTTGTACCTTTGCATTTTTCTCCCAAACGAAGGACACTAAAAAGAAAATTTTAAAGCCTCCTGTTAGGCCATCATCTACACGACATAGCCCTGAATTTTCCAATGCGCAGCTCTTTGCAAAAGAGAGATATTGGCAAGGAAAAGCTTTCTTGTACCATTGCATTTTTCTCCCAAACGAAGGACACTAGAATTAAAATTTTAAAGCCTCCTGTTAGGCCATCATCTACACGATATAGCCCTGAATTTTCCAATGCGCAGCTCTTTGCAAACGAGAGATATTGGCAAGGAAAAGCTGTCTTGTACCTTTGCATTTTTCTCCCAAACGAAGGACACTAGAAAGAAAATTTTAAAGCCTCCTGTTAGGCCATCATCTACACGACATAGCCCTGAATTTTCCAATGCGCAGCTCTTTGCAAAAGAGAGATATTGGCAAGGAAAAGCTGTCTTGTACCATTGCATTTTTCTCCCAAACGAAGGACACTAGAAAGAAAATTTTAAAGCCTCCTGTTAGACCATCATCTACACGACATAGCCCTGAATTTTCCAATGCGCAGCTCTTTGCAAAAGAGAGATATTGGCAAGGAAAAGCTGTCTTGTACCATTGCATTTTTCTCCCAAACGAAGGACACTAGAATTAAAATTTTAAAGCCTCCTGTTAGGCCATCATCTACACGATATAGCCCTGAATTTTCCAATGCGCAGCTCTTTGCAAACGAGAGATATTGGCAAGGAAAAGCTGTCTTGTACCTTTGCATTTTTCTCCCAAACGAAGGACACTAGAAAGAAAATTTTAAAGCCTCCTGTTAGGCCATCATCTACACGACATAGCCCTGAATTTTCCAATGCGCAGCTCTTTGCAAAAGAGAGATATTGGCAAGGAAAAGCTGTCTTGTACCATTGCATTTTTCTCCCAAACGAAGGACACTAGAAAGAAAATTTTAAAGCCTCCTGTTAGACCATCATCTACACGACATAGTCCTGAATTTTCCAATGCGTAGCTCTTTGCAAAAGAGAGATATTGGCAAGGAAAAGCTGTCTTGTACCTTTGCATTTTTCTCCCAAACGAAGGACACTAGAAAGAAAATTTTAAAGCCTCCTGTTAGGCCATCATCTACACGACATAGCCCTGAATTTTCCAATGCGCAGCTCTTTGCAAAAGAGAGATATTGGCAAGGAAAAGCTTTCTTGTACCATTGCATTTTTCTCCCAAACGAAGGACACTAGAATTAAAATTTTAAAGCCTCCTGTTAGGCCATCATCTACACGATATAGCCCTGAATTTTCCAATGCGCAGCTCTTTGCAAAAGAGAGATATTGGCAAGGAAAAGCTGTCTTGTACCATTGCATTTTTCTCCCAAACGAAGGACACTAGAAAGAAAATTTTAAAGCCTCCTGTTAGACCATCATCTACACGACATAGCCCTGAATTTTCCAATGCGCAGCTCTTTGCAAAAGAGAGATATTGGCAAGGAAAAGCTGTCTTGTACCATTGCATTTTTCTCCCAAACGAAGGACACTAGAATTAAAATTTTAAAGCCTCCTGTTAGGCCATCATCTACACGATATAGCCCTGAATTTTCCAATGCGCAGCTCTTTGCAAACGAGAGATATTGGCAAGGAAAAGCTGTCTTGTACCTTTGCATTTTTCTCCCAAACGAAGGACACTAGAAATAAAATTTTAAAGCCTCCTGTTAGGCCATCATCTACACGACATAGCCCTGAATTTTCCAATGCGCAGCTCTTTGCAAAAGAGAGATATTGGCAAGGAAAAGCTGTCTTGTACCATTGCATTTTTCTCCCAAACGAAGGACACTAGAATTAAAATTTTAAAGCCTCCTGTTAGGCCATCATCTACACGATATAGCCCTGAATTTTCCAATGCGCAGCTCTTTGCAAAAGAGAGATATTGGCAAGGAAAAGCTTTCTTGTACCATTGCATTTTTCTCCCAAACGAAGGACACTAGAATTAAAATTTTAAAGCCTCCTGTTAGACCATCATCTACACGACATAGCCCTGAATTTTCCAATGCGCAGCTCTTTGCAAAAGATAGATATTATCAAGGAAAAGCTGTCTTGTACCATTGCATTTTTCTCCCAAACGAAGGAAACTAGAATTAAAATTTTAAAGCCTCCTGTTAGGCCATCATCTACACGATATAGCCCTGAATTTTCCAATGCGCAGCTCTTTGCAAACGAGAGATATTGGCAAGGAAAAGCTGTCTTGTACCTTTGCATTTTTCTCCCAAACGAAGGACACTAGAAAGAACATTTTAAAGCCTCCTGTTAGACCATCATCTACACGGCATAGCCATGAATTTTCCAATGCGCAGCTCTTTGCAAAAGAGAGATATTGGCAAGGAAAAGCTGTCTTGTACCTTTGCATTTTTCTCCCAAACGAAGGACACTAGAATTAAAATTTTAAAGCCTCCTGTTAGGCCATCATCTACACGATATAGCCCTGAATTTTCCAATGCGCAGCTCTTTGCAAAAGAGAGATATTGGCAAGGAAAAGCTGTCTTGTACCTTTGCATTTTTCTCCCAAACGAAGGACACTAGAAAGAAAATTTTAAAGCCTCCTGTTAGGCCATCATCTACACGACATAGCCCTGAATTTTCCAATGCGCAGCTCTTTGCAAAAGAGAGATATTGGCAAGGAAAAGCTGTCTTGTACCTTTGCATTTTTCTCCCAAACGAAGGACACTAGAAAGAAAATTTTAAAGCCTCCTGTTAGACCATCATCTACACGACATAGTCCTGAATTTTCCAATGCGTAGCTCTTTGCAAAAGAGAGATATTGGCAAGGAAAAGCTGTCTTGTACCTTTGCATTTTTCTCCCAAACGAAGGACACTAGAAAGAAAATTTTAAAGCCTCCTGTTAGGCCATCATCTACACGACATAGCCCTGAATTTTCCAATGCGCAGCTCTTTGCAAAAGAGAGATATTGGCAAGGAAAAGCTTTCTTGTACCATTGCATTTTTCTCCCAAACGAAGGACACTAGAATTAAAATTTTAAAGCCTCCTGTTAGGCCATCATTTACACGATATAGCCCTGAATTTTCCAATGCGCAGCTCTTTGCAAAAGAGAGATATTGGCAAGGAAAAGCTGTCTTGTACCTTTGCATTTTTCTCCCAAACGAAGGACACTAGAAAGAAAATGTTAAAGCCTCCTGTTAGGCCATCATCTACACGACATAGCCCTGAATTTTCCAATGCGCAGCTCTTTGCAAAAGAGAGATATTGGCAAGGAAAAGCTTTCTTGTACCATTGCATTTTTCTCCCAAACGAAGGACACTAGAATTAAAATTTTAAAGCCTCCTGTTAGTCCATCATCTACACGACATAGCCCTGAATTTTCCAATGCGCAGCTCTTTGCAAAAGAGAGATATTTGCAAGGAAAAGCTGTCTTGTACCATTGCATTTTTCTCCCAAACGAAGGACACTAGAATTAAAATTTTAAAGCCTCCTGTTAGGCCATCATCTACACGATATAGCCCTGAATTTTCCAATGCGCAGCTCTTTGCAAACGAGAGATATTGGCAAGGAAAAGCTGTCTTGTACCTTTGCATTTTTCTCCCAAACGAAGGACACTAGAAAGAACATTTTAAAGCCTCCTGTTAGACCATCATCTACACGGCATAGCCATGAATTTTCCAATGCGCAGCTCTTTGCAAAAGAGAGATATTGGCAAGGAAAAGCTGTCTTGTACCTTTGCATTTTTCTCCCAAACGAAGGACACTAGAATTAAAATTTTAAAGCCTCCTGTTAGGCCATCATATACACGATATAGCCCTGAATTTTCCAATGCGCAGCTCTTTGCAAAAGAGAGATATTGGCAAGGAAAAGCTGTCTTGTACCTTTGCATTTTTCTCCCAAACGAAGGACACTAGAAAGAAAATTTTAAAGCCTCCTTTTAGGCCATCATCTACACGACATAGCCCTGAATTTTCCAATGCGCAGCTCTTTGCAAAAGAGAGATATTGGCAAGGAAAAGCTGTCTTGTACCATTGCATTTTTCTCCCAAACGAAGGACACTAGAAAGAAAATTTTAAAGCCTCCTGTTAGACAATCATCTACACGACATAGCCCTGAATTTTCCAATGCGCAGCTCTTTGCAAAAGAGAGATATTGGCAAGGAAAAGCTGTCTTGTACCATTGCATTTTTCTCCCAAACGAAGGACACTAGAATTAAAATTTTAAAGCCTCCTGTTAGGCCATCATCTACACGATATAGCCCTGAATTTTCCAATGCGCAGCTCTTTGCAAACGAGAGATATTGGCAAGGAAAAGCTGTCTTGTACCTTTGCATTTTTCTCCCAAACGAAGGACACTAGAAAGAAAATTTTAAAGCCTCCTGTTAGACCATCATCTACACGACATAGCCATGAATTTTCCAATGCGCAGCTCTTTGCAAAAGAGAGATATTGGCAAGGAAAAGCTGTCTTGTACCATTGCATTTTTCTCCCAAACGAAGGACACTAGAAAGAAAATTTTAAAGCCTCCTGTTAGACCATCATCTACACGACATAGCCCTGAATTTTCCAATGCGTAGCTCTTTGCAAAAGAGAGATATTGGCAAGGAAAAGCTGTCTTGTACCTTTGCATTTTTCTCCCAAACGAAGGACACTAGAAAGAAAATTTTAAAGCCTCCTGTTAGGCCATCATCTACACGACATAGCCCTGAATTTTCCAATGCGCAGCTCTTTGCAAAAGAGAGATATTGGCAAGGAAAAGCTTTCTTGTACCATTGCATTTTTCTCCCAAACGAAGGACACTAGAATTAAAATTTTAAAGCCTCCTGTTAGACCATCATCTACACGGCATAGCCATGAATTTTCCAATGCGCAGCTCTTTGCAAAAGAGAGATATTGGCAAGGAAAAGCTGTCTTGTACCTTTGCATTTTTCTCCCAAACGAAGGACACTAGAATTAAAATTTTAAAGCCTCCTGTTAGGCCATCATCTACACGATATAGCCCTGAATTTTCCAATGCGCAGCTCTTTGCAAACGAGAGATATTGGCAAGGAAAAGCTGTCTTGTACCTTTGCATTTTTCTCCCAAACGAAGGACACTAGAAAGAAAATTTTAAAGCCTCCTGTTAGGCCATCATCTACACGACATAGCCCTGAATTTTCCAATGCGCAGCTCTTTGCAAAAGAGAGATATTGGCAAGGAAAAGCTGTCTTGTACCATTGCATTTTTCTCCCAAACGAAGGACACTAGAAAGAAAATTTTAAAGCCTCCTGTTAGACCATCATCTACACGACATAGCCCTGAATTTTCCAATGCGTAGCTCTTTGCAAAAGAGAGATATTGGCAAGGAAAAGCTGTCTTGTACCTTTGCATTTTTCTCCCAAACGAAGGACACTAAAAAGAAAATTTTAAAGCCTCCTGTTAGGCCATCATCTACACGACATAGCCCTGAATTTTCCAATGCGCAGCTCTTTGCAAAAGAGAGATATTGGCAAGGAAAAGCTTTCTTGTACCATTGCATTTTTCTCCCAAACGAAGGACACTAGAATTAAAATTTTAAAGCCTCCTGTTAGGCCATCATCTACACGATATAGCCCTGAATTTTCCAATGCGCAGCTCTTTGCAAAAGAGAGATATTGGCAAGGAAAAGCTGTCTTGTACCTTTGCATTTTTCTCCCAAACGAAGGACACTAAAAAGAAAATTTTAAAGCCTCCTGTTAGGCCATCATCTACACGACATAGCCCTGAATTTTCCAATGCGCAGCTCTTTGCAAAAGAGAGATATTGGCAAGGAAAAGCTTTCTTGTACCATTGCATTTTTCTCCCAAACGAAGGACACTAGAATTAAAATTTTAAAGCCTCCTGTTAGGCCATCATCTACACGATATAGCCCTGAATTTTCCAATGCGCAGCTCTTTGCAAACGAGAGATATTGGCAAGGAAAAGCTGTCTTGTACCTTTGCATTTTTCTCCCAAACGAAGGACACTAGAAAGAAAATTTTAAAGCCTCCTGTTAGACCATCATCTACACGACATAGCCCTGAATTTTCCAATGCGCAGCTCTTTGCAAAAGAGAGATATTGGCAAAGAAAAGCTGTCTTGTACCATTGCATTTTTCTCCCAAACGAAGGACACTAGAATTAAAATTTTAAAGCCTCCTGTTAGGCCATCATCTACACGATATAGCCCTGAATTTTCCAATGCGCAGCTCTTTGCAAACGAGAGATATTGGCAAGGAAAAGCTGTCTTGTACCTTTGCATTTTTCTCCCAAACGAAGGACACTAGAAAGAAAATTTTAAAGCCTCCTGTTAGGCCATCATCTACACGACATAGCCCTGAGTTTTCCAATGCGCAGCTCTTTGCAAAAGAGAGATATTGGCAAGGAAAAGCTGTCTTGTACCATTGCATTTTTCTCCCAAACGAAGGACACTAGAAAGAAAATTTTAAAGCCTCCTGTTAGACCATCATCTACACGACATAGTCCTGAATTTTCCAATGCGTAGCTCTTTGCAAAAGAGAGATATTGGCAAGGAAAAGCTGTCTTGTACCTTTGCATTTTTCTCCCAAACGAAGGACACTAGAAAGAAAATTTTAAAGCCTCCTGTTAGGCCATCATCTACACGACATAGCCCTGAATTTTCCAATGCGCAGCTCTTTGCAAAAGAGAGATATTGGCAAGGAAAAGCTTTCTTGTACCATTGCATTTTTCTCCCAAACGAAGGACACTAGAATTAAAATTTTAAAGCCTCCTGTTAGGCCATCATCTACACGATATAGCCCTGAATTTTCCAATGCGCAGCTCTTTGCAAACGAGAGATATTGGCAAGGAAAAGCTGTCTTGTACCTTTGCATTTTTCTCCCAAACGAAGGACACTAGAAAGAAAATTTTAAAGCCTCCTGTTAGGCCATCATCTACACGACATAGCCCTGAATTTTCCAATGCGCAGCTCTTTGCAAAAGAGAGATATTGGCAAGGAAAAGCTTTCTTGTACCATTGCATTTTTCTCCCAAACGAAGGACACTAGAATTAAAATTTTAAAGCCTCCTGTTAGGCCATCATCTACACGATATAGCCCTGAATTTTCCAATGCGCAGCTCTTTGCAAACGAGAGATATTGGCAAGGAAAAGCTGTCTTGTACCTTTGCATTTTTCTCCCAAACGAAGGACACTAGAAAGAAAATTTTAAAGCCTCCTGTTAGGCCATCATCTACACGACATAGCCCTGAATTTTCCAATGCGCAGCTCTTTGCAAAAGAGAGATATTGGCAAGGAAAAGCTGTCTTGTACCATTGCATTTTTCTCCCAAACGAAGGACACTAGAAAGAAAATTTTAAAGCCTCCTGTTAGACCATCATCTACACGACATAGCCCTGAATTTTCCAATGCGCAGCTCTTTGCAAAAGAGAGATATTGGCAAGGAAAAGCTGTCTTGTACCATTGCATTTTTCTCCCAAACGAAGGACACTAGAATTAAAATTTTAAAGCCTCCTGTTAGGCCATCATCTACACGATATAGCCCTGAATTTTCCAATGCGCAGCTCTTTGCAAACGAGAGATATTGGCAAGGAAAAGCTGTCTTGTACCTTTGCATTTTTCTCCCAAACGAAGGACACTAGAAAGAAAATTTTAAAGCCTCCTGTTAGGCCATCATCTACACGACATAGCCCTGAATTTTCCAATGCGCAGCTCTTTGCAAAAGAGAGATATTGGCAAGGAAAAGCTGTCTTGTACCATTGCATTTTTCTCCCAAACGAAGGACACTAGAAAGAAAATTTTAAAGCCTCCTGTTAGACCATCATCTACACGACATAGTCCTGAATTTTCCAATGCGTAGCTCTTTGCAAAAGAGAGATATTGGCAAGGAAAAGCTGTCTTGTACCTTTGCATTTTTCTCCCAAACGAAGGACACTAGAAAGAAAATTTTAAAGCCTCCTGTTAGGCCATCATCTACACGACATAGCCCTGAATTTTCCAATGCGCAGCTCTTTGCAAAAGAGAGATATTGGCAAGGAAAAGCTTTCTTGTACCATTGCATTTTTCTCCCAAACGAAGGACACTAGAATTAAAATTTTAAAGCCTCCTGTTAGGCCATCATCTACACGATATAGCCCTGAATTTTCCAATGCGCAGCTCTTTGCAAAAGAGAGATATTGGCAAGGAAAAGCTGTCTTGTACCTTTGCATTTTTCTCCCAAACGAAGGACACTAGAAAGAAAATGTTAAAGCCTCCTGTTAGGCCATCATCTACACGACATAGCCCTGAATTTTCCAATGCGCAGCTCTTTGCAAAAGAGAGATATTGGCAAGGAAAAGCTTTCTTGTACCATTGCATTTTTCTCCCAAACGAAGGACACTAGAATTAAAATTTTAAAGCCTCCTGTTAGACCATCATCTACACGACATAGCCCTGAATTTTCCAATGCGCAGCTCTTTTCAAAAGAGAGATATTGGCACGGAAAAGCTGTCTTGTACCATTGCATTTTTCTCCCAAACGAAGGACACTAGAATTAAAATTTTAAAGCCTCCTGTTAGGCCATCATCTACACGATATAGCCCTGAATTTTCCAATGCGCAGCTCTTTGCAAACGAGAGATATTGGCAAGGAAAAGCTGTCTTGTACCTTTGCATTTTTCTCCCAAACGAAGGACACTAGAAAGAACATTTTAAAGCCTCCTGTTAGACCATCATCTACACGGCATAGCCATGAATTTTCCAATGCGCAGCTCTTTGCAAAAGAGAGATATTGGCAAGGAAAAGCTGTCTTGTACCTTTGCATTTTTCTCCCAAACGAAGGACACTAGAATTAAAATTTTAAAGCCTCCTGTTAGGCCATCATATACACGATATAGCCCTGAATTTTCCAATGCGCAGCTCTTTGCAAAAGAGAGATATTGGCAAGGAAAAGCTGTCTTGTACCTTTGCATTTTTCTCCCAAACGAAGGACACTAGAAAGAAAATTTTAAAGCCTCCTGTTAGGCCATCATCTACACGACATAGCCCTGAATTTTCCAATGCGCAGCTCTTTGCAAAAGAGAGATATTGGCAAGGAAAAGCTGTCTAGTACCATTGCATTTTTCTCCCAAACGAAGGACACTAGAAAGAAAATTTTAAAGCCTCCTGTTAGACCATCATCTACACGACATAGCCCTGAATTTTCCAATGCGCAGCTCTTTGCAAAAGAGAGATATTGGCAAGGAAAAGCTGTCTTGTACCATTGCATTTTTCTCCCAAACGAAGGACACTAGAATTAAAATTTTAAAGCCTCCTGTTAGGCCATCATCTACACGATATAGCCCTGAATTTTCCAATGCGCAGCTCTTTGCAAACGAGAGATATTGGCAAGGAAAAGCTGTCTTGTACCTTTGCATTTTTCTCCCAAACGAAGGACACTAGAAAGAAAATTTTAAAGCCTCCTGTTATGCCATCATCTACACGACATAGCCCTGAATTTTCCAATGCGCAGCTCTTTGCAAAAGAGAGATATTGGCAAGGAAAAGCTTTCTTGTACCATTGCATTTTTCTCCCAAACGAAGGACACTAGAATTAAAATTTTAAAGCCTCCTGTTAGACCATCATCTACACGACATAGCCCTGAATTTTCCAATGCGCAGCTCTTTGCAAAAGAGAGATATTGGCAAGGAAAAGCTGTCTTGTACCATTGCATTTTTCTCCCAAACGAAGGACACTAGAATTAAAATTTTAAAGCCTCCTGTTAGGCCATCATCTACACGATATAGCCCTGAATTTTCCAATGCGCAGCTCTTTGCAAACGAGAGATATTGGCAAGGAAAAGCTGTCTTGTACCTTTGCATTTTTCTCCCAAACGAAGGACACTAGAAAGAACATTTTAAAGCCTCCTGTTAGACCATCATCTACACGGCATAGCCATGAATTTTCCAATGCGCAGCTCTTTGCAAAAGAGAGATATTGGCAAGGAAAAGCTGTCTTGTACCTTTGCATTTTTCTCCCAAACGAAGGACACTAGAATTAAAATTTTAAAGCCTCCTGTTAGGCCATCATATACACGATATAGCCCTGAATTTTCCAATGCGCAGCTCTTTGCAAAAGAGAGATATTGGCAAGGAAAAGCTATCTTGTACCTTTGCATTTTTCTCCCAAACGAAGGACACTAGAAAGAAAATTTTAAAGCCTCCTGTTAGGCCATCATCTACACGACATAGCCCTGAATTTTCCAATGCGCAGCACTTTGCAAAAGAGAGATATTGGCAAGGAAAAGCTGTCTTGTACCATTGCATTTTTCTCCCAAACGAAGGACACTAGAAAGAAAATTTTAAAGCCTCCTGTTAGACCATCATCTACACGATATAGCCCTGAATTTTCCAATGCGCAGCTCTTTGCAAAAGAGAGATATTGGCAAGGAAAAGCTGTCTTGTACCATTGCATTTTTCTCCCAAACGAAGGACACTAGAATTAAAATTTTAAAGCCTCCTGTTAGGCCATCATCTACACGACATAGCCCTGAATTTTCCAATGCGCAGCTCTTTGCAAAAGAGAGATATTGGCAAGGAAAAGCTTTCTTGTACCATTGCATTTTTCTCCCAAACGAAGGACACTAGAAATAAAATTTTAAAGCCTCCTGTTAGGCCATCATCTACACGACATAGCCCTGAATTTTCCAATGCGCAGCTCTTTGCAAAAGAGAGATATTGGCAAGGAAAAGCTTTCTTGTACCATTGCATTTTTCTCCCAAACGAAGGACACTAGAATTAAAATTTTAAAGCCTCCTGTTAGACCATCATCTACACGGCATAGCCATGAATTTTCCAATGCGCAGCTCTTTGCAAAAGAGAGATATTGGCAAGGAAAAGCTGTCTTGTACCTTTGCATTTTTCTCCCAAACGAAGGACACTAGAATTAAAATTTTAAAGCCTCCTGTTAGGCCATCATCTACACGATACAGCCCTGAATTTTCCAATGCGCAGCTCTTTGCAAACGAGAGATATTGGCAAGGAAAAGCTGTCTTGTACCTTTGCATTTTTCTCCCAAACGAAGGACACTAGAAAGAAAATTTTAAAGCCTCCTGTTAGGCCATCATCTACACGACATAGCCCTGAATTTTCCAATGCGCAGCTCTTTGCAAAAGAGAGATATTGGCAAGGAAAAGCTGTCTTGTACCATTGCATTTTTCTCCCAAACGAAGGACACTAGAAAGAAAATTTTAAAGCCTCCTGTTAGACCATCATCTACACGACATAGCCCTGAATTTTCCAATGCGTAGCTCTTTGCAAAAGAGAGATATTGGCAAGGAAAAGCTGTCTTGTACCTTTGCATTTTTCTCCCAAACGAAGGACACTAAAAAGAAAATTTTAAAGCCTCCTGTTAGGCCATCATCTACACGACATAGCCCTGAATTTTCCAATGCGCAGCTCTTTGCAAAAGAGAGATATTGGCAAGGAAAAGCTTTCTTGTACCATTGCATTTTTCTCCCAAACGAAGGACACTAGAATTAAAATTTTAAAGCCTCCTGTTAGGCCATCATCTACACGATATAGCCCTGAATTTTCCAATGCGCAGCTCTTTGCAAAAGAGAGATATTGGCAAGGAAAAGCTGTCTTGTACCTTTGCATTTTTCTCCCAAACGAAGGACACTAAAAAGAAAATTTTAAAGCCTCCTGTTAGGCCATCATCTACACGACATAGCCCTGAATTTTCCAATGCGCAGCTCTTTGCAAAAGAGAGATATTGGCAAGGAAAAGCTTTCTTGTACCATTGCATTTTTCTCCCAAACGAAGGACACTAGAATTAAAATTTTAAAGCCTCCTGTTAGGCCATCATCTACACGATATAGCCCTGAATTTTCCAATGCGCAGCTCTTTGCAAAAGAGAGATATTGGCAAGGAAAAGCTGTCTTGTACCATTGCATTTTTCTCCCAAACGAAGGACACTAGAATTAAAATTTTAAAGCCTCCTGTTAGGCCATCAACTACACGATATAGCCCTGAATTTTCCAATGCGCAGCTCTTTGCAAACGAGAGATATTGGCAAGGAAAAGCTGTCTTGTACCTTTGCATTTTTCTCCCAATCGAAGGACACTAGAAAGAAAATTTTAAAGCCTCCTGTTAGGCCATCATCTACACGACATAGCCCTGAATTTTCCAATGCGCAGCTCTTTGCAAAAGAGAGATATTGGCAAGGAAAAGCTGTCTTGTACCATTGCATTTTTCTCCCAAACGAAGTACACTAGAATTAAAATTTTAAAGCCTCCTGTTAGGCCATCATCTACACGATATAGCCCTGAATTTTCCAATGCGCAGCTCTTTGCAAACGAGAGATATTGGCAAGGAAAAGCTGTCTTGTACCTTTGCATTTTTCTCCCAAACGAAGGACACTAGAAAGAAAATTTTAAAGCCTCCTGTTAGACCATCATCTACACGACATAGCCCTGAATTTTCCAATGCGCAGCTCTTTGCAAAAGAGAGATATTGGCAAGGAAAAGCTGTCTTGTACCATTGCATTTTTCTCCCAAACGAAGGACACTAGAAAGAAAATTTTAAAGCCTCCTGTTAGACCATCATCTACACGACATAGCCCTGAATTTTCCAATGCGTAGCTCTTTGCAAAAGAGAGATATTGGCAAGGAAAAGCTGTCTTGTACCTTTGCATTTTTCTCCCAAACGAAGGACACTAGAAAGAAAATTTTAAAGCCTCCTGTTAGGCCATCATCTACACGACATAGCCCTGAATTTTCCAATGCGCAGCTCTTTGCAAAAGAGAGATATTGGCAAGGAAAAGCTTTCTTGTACCATTGCATTTTTCTCCCAAACGAAGGACACTAGAATTAAAATTTTAAAGCCTCCTGTTAGACCATCATCTACACGGCATAGCCATGAATTTTCCAATGCGCAGCTCTTTGCAAAAGAGAGATATTGGCAAGGAAAAGCTGTCTTGTACCTTTGCATTTTTCTCCCAAACGAAGGACACTAGAATTAAAATTTTAAAGCCTCCTGTTAGGCCATCATCTACACGATATAGCCCTGAATTTTCCAATGCGCAGCTCTTTGCAAACGAGAGATATTGGCAAGGAAAAGCTGTCTTGTACCTTTGCATTTTTCTCCCAAACGAAGGACACTAGAAAGAAAATTTTAAAGCCTCCTGTTAGGCCATCATCTACACGACATAGCCCTGAATTTTCCAATGCGCAGCTCTTTGCAAAAGAGAGATATTGGCAAGGAAAAGCTGTCTTGTACCATTGCATTTTTCTCCCAAACGAAGGACACTAGAAAGAAAATTTTAAAGCCTCCTGTTAGACCATCATCTACACGACATAGCCCTGAATTTTCCAATGCGTAGCTCTTTGCAAAAGAGAGATATTGGCAAGGAAAAGCTGTCTTGTACCTTTGCATTTTTCTCCCAAACGAAGGACACTAAAAAGAAAATTTTAAAGCCTCCTGTTAGGCCATCATCTACACGACATAGCCCTGAATTTTCCAATGCGCAGCTCTTTGCAAAAGAGAGATATTGGCAAGGAAAAGCTTTCTTGTACCATTGCATTTTTCTCCCAAACGAAGGACACTAGAATTAAAATTTTAAAGCCTCCTGTTAGGCCATCATCTACACGATATAGCCCTGAATTTTCCAATGCGCAGCTCTTTGCAAAAGAGAGATATTGGCAAGGAAAAGCTGTCTTGTACCTTTGCATTTTTCTCCCAAACGAAGGACACTAAAAAGAAAATTTTAAAGCCTCCTGTTAGGCCATCATCTACACGACATAGCCCTGAATTTTCCAATGCGCAGCTCTTTGCAAAAGAGAGATATTGGCAAGGAAAAGCTTTCTTGTGCCATTGCATTTTTCTCCCAAACGAAGGACACTAGAATTAAAATTTTAAAGCCTCCTGTTAGGCCATCATCTACACGATATAGCCCTGAATTTTCCAATGCGCAGCTCTTTGCAAACGAGAGATATTGGCAAGGAAAAGCTGTCTTGTACCTTTGCATTTTTCTCCCAAACGAAGGACACTAGAAAGAAAATTTTAAAGCCTCCTGTTAGGCCATCATCTACACGACATAGCCCTGAATTTTCCAATGCGCAGCTCTTTGCAAAAGAGAGATATTGGCAAGGAAAAGCTGTCTTGTACCATTGCATTTTTCTCCCAAACGAAGGACACTAGAAAGAAAATTTTAAAGCCTCCTGTTAGACCATCATCTACACGACATAGCCCTGAATTTTCCAATGCGCAGCTCTTTGCAAAAGAGAGATATTGGCAAGGAAAAGCTGTCTTGTACCATTGCATTTTTCTCCCAAACGAAGGAAACTAGAAAGAAAATGTTAAAGCCTCCTGTTAGGCCATCATCTACACGACATAGCCCTGAATTTTCCAATGCGCAGCTCTTTGCAAAAGAGAGATATTGGCAAGGAAAAGCTGTCTTGTACCATTGCATTTTTCTCCCAAACGAAGGACACTAGAAAGAAAATTTTAAAGCCTCCTGTTAGACCATCACCTACACGACATAGCCCTGAATTTTCAAATGCGCAGCTCTTTGCAAAAGAGAGATATTGGCAAGGAAAAGCTGTCTTGTACCATTGCATTTTTCTCCCAAACGAAGGACACTAGAATTAAAATTTTAAAGCCTCCTGTTAGGCCATCAACTACACGATATAGCCCTGAATTTTCCAATGCGCAGCTCTTTGCAAACGAGAGATATTGGCAAGGAAAAGCTATCTTGTACCTTTGCATTTTTCTCCCAATCGAAGGACACTAGAAAGAAAATTTTAAAGCCTCCTGTTAGGCCATCATCTACACGACATAGCCCTGAATTTTCCAATGCGCAGCTCTTTGCAAAAGAGAGATATTGGCAAGGATAAGCTGTCTTGTACCATTGCATTTTTCTCCCAAACGAAGGACACTAGAAAGAAAATTTTAAAGCCCCCTGTTAGACCATCATCTACACGATATAGCCCTGAATTTTCCAATGCGCAGCTCTTTGCAAAAGAGAGATATTGGCAAGGAAAAGCTGTCTTGTACCATTGCATTTTTCTCCCAAACGAAGGAAACTAGAAAGAAAATTTTAAAGCCTCCTGTTAGACCATCATCTACACGACATAGCCCTGAATTTTCCAATGCGTAGCTCTTTGCAAAAGAGAGATATTGGCAAGGAAAAGCTGTCTTGTACCATTGCATTTTTCTCCCAAACGAAGGACACTAGAAAGAAAATTTTAAAGCCTCCTGTTAGACCATCATCTACACGACATAGCCCTGAATTTTCCAATGCGCAGCTCTTTGCAAAAGAGAGATATTGGCAAGGAAAAGCTGTCTTGTACCATTGCATTTTTCTCCCAAACGAAGGAAACTAGAAAGAAAATGTTAAAGCCTCCTGTTAGGCCATCATCTACACGACATAGCCCTGAATTTTCCAATGCGCAGCTCTTTGCAAAAGAGAGATATTGGCAAGGAAAAGCTGTCTTGTACCATTGCATTTTTCTCCCAAACGAAGGACACTAGAAAGAAAATTTTAAAGCCTCCTGTTAGACCATCACCTACACGACATAGCCCTGAATTTTCAAATGCGCAGCTCTTTGCAAAAGAGAGATATTGGCAAGGAAAAGCTGTCTTGTACCATTGCATTTTTCTCCCAAACGAAGGACACTAGAATTAAAATTTTAAAGCCTCCTGTTAGGCCATCAACTACACGATATAGCCCTGAATTTTCCAATGCGCAGCTCTTTGCAAACGAGAGATATTGGCAAGGAAAAGCTATCTTGTACCTTTGCATTTTTCTCCCAATCGAAGGACACTAGAAAGAAAATTTTAAAGCCTCCTGTTAGGCCATCATCTACACGACATAGCCCTGAATTTTCCAATGCGCAGCTCTTTGCAAAAGAGAGATATTGGCAAGGATAAGCTGTCTTGTACCATTGCATTTTTCTCCCAAACGAAGGACACTAGAAAGAAAATTTTAAAGCCCCCTGTTAGACCATCATCTACACGATATAGCCCTGAATTTTCCAATGCGCAGCTCTTTGCAAAAGAGAGATATTGGCAAGGAAAAGCTGTCTTGTACCATTGCATTTTTCTCCCAAACGAAGGAAACTAGAAAGAAAATTTTAAAGCCTCCTGTTAGACCATCATCTACACGACATAGCCCTGAATTTTCCAATGCGTAGCTCTTTGCAAAAGAGAGATATTGGCAAGGAAAAGCTGTCTTGTACCTTTGCATTTTTCTCCCAAACGAAGGACACTAGAAAGAAAATTTTAAAGCCTCCTGTTAGGCCATCATCTACACGACATAGCCCTGAATTTTCCAATGCGCAGCTCTTTGCAAAAGAGAGATATTGGCAAGGAAAAGCTTTCTTGTACCATTGCATTTTTCTCCCAAACGAAGGACACTAGAATTAAAATTTTAAAGCCTCCTGTTAGGCCATCATCTACACGATATAGCCCTGAATTTTCCAATGCGCAGCTCTTTGCAAACGAGAGATATTGGCAAGGAAAAGCTGTCTTGTACCTTTGCATTTTTCTCCCAAACGAAGGACACTAGAAAGAACATTTTAAAGCCTCCTGTTAGACCATCATCTACACGGCATAGCCATGAATTTTCCAATGCGCAGCTCTTTGCAAAAGAGAGATATTGGCAAGGAAAAGCTGTCTTGTACCTTTGCATTTTTCTCCCAAACGAAGGACACTAGAATTAAAATTTTAAAGCCTCCTGTTAGGCCATCATATACACGATATAGCCCTGAATTTTCCAATGCGCAGCTCTTTGCAAAAGAGAGATATTGGCAAGGAAAAGCTGTCTTGTACCTTTGCATTTTTCTCCCAAACGAAGGACACTAGAAAGAAAATTTTAAAGCCTCCTGTTAGGCCATCATCTACACGACATAGCCCTGAATTTTCCAATGCGCAGCTCTTTGCAAAAGAGAGATATTGGCAAGGAAAAGCTGTCTTGTACCATTGCATTTTTCTCCCAAACGAAGGACACTAGAAAGAAAATTTTAAAGCCTCCTGTTAGACCATCATCTACACGACATAGCCCTGAATTTTCCAATGCGCAGCTCTTTGCAAAAGAGAGATATTGGCAAGGAAAAGCTGTCTTGTACCATTGCATTTTTCTCCCAAACGAAGTACACTAGAATTAAAATTTTAAAGCCTCCTGTTAGGCCATCATCTACACGATATAGCCCTGAATTTTCCAATGCGCAGCTCTTTGCAAACGAGAGATATTGGCAAGGAAAAGCTGTCTTGTACCTTTGCATTTTTCTCCCAAACGAAGGACACTAGAAAGAAAATTTTAAAGCCTCCTGTTAGACCATCATCTACACGACATAGCCCTGAATTTTCCAATGCGCAGCTCTTTGCAAAAGAGAGATATTGGCAAGGAAAAGCTGTCTTGTACCATTGCATTTTTCTCCCAAACGAAGGACACTAGAAAGAAAATTTTAAAGCCTCCTGTTAGACCATCATCTACACGACATAGCCCTGAATTTTCCAATGCGTAGCTCTTTGCAAAAGAGAGATATTGGCAAGGAAAAGCTGTCTTGTACCTTTGCATTTTTCTCCCAAACGAAGGACACTAGAAAGAAAATTTTAAAGCCTCCTTTTAGGCCATCATCTACACGACATAGCCCTGAATTTTCCAATGCGCAGCTCTTTGCAAAAGAGAGATATTGGCAAGGAAAAGCTGTCTTGTACCATTGCATTTTTCTCCCAAACGAAGTACACTAGAATTAAAATTTTAAAGCCTCCTGTTAGGCCATCATCTACACGATATAGCCCTGAATTTTCCAATGCGCAGCTCTTTGCAAACGAGAGATATTGGCAAGGAAAAGCTGTCTTGTACCTTTGCATTTTTCTCCCAAACGAAGGACACTAGAAAGAAAATTTTAAAGCCTCCTGTTAGACCATCATCTACACGACATAGCCCTGAATTTTCCAATGCGCAGCTCTTTGCAAAAGAGAGATATTGGCAAGGAAAAGCTGTCTTGTACCATTGCATTTTTCTCCCAAACGAAGGACACTAGAAAGAAAATTTTAAAGCCTCCTGTTAGACCATCATCTACACGACATAGCCCTGAATTTTCCAATGCGTAGCTCTTTGCAAAAGAGAGATATTGGCAAGGAAAAGCTGTCTTGTACCTTTGCATTTTTCTCCCAAACGAAGGACACTAGAAAGAAAATTTTAAAGCCTCCTTTTAGGCCATCATCTACACGACATAGCCCTGAATTTTCCAATGCGCAGCTCTTTGCAAAAGAGAGATATTGGCAAGGAAAAGCTTTCTTGTACCATTGCATTTTTCTCCCAAACGAAGGACACTAGAATTAAAATTTTAAAGCCTCCTGTTAGGCCATCATCTACACGATATAGCCCTGAATTTTCCAATGCGCAGCTCTTTGCAAACGAGAGATATTGGCAAGGAAAAGCTGTCTTGTACCTTTGCATTTTTCTCCCAAACGAAGGACACTAGACAGAAATTTTTAAAGCCTCCTGTTAGACCATCATCTACACGACATAGCCCTGAATTTTCCAATGCGTAGCTCTTTGCAAAAGAGAGATATTGGCAAGGAAAAGCTGTCTTGTACCTTTGCATTTTTCTCCCAAACGAAGGACACTAGAAAGAAAATTTTAAAGCCTCCTGTTAGGCCATCATCTACACGACATAGCCCTGAATTTTCCAATGCGCAGCTCTTTGCAAAAGAGAGATATTGGCAAGGAAAAGCTTTCTTGTACCATTGCATTTTTCTCCCAAACGAAGGACACTAGAATTAAAATTTTAAAGCCTCCTGTTAGACCATCATCTACACGGCATAGCCATGAATTTTCCAATGCGCAGCTCTTTGCAAACGAGAGATATTGGCAAGGAAAAGCTGTCTTGTACCTTTGCATTTTTCTCCCAAACGAAGGACACTAGAAAGAAAATTTTAAAGCCTCCTGTTAGGCCATCATCTACACGACATAGCCCTGAATTTTCCAATGCGCAGCTCTTTGCAAAAGAGAGATATTGGCAAGGAAAAGCTGTCTTGTACCATTGCATTTTTCTCCCAAACGAAGGACACTAGAAAGAAAATTTTAAAGCCTCCTGTTAGACCATCATCTACACGACATAGCCCTGAATTTTCCAATGCGTAGCTCTTTGCAAAAGAGAGATATTGGCAAGGAAAAGCTGTCTTGTACCTTTGCATTTTTCTCCCAAACGAAGGACACTAAAAAGAAAATTTTAAAGCCTCCTGTTAGGCCATCATCTACACGACATAGCCCTGAATTTTCCAATGCGCAGCTCTTTGCAAAAGAGAGATATTGGCAAGGAAAAGCTTTCTTGTACCATTGCATTTTTCTCCCAAACGAAGGACACTAGAATTAAAATTTTAAAGCCTCCTGTTAGGCCATCATCTACACGATATAGCCCTGAATTTTCCAATGCGCAGCTCTTTGCAAAAGAGAGATATTGGCAAGGAAAAGCTGTCTTGTACCTTTGCATTTTTCTCCCAAACGAAGGACACTAAAAAGAAAATTTTAAAGCCTCCTGTTAGGCCATCATCTACACGACATAGCCCTGAATTTTCCAATGCGCAGCTCTTTGCAAAAGAGAGATATTGGCAAGGAAAAGCTGTCTTGTACCATTGCATTTTTCTCCCAAACGAAGGAAACTAGAAAGAAAATGTTAAAGCCTCCTGTTAGGCCATCATCTACACGACATAGCCCTGAATTTTCCAATGCGCAGCTCTTTGCAAAAGAGAGATATTGGCAAGGAAAAGCTGTCTTGTACCATTGCATTTTTCTCCCAAACGAAGGACACTAGAAAGAAAATTTTAAAGCCTCCTGTTAGACCATCATCTACACGACATAGCCCTGAATTTTCCAATGCGCAGCTCTTTGCAAAAGAGAGATATTGGCAAGGAAAAGCTGTCTTGTACCATTGCATTTTTCTCCCAAACGAAGGACACTAGAATTAAAATTTTAAAGCCTCCTGTTAGGCCATCAACTACACGATATAGCCCTGAATTTTCCAATGCGCAGCTCTTTGCAAACGAGAGATATTGGCAAGGAAAAGCTGTCTTGTACCTTTGCATTTTTCTCCCAATCGAAGGACACTAGAAAGAAAATTTTAAAGCCTCCTGTTAGGCCATCATCTACACGACATAGCCCTGAATTTTCCAATGCGCAGCTCTTTGCAAAAGAGAGATATTGGCAAGGAAAAGCTGTCTTGTACCATTGCATTTTTCTCCCAAACGAAGGACACTAGAAAGAAAATTTTAAAGCCCCCTGTTAGACCATCATCTACACGACATAGCCCTGAATTTTCCAATGCGCAGCTCTTTGCAAAAGAGAGATATTGGCAAGGAAAAGCTGTCTTGTACCATTGCATTTTTCTCCCAAACGAAGGACACTAGAAAGAAAATTTTAAAGCCCCCTGTTAGGCCATCATCTACACGACATAGCCCTGAATTTTCCAATGCGCAGCTCTTTGCAAAAGAGAGATATTGGCAAGGAAAAGCTTTCTTGTACCATTGCATTTTTCTCCCAAACGAAGGACACTAGAATTAAAATTTTAAAGCCTCCTGTTAGGAGCGCAGCTCTTTGCAAACGAGAGATATTGGCAAGGAAAAGCTGTCTTGTACCTTTGCATTTTTCTCCCAAACGAAGGACACTAGAAAGAAAATTCTAAAGCCTCCTGTTAGGCCATCATCTACACGACATAGCCCTGAATTTTCCAATGCGCAGCTCTTTGCAAAAGAGAGATATTGGCAAGGAAAAGCTGTCTTGTACCATTGCATTTTTCTCCCAAACGAAGGACACTAGAAAGAAAATTTTAAAGCCTCCTGTTAGACCATCATCTACACGACATAGCCCTGAATTTTCCAATGCGCAGCTCTTTGCAAAAGAGAGATATTGGCAAGGAAAAGCTGTCTTGTACCATTGCATTTTTCTCCCAAACGAAGGAAACTAGAAAGAAAATGTTAAAGCCTCCTGTTAGGCCATCATCTACACGACATAGCCCTGAATTTTCCAATGCGCAGCTCTTTGCAAAAGAGAGATATTGGCAAGGAAAAGCTGTCTTGTACCATTGCATTTTTCTCCCAAACGAAGGACACTAGAAAGAAAATTTTAAAGCCTCCTGTTAGACCATCATCTACACGACATAGCCCTGAATTTTCCAATGCGCAGCTCTTTGCAAAAGAGAGATATTGGCAAGGAAAAGCTGTCTTGTACCATTGCATTTTTCTCCCAAACGAAGGACACTAGAATTAAAATTTTAAAGCCTCCTGTTAGGCCATCAACTACACGATATAGCCCTGAATTTTCCAATGCGCAGCTCTTTGCAAACGAGATATATTGGCAAGGAAAAGCTTTCTTGTACCATTGCATTTTTCTCCCAAACGAAGGACACTAGAATTAAAATTTTAAAGCCTCCTGTTAGGCCATCATCTACACGACATAGCCCTGAATTTTCCAATGCGCAGCTCTTTGCAAAATAGAGATATTGGCAAGGAAAAGCTTTCTTGTACCATTGCATTTTTCTCCCAAACGAAGGACACTAGAATTAAAATTTTAAAGCCTCCTGTTAGACCATCATCTACACGGCATAGCCCTGAATTTTCCAATGCGCAGCTCTTTGCAAAAGAGAGATATTGGCAAGGAAAAGCTGTCTTGTACCATTGCATTTTTCTCCCAAACTAAGGACACTAGAATTAAAATTTTAAAGCCTCCTGTTAGACCATCATCTACACGGCATAGCCATGAATTTTCCAATGCACAGCTCTTTGCAAAAGAGAGATATTGGCAAGGAAAAGCTGTCTTGTACCTTTGCATTTTTCTCCCAAACGAAGGACACTAGAATTAAAATTTTAAAGCCTCCTGTTAGGCCATCATCTACACGATATAGCCCTGAATTTTCCAATGCGCAGCTCTTTGCAAACGAGAGATATTGGCAAGGAAAAGCTGTCTTGTACCTTTGCATTTTTCTCCCAAACGAAGGACACTAGAAAGAAAATTTTAAAGCCTCCTGTTAGGCCATCATCTACACGACATAGCCCTGAATTTTCCAATGCGCAGCTCTTTGCAAAAGCGAGATATTGGCAAGGAAAAGCTGTCTTGTACCATTGCATTTTTCTCCCAAACGAAGGACACTAGAAAGAAAATTTTAAAGCCTCCTGTTAGACCATCATCTACACGACATAGCCCTGAATTTTCCAATGCGTAGCTCTTTGCAAAAGAGAGATATTGGCAAGGAAAAGCTGTCTTGTACCTTTGCATTTTTCTCCCAAACGAAGGACACTAGAATTAAAATTTTAAAGCCTCCTGTTAGGCCATCATCTACACGATATAGCCCTGAATTTTCCAATGCGCAGCTCTTTGCAAAAGAGAGATATTGGCAAGGAAAAGCTGTCTTGTACCTTTGCATTTTTCTCCCAAACGAAGGACACTAGAAAGAAAATTTTAAAGCCTCCTGTTAGGCCATCATCTACACGACATAGCCCTGAATTTTCCAATGCGCAGCTCTTTGCAAAAGAGAGATATTGGCAAGGAAAAGCTGTCTTGTACCATTGCATTTTTCTCCCAAACGAAGGACACTAGAAAGAAAATTTTAAAGCCTCCTGTTAGACCATCATCTACACGACATAGCCCTGAATTTTCCAATGCGCAGCTCTTTGCAAAAGAGAGATATTGGCAAGGAAAAGCTGTCTTGTACCATTGCATTTTTCTCCCAAACGAAGGACACTAGAATTAAAATTTTAAAGCCTCCTGTTAGGCCATCATCTACACGATATAGCCCTGAATTTTCCAATGCGCAGCTCTTTGCAAACGAGAGATATTGGCAAGGAAAAGCTGTCTTGTACCTTTGCATTTTTCTCCCAAACGAAGGACACTAGAAAGAAAATTTTAAAGCCTCCTGTTAGGCCATCATCTACACGACATAGCCCTGAATTTTCCAATGCGCAGCTCTTTGCAAAAGAGAGATATTGGCAAGGAAAAGCTGTCTTGTACCTTTGCATTTTTCTCCCAAACGAAGGACACTAGAAAGAAAATTTTAAAGCCTCCTGTTAGACCATCATCTACACGACATAGTCCTGAATTTTCCAATGCGTAGCTCTTTGCAAAAGAGAGATATTGGCAAGGAAAAGCTGTCTTGTACCTTTGCATTTTTCTCCCAAACGAAGGACACTAGAAAGAAAATTTTAAAGCCTCCTGTTAGGCCATCATCTACACGACATAGCCCTGAATTTTCCAATGCGCAGCTCTTTGCAAAATAGAGATATTGGCAAGGAAAAGCTTTCTTGTACCATTGCATTTTTCTCCCAAACGAAGGACACTAGAATTAAAATTTTAAAGCCTCCTGTTAGACCATCATCTACACGGCATAGCCCTGAATTTTCCAATGCGCAGCTCTTTGCAAAAGAGAGATATTGGCAAGGAAAAGCTGTCTTGTACCATTGCATTTTTCTCCCAAACTAAGGACACTAGAATTAAAATTTTAAAGCCTCCTGTTAGACCATCATCTACACGGCATAGCCATGAATTTTCCAATGCACAGCTCTTTGCAAAAGAGAGATATTGGCAAGGAAAAGCTGTCTTGTACCTTTGCATTTTTCTCCCAAACGAAGGACACTAGAATTAAAATTTTAAAGCCTCCTGTTAGGCCATCATCTACACGATATAGCCCTGAATTTTCCAATGCGCAGCTCTTTGCAAACGAGAGATATTGGCAAGGAAAAGCTGTCTTGTACCTTTGCATTTTTCTCCCAAACGAAGGACACTAGAAAGAAAATTTTAAAGCCTCCTGTTAGGCCATCATCTACACGACATAGCCCTGAATTTTCCAATGCGCAGCTCTTTGCAAAAGAGAGATATTGGCAAGGAAAAGCTGTCTTGTACCATTGCATTTTTCTCCCAAACGAAGGACACTAGAAAGAAAATTTTAAAGCCTCCTGTTAGACCATCATCTACACGACATAGCCCTAAATTTTCCAATGCGTAGCTCTTTGCAAAAGAGAGATATTGGCAAGGAAAAGCTGTCTTGTACCTTTGCATTTTTCTCCCAAACGAAGGACACTAGAATTAAAATTTTAAAGCCTCCTGTTAGGCCATCATCTACACGATATAGCCCTGAATTTTCCAATGCGCAGCTCTTTGCAAAAGAGAGATATTGGCAAGGAAAAGCTGTCTTGTACCTTTGCATTTTTCTCCCAAACGAAGGACACTAGAAAGAAAATTTTAAAGCCTCCTGTTAGGCCATCATCTACACGACATAGCCCTGAATTTTCCAATGCGCAGCTCTTTGCAAAAGAGAGATATTGGCAAGGAAAAGCTGTCTTGTACCATTGCATTTTTCTCCCAAACGAAGGACACTAGAAAGAAAATTTTAAAGCCTCCTGTTAGACCATCATCTACACGACATAGCCCTGAATTTTCCAATGCGCAGCTCTTTGCAAAAGAGAGATATTGGCAAGGAAAAGCTGTCTTGTACCATTGCATTTTTCTCCCAAACGAAGGACACTAGAATTAAAATTTTAAAGCCTCCTGTTAGGCCATCATCTACACGATATAGCCCTGAATTTTCCAATGCGCAGCTCTTTGCAAACGAGAGATATTGGCAAGGAAAAGCTGTCTTGTACCTTTGCATTTTTCTCCCAAACGAAGGACACTAGAAAGAAAATTTTAAAGCCTCCTGTTAGGCCATCATCTACACGACATAGCCCTGAATTTTCCAATGCGCAGCTCTTTGCAAAAGAGAGATATTGGCAAGGAAAAGCTGTCTTGTACCATTGCATTTTTCTCCCAAACGAAGGACACTAGAAAGAAAATTTTAAAGCCTCCTGTTAGACCATCATCTACACGACATAGTCCTGAATTTTCCAATGCGTAGCTCTTTGCAAAAGAGAGATATTGGCAAGGAAAAGCTGTCTTGTACCATTGCATTTTTCTCCCAAACGAAGGACACTAGAATTAAAATTTTAAAGCCTCCTGTTAGGCCATCAACTACACGATATAGCCCTGAATTTTCCAATGCGCAGCTCTTTGCAAACGAGATATATTGGCAAGGAAAAGCTTTCTTGTACCATTGCATTTTTCTCCCAAACGAAGGACACTAGAATTAAAATTTTAAAGCCTCCTGTTAGGCCATCATCTACACGATATAGCCCTGAATTTTCCAATGCGCAGCTCTTTGCAAAAGAGAGATATTGGCAAGGAAAAGCTGTCTTGTACCTTTGCATTTTTCTCCCAAACGAAGGACACTAGAAAGAAAATTTTAAAGCCTCCTGTTAGGCCATCATCTACACGACATAGCCCTGAATTTTCCAATGCGCAGCTCTTTGCAAAATAGAGATATTGGCAAGGAAAAGCTTTCTTGTACCATTGCATTTTTCTCCCAAACGAAGGACACTAGAATTAAAATTTTAAAGCCTCCTGTTAGACCATCATCTACACGGCATAGCCCTGAATTTTCCAATGCGCAGCTCTTTGCAAAAGAGAGATATTGGCAAGGAAAAGCTGTCTTGTACCATTGCATTTTTCTCCCAAACTAAGGACACTAGAATTAAAATTTTAAAGCCTCCTGTTAGACCATCATCTACACGGCATAGCCATGAATTTTCCAATGCACAGCTCTTTGCAAAAGAGAGATATTGGCAAGGAAAAGCTGTCTTGTACCTTTGCATTTTTCTCCCAAACGAAGGACACTAGAATTAAAATTTTAAAGCCTCCTGTTAGGCCATCATCTACACGATATAGCCCTGAATTTTCCAATGCGCAGCTCTTTGCAAACGAGAGATATTGGCAAGGAAAAGCTGTCTTGTACCATTGCATTTTTCTCCCAAACGAAGGACACTAGAAAGAAAATTTTAAAGCCTCCTGTTAGACCATCATCTACACGACATAGCCCTGAATTTTCCAATGCGTAGCTCTTTGCAAAAGAGAGATATTGGCAAGGAAAAGCTGTCTTGTACCTTTGCATTTTTCTCCCAAACGAAGGACACTAGAATTAAAATTTTAAAGCCTCCTGTTAGGCCATCATCTACACGATATAGCCCTGAATTTTCCAATGCGCAGCTCTTTGCAAAAGAGAGATATTGGCAAGGAAAAGCTGTCTTGTACCTTTGCATTTTTCTCCCAAACGAAGGACACTAGAAAGAAAATTTTAAAGCCTCCTGTTAGGCCATCATCTACACGACATAGCCCTGAATTTTCCAATGCGCAGCTCTTTGCAAAAGAGAGATATTGGCCAGGAAAAGCTGTCTTGTACCATTGCATTTTTCTCCCAAACGAAGGACACTAGAAAGAAAATTTTAAAGCCTCCTGTTAGACCATCATCTACACGACATAGCCCTGAATTTTCCAATGCGCAGCTCTTTGCAAAAGAGAGATATTGGCAAGGAAAAGCTGTCTTGTACCATTGCATTTTTCTCCCAAACGAAGGACACTAGAATTAAAATTTTAAAGCCTCCTGTTAGGCCATCATCTACACGATATAGCCCTGAATTTTCCAATGCGCAGCTCTTTGCAAAAGAGAGATATTGGCAAGGAAAAGCTGTCTTGTACCTTTGCATTTTTCTCCCAAACGAAGGACACTAGAAAGAAAATTTTAAAGCCTCCTGTTAGGCCATCATCTACACGACATAGCCCTGAATTTTCCAATGCGCAGCTCTTTGCAAAAGAGAGATATTGGCAAGGAAAAGCTGTCTTGTACCATTGCATTTTTCTCCCAAACGAAGGACACTAGAAAGAAAATTTTAAAGCCTCCTGTTAGACCATCATCTACACGACATAGCCCTGAATTTTCCAATGCGCAGCTCTTTGCAAAAGAGAGATATTGGCAAGGAAAAGCTGTCTTGTACCATTGCATTTTTCTCCCAAACGAAGGACACTAGAAAGAAAATTTTAAAGCCTCCTGTTAGACCATCATCTACACGACATAGCCCTGAATTTTCCAATGCGCAGCTCTTTGCAAAAGAGAGATATTGGCAAGGAAAAGCTGTCTTGTACCTTTGCATTTTTCTCCCAAACGAAGGACACTAGAAAGAAAATTTTAAAGCCTCCTGTTAGGCCATCATCTACACGACATAGCCCTGAATTTTCCAATGCGCAGCTCTTTGCAAAAGAGAGATATTGGCAAGGAAAAGCTGTCTTGTACCTTTGCATTTTTCTCCCAAACGAAGGACACTAGAAAGAAAATTTTAAAGCCTCCTGTTAGACCATCATCTACACGACATAGTCCTGAATTTTCCAATGCGTAGCTCTTTGCAAAAGAGAGATATTGGCAAGGAAAAGCTGTCTTGTACCTTTGCATTTTTCTCCCAAACGAAGGACACTAGAAAGAAAATTTTAAAGCCTCCTGTTAGGCCATCATCTACACGACATAGCCCTGAATTTTCCAATGCGCAGCTCTTTGCAAAATAGAGATATTGGCAAGGAAAAGCTTTCTTGTACCATTGCATTTTTCTCCCAAACGAAGGACACTAGAATTAAAATTTTAAAGCCTCCTGTTAGACCATCATCTACACGGCATAGCCCTGAATTTTCCAATGCGCAGCTCTTTGCAAAAGAGAGATATTGGCAAGGAAAAGCTGTCTTGTACCATTGCATTTTTCTCCCAAACTAAGGACACTAGAATTAAAATTTTAAAGACTCCTGTTAGACCATCATCTACACGGCATAGCCATGAATTTTCCAATGCACAGCTCTTTGCAAAAGAGAGATATTGGCAAGGAAAAGCTGTCTTGTACCTTTGCATTTTTCTCCCAAACGAAGGACACTAGAATTAAAATTTTAAAGCCTCCTGTTAGGCCATCATCTACACGATATAGCCCTGAATTTTCCAATGCGCAGCTCTTTGCAAACGAGAGATATTGGCAAGGAAAAGCTGTCTTGTACCTTTGCATTTTTCTCCCAAACGAAGGACACTAGAAAGAAAATTTTAAAGCCTCCTGTTAGGCCATCATCTACACGACATAGCCCTGAATTTTCCAATGCGCAGCTCTTTGCAAAAGAGAGATATTGGCAAGGAAAAGCTGTCTTGTACCATTGCATTTTTCTCCCAAACGAAGGACACTAGAAAGAAAATTTTAAAGCCTCCTGTTAGACCATCATCTACACGACATAGCCCTGAATTTTCCAATGCGTAGCTCTTTGCAAAAGAGAGATATTGGCAAGGAAAAGCTGTCTTGTACCTTTGCATTTTTCTCCCAAACGAAGGACACTAGAATTAAAATTTTAAAGCCTCCTGTTAGGCCATCATCTACACGATATAGCCCTGAATTTTTCAATGCGCAGCTCTTTGCAAAAGAGAGATATTGGCAAGGAAAAGCTGTCTTGTACCTTTGCATTTTTCTCCCAAACGAAGGACACTAGAAAGAAAATTTTAAAGCCTCCTGTTAGGCCATCATCTACACGACATAGCCCTGAATTTTCCAATGCGCAGCTCTTTGCAAAAGAGAGATATTGGCAAGGAAAAGCTGTCTTGTACCATTGCATTTTTCTCCCAAACGAAGGACACTAGAAAGAAAATTTTAAAGCCTCCTGTTAGACCATCATCTACACGACATAGCCCTGAATTTTCCAATGCGCAGCTCTTTGCAAAAGAGAGATATTGGCAAGGAAAAGCTGTCTTGTACCATTGCATTTTTCTCCCAAACGAAGGACACTAGAATTAAAATTTTAAAGCCTCCTGTTAGGCCATCATCTACACGATATAGCCCTGAATTTTCCAATGCGCAGCTCTTTGCAAACGAGAGATATTGGCAAGGAAAAGCTGTCTTGTACCTTTGCATTTTTCTCCCAAACGAAGGACACTAGAAAGAAAATTTTAAAGCCTCCTGTTAGGCCATCATCTACACGACATAGCCCTGAATTTTCCAATGCGCAGCTCTTTGCAAAAGAGAGATATTGGCAAGGAAAAGCTGTCTTGTACCATTGCATTTTTCTCCCAAACGAAGGACACTAGAAAGAAAATTTTAAAGCCTCCTGTTAGACCATCATCTACACGACATAGTCCTGAATTTTCCAATGCGTAGTTCTTTGCAAAAGAGAGATATTGGCAAGGAAAAGCTGTCTTGTACCTTTGCATTTTTCTCCCAAACGAAGGACACTAGAAAGAAAATTTTAAAGCCTCCTGTTAGGCCATCATCTACACGACATAGCCCTGAATTTTCCAATGCGCAGCTCTTTGCAAAAGAGAGATATTGGCAAGGAAAAGCTTTCTTGTACCATTGAATTTTTCTCCCAAACGAAGGACACTAGAATTAAAATTTTAAAGCCTCCTGTTAGGCCATCATCTACACGATATAGCCCTGAATTTTCCAATGCGCAGCTCTTTGCAAAAGAGAGATATTGGCAAGGAAAAGCTGTCTTGTACCTTTGCATTTTTCTCCCAAACGAAGGACACTAGAAAGAAAATGTTAAAGCCTCCTGTTAGGCCATCATCTACACGACATAGCCCTGAATTTTCCAATGCGCAGCTCTTTGCAAAAGAGAGATATTGGCAAGGAAAAGCTTTCTTGTACCATTGCATTTTTCTCCCAAACGAAGGACACTAGAATTAAAATTTTAAAGCCTCCTGTTAGACCATCATCTACACGACATAGCCCTGAATTATCCAATGCGCAGCTCTTTGCAAAAGAGAGATATTGGCAAGGAAAAGCTGTCTTGTACCATTGCATTTTTCTCCCAAACGAAGGACACTAGAATTAAAATTTTAAAGCCTCCTGTTAGGCCATCATCTACACGATATAGCCCTGAATTTTCCAATGCGCAGCTCTTTGCAAACGAGAGATATTGGCAAGGAAAAGCTGTCTTGTACCTTTGCATTTTTCTCCCAAACGAAGGACACTAGAAAGAACATTTTAAAGCCTCCTGTTAGACCATCATCTACACGGCATAGCCATGAATTTTCCAATGCGCAGCTCTTTGCAAAAGAGAGATATTGGCAAGGAAAAGCTGTCTTGTACCTTTGCATTTTTCTCCCAAACGAAGGACACTAGAAAGAAAATTTTAAAGCCTCCTGTTAGACCATCATCTACACGACATAGCCCTGAATTTTCCAATGCGCAGCTCTTTGCAAAAGAGAGATATTGGCAAGGAAAAGCTGTCTTGTACCATTGCATTTTTCTCCCAAACGAAGGACACTAGAATTAAAATTTTAAAGCCTCCTGTTAGGCCATCATCTACACGATATAGCCCTGAATTTTCCAATGCGCAGCTCTTTGCAAACGAGAGATATTGGCAAGGAAAAGCTGTCTTGTACCTTTGCATTTTTCTCCCAAACGAAGGACACTAGAAAGAAAATTTTAAAGCCTCCTGTTAGACCATCATCTACACGACATAGCCCTGAATTTTCCAATGCGCAGCTCTTTGCAAAAGAGAGATATTGGCAAGGAAAAGCTGTCTTGTACCATTGCATTTTTCTCCCAAACGAAGGACACTAGAAAGAAAATTTTAAAGCCTCCTGTTAGACCATCATCTACACGACATAGCCCTGAATTTTCCAATGCGTAGCTCTTTGCAAAAGAGAGATATTGGCAAGGAAAAGCTGTCTTGTACCTTTGCATTTTTCTCCCAAACGAAGGACACTAGAAAGAAAATTTTAAAGCCTCCTGTTAGGCCATCATCTACACGACATAGCCCTGAATTTTCCAATGCGCAGCTCTTTGCAAAAGAGAGATATTGGCAAGGAAAAGCTTTCTTGTACCATTGCATTTTTCTCCCAAACGAAGGACACTAGAATTAAAATTTTAAAGCCTCCTGTTAGACCATCATCTACACGGCATAGCCATGAATTTTCCAATGCGCAGCTCTTTGCAAAAGAGAGATATTGGCAAGGAAAAGCTGTCTTGTACCTTTGCATTTTTCTCCCAAACGAAGGACACTAGAATTAAAATTTTAAAGCCTCCTGTTAGGCCATCATCTACACGATATAGCCCTGAATTTTCCAATGCGCAGCTCTTTGCAAACGAGAGATATTGGCAAGGAAAAGCTGTCTTGTACCTTTGCATTTTTCTCCCAAACGAAGGACACTAGAAAGAAAATTTTAAAGCCTCCTGTTAGGCCATCATCTACACGACATAGCCCTGAATTTTCCAATGCGCAGCTCTTTGCAAAAGAGAGATATTGGCAAGGAAAAGCTGTCTTGTACCATTGCATTTTTCTCCCAAACGAAGGACACTAGAAAGAAAATTTTAAAGCCTCCTGTTAGACCATCATCTACACGACATAGCCCTGAATTTTCCAATGCGTAGCTCTTTGCAAAAGAGAGATATTGGCAAGGAAAAGCTGTCTTGTACCTTTGCATTTTTCTCCCAAACGAAGGACACTAAAAAGAAAATTTTAAAGCCTCCTGTTAGGCCATCATCTACACGACATAGCCCTGAATTTTCCAATGCGCAGCTCTTTGCAAAAGAGAGATATTGGCAAGGAAAAGCTTTCTTGTACCATTGCATTTTTCTCCCAAACGAAGGACACTAGAATTAAAATTTTAAAGCCTCCTGTTAGGCCATCATCTACACGATATAGCCCTGAATTTTCCAATGCGCAGCTCTTTGCAAACGAGAGATATTGGCAAGGAAAAGCTGTCTTGTACCATTGCATTTTTCTCCCAAACGAAGGACACTAGAAAGAAAATTTTAAAGCCTCCTGTTAGGCCATCAACTACACGATATAGCCCTGAATTTTCCAATGCGCAGCTCTTTGCAAACGAGAGATATTGGCAAGGAAAAGCTGTCTTGTACCTTTGCATTTTTCTCCCAATCGAAGGACACTAGAAAGAAAATTTTAAAGCCTCCTGTTAGGCCATCATCTACACGACATAGCCCTGAATTTTCCAATGCGCAGCTCTTTGCAAAAGAGAGATATTGGCAAGAAAAAGCTGTCTTGTACCATTGCATTTTTCTCCCAAACGAAGGACACTAGAAAGAAAATTTTAAAGCCCCCTGTTAGACCATCATCTACACGACATAGCCCTGAATTTTCCAATGCGCAGCTCTTTGCAAAAGAGAGATATTGGCAAGGAAAAGCTGTCTTGTACCATTGCATTTTTCTCCCAAACGAAGGACACTAGAAAGAAAATTTTAAAGCCTCCTGTTAGACCATCATCTACACGATATAGCCCTGAATTTTCCAATGCGCAGCTCTTTGCAAAAGAGAGATATTGGCAAGGAAAAGCTGTCTTGTACCTTTGCATTTTTCTCCCAAACGAAGGACACTAAAAAGAAAATTTTAAAGCCTCCTGTTAGGCCATCATCTACACGACATAGCCCTGAATTTTCCAATGCGCAGCTCTTTGCAAAAGAGAGATATTGGCAAGGAAAAGCTTTCTTGTACCATTGCATTTTTCTCCCAAACGAAGGACACTAGAAAGAAAATTTTAAAGCCTCCTGTTAGACCATCATCTACACGACATAGCCCTGAATTTTCCAATGCGTAGCTCTTTGCAAAAGAGAGATATTGGCAAGGAAAAGCTGTCTTGTACCTTTGCATTTTTCTCCCAAACGAAGGACACTAGAATTAAAATTTTTAAGCCTCCTGTTAGGCCATCATCTACACGATATAGCCCTGAATTTTCCAATGCGCAGCTCTTTGCAAACGAGAGATATTGGCAAGGAAAAGCTGTCTTGTACCTTTGCATTTTTCTCCCAAACGAAGGACACTAGAATTAAAATTTTAAAGCCTCCTGTTAGGCCATCATCTACACGACATAGCCCTGAATTTTCCAATGCGCAGCTCTTTGCAAAAGAGAGATATTGGCAAGGAAAAGCTGTCTTGTACCTTTGCATTTTTCTCCCAAACGAAGGACACTAAAAAGAAAATTTTAAAGCCTCCTGTTAGGCCATCATCTACACGACATAGCCCTGAATTTTCCAATGCGCAGCTCTTTGCAAAAGAGAGATATTGGCAAGGAAAAGCTTTCTTGTACCATTGCATTTTTCTCCCAAACGAAGGACACTAGAATTAAAATGTTAAAGCCTCCTGTTAGGCCATCATCTACACGATATAGCCCTGAATTTTCCAATGCGCAGCTCTTTGCAAACGAGAGATATTGGCAAGGAAAAGCTGTCTTGTACCTTTGCATTTTTCTCCCAAACGAAGGACACTAGAAAGAAAATTTTAAAGCCTCCTGTTAGGCCATCATCTACACGACATAGCCCTGAATTTTCCAATGCGCAGCTCTTTGCAAAAGAGAGATATTGGCAAGGAAAAGCTGTCTTGTACCATTGCATTTTTCTCCCAAACGAAGGACACTAGAAAGAAAATTTTAAAGCCTCCTGTTAGGCCATCAACTACACGATATAGCCCTGAATTTTCCAATGCGCAGCTCTTTGCAAACGAGAGATATTGGCAAGGAAAAGCTGTCTTGTACCTTTGCATTTTTCTCCCAATCGAAGGACACTAGAAAGAAAATTTTAAAGCCTCCTGTTAGGCCATCATCTACACGACATAGCCCTGAATTTTCCAATGCGCAGCTCTTTGCAAAAGAGAGATATTGGCAAGGAAAAGCTGTCTTGTACCATTGCATTTTTCTCCCAAACGAAGGACACTAGAAAGAAAATTTTAAAGCCCCCTGTTAGACCATCATCTACACGACATAGCCCTGAATTTTCCAATGCGCAGCTCTTTGCAAAAGAGAGATATTGGCAAGGAAAAGCTGTCTTGTACCATTGCATTTTTCTCCCAAACGAAGGACACTAGAAAGAAAATTTTAAAGCCTCCTGTTAGACCATCATCTACACGACATAGTCCTGAATTTTCCAATGCGTAGCTCTTTGCAAAAGAGAGATATTGGCAAGGAAAAGCTGTCTTGTACCTTTGCATTTTTCTCCCAAACGAAGGACACTAGAAAGAAAATTTTAAAGCCTCCTGTTAGGCCATCATCTACACGACATAGCCCTGAATTTTCCAATGCGCAGCTCTTTGCAAAAGAGAGATATTGGCAAGGAAAAGCTTTCTTGTACCATTGAATTTTTCTCCCAAACGAAGGACACTAGAATTAAAATTTTAAAGCCTCCTGTTAGGCCATCATCTACACGATATAGCCCTGAATTTTCCAATGCGCAGCTCTTTGCAAAAGAGAGATATTGGCAAGGAAAAGCTGTCTTGTACCTTTGCATTTTTCTCCCAAACGAAGGACACTAGAAAGAAAATGTTAAAGCCTCCTGTTAGGCCATCATCTACACGACATAGCCCTGAATTTTCCAATGCGCAGCTCTTTGCAAAAGAGAGATATTGGCAAGGAAAAGCTTTCTTGTACCATTGCATTTTTCTCCCAAACGAAGGACACTAGAATTAAAATTTTAAAGCCTCCTGTTAGACCATCATCTACACGACATAGCCCTGAATTTTCCAATGCGCAGCTCTTTGCAAAAGAGAGATATTGGCAAGGAAAAGCTGTCTTGTACCATTGCATTTTTCTCCCAAACGAAGGACACTAGAATTAAAATTTTAAAGCCTCCTGTTAGGCCATCATCTACACGATATAGCCCTGAATTTTCCAATGCGCAGCTCTTTGCAAACGAGAGATATTGGCAAGGAAAAGCTGTCTTGTACCTTTGCATTTTTCTCCCAAACGAAGGACACTAGAAAGAACATTTTAAAGCCTCCTGTTAGACCATCATCTACACGGCATAGCCATGAATTTTCCAATGCGCAGCTCTTTGCAAAAGAGAGATATTGGCAAGGAAAAGCTGTCTTGTACCTTTGCATTTTTCTCCCAAACGAAGGACACTAGAATTAAAATTTTAAAGCCTCCTGTTAGGCCATCATATACACGATATAGCCCTGAATTTTCCAATGCGCAGCTCTTTGCAAAAGAGAGATATTGGCAAGGAAAAGCTGTCTTGTACCTTTGCATTTTTCTCCCAAACGAAGGACACTAGAAAGAAAATTTTAAAGCCTCCTGTTAGGCCATCATCTACACGACATAGCCCTGAATTTTCCAATGCGCAGCTCTTTGCAAAAGAGAGATATTGGCAAGGAAAAGCTGTCTTGTACCATTGCATTTTTCTCCCAAACGAAGGACACTAGAAAGAAAATTTTAAAGCCTCCTGTTAGACCATCATCTACACGACATAGCCCTGAATTTTCCAATGCGCAGCTCTTTGCAAAAGAGAGATATTGGCAAGGAAAAGCTGTCTTGTACCATTGCATTTTTCTCCCAAACGAAGGACACTAGAATTAAAATTTTAAAGCCTCCTGTTAGGCCATCATCTACACGATATAGCCCTGAATTTTCCAATGCGCAGCTCTTTGCAAACGAGAGATATTGGCAAGGAAAAGCTGTCTTGTACCTTTGCATTTTTCTCCCAAACGAAGGACACTAGAAAGAAAATTTTAAAGCCTCCTGTTAGACCATCATCTACACGACATAGCCCTGAATTTTCCAATGCGCAGCTCTTTGCAAAAGAGAGATATTGGCAAGGAAAAGCTGTCTTGTACCATTGCATTTTTCTCCCAAACGAAGGACACTAGAAAGAAAATTTTAAAGCCTCCTGTTAGACCATCATCTACACGACATAGCCCTGAATTTTCCAATGCGTAGCTCTTTGCAAAAGAGAGATATTGGCAAGGAAAAGCTGTCTTGTACCTTTGCATTTTTCTCCCAAACGAAGGACACTAGAAAGAAAATTTTAAAGCCTCCTGTTAGGCCATCATCTACACGACATAGCCCTGAATTTTCCAATGCGCAGCTCTTTGCAAAAGAGAGATATTGGCAAGGAAAAGCTTTCTTGTACCATTGCATTTTTCTCCCAAACGAAGGACACTAGAATTAAAATTTTAAAGCCTCCTGTTAGACCATCATCTACACGGCATAGCCATAAATTTTCCAATGCGCAGCTCTTTGCAAAAGAGAGATATTGGCAAGGAAAAGCTGTCTTGTACCTTTGCATTTTTCTCCCAAACGAAGGACACTAGAATTAAAATTTTAAAGCCTCCTGTTAGGCCATCATCTACACGATATAGCCCTGAATTTTCCAATGCGCAGCTCTTTGCAAACGAGAGATATTGGCAAGGAAAAGCTGTCTTGTACCTTTGCATTTTTCTCCCAAACGAAGGACACTAGAAAGAAAATTTTAAAGCCTCCTGTTAGGCCATCATCTACACGACATAGCCCTGAATTTTCCAATGCGCAGCTCTTTGCAAAAGAGAGATATTGGCAAGGAAAAGCTGTCTTGTACCATTGCATTTTTCTCCCAAACGAAGGACACTAGAAAGAAAATTTTAAAGCCTCCTGTTAGACCATCATCTACACGACATAGCCCTGAATTTTCCAATGCGTAGCTCTTTGCAAAAGAGAGATATTGGCAAGGAAAAGCTGTCTTGTACCTTTGCATTTTTCTCCCAAACGAAGGACACTAAAAAGAAAATTTTAAAGCCTCCTGTTAGGCCATCATCTACACGACATAGCCCTGAATTTTCCAATGCGCAGCTCTTTGCAAAAGAGAGATATTGGCAAGGAAAAGCTTTCTTGTACCATTGCATTTTTCTCCCAAACGAAGGACACTAGAATTAAAATTTTAAAGCCTCCTGTTAGGCCATCATCTACACGATATAGCCCTGAATTTTCCAATGCGCAGCTCTTTGCAAAAGAGAGATATTGGCAAGGAAAAGCTGTCTTGTACCTTTGCATTTTTCTCCCAAACGAAGGACACTAAAAAGAAAATTTTAAAGCCTCCTGTTAGGCCATCATCTACACGACATAGCCCTGAATTTTCCAATGCGCAGCTCTTTGCAAAAGAGAGATATTGGCAAGGAAAAGCTTTCTTGTACCATTGCATTTTTCTCCCAAACGAAGGACACTAGAATTAAAATTTTAAAGCCTCCTGTTAGGCCATCATCTACACGATATAGCCCTGAATTTTCCAATGCGCAGCTCTTTGCAAACGAGAGATATTGGCAAGGAAAAGCTGTCTTGTACCTTTGCATTTTTCTCCCAAACGAAGGACACTAGAAAGAAAATTTTAAAGCCTCCTGTTAGGCCATCATCTACACGACATAGCCCTGAATTTTCCAATGCGCAGCTCTTTGCAAAAGAGAGATATTGGCAAGGAAAAGCTGTCTTGTACCATTGCATTTTTCTCCCAAACGAAGGACACTAGAAAGAAAATTTTAAAGCCTCCTGTTAGACCATCATCTACACGACATAGCCCTGAATTTTCCAATGCGCAGCTCTTTGCAAAAGAGAGATATTGGCAAGGAAAAGCTGTCTTGTACCATTGCATTTTTCTCCCAAACGAAGGACACTAGAATTAAAATTTTAAAGCCTCCTGTTAGGCCATCATCTACACGATATAGCCCTGAATTTTCCAATGCGCAGCTCTTTGCAAACGAGAGATATTGGCAAGGAAAAGCTGTCTTGTACCTTTGCATTTTTCTCCCAAACGAAGGACACTAGAAAGAAAATTTTAAAGCCTCCTGTTAGACCATCATCTACACGACATAGCCCTGAATTTTCCAATGCGCAGCTCTTTGCAAAAGAGAGATATTGGCAAGGAAAAGCTGTCTTGTACCATTGCATTTTTCTCCCAAACGAAGGACACTAGAAAGAAAATTTTAAAGCCTCCTGTTAGGCCATCATCTACACGACATAGCCCTGAATTTTCCAATGCGCAGCTCTTTGCAAAAGAGAGATATTGGCAAGGAAAAGCTGTCTTGTACCATTGCATTTTTCTCCCAAACGAAGGACACTAGAAAGAAAATTTTAAAGCCTCCTGTTAGACCATCATCTACACGACATAGCCCTGAATTTTCCAATGCGCAGCTCTTTGCAAAAGAGAGATATTGGCAAGGAAAAGCTTTCTTGTACCATTGCATTTTTCTCCCAAACGAAGGACACTAGAATTAAAATTTTAAAGCCTCCTGTTAGGCCATCATCTACACGATATAGCCCTGAATTTTCCAATGCGCAGCTCTTTGCAAACGAGAGATATTGGCAAGGAAAAGCTGTCTTGTACCTTTGCATTTTTCTCCCAAACGAAGGACACTAGAAAGAAAATTTTAAAGCCTCCTGTTAGGCCATCATCTACACGACATAGCCCTGAATTTTCCAATGCGCAGCTCTTTGCAAAAGAGAGATATTGGCAAGGAAAAGCTGTCTTGTACCATTGCATTTTTCTCCCAAACGAAGGACACTAGAAAGAAAATTTTAAAGCCTCCTGTTAGACCATCATCTACACGACATAGCCCTGAATTTTCCAATGCGCAGCTCTTTGCAAAAGAGAGATATTGGCAAGGAAAAGCTGTCTTGTACCATTGCATTTTTCTCCCAAACGAAGGACACTAGAATTAAAATTTTAAAGCCTCCTGTTAGGCCATCATCTACACGATATAGCCCTGAATTTTCCAATGCGCAGCTCTTTGCAAACGAGAGATATTGGCAAGGAAAAGCTGTCTTGTACCTTTGCATTTTTCTCCCAAACGAAGGACACTAGAAAGAAAATTTTAAAGCCTCCTGTTAGACCATCATCTACACGACATAGCCCTGAATTTTCCAATGCGCAGCTCTTTGCAAAAGAGAGATATTGGCAAGGAAAAGCTGTCTTGTACCATTGCATTTTTCTCCCAAACGAAGGACACTAGAATTAAAATTTTAAAGCCTCCTGTTAGGCCATCATCTACACGATATAGCCCTGAATTTTCCAATGCGCAGCTCTTTGCAAACGAGAGATATTGGCAAGGAAAAGCTGTCTTGTACCTTTGCATTTTTCTCCCAAACGAAGGACACTAGAAAGAAAATTTTAAAGCCTCCTGTTAGACCATCATCTACACGACATAGCCCTGAATTTTCCAATGCGCAGCTCTTTGCAAAAGAGAGATATTGGCAAGGAAAAGCTGTCTTGTACCATTGCATTTTTCTCCCAAACGAAGGACACTAGAAAGAAAATTTTAAAGCCTCCTGTTAGACCATCATCTACACGACATAGCCCTGAATTTTCCAATGCGTAGCTCTTTGCAAAAGAGAGATATTGGCAAGGAAAAGCTGTCTTGTACCTTTGCATTTTTCTCCCAAACGAAGGACACTAGAAAGAAAATTTTAAAGCCTCCTGTTAGGCCATCATCTACACGACATAGCCCTGAATTTTCCAATGCGCAGCTCTTTGCAAAAGAGAGATATTGGCAAGGAAAAGCTTTCTTGTACCATTGCATTTTTCTCCCAAACGAAGGACACTAGAATTAAAATTTTAAAGCCTCCTGTTAGACCATCATCTACACGGCATAGCCATGAATTTTCCAATGCGCAGCTCTTTGCAAAAGAGAGATATTGGCAAGGAAAAGCTGTCTTGTACCTTTGCATTTTTCTCCCAAACGAAGGACACTAGAATTAAAATTTTAAAGCCTCCTGTTAGGCCATCATCTACACGATATAGCCCTGAATTTTCCAATGCGCAGCTCTTTGCAAACGAGAGATATTGGCAAGGAAAAGCTGTCTTGTACCTTTGCATTTTTCTCCCAAACGAAGGACACTAGAAAGAAAATTTTAAAGCCTCCTGTTAGGCCATCATCTACACGACATAGCCCTGAATTTTCCAATGCGCAGCTCTTTGCAAAAGAGAGATATTGGCAAGGAAAAGCTGTCTTGTACCATTGCATTTTTCTCCCAAACGAAGGACACTAGAAAGAAAATTTTAAAGCCTCCTGTTAGACCATCATCTACACGACATAGCCCTGAATTTTCCAATGCGTAGCTCTTTGCAAAAGAGAGATATTGGCAAGGAAAAGCTGTCTTGTACCTTTGCATTTTTCTCCCAAACGAAGGACACTAAAAAGAAAATTTTAAAGCCTCCTGTTAGGCCATCATCTACACGACATAGCCCTGAATTTTCCAATGCGCAGCTCTTTGCAAAAGAGAGATATTGGCAAGGAAAAGCTTTCTTGTACCATTGCATTTTTCTCCCAAACGAAGGACACTAGAATTAAAATTTTAAAGCCTCCTGTTAGGCCATCATCTACACGATATAGCCCTGAATTTTCCAATGCGCAGCTCTTTGCAAAAGAGAGATATTGGCAAGGAAAAGCTGTCTTGTACCTTTGCATTTTTCTCCCAAACGAAGGACACTAAAAAGAAAATTTTAAAGCCTCCTGTTAGGCCATCATCTACACGACATAGCCCTGAATTTTCCAATGCGCAGCTCTTTGCAAAAGAGAGATATTGGCAAGGAAAAGCTTTCTTGTACCATTGCATTTTTCTCCCAAACGAAGGACACTAGAATTAAAATTTTAAAGCCTCCTGTTAGGCCATCATCTACACGATATAGCCCTGAATTTTCCAATGCGCAGCTCTTTGCAAACGAGAGATATTGGCAAGGAAAAGCTGTCTTGTACCTTTGCATTTTTCTCCCAAACGAAGGACACTAGAAAGAAAATTTTAAAGCCTCCTGTTAGGCCATCATCTACACGACATAGCCCTGAATTTTCCAATGCGCAGCTCTTTGCAAAAGAGAGATATTGGCAAGGAAAAGCTGTCTTGTACCATTGCATTTTTCTCCCAAACGAAGGACACTAGAAAGAAAATTTTAAAGCCTCCTGTTAGGCCATCAACTACACGATATAGCCCTGAATTTTCCAATGCGCAGCTCTTTGCAAACGAGAGATATTGGCAAGGAAAAGCTGTCTTGTACCTTTGCATTTTTCTCCCAATCGAAGGACACTAGAAAGAAAATTTTAAAGCCTCCTGTTAGGCCATCATCTACACGACATAGCCCTGAATTTTCCAATGCGCAGCTCTTTGCAAAAGAGAGATATTGGCAAGGAAAAGCTGTCTTGTACCATTGCATTTTTCTCCCAAACGAAGGACACTAGAAATAAAATTTTAAAGCCCCCTGTTAGACCATCATCTACACGACATAGCCCTGAATTTTCCAATGCGCAGCTCTTTGCAAAAGAGAGATATTGGCAAGGAAAAGCTGTCTTGTACCATTGCATTTTTCTCCCAAACGAAGGACACTAGAAAGAAAATTTTAAAGCCTCCTGTTAGACCATCATCTACACGATATAGCCCTGAATTTTCCAATGCGCAGCTCTTTGCAAAAGAGAGATATTGGCAAGGAAAAGCTGTCTTGTACCTTTGCATTTTTCTCCCAAACGAAGGACACTAAAAAGAAAATTTTAAAGCCTCCTGTTAGGCCATCATCTACACGACATAGCCCTGAATTTTCCAATGCGCAGCTCTTTGCAAAAGAGAGATATTGGCAAGGAAAAGCTTTCTTGTACCATTGCATTTTTCTCCCAAACGAAGGACACTAGAAAGAAAATTTTAAAGCCTCCTGTTAGACCATCATCTACACGACATAGCCCTGAATTTTCCAATGCGTAGCTCTTTGCAAAAGAGAGATATTGGCAAGGAAAAGCTGTCTTGTACCTTTGCATTTTTCTCCCAAACGAAGGACACTAGAATTAAAATTTTAAAGCCTCCTGTTAGGCCATCATCTACACGATATAGCCCTGAATTTTCCAATGCGCAGCTCTTTGCAAACGAGAGATATTGGCAAGGAAAAGCTGTCTTGTACCTTTGCATTTTTCTCCCAAACGAAGGACACTAGAATTAAAATTTTAAAGCCTCCTGTTAGGCCATCATCTACACGACATAGCCCTGAATTTTCCAATGCGCAGCTCTTTGCAAAAGAGAGATATTGGCAAGGAAAAGCTGTCTTGTACCTTTGCATTTTTCTCCCAAACGAAGGACACTAAAAAGAAAATTTTAAAGCCTCCTGTTAGGCCATCATCTACACGACATAGCCCTGAATTTTCCAATGCGCAGCTCTTTGCAAAAGAGAGATATTGGCAAGGAAAAGCTTTCTTGTACCATTGCATTTTTCTCCCAAACGAAGGACACTAGAATTAAAATTTTAAAGCCTCCTGTTAGGCCATCATCTACACGATATAGCCCTGAATTTTCCAATGCGCAGCTCTTTGCAAACGAGAGATATTGGCAAGGAAAAGCTGTCTTGTACCTTTGCATTTTTCTCCCAAACGAAGGACACTAGAAAGAAAATTTTAAAGCCTCCTGTTAGGCCATCATCTACACGACATAGCCCTGAATTTTCCAATGCGCAGCTCTTTGCAAAAGAGAGATATTGGCAAGGAAAAGCTGTCTTGTACCATTGCATTTTTCTCCCAAACGAAGGACACTAGAAAGAAAATTTTAAAGCCTCCTGTTAGGCCATCAACTACACGATATAGCCCTGAATTTTCCAATGCGCAGCTCTTTGCAAACGAGAGATATTGGCAAGGAAAAGCTGTCTTGTACCTTTGCATTTTTCTCCCAATCGAAGGACACTAGAAAGAAAATTTTAAAGCCTCCTGTTAGGCCATCATCTACACGACATAGCCCTGAATTTTCCAATGCGCAGCTCTTTGCAAAAGAGAGATATTGGCAAGGAAAAGCTGTCTTGTACCATTGCATTTTTCTCCCAAACGAAGGACACTAGAAAGAAAATTTTAAAGCCCCCTGTTAGACCATCATCTACACGACATAGCCCTGAATTTTCCAATGCGCAGCTCTTTGCAAAAGAGAGATATTGGCAAGGAAAAGCTGTCTTGTACCATTGCATTTTTCTCCCAAACGAAGGACACTAGAAAGAAAATTTTAAAGCCTCCTGTTAGACCATCATCTACACGACATAGCCCTGAATTTTCCAATGCGTAGCTCTTTGCAAAAGAGAGATATTGGCAAGGAAAAGCTGTCTTGTACCTTTGCATTTTTCTCCCAAACGAAGGACACTAGAAAGAAAATTTTAAAGCCTCCTGTTAGGCCATCATCTACACGACATAGCCCTGAATTTTCCAATGCGCAGCTCTTTGCAAAAGAGAGATATTGGCAAGGAAAAGCTTTCTTGTACCTTTGCATTTTTCTCCCAAACGAAGGACACTAGAATTAAAATTTTAAAGCCTCCTGTTAGGCCATCATCTACACGATATAGCCCTGAATTTTCCAATGCGCAGCTCTTTGCAAAAGAGAGATATTGGCAAGGAAAAGCTGTCTTGTACCTTTGCATTTTTCTCCCAAACGAAGGACACTAGAAAGAAAATTTTAAAGCCTCCTGTTAGGCCATCATCTACACGACATAGCCCTGAATTTTCCAATGCGCAGCTCTTTGCAAAATAGAGATATTGGCAAGGAAAAGCTTTCTTGTACCATTGCATTTTTCTCCCAAACGAAGGACACTAGAATTAAAATTTTAAAGCCTCCTGTTAGACCATCATCTACACGGCATAGCCCTGAATTTTCCAATGCGCAGCTCTTTGCAAAAGAGAGATATTGGCAAGGAAAAGCTGTCTTGTACCATTGCATTTTTCTCCCAAACTAAGGACACTAGAATTAAAATTTTAAAGCCTCCTGTTAGGCCATCATCTACACGATATAGCCCTGAATTTTCCAATGCGCAGCTCTTTGCAAACGAGAGATATTGGCAAGGAAAAGCTGTCTTGTACCTTTGCATTTTTCTCCCAAACGAAGGACACTAGAAAGAACATTTTAAAGCCTCCTGTTAGACCATCATCTACACGACATAGCCATGAATTTTCCAATGCGCAGCTCTTTGCAAAAGAGAGATATTGGCAAGGAAAAGCTGTCTTGTACCATTGCATTTTTCTCCCAAACGAAGGACACTAGAATTAAAATTTTAAAGCCTCCTGTTAGGCCATCATCTACACGATATAGCCCTGAATTTTCCAATGCGCAGCTCTTTGCAAAAGAGAGATATTGGCAAGGAAAAGCTGTCTTGTACCTTTGCATTTTTCTCCCAAACGAAGGACACTAGAAGAAAATTTTAAAGCCTCCTGTTAGGCCATCATCTACACAACATAGCCCTGAATTTTCCAATGCGCAGCTCTTTGCAAAAGAGAGATATTGGCAAGGAAAAGCTGTCTTGTACCATTGCATTTTTCTCCCAAACGAAGGACACTAGAAAGAAAATGTTAAAGCCTCCTGTTAGACCATCATCTACACGACATAGCCCTGAATTTTCCAATGCGCAGCTCTTTGCAAAAGAGAGATATTGGCAAGGAAAAGCTGTCTTGTACCATTGCATTTTTCTCCCAAACGAAGGACACTAGAATTAAAATTTTAAAGCCTCCTGTTAGGCCATCATCTACACGATATAGCCCTGAATTTTCCAATGCGCAGCTCCTTGCAAACGAGAGATATTGGCAAGGAAAAGCTGTCTTGTACCTTTGCATTTTTCTCCCAAACGAAGGACACTAGAAAGAAAATTTTAAAGCCTCCTGTTAGGCCATCATCTACACGACATAGCCCTGAATTTTCCAATGCGCAGCTCTTTGCAAAAGAGAGATATTGGCAAGGAAAAGCTTTCTTGTACCATTGCATTTTTCTCCCAAACGAAGGACACTAGAATTAAAATTTTAAAGCCTCCTGTTAGGCCATCATCTACACGATATAGCCCTGAATTTTCCAATGCGCAGCTCTTTGCAAAAGAGAGATATTGGCAAGGAAAAGCTGTCTTGTACCTTTGCATTTTTCTCCCAAACGAAGGACACTAGAAAGAAAATTTTAAAGCCTCCTGTTAGGCCATCATCTACACGACATAGCCCTGAATTTTCCAATGCGCAGCTCTTTGCAAAAGAGAGATATTGGCAAGGAAAAGCTTTCTTGTACCATTGCATTTTTCTCCCAAACGAAGGACACTAGAATTAAAATTTTAAAGCCTCCTGTTAGACCATCATCTACACGGCATAGCCATGAATTTTCCAATGCGCAGCTCTTTGCAAAAGAGAGATATTGGCAAGGAAAAGCTGTCTTGTACCTTTGCATTTTTCTCCCAAACGAAGGACACTACAATTAAAATTTTAAAGCCTCCTGTTAGGCCATCATCTACACGATATAGCCCTGAATTTTCCAATGCGCAGCTCTTTGCAAACGAGAGATATTGGCAAGGAAAAGCTGTCTTGTACCTTTGCATTTTTCTCCCAAACGAAGGACACTAGAAAGAAAATTTTAAAGCCTCATGTTAGGCCATCATCTACACGACATAGCCCTGAATTTTCCAATGCGCAGCTCTTTGCAAAAGAGAGATATTGGCAAGGAAAAGCTGTCTTGTACCATTGCATTTTTCTCCCAAACGAAGGACACTAGAAAGAAAATTTTAAAGCCTCCTGTTAGACCATCATCTACACGACATAGCCCTGAATTTTCCAATGCGTAGCTCTTTGCAAAAGAGAGATATTGGCAAGGAAAAGCTGTCTTGTACCTTTGCATTTTTCTCCCAAACGAAGGACACTAGAATTAAAATTTTAAAGCCTCCTGTTAGGCCATCATCTACACGATATAGCCCTGAATTTTCCAATGCGCAGCTCTTTGCAAACGAGAGATATTGGCAAGGAAAAGCTGTCTTGTACCTTTGCATTTTTCTCCCAAACGAAGGACACTAGAATTAAAATTTTAAAGCCTCCTGTTAGGCCATCATCTACACGACATAGCCCTGAATTTTCCAATGCGCAGCTCTTTGCAAAAGAGAGATATTGGCAAGGAAAAGCTGTCTTGTACCTTTGCATTTTTCTCCCAAACGAAGGACACTAAAAAGAAAATTTTAAAGCCTCCTGTTAGGCCATCATCTACACGACATAGCCCTGAATTTTCCAATGCGCAGCTCTTTGCAAAAGAGAGATATTGGCAAGGAAAAGCTTTCTTGTACCATTGCATTTTTCTCCCAAACGAAGGACACTAGAATTAAAATTTTAAAGCCTCCTGTTAGGCCATCATCTACACGATATAGCCCTGAATTTTCCAATGCGCAGCTCTTTGCAAACGAGAGATATTGGCAAGGAAAAGCTGTCTTGTACCTTTGCATTTTTCTCCCAAACGAAGGACACTAGAAAGAAAATTTTAAAGCCTCCTGTTAGGCCATCATCTACACGACATAGCCCTGAATTTTCCAATGCGCAGCTCTTTGCAAAAGAGAGATATTGGCAAGGAAAAGCTGTCTTGTACCATTGCATTTTTCTCCCAAACGAAGGACACTAGAAAGAAAATTTTAAAGCCTCCTGTTAGGCCATCAACTACACGATATAGCCCTGAATTTTCCAATGCGCAGCTCTTTGCAAACGAGAGATATTGGCAAGGAAAAGCTGTCTTGTACCTTTGCATTTTTCTCCCAATCGAAGGACACTAGAAAGAAAATTTTAAAGCCTCCTGTTAGGCCATCATCTACACGACATAGCCCTGAATTTTCCAATGCGCAGCTCTTTGCAAAAGAGAGATATTGGCAAGGAAAAGCTGTCTTGTACCATTGCATTTTTCTCCCAAACGAAGGACACTAGAATTAAAATTTTAAAGCCTCCTGTTAGGCCATCATCTACACGATATAGCCCTGAATTTTCCAATGCGCAGCTCTTTGCAAAAGAGAGATATTGGCAAGGAAAAGCTGTCTTGTACCTTTGCATTTTTCTCCCAAACGAAGGACACTAGAAAGAAAATTTTAAAGCCTCCTGTTAGGCCATCATCTACACGACATAGCCCTGAATTTTCCAATGCGCAGCTCTTTGCAAAAGAGAGATATTGGCAAGGAAAAGCTGTCTTGTACCATTGCATTTTTCTCCCAAACGAAGGACACTAGAAAGAAAATGTTAAAGCCTCCTGTTAGACCATCATCTACACGACATAGCCCTGAATTTTCCAATGCGCAGCTCTTTGCAAAAGAGAGATATTGGCAAGGAAAAGCTGTCTTGTACCATTGCATTTTTCTCCCAAACGAAGGACACTAGAATTAAAATTTTAAAGCCTCCTGTTAGGCCATCATCTACACGATATAGCCCTGAATTTTCCAATGCGCAGCTCCTTGCAAACGAGAGATATTGGCAAGGAAAAGCTGTCTTGTACCTTTGCATTTTTCTCCCAAACGAAGGACACTAGAAAGAAAATTTTAAAGCCTCCTGTTAGGCCATCATCTACACGACATAGCCCTGAATTTTCCAATGCGCAGCTCTTTGCAAAAGAGAGATATTGGCAAGGAAAAGCTTTCTTGTACCATTGCATTTTTCTCCCAAACGAAGGACACTAGAATTAAAATTTTAAAGCCTCCTGTTAGGCCATCATCTACACGATATAGCCCTGAATTTTCCAATGCGCAGCTCTTTGCAAAAGAGAGATATTGGCAAGGAAAATCTGTCTTGTACCTTTGCATTTTTCTCCCAAACGAAGGACACTAGAAAGAAAATTTTAAAGCCTCCTGTTAGGCCATCATCTACACGACATAGCCCTGAATTTTCCAATGCGCAGCTCTTTGCAAAAGAGAGATATTGGCAAGGAAAAGCTTTCTTGTACCATTGCATTTTTCTCCCAAACGAAGGACACTAGAATTAAAATTTTAAAGCCTCCTGTTAGACCATCATCTACACGGCATAGCCATGAATTTTCCAATGCGCAGCTCTTTGCAAAAGAGAGATATTGGCAAGGAAAAGCTGTCTTGTACCTTTGCATTTTTCTCCCAAACGAAGGACACTACAATTAAAATTTTAAAGCCTCCTGTTAGGCCATCATCTACACGATATAGCCCTGAATTTTCCAATGCGCAGCTCTTTGCAAACGAGAGATATTGGCAAGGAAAAGCTGTCTTGTACCTTTGCATTTTTCTCCCAAACGAAGGACACTAGAAAGAAAATTTTAAAGCCTCATGTTAGGCCATCATCTACACGACATAGCCCTGAATTTTCCAATGCGCAGCTCTTTGCAAAAGAGAGATATTGGCAAGGAAAAGCTGTCTTGTACCATTGCATTTTTCTCCCAAACGAAGGACACTAGAAAGAAAATTTTAAAGCCTCCTGTTAGACCATCATCTACGCGACATAGCCCTAAATTTTCCAATGCGCAGCTCTTTGCAAAAGAGAGATATTGGCAAGGAAAAGCTGTCTTGTACCATTGCATTTTTCTCCCAAACGAAGGACACTAGAAAGAAAATTTTAAAGCCTCCTGTTAGATCATCATCTACACGACATAGCCCTGAATTTTCCAATGCGCAGCTCTTTGCAAAAGAGAGATATTGGCAAGGAAAAGCTGTCTTGTACCATTGCATTTTTCTCCCAAACGAAGGACACTAGAATTAAAATTTTAAAGCCTCCTGTTAGGCCATCATCTACACGACATAGCCCTGAATTTTCAAATGCGCAGCTCTTTGCAAACGAGAGATATTGGCAAGGAAAAGCTGTCTTGTACCTTTGCATTTTTCTCCCAATCGAAGGACACTAGAAAGAAAATGTTAAAGCCTCCTGTTAGGCCATCATCTACACGACATAGCCCTGAATTTTCCAATGCGCAGCTCTTTGCAAAAGAGAGATATTGGCAAGGAAAAGTTGTCTTGTACCATTGCATTTTTCTCCCAAACGAAGGACACTAGAAAGAAAATTTTAAAGCCTCCTGTTAGACCATCATCTACACGACATAGCCCTGAATTTTCCAATGCGCAGCTCTTTGCAAAAGAGAGTTATTGGCAAGGAAAAGCTGTCTTGTACCATTGCATTTTTCTCCCAAACGAAGGACACTAGAATTAAAATTTTAAAGCCTCCTGTTAGGCCATCATCTACACGATATAGCCCTGAATTTTCCAATGCGCAGCTCTTTGCAAACGAGAGATATTGGCAAGGAAAAGCTGTCTTGTACCTTTGCATTTTTCTCCCAAACGAAGGACACTAGAAAGAACATTTTCAAGCCTCCTGTTAGACCATCATCTACACGGCATAGCCATGAATTTTCCAATGGGCAGCTCTTTGCAAAAGAGAGATATTGGCAAGGAAAAGCTGTCTTGTACCTTTGCATTTTTCTCCCAAACGAAGGACACTAGAAAGAAAATTTTAAAGCCTCCTGTTAGGCCATCATCTACACGACATAGCCCTGAATTTTCCAATGCGCAGCTCTTTGCAAAAGAGAGATATTGGCAAGGAAAAGCTTTCTTGTACCATTGCATTTTTCTCCCAAACGAAGGACACTAGAATTAAAATTTTAAAGCCTCCTGTTAGGCCATCATCTACACGATATAGCCCTGAATTTTCCAATGCGCAGCTCTTTGCAAAAGAGAGATATTGGCAAGGAAAAGCTGTCTTGTACCTTTGCATTTTTCTCCCAAACGAAGGACACTAGAAAGAAAATTTTAAAGCCTCATGTTAGGCCATCATCTACACGACATAGCCCTGAATTTTCCAATGCGCAGCTCTTTGCAAAAGAGAGATATTGGCAAGGAAAAGCTGTCTTGTACCATTGCATTTTTCTCCCAAACGAAGGACACTAGAAAGAAAATTTTAAAGCCTCCTGTTAGACCATCATCTACACGACATAGCCCTAAATTTTCCAATGCGCAGCTCTTTGCAAAAGAGAGATATTGGCAAGGAAAAGCTGTCTTGTACCATTGCATTTTTCTCCCAAACGAAGGACACTAGAAAGAAAATGTTAAAGCCTCCTGTTAGGCCATCATCTACACGACATAGCCCTGAATTTTCCAATGCGCAGCTCTTTGCAAAAGAGAGATATTGGCAAGGAAAAGCTGTCTTGTACCATTGCATTTTTCTCCCAAACGAAGGACACTAGAAAGAAAATTTTAAAGCCTCCTGTTAGACCATCATCTACACGACATAGCCCTGAATTTTCCAATGCGCAGCTCTTTGCAAAAGAGAGATATTGGCAAGGAAAAGCTGTCTTGTACCATTGCATTTTTCTCCCAAACGAAGGACACTAGAATTAAAATTTTAAAGCCTCCTGTTAGGCCATCATCTACACGACATAGCCCTGAATTTTCAAATGCGCAGCTCTTTGCAAACGAGAGATATTAGCAAGGAAAAGCTGTCTTGTACCTTTGCATTTTTCTCCCAATCGAAGGACACTAGAAAGAAAATTTTAAAGCCTCCTGTTAGGCCATCATCTACACGACATAGCCCTGAATTTTCCAATGCGCAGCTCTTTGCAAAAGAGAGATATTGGCAAGGAAAAGCTGTCTTGTACCATTGCATTTGTCTCCCAAACGAAGGACACTAGAAAGAAAATTTTAAAGCCTCCTGTTAGATCATCATCTACACGACATAGCCCTGAATTTTCCAATGCGCAGCTCTTTGCAAAAGAGAGATATTGGCAAGGAAAAGCTGTCTTGTACCATTGCATTTTTCTCCCAAACGAAGGACACTAGAATTAAAATTTTAAAGCCTCCTGTTAGGCCATCATCTACACGATATAGCCCTGAATTTTCCAATGCGCAGCTCTTTGCAAACGAGAGATATTGGCAAGGAAAAGCTGTCTTGTACCTTTGCATTTTTCTCCCAAACGAAGGACACAAGAAAGAAAATTTTAAAGCCTCCTGTTAGGCCATCATCTACACGACATAGCCCTGAATTTTCCAATGCGCAGCTCTTTGCAAAAGAGAGATACTGGCAAGGAAAAGCTGTCTTGTACCATTGCATTTTTCTCCCAAACGAAGGACACTAGAAATAAAATTTTAAAGCCTCCTGTTAGACCATCATCTACACGACATAGCCCTGAATTTTCCAATGCGCAGCTCTTTGCAAAAGAGAGATATTGGCAAGGAAAAGCTGTCTTGTACCATTGCATTTTTCTCCTAAACGAAGGACACTAGAATTAAAATTTTAAAGCCTCCTGTTAGGCCATCATCTACACGATATTGCCCTGAATTTTCCAATGCGCAGCTCTTTGCAAACGAGAGATATTGGCAAGGAAAAGCTGTCTTGTACCTTTGCATTTTTCTCCCAAACGAAGGACACTAGAAAGAAAATTTTAAAGCCTCCTGTTAGGCCATCATCTACACGACATAGCCCTGAATTTTCCAATGCGCAGCTCTTTGCAAAAGAGAGATATTGGCAAGGAAAAGCTTTCTTGTACCATTGCATTTTTCTCCCAAACGAAGGACACTAGAATTAAAATTTTAAAGCCTCCTGTTAGGCCATCATCTACACGATATAGCCCTGAATTTTCCAATGCGCAGCTCTTTGCAAAAGAGAGATATTGGCAAGGAAAAGCTGTCTTGTACCTTTGCATTTTTCTCCCAAACGAAGGACACTAGAAAGAAAATTTTAAAGCCTCCTGTTAGGCCATCATCTACACGACATAGCCCTGAATTTTCCAATGCGCAGCTCTTTGCAAAAGAGAGATATTGGCAAGGAAAAGCTTTCTTGTACCATTGCATTTTTCTCCCAAACGAAGGACACTAGAATTAAAATTTTAAAGCCTCCTGTTAGACCATCATCTACACGGCATAGCCATGAATTTTCCAATGCGCAGCTCTTTGCAAAAGAGAGATATTGGCAAGGAAAAGCTGTCTTGTACCTTTGCATTTTTCTCCCAAACGAAGGACACTAGAATTAAAATTTTAAATCCTCCTGTTAGGCCATCATCTACACGATATAGCCCTGAATTTTCCAATGCGCAGCTCTTTGCAAACGAGAGATATTGGCAAGGAAAAGCTATCTTGTACCTTTGCATTTTTCTCCCAAACGAAGGACACTAGAAAGAAAATTTTAAAGCCTCCTGTTAGGCCATCATCTACACGACATAGCCCTGAATTTTCCAATGCGCAGCTCTTTGCAAAAGAGAGATATTGGCAAGGAAAAGCTGTATTGTACCATTGCATTTTTCTCCCAAACGAAGGACACTAGAAAGAAAATTTTAAAGCCTCCTGTTAGACCATCATCTACACGACATAGCCCTGAATTTTCCAATGCGCAGCTCTTTGCAAAAGAGAGATATTGGCAAGGAAAAGCTGTCTTGTACCATTGCATTTTTCTCCCAAACGAAGGACACTAGAATTAAAATTTTAAAGCCTCCTGTTAGGCCATCATCTACACGATATAGCCCTGAATTTTCCAATGCGCAGCTCTTTGCAAACGAGAGATATTGGCAAGGAAAAGCTGTCTTGTACCTTTGCATTTTTCTCCCAAACGAAGGACACAAGAAAGAAAATTTTAAAGCCTCCTGTTAGGCCATCATCTACACGACATAGCCCTGAATTTTCCAATGCGCAGCTCTTTGCAAAAGAGAGATACTGGCAAGGAAAAGCTGTCTTGTACCATTGCATTTTTCTCCCAAACGAAGGACACTAGAAATAAAATTTTAAAGCCTCCTGTTAGACCATCATCTACACGACATAGCCCTGAATTTTCCAATGCGCAGCTCTTTGCAAAAGAGAGATATTGGCAAGGAAAAGCTGTCTTGTACCATTGCATTTTTCTCCCAAACGAAGGACACTAGAATTAAAATTTTAAAGCCTCCTGTTAGGCCATCATCTACACGACATAGCCCTGAATTTTCCAATGCGCAGCTCTTTGCAAAAGAGAGATATTGGCAAGGAAAAGCTGTCTTGTACCATTGCATTTTTCTCCCAAACGAAGGACACTAGAATTAAAATTTTAAAGCCTCCTGTTAGGCCATCATCTACACGACATAGCCCTAAATTTTCCAATGCGCAGCTCTTTGCAAAAGAGTGATATTGGCAAGGAAAAGCTGTCTTGTACCATTGCATTTTTCTCCCAAACGAAGGACACTAGAAAGAAAATGTTAAAGCCTCCTGTTAGGCCATCATCTACACGACATAGCCCTGAATTTTCCAATGCGCAGCTCTTTGCAAAAGAGAGATATTGGCAAGGAAAAGCTGTCTTGTACCATTGCATTTTTCTCCCAAACGAAGGACACTAGAAAGAAAATTTTAAAGCCTCCTGTTAGATCATCATCTACACGACATAGCCCTGAATTTTCCAATGCGCAGCTCTTTGCAAAAGAGAGATATTGGCAAGGAAAAGCTGTCTTGTACCATTGCATTTTTCTCCCAAACGAAGGACACTAGAATTAAAATTTTAAAGCCTCCTGTTAGGCCATCATCTACACGACATAGCCCTGAATTTTCAAATGCGCAGCTCTTTGCAAACGAGAGATATTGGCAAGGAAAAGCTGTCTTGTACCTTTGCATTTTTCTCCCAATCGAAGGACACTAGAAAGAAAATGTTAAAGCCTCCTGTTAGGCCATCATCTACACGACATAGCCCTGAATTTTCCAATGCGCAGCTCTTTGCAAAAGAGAGATATTGGCAAGGAAAAGCTGTCTTGTACCATTGCATTTTTCTCCCAAACGAAGGACACTAGAAAGAAAATTTTAAAGCCTCCTGTTGGACCATCATCTACACGACATAGCCCTGAATTTTCCAATGCGCAGCTCTTTGCAAAAGAGAGTTATTGGCAAGGAAAAGCTGTCTTGTACCATTGCATTTTTCTCCCAAACGAAGGACACTAGAATTAAAATTTTAAAGCCTCCTGTTAGGCCATCATCTACACGATATAGCCCTGAATTTTCCAATGCGCAGCTCTTTGCAAACGAGAGATATTGGCAAGGAAAAGCTGTCTTGTACCTTTGCATTTTTCTCCCAAACGAAGGACACTAGAAAGAACATTTTCAAGCCTCCTGTTAGACCATCATCTACACGGCATAGCCATGAATTTTCCAATGGGCAGCTCTTTGCAAAAGAGAGATATTGGCAAGGAAAAGCTGTCTTGTACCTTTGCATTTTTCTCCCAAACGAAGGACACTAGAAAGAAAATTTTAAAGCCTCCTGTTAGGCCATCATCTACACGACATAGCCCTGAATTTTCCAATGCGCAGCTCTTTGCAAAAGAGAGATATTGGCAAGGAAAAGCTTTCTTGTACCATTGCATTTTTCTCCCAAACGAAGGACACTAGAATTAAAATTTTAAAGCCTCCTGTTAGGCCATCATCTACACGATATAGCCCTGAATTTTCCAATGCGCAGCTCTTTGCAAAAGAGAGATATTGGCAAGGAAAAGCTGTCTTGTACCTTTGCATTTTTCTCCCAAACGAAGGACACTAGAAAGAAAATTTTAAAGCCTCATGTTAGGCCATCATCTACACGACATAGCCCTGAATTTTCCAATGCGCAGCTCTTTGCAAAAGAGAGATATTGGCAAGGAAAAGCTGTCTTGTACCATTGCATTTTTCTCCCAAACGAAGGACACTAGAAAGAAAATTTTAAAGCCTCCTGTTAGACCATCATCTACACGACATAGCCCTAAATTTTCCAATGCGCAGCTCTTTGCAAAAGAGAGATATTGGCAAGGAAAAGCTGTCTTGTACCATTGCATTTTTCTCCCAAACGAAGGACACTAGAAAGAAAATGTTAAAGCCTCCTGTTAGGCCATCATCTACACGACATAGCCCTGAATTTTCCAATGCGCAGCTCTTTGCAAAAGAGAGATATTGGCAAGGAAAAGCTGTCTTGTACCATTGCATTTTTCTCCCAAACGAAGGACACTAGAAAGAAAATTTTAAAGCCTCCTGTTAGACCATCATCTACACGACATAGCCCTGAATTTTCCAATGCGCAGCTCTTTGCAAAAGAGAGATATTGGCAAGGAAAAGCTGTCTTGTACCATTGCATTTTTCTCCCAAACGAAGGACACTAGAATTAAAATTTTAAAGCCTCCTGTTAGGCCATCATCTACACGACATAGCCCTGAATTTTCAAATGCGCAGCTCTTTGCAAACGAGAGATATTAGCAAGGAAAAGCTGTCTTGTACCTTTGCATTTTTCTCCCAATCGAAGGACACTAGAAAGAAAATTTTAAAGCCTCCTGTTAGGCCATCATCTACACGACATAGCCCTGAATTTTCCAATGCGCAGCTCTTTGCAAAAGAGAGATATTGGCAAGGAAAAGCTGTCTTGTACCATTGCATTTTTCTCCCAAACGAAGGACACTAGAAAGAAAATTTTAAAGCCTCCTGTTAGATCATCATCTACACGACATAGCCCTGAATTTTCCAATGCGCAGCTCTTTGCAAAAGAGAGATATTGGCAAGGAAAAGCTGTCTTGTACCATTGCATTTTTCTCCCAAACGAAGGACACTAGAATTAAAATTTTAAAGCCTCCTGTTAGGCCATCATCTACACGATATAGCCCTGAATTTTCCAATGCGCAGCTCTTTGCAAACGAGAGATATTGGCAAGGAAAAGCTGTCTTGTACCTTTGCATTTTTCTCCCAAACGAAGGACACAAGAAAGAAAATTTTAAAGCCTCCTGTTAGGCCATCATCTACACGACATAGCCCTGAATTTTCCAATGCGCAGCTCTTTGCAAAAGAGAGATACTGGCAAGGAAAAGCTGTCTTGTACCATTGCATTTTTCTCCCAAACGAAGGACACTAGAAATAAAATTTTAAAGCCTCCTGTTAGACCATCATCTACACGACATAGCCCTGAATTTTCCAATGCGCAGCTCTTTGCAAAAGAGAGATATTGGCAAGGAAAAGCTGTCTTGTACCATTGCATTTTTCTCCTAAACGAAGGACACTAGAATTAAAATTTTAAAGCCTCCTGTTAGGCCATCATCTACACGATATTGCCCTGAATTTTCCAATGCGCAGCTCTTTGCAAACGAGAGATATTGGCAAGGAAAAGCTGTCTTGTACCTTTGCATTTTTCTCCCAAACGAAGGACACTAGAAAGAAAATTTTAAAGCCTCCTGTTAGGCCATCATCTACACGACATAGCCCTGAATTTTCCAATGCGCAGCTCTTTGCAAAAGAGAGATATTGGCAAGGAAAAGCTTTCTTGTACCATTGCATTTTTCTCCCAAACGAAGGACACTAGAATTAAAATTTTAAAGCCTCCTGTTAGGCCATCATCTACACGATATAGCCCTGAATTTTCCAATGCGCAGCTCTTTGCAAAAGAGAGATATTGGCAAGGAAAAGCTGTCTTGTACCTTTGCATTTTTCTCCCAAACGAAGGACACTAGAAAGAAAATTTTAAAGCCTCCTGTTAGGCCATCATCTACACGACATAGCCCTGAATTTTCCAATGCGCAGCTCTTTGCAAAAGAGAGATATTGGCAAGGAAAAGCTGTCTTGTACCTTTGCATTTTTCTCCCAAACGAAGGACACAAGAAAGAAAATTTTAAAGCCTCCTGTTAGGCCATCATCTACACGACATAGCCCTGAATTTTCCAATGCGCAGCTCTTTGCAAAAGAGAGATACTGGCAAGGAAAAGCTGTCTTGTACCATTGCATTTTTCTCCCAAACGAAGGACACTAGAAATAAAATTTTAAAGCCTCCTGTTAGACCATCATCTACACGACATAGCCCTGAATTTTCCAATGCGCAGCTCTTTGCAAAAGAGAGATATTGGCAAGGAAAAGCTGTCTTGTACCATTGCATTTTTCTCCCAAACGAAGGACACTAGAATTAAAATTTTAAAGCCTCCTGTTAGGCCATCATCTACACGATATAGCCCTGAATTTTCCAATGCGCAGCTCTTTGCAAACGAGAGATATTGGCAAGGAAAAGCTGTCTTGTACCTTTGCATTTTTCTCCCAAACGAAGGACACTAGAAAGAACATTTTCAAGCCTCCTGTTAGACCATCATCTACACGGCATAGCCATGAATTTTCCAATGCGCAGCTCTTTGCAAAAGAGAGATATTGGTAAGGAAAAGCTGTCTTGTACCTTTGCATTTTTCTCCCAAACGAAGGACACTAGAAAGAAAATTTTAAAGCCTCCTGTTAGGCCATCATCTACACGACATAGCCCTGAATTTTCCAATGCGCAGCTCTTTGCAAAAGAGAGATATTGGCAAGGAAAAGCTTTCTTGTACCATTGCATTTTTCTCCCAAACGAAGGACACTAGAATTAAAATTTTAAAGCCTCCTGTTAGGCCATCATCTACACGATATAGCCCTGAATTTTCCAATGCGCAGCTCTTTGCAAAAGAGAGATATTGGCAAGGAAAAGCTGTCTTGTACCTTTGCATTTTTCTCCCAAACGAAGGACACTAGAAAGAAAATTTTAAAGCCTCCTGTTAGGCCATCATCTACACGACATAGCCCTGAATTTTCCAATGCGCAGCTCTTTGCAAAAGAGAGATATTGGCAAGGAAAAGCTTTCTTGTACCATTGCATTTTTCTCCCAAACGAAGGACACTAGAATTAAAATTTTAAAGCCTCCTGTTAGACCATCATCTACACGGCATAGCCATGAATTTTCCAATGCGCAGCTCTTTGCAAAAGAGAGATATTGGCAAGGAAAAGCTGTCTTGTACCTTTGCATTTTTCTCCCAAACGAAGGACACTAGAATTAAAATTTTAAAGCCTCCTGTTAGGCCATCATCTACACGATATAGCCCTGAATTTTCCAATGCGCAGCTCTTTGCAAACGAGAGATATTGGCAAGGAAAAGCTGTCTTGTACCTTTGCATTTTTCTCCCAAACGAAGGACACTAGAAAGAAAATTTTAAAGCCTCATGTTAGGCCATCATCTACACGACATAGCCCTGAATTTTCCAATGCGCAGCTCTTTGCAAAAGAGAGATATTGGCAAGGAAAAGCTGTCTTGTACCATTGCATTTTTCTCCCAAACGAAGGACACTAGAAAGAAAATTTTAAAGCCTCCTGTTAGACCATCATCTACACGACATAGCCCTAAATTTTCCAATGCGCAGCTCTTTGCAAAAGAGAGATATTGGCAAGGAAAAGCTGTCTTGTACCATTGCATTTTTCTCCCAAACGAAGGACACTAGAAAGAAAATGTTAAAGCCTCCTGTTAGGCCATCATCTACACGACATAGCCCTGAATTTTCCAATGCGCAGCTCTTTGCAAAAGAGAGATATTGGCAAGGAAAAACTGTCTTGTACCATTGCATTTTTCTCCCAAACGAAGGACACTAGAAAGAAAATTTTAAAGCCTCCTGTTAGACCATCATCTACACGACATAGCCCTGAATTTTCCAATGCGCAGCTCTTTGCAAAAGAGAGATATTGGCAAGGAAAAGCTGTCTTGTACCATTGCATTTTTCTCCCAAACGAAGGACACTAGAATTAAAATTTTAAAGCCTCCTGTTAGGCCATCATCTACACGACATAGCCCTGAATTTTCCAATGCGCAGCTCTTTGCAAACGAGAGATATTGGCAAGGAAAAGCTGTCTTGTACCTTTGCATTTTTCTCCCAATCGAAGGACACTAGAAAGAAAATTTTAAAGCCTCCTGTTAGGCCATCATCTACACGACATAGCCCTGAATTTTCCAATGCGCAGCTCTTTGCAAAAGAGAGATATTGGCAAGGAAAAGCTGTCTTGTACCATTGCATTTTTCTCCCAAACGAAGGACACTAGAAAGAAAATTTTAAAGCCTCCTGTTAGACCATCATCTACACGACATAGCCCTGAATTTTCCAATGCGCAGCTCTTTGCAAAAGAGAGATATTGGCAAGGAAAAGCTGTCTTGTACCATTGCATTTTTCTCCCAAACGAAGGACACTAGAAAGAAAATGTTAAAGCCTCCTGTTAGGCCATCATCTACACGACATAGCCCTGAATTTTCCAATGCGCAGCTCTTTGCAAAAGAGAGATATTGGCAAGGAAAAGCTGTCTTGTACCTTTGCATTTTTCTCCCAAACGAAGGACACTAGAATTAAAATTTTAAAGCCTCCTGTTAGGCCATCATCTACACGACATAGCCCTGAATTTTCCAATGCGCAGCTCTTTGCAAAAGAGAGATATTGGCAAGGAAAAGCTGTCTTGTACCTTTGCATTTTTCTCCCAAACGAAGGTCACTAGAAAGAAAATTTTAAAGCCTCCTGTTAGGCCATCATCTACACGACATAGCCCTGAATTTTCCAATGCGTAGCTCTTTGCAAAAGAGAGATATTGGCAAGGAAAAGCTTTCTTGTACCATTGCATTTTTCTCCCAAACGAAGGAAACTAGAAAGAAAATTTTAAAGCCTCCTGTTAGGCCATCATCTACACGACATAGCCCTGAATTTTCCAATGCGTAGCTCTTTGCAAAAGAGAGATATTGGCAAGGAAAAGCTTTCTTGTACCATTGCATTTTTCTCCCAAACGAAGGAAACTAGAAAGAAAATTTTAAAGCCTCCTGTTAGGCCATCATCTACACGACATAGCCCTGAATTTTCCAATGCGCAGCTCTTTGCAAAAGAGAGATATTGGCAAGGAAAAGCTGTCTTGTACCTTTGCATTTTGCTCCCAAACGAAGGATACTAGAATTAAAATTTTAAAGCCTCCTGTTAGGCCATCATCTACACGATATAGCCCTGAATTTTCCAATGCGCAGCTCTTTGCAAAAGAGAGATATTGGCAAGGAAAAGCTGTCTTGTACCATTGCATTTTTCTCCCAAACGAAGGACACTAGAAAGAAAATTTTAAAGCCTCCTGTTAGACCATCATCTACACGGCATAGCCATGAATTTTCCAATGCGCAGCTCTTTGCAAAAGAGAGATATTGGCAAGGAAAAGCTGTCTTGTACCATTGCATTTTTCTCCCAAACGAAGGACACTAGAAAGAAAATGTTAAAGCCTCCTGTTAGGCCATCATCTACACGACATAGCCCTGAATTTTCCAATGCGCAGCTCTTTGCAAAAGAGAGATATTGGCAAGGAAAAGCTGTCTTGTACCTTTGCATTTTTCTCCCAAGCGAAGGACACTAGAATTAAAATTTTAAAGCCTCCTGTTAGGCCATCATCTACACGACATAGCCCTGAATTTTCCAATGCGCAGCTCTTTGCAAAAGAGAGATATTGGCAAGGAAAAGCTGTCTTGTACCTTTGCATTTTTCTCCCAAACGATGGTCACTAGAAAGAAAATTTTAAAGCCTCCTGTTAGGCCATCATCTACACGACATAGCCCTGAATTTTCCAATGCGTAGCTCTTTGCAAAAGAGAGATATTGGCAAGGAAAAGCTGTCTTGTACCTTTGCATTTTTCTCCCAAACGAAGGACACTAGAAAGAAAATTTTAAAGCCTCCTGTTAGGCCATCATCTACACGACATAGCCCTGAATTTTCCAATGCGCAGCTCTTTGCAAAAGAGAGATATTGGCAAGGAAAAGCTGTCTTGTACCTTTGCATTTTGCTCCCAAACGAAGGACACTAGAATTAAAATTTTAAAGCCTCCTGTTAGGCCATCATCTACACGATATAGCCCTGAATTTTCCAATGCGCAGCTCTTTGCAAAAGAGAGATATTGGCAAGGAAAAGCTGTCTTGTACCATTGCATTTTTCTCCCAAACGAAGGACACTAGAAAGAAAATTTTAAAGCCTCCTGTTAGACCATCATCTACACGGCATAGCCCTGAATTTTCCAATGCGCAGCTCTTTGCAAAAGAGAGATATTGGCAAGGAAAAGCTGTCTTGTACCATTGCATTTTTCTCCCAAACGAAGGACACTAGAAAGAAAATTTTAAAGCCTCCTGTTAGACCATCATCTACACGACATAGCCCTGAATTTTCCAATGCGCAGCTCTTTGCAAAAGAGAGATATTGGCAAGGAAAAGCTGTCTTGTACCTTTGCATTTTGCTCCCAAACGAAGGACACTAGAATTAAAATTTTAAAGCCTCCTGTTAGGCCATCATCTACACGATATAGCCCTGAATTTTCCAATGCGCAGCTCTTTGCAAAAGAGAGATATTGGCAAGGAAAAGCTGTCTTGTACCATTGCATTTTTCTCCCAAACGAAGGACACTAGAAAGAAAATTTTAAAGCCTCCTGTTAGACCATCATCTACACGGCATAGCCCTGAATTTTCCAATGCGCAGCTCTTTGCAAAAGAGAGATATTGGCAAGGAAAAGCTGTCTTGTACCATTGCATTTTTCTCCCAAACGAAGGACACTAGAAAGAAAATGTTAAAGCCTCCTGTTAGGCCATCATCTACACGACATAGCCCTGAATTTTCCAATGCGCAGCTCTTTGCAAAATAGAGATATTGGCAAGGAAAAGCTGTCTTGTACCTTTGCATTTTTCTCCCAAACGAAGGACACTAGAATTAAAATTTTAAAGCCTCCTGTTAGGCCATCATCTACACGACATAGCCCTGAATTTTCCAATGCGCAGCTCTTTGCAAAAGAGAGATATTGGCAAGGAAAAGCTGTCTTGTACCTTTGCATTTTTCTCCCAAACGAAGGTCACTAGAAAGAAAATTTTAAAGCCTCCTGTTAGGCCATCATCTACATGACATAGCCCTGAATTTTCCAATGCGTAGCTCTTTGCAAAAGAGAGATATTGGCAAGGAAAAGCTGTCTTGTACCTTTGCATTTTTCTCCCAAACGAAGGACACTAGAAAGAAAATTTTAAAGCCTCCTGTTAGGCCATCATCTACACGACATAGCCCTGAATTTTCCAATGCGCAGCTCTTTGCAAAAGAGAGATATTGGCAAGGAAAAGCTGTCTTGTACCTTTGCATTTTGCTCCCAAACGAAGGACACTAGAATTAAAATTTTAAAGCCTCCTGTTAGGCCATCATCTACACGATATAGCCCTGAATTTTCCAATGCGCAGCTCTTTGCAAACGAGAGATATTGGCAAGGAAAAGCTGTCTTGTACCTTTGCATTTTTCTTCCAAACGAAGGACACAAGAAAGAAAATTTTAAAGCCTCCTGTTAGGCCATCATCTACACGACATAGCCCTGAATTTTCCAATGCGCAGCTCTTTGCAAAAGAGAGATATTGGCAAGGAAAAGCTGTCTTGTACCATTGCATTTTTCTCCCAAACGAAGGACACTAGAAATAAAATTTTAAAGCCTCCTGTTAGACCATCATCTACACGACATAGCCCTGAATTTTCCAATGCGCAGCTCTTTGCAAAAGAGAGATATTGGCAAGGAAAAGCTGTCTTGTACCATTGCATTTTTCTCCCAAACGAAGGACACTAGAATTAAAATTTTAAAGCCTCCTGTTAGGCCATCATCTACACGATATAGCCCTGAATTTTCCAATGCGCAGCTCTTTGCAAACGAGAGATATTGGCAAGGAAAAGCTGTCTTGTACCATTGCATTTTTCTCCCAAACGAAGGACACTAGAATTAAAATTTTAAAGCCTCCTGTTAGGCCATCATCTACACGACATAGCCCTGAATTTTCCAATGCGCAGCTCTTTGCAAACGAGAGATATTGGCAAGGAAAAGCTGTCTTGTACCTTTGCATTTTTCTCCCAAACGAAGGACACTAGAAAGAACATTTTAAAGCCTCCTGTTAGACCATCATCTACACGGCATAGCCATGAATTTTCCAATGCGCAGCTCTTTGCAAAAGAGAGATATTGGCAAGGAAAAGCTGTCTTGTACCTTTGCATTTTTCTCCCAAACGAAGGACACTAGAATTAAAATTTTAAAGCCTCCTGTTATGCCATCATCTACACGATATAGCCCTGAATTTTCCAATGCGCAGCTCTTTGCAAAAGAGAGATATTGGCAAGGAAAAGCTGTCTTGTACCTTTGCATTTTTCTCCCAAACGAAGGACACTAGAAAGAAAATTTTAAAGCCTCCTGTTAGGCCATCATCTACACGACATAGCCCTGAATTTTCCAATGCGCAGCTCTTTGCAAAAGAGAGATATTGGCAAGGAAAAGCTGTCTTGTACCATTGCATTTTTCTCCCAAACGAAGGACACTAGAAAGAACATTTTAAAGCCTCCTGTTAGACCATCATCTACACGACATAGCCCTGAATTTTCCAATGCGCAGCTCTTTGCAAAAGAGAGATATTGGCAAGGAAAAGCTGTCTTGTACCATTGCATTTTTCTCCCAAACGAAGGACACTAGAATTAAAATTTTAAAGCCTCCTGTTGGGCCATCATCTACACGACATAGCCCTGAATTTTCCAATGCGCAGCTCTTTGCAAAAGAGAGATATTGGCAAGGAAAAGCTGTCTTGTACCATTGCATTTTTCTCCCAAACGAAGGACACTAGAATTAAAATTTTAAAAGCCTCCTGTTAGGCCATCATCTACACGATATAGCCCTGAATTTTCCAATGCGCAGCTCTTTGCAAACGAGAGATATTGGCAAGGAAAAGCTGTCTTGTACCTTTGCATTTTTCTCCCAAACGAAGGACACAAGAAAGAAAATTTTAAAGCCTCCTGTTAGGCCATCATCTACACGACATAGCCCTGAATTTTCCAATGCGCAGCTCTTTGCAAAAGAGAGATATTGGCAAGGAAAAGCTGTCTTGTACCATTGCATTTTTCTCCCAAACGAAGGACACTAGAATTAAAATTTTAAAGCCTCCTGTTAGGCCATCATCTACACGATATAGCCCTGAATTTTCCAATGCGCAGCTCTTTGCAAACGAGAGATATTGGCAAGGAAAAGCTGTCTTGTACCTTTGCATTTTTCTCCCAAACGAAGGACACTAGAAAGAAAATTTTAAAGCCTCCTGTTAGGCCATCATCTACACGACATAGCCCTGAATTTTCCAATGCGCAGCTCTTTGCAAAAGAGAGATATTGGCAAGGAAAAGCTGTCTTGTACCATTGCATTTTTCTCCCAAACGAAGGACACTAGAAATAAAATTTTAAAGCCTCCTGTTAGACCATCATCTACACGACATAGCCCTGAATTTTCCAATGCGCAGCTCTTTGCAAAAGAGAGATATTGGCAAGGAAAAGCTGTCTTGTACCATTGCATTTTTCTCCCAAACGAAGGGCACTAGAATTAAAATTTTAAAGCCTCCTGTTAGGCCATCATCTACACGATATAGCCCTGAATTTTCCAATGCGCAGCTCTTTGCAAACGAGAGATATTGGCAAGGAAAAGCTGTCTTGTACCATTGCATTTTTCTCCCAAACGAAGGACACTAGAATTAAAATTTTAAAGCCTCCTGTTAGGCCATCATCTACACGACATAGCCCTGAATTTTCCAATGCGCAGCTCTTTGCAAACGAGAGATATTGGCAAGGAAAAGCTGTCTTGTACCTTTGCATTTTTCTCCCAAACGAAGGACACTAGAAAGAACATTTTAAAGCCTCCTGTTAGACCATCATCTACACGGCATAGCCATGAATTTTCCAATGCGCAGCTCTTTGCAAAAGAGAGATATTGGCAAGGAAAAGCTGTCTTGTACCTTTGCATTTTTCTCCCAAACGAAGGACACTAGAATTAAAATTTTAAAGCCTCCTGTTATGCCATCATCTACACGATATAGCCCTGAATTTTCCAATGCGCAGCTCTTTGCAAAAGAGAGATATTGGCAAGGAAAAGCTGTCTTGTACCTTTGCATTTTTCTCCCAAACGAAGGACACTAGAAAGAAAATTTTAAAGCCTCCTGTTAGGCCATCATCTACACGACATAGCCCTGAATTTTCCAATGCGCAGCTCTTTGCAAAAGAGAGATATTGGCAAGGAAAAGCTGTCTTGTACCATTGCATTTTTCTCCCAAACGAAGGACACTAGAAAGAACATTTTAAAGCCTCCTGTTAGACCATCATCTACACGACATAGCCCTGAATTTTCCAATGCGCAGCTCTTTGCAAAAGAGAGATATTGGCAAGGAAAAGCTGTCTTGTACCATTGCATTTTTCTCCCAAACGAAGGACACTAGAATTAAAATTTTAAAGCCTCCTGTTGGGCCATCATCTACACGACATAGCCCTGAATTTTCCAATGCGCAGCTCTTTGCAAAAGAGAGATATTGGCAAGGAAAAGCTGTCTTGTACCATTGCATTTTTCTCCCAAACGAAGGACACTAGAATTAAAATTTTAAAAGCCTCCTGTTAGGCCATCATCTACACGATATAGCCCTGAATTTTCCAATGCGCAGCTCTTTGCAAACGAGAGATATTGGCAAGGAAAAGCTGTCTTGTACCTTTGCATTTTTCTCCCAAACGAAGGACACAAGAAAGAAAATTTTAAAGCCTCCTGTTAGGCCATCATCTACACGACATAGCCCTGAATTTTCCAATGCGCAGCTCTTTGCAAAAGAGAGATATTGGCAAGGAAAAGCTGTCTTGTACCATTGCATTTTTCTCCCAAACGAAGGACACTAGAAATGAAATTTTAAAGCCTCCTGTTAGACCATCATCTACACGACATAGCCCTGAATTTTCCAATGCGCAGCTCTTTGCAAAAGAGAGATATTGGCAAGGAAAAGCTGTCTTGTACCATTGCATTTTTCTCCCAAACGAAGGACACTAGAATTAAAATTTTAAAGCCTCCTGTTAGGCCATCATCTACACGATATAGCCCTGAATTTTCCAATGCGCAGCTCTTTGCAAACGAGAGATATTGGCAAGGAAAAGCTGTCTTGTACCTTTGCATTTTTCTCCCAAACGAAGGACACTAGAAAGAACATTTTAAAGCCTCCTGTTAGACCATCATCTACACGGCATAGCCATGAATTTTCCAATGCGCAGCTCTTTGCAAAAGAGAGATATTGGCAAGGAAAAGCTGTCTTGTACCATTGCATTTTTCTCCCAAACGAAGGACACTAGAATTAAAATTTTAAAGCCTCCTGTTGGGCCATCATCTACACGACATAGCCCTGAATTTTCCAATGCGCAGCTCTTTGCAAAAGAGAGATATTGGCAAGGAAAAGCTGTCTTGTACCATTGCATTTTTCTCCCAAACGAAGGACACTAGAATTAAAATTTTAAAAGCCTCCTGTTAGGCCATCATCTACACGATATAGCCCTGAATTTTCCAATGCGCAGCTCTTTGCAAACGAGAGATATTGGCAATGAAAAGCTGTCTTGTACCTTTGCATTTTTCTCCCAAACGAAGGACACTAGAATTAAAATTTTAAAGCCTCCTGTTAGGCCATCATCTACACGATATAGCCCTGAATTTTCCAATGCGCAGCTCTTTGCAAAAGAGAGATATTGGCAAGGAAAAGCTGTCTTGTACCTTTGCATTTTTCTCCCAAACGAAGGACACTAGAAAGAAAATTTTAAAGCCTCCTGTTAGGCCATCATCTACACGACATAGCCCTGAATTTTCCAATGCGCAGCTCTTTGCAAAAGAGAGATATTGGCAAGGAAAAGCTGTCTTGTACCATTGCATTTTTCTCCCAAACGAAGGACACTAGAAAGAAAATTTTAAAGCCTCATGTTAGACCATCATCTACACGACATAGCCCTGAATTTTCCAATGCGCAGCTCTTTGCAAAAGAGAGATATTGGCAAGGAAAAGCTGTCTTGTACCTTTGCATTTTTCTCCCAAACGAAGGACACTAGAATTAAAATTTTAAAGCCTCCTGTTGGGCCATCATCTACACGACATAGCCCTGAATTTTCCAATGCGCAGCTCTTTGCAAAAGAGAGATATTGGCAAGGAAAAGCTGTCTTGTACCATTGCATTTTTCTCCCAAACGAAGGACACTAGAATTAAAATTTTAAAGCCTCCTGTTAGGCCATCATCTACACGATATAGCCCTGAATTTTCCAATGCGCAGATCTTTGCAAACGAGAGATATTGGCAAGGAAAAGCTGTCTTGTACCTTTGCATTTTTCTCCCAAACGAAGGACACTAGAAAGAAAATTTTAAAGCCTCCTGTTAGGCCATCATCTACACGACATAGCCCTGAATTTTCCAATGCGCAGCTCTTTGCAAACGAGAGATATTGGCAAGGAAAAGCTGTCTTGTACCTTTGCATTTTTCTCCCAAACGAAGGACACTAGAAAGAAAATTTTAAAGCCTCCTGTTAGGCCATCATCTACACGACATAGCCCTGAATTTTCCAATGCGCAGCTCTTTGCAAAAGAGAGATATTGGCAAGGAAAAGCTGTCTTGTACCATTGCATTTTTCTCCCAAACGAAGGACACTAGAAAGAAAATTTTAAAGCCTCCTGTTAGACCATCATCTACACGACATAGCCCTGAATTTTCCAATGCGCAGCTCTTTGCAAAAGAGAGATATTGGCAAGGAAAAGCTGTCTTGTACCATTGCATTTTTCTCCCAAACGAAGGACACTAGAAAGAAAATGTTAAAGCCTCCTGTTAGGCCATCATCTACACGACATAGCCCTGAATTTTCCAATGCGCAGCTCTTTGCAAAAGAGAGATATTGGCAAGGAAAAGCTGTCTTGTACCTTTGCATTTTTCTCCCAAACGAAGGACACTAGAATTAAAATTTTAAAGCCTCCTGTTAGGCCATCATCTACACGACATAGCCCTGAATTTTCCAATGCGCAGCTCTTTGCAAAAGAGAGATATTGGCAAGGAAAAGCTGTCTTGTACCTTTGCATTTTTCTCCCAAACGAAGGTCACTAGAAAGAAAATTTTAAAGCCTCCTGTTAGGCCATCATCTACATGACATAGCCCTGAATTTTCCAATGCGTAGCTCTTTGCAAAAAAGAGATATTGGCAAGGAAAAGCTGTCTTGTACCTTTGCATTTTGCTCCCAAACGAAGGACACTAGAATTAAAATTTTAAAGCCTCCTGTTAGGCTATCATCTACACGACATAGCCCTGAATTTTCCAATGCGCAGCTCTTTGCAAAAGAGAGATATTGGCAAGGAAAAGCTGTCTTGTACCATTGCATTTTTCTCCCAAACGAAGGACACTAGAAAGAAAATTTTAAAGCCTCCTGTTAGACCATCATCTACACGACATAGCCATGAATTTTCCAATGCGCAGCTCTTTGCAAAAGAGAGATATTGGCAAGGAAAAGCTGTCTTGTACCATTGCATTTTTCTCCCAAACGAAGGACACTAGAATTAAAATTTTAAAGCCTCCTGTTAGGCCATCATCTACACGATATAGCCCTGAATTTTCCAATGCGCAGCTCTTTGCAAACGAGAGATATTGGCAAGGAAAAGCTGTCTTGTACCTTTGCATTTTTCTTCCAAACGAAGGACACAAGAAAGAAAATTTTAAAGCCTCCTGTTAGGCCATCATCTACACGACATAGCCCTGAATTTTCCAATGCGCAGCTCTTTGCAAAAGAGAGATATTGGCAAGGAAAAGCTGTCTTGTACCATTGCATTTTTCTCCCAAACGAAGGACACTAGAAATAAAATTTTAAAGCCTCCTTTTAGACCATCATCTACACGACATAGCCCTGAATTTTCCAATGCGCAGCTCTTTGCAAAAGAGAGATATTGGCAAGGAAAAGCTGTCTTGTACCATTGCATTTTTCTCCCAAACGAAGGACACTAGAATTAAAATTTTAAAGCCTCCTGTTAGGCCATCATCTACACGATATAGCCCTGAATTTTCCAATGCGCAGCTCTTTGCAAACGAGAGATATTGGCAAGGAAAAGCTGTCTTGTACCATTGCATTTTTCTCCCAAACGAAGGACACTAGAATTAAAATTTTAAAGCCTCCTGTTAGGCCATCATCTACACGATATAGCCCTGAATTTTCCAATGCGCAGCTCTTTGCAAACGAGAGATATTGGCAAGGAAAAGCTGTCTTGTACCTTTGCATTTTTCTCCCAAACGAAGGACACAAGAAAGAAAATTTTAAAGCCTCCTGTTAGGCCATCATCTACACGACATAGCCCTGAATTTTCCAATGCGCAGCTCTTTGCAAAAGAGAGATATTGGCAAGGAAAAGCTGTCTTGTACCATTGCATTTTTCTCCCAAACGAAGGACACTAGAATTAAAATTTTAAAGCCTCCTGTTAGGCCATCATCTACACGATATAGCCCTGAATTTTCCAATGCGCAGCTCTTTGCAAACGAGAGATATTGGCAAGGAAAAGCTGTCTTGTACCTTTGCATTTTTCTCCCAAACGAAGGACACTAGAAAGAACATTTTAAAGCCTCCTGTTAGACCATCATCTACACGGCATAGCCATGAATTTTCCAATGCGCAGCTCTTTGCAAAAGAGAGATATTGGCAAGGAAAAGCTGTCTTGTACCTTTGCATTTTTCTCCCAAACGAAGGACACTAGAATTAAAATTTTAAAGCCTCCTGTTAGGCCATCATCTACACGATATAGCCCTGAATTTTCCAATGCGCAGCTCTTTGCAAAAGAGAGATATTGGCAAGGAAAAGCTGTCTTGTACCTTTGCATTTTTCTCCCAAACGAAGGACACTAGAAAGAAAATTTTAAAGCCTCCTGTTAGGCCATCATCTACACGACATAGCCCTGAATTTTCCAATGCGCAGCTCTTTGCAAAAGAGAGATATTGGCAAGGAAAAGCTGTCTTGTACCATTGCATTTTTCTCCCAAACGAAGGACACTAGAAAGAACATTTTAAAGCCTCCTGTTAGACCATCATCTACACGACATAGCCCTGAATTTTCCAATGCGCAGCTCTTTGCAAAAGAGAGATATTGGCAAGGAAAAGCTGTCTTGTACCATTGCATTTTTCTCCCAAACGAAGGACACTAGAATTAAAATTTTAAAGCCTCCTGTTGGGCCATCATCTACACGACATAGCCCTGAATTTTCCAATGCGCAGCTCTTTGCAAAAGAGAGATATTGGCAAGGAAAAGCTGTCTTGTACCATTGCATTTTTCTCCCAAACGAAGGACACTAGAATTAAAATTTTAAAAGCCTCCTGTTAGGCCATCATCTACACGATATAGCCCTGAATTTTCCAATGCGCAGCTCTTTGCAAACGAGAGATATTGGCAAGGAAAAGCTGTCTTGTACCTTTGCATTTTTCTCCCAAACGAAGGACACAAGAAAGAAAATTTTAAAGCCTCCTGTTAGGCCATCATCTACACGACATAGCCCTGAATTTTCCAATGCGCAGCTCTTTGCAAAAGAGAGATATTGGCAAGGAAAAGCTGTCTTGTACCATTGCATTTTTCTCCCAAACGAAGGACACTAGAAATAAAATTTTAAAGCCTCCTGTTAGACCATCATCTACACGACATAGCCCTGAATTTTCCAATGCGCAGCTCTTTGCAAAAGAGAGATATTGGCAAGGAAAAGCTGTCTTGTACCATTGCATTTTTCTCCCAAACGAAGGACACTAGAATTAAAATTTTAAAGCCTCCTGTTAGGCCATCATCTACACGATATAGCCCTGAATTTTCCAATGCGCAGCTCTTTGCAAACGAGAGATATTGGCAAGGAAAAGCTGTCTTGTACCTTTGCATTTTTCTCCCAAACGAAGGACACTAGAAAGAACATTTTAAAGCCTCCTGTTAGACCATCATCTACACGGCATAGCCATGAATTTTCCAATGCGCAGCTCTTTGCAAAAGAGAGATATTGGCAAGGAAAAGCTGTCTTGTACCATTGCATTTTTCTCCCAAACGAAGGACACTAGAATTAAAATTTTAAAGCCTCCTGTTGGGCCATCATCTACACGACATAGCCCTGAATTTTCCAATGCGCAGCTCTTTGCAAAAGAGAGATATTGGCAAGGAAAAGCTGTCTTGTACCATTGCATTTTTCTCCCAAACGAAGGACACTAGAATTAAAATTTTAAAAGCCTCCTGTTAGGCCATCATCTACACGATATAGCCCTGAATTTTCCAATGCGCAGCTCTTTGCAAACGAGAGATATTGGCAAGGAAAAGCTGTCTTGTACCTTTGCATTTTTCTCCCAAACGAAGGACACTAGAATTAAAATTTTAAAGCCTCCTGTTGGGCCATCATCTACACGATATAGCCCTGAATTTTCCAATGCGCAGCTCTTTGCAAAAGAGAGATATAGGCAAGGAAAAGCTGTCTTGTACCTTTGCATTTTTCTCCCAAACGAAGGACACTAGAATTAAAATTTTAAAGCCTCCTGTTGGGCCATCATCTACACGACATAGCCCTGAATTTTCCAATGTGCAGCTCTTTGCAAAAGAGAGATATTGGCAAGGAAAAGCTGTCTTGTACCATTGCATTTTTCTCCCAAACGAAGGACACTAGAATTAAAATTTTAAAGCCTCCTGTTAGGCCATCATCTACACGATATAGCCCTGAATTTTCCAATGCGCAGCTCTTTGCAAAAGAGAGATATTGGCAAGGAAAAGCTGTCTTGTACCATTGCATTTTTCTCCCAAACGAAGGACACTAGAAAGAAAATTTTAAAGCCTCATGTTAGACCATCATCTACACGACATAGCCCTGAATTTTCCAATGCGCAGCTCTTTGCAAAAGAGAGATATTGGCAAGGAAAAGCTGTCTTGTACCTTTGCATTTTTCTCCCAAACGAAGGACACTAGAATTAAAATTTTAAAGCCTCCTGTTGGGCCATCATCTACACGACATAGCCCTGAATTTTCCAATGCGCAGCTCTTTGCAAAAGAGAGATATTGGCAAGGAAAAGCTGTCTTGTACCATTGCATTTTTCTCCCAAACGAAGGACACTAGAATTAAAATTTTAAAGCCTCCTGTTAGGCCATCATCTACACGATATAGCCCTGAATTTTCCAATGCGCAGCTCTTTGCAAACGAGAGATATTGGCAAGGAAAAGCTGTCTTGTACCTTTGCATTTTTCTCCCAAACGAAGGACACTAGAAAGAAAATTTTAAAGCCTCCTGTTAGGCCATCATCTACACGACATAGCCCTGAATTTTCCAATGCGCAGCTCTTTGCAAACGAGAGATATTGGCAAGGAAAAGCTGTCTTGTACCTTTGCATTTTTCTCCCAAACGAAGGACACTAGAAAGAAAATTTTAAAGCCTCCTGTTAGGCCATCATCTACACGACATAGCCCTGAATTTTCCAATGCGCAGCTCTTTGCAAAAGAGAGATATTGGCAAGGAAAAGCTGTCTTGTACCATTGCATTTTTCTCCCAAACGAAGGACACTAGAAAGAAAATTTTAAAGCCTCCTGTTAGACCATCATCTACACGACATAGCCCTGAATTTTCCAATGCGCAGCTCTTTGCAAAAGAGAGATATTGGCAAGGAAAAGCTGTCTTGTACCATTGCATTTTTCTCCCAAACGAAGGACACTAGAAAGAAAATGTTAAAGCCTCCTGTTAGGCCATCATCTACACGACATAGCCCTGAATTTTCCAATGCGCAGCTCTTTGCAAAAGAGAGATATTGGCAAGGAAAAGCTGTCTTGTACCTTTGCATTTTTCTCCCAAACGAAGGACACTAGAATTAAAATTTTAAAGCCTCCTGTTAGGCCATCATCTACACGACATAGCCCTGAATTTTCCAATGCGCAGCTCTTTGCAAAAGAGAGATATTGGCAAGGAAAAGCTGTCTTGTACCTTTGCATTTTTCTCCCAAACGAAGGTCACTAGAAAGAAAATTTTAAAGCCTCCTGTTAGGCCATCATCTACATGACATAGCCCTGAATTTTCCAATGCGTAGCTCTTTGCAAAAGAGAGATATTGGCAAGGAAAAGCTGTCTTGTACCTTTGCATTTTTCTCCCAAACGAAGGACACTAGAAAGAAAATTTTAAAGCCTCCTGTTAGGCCATCATCTACACGACATAGCCCTGAATTTTCCAATGCGCAGCTCTTTGCAAAAGAGAGATATTGGCAAGGAAAAGCTGTCTTGTACCTTTGCATTTTGCTCCCAAACGAAGGACACTAGAATTAAAATTTTAAAGCCTCCTGTTAGGCCATCATCTACACGATATAGCCCTGAATTTTCCAATGCGCATCTCTTTGCAAAAGAGAGATATTGGCAAGGAAAAGCTGTCTTGTACCATTGCATTTTTCTCCCAAACGAAGGACACTAGAAAGAAAATTTTAAAGCCTCCTGTTAGACCATCATCTACACGGCATAGCCATGAATTTTCCAATGCGCAGCTCTTTGCAAAAGAGAGATATTGGCAAGGAAAAGCTGTCTTGTACCTTTGCATTTTTCTCCCAAACGAAGGACACTAGAAAGAAAATGTTAAAGCCTCCTGTTAGGCCATCATCTACACGACATAGCCCTGAATTTTCCAATGCGCAGCTCTTTGCAAAAGAGAGATATTGGCAAGGAAAAGCTGTATTGTACCATTGCATTTTTCTCCCAAACGAAGGACACTAGAAAGAACATTTTAAAGCCTCCTGTTAGACCATCATCTACACGACATAGCCCTGAATTTTCCAATGCGCAGCTCTTTGCAAAAGAGAGATATTGGCAAGGAAAAGCTGTCTTGTACCATTGCATTTTTCTCCCAAACGAAGGACACTAGAATTAAAATTTTAAAGCCTCCTGTTAGGCCATCATCTACACGATATAGCCCTGAATTTTCCAAAGCGCAGCTCTTTGCAAACGAGAGATATTGGTAAGGAAAAGCTGTCTTGTACCTTTGCATTTTTCTCCCAAACGAAGGACACAAGAAAGAAAATTTTAAAGCCTCCTGTTAGGCCATCATCTACACGACATAGCCCTGAATTTTCCAATGCGCAGCTCTTTGCAAAAGAGAGATATTGGCAAGGAAAAGCTGTCTTGTACCATTGCATTTTTCTCCCAAACGAAGGACACTAGAAATAAAATTTTAAAGCCTCCTGTTAGAGCATCATCTACACGACATAGCCCTGAATTTTCCAATGCGCAGCTCTTTGCAAAAGAGAGATATTGGCAAGGAAAAGCTGTCTTGTACCATTGCATTTTTCTCCCAAACGAAGGACACTAGAATTAAAATTTTAAAGCCTCCTGTTAGGCCATCATCTACACGATATAGCCCTGAATTTTCCAATGCGCAGCTCTTTGCAAACGAGAGATATTGGCAAGGAAAAGCTGTCTTGTACCTTTGCATTTTTCTCCCAAACGAAGGACACTAGAATTAAAATTTTAAAGCCTCCTGTTAGGCCATCATCTACACGATATAGCCCTGAATTTTCCAATGCGCAGCTCTTTGCAAAAGAGAGATATTGGCAAGGAAAAGCTGTCTTGTACCTTTGCATTTTTCTCCCAAACGAAGGACACTAGAATTAAAATTTTAAA